>NC_136061.1:1588366556-1588971597 GCF_964261635.1 Lissotriton helveticus | reverse complement strand
CTACTGGGCTTGTATTGGAAATGGTCCTTCTTAGGGGATTTGTCTAAAACATTTTGCTTTTTGTCCTCCTGGTTTTTGCAGACTCTTACTTTGTGGCCTTAGGATGTTGGGCACTTTCCCAGTGTACTGCAGTGGTAAAGATTATCCGCCCTTCCTACGCATGTCAAGAAGGGTGCTTAATTCATTGCTTTAGGTGTTGTATGTGTGAGTGCCGTGTAAAAAAGTGAACTACATACCTAGGGCGGGTACTGCACTGGCTTTGTAGTGGAACACTGCACTGATTGGGTCACCCACCAGAATAGCCTATCAAGCATGTACCATGCTAAGACTGGCCTTTCTCACACATTAGTCAATCCTAAGTGGGCCTTTCACTGTATCACAAGAGCAACTCTAAGGTAAGTCCTGAGGGGTGCAGCAAGTGCTAGGTGAGCAGTCGGATAGGTATGTATGTGTGTTCTCTGCCTGGGTAGCGAAGAACCCCCTTGTGGATTTTCTCTACCTGGGGAGTGGCTCTTCCCATAGGACACCTCCTGGATTTTGCTGATTCAGTGTGAAAGTGTATGCACCCTTACTACACATGGTGAGAAATTGTGTTTACCTGAAGTTTTTAAAACATGTCACAAGCCTGCCATTACAGGTCTGTGTGTTCACAATAGTGCTCATGCTCAGGCTGGCTTCTCTAAATCACTAGCCATCCTGAGGGAACCATTCACTACCACTAGAGCACCCTTAGGGTAAGTCCTGAGGGGTGAAATGAGTGGTTGGTAAAAAGCTGGGCTGGTACACATGCCTTTTCTCTGACCAGGTAGTGAGAAAGTGGATATTTCTCTGCTCTAAAACTCTTTGTGAACATTTTAGTTTGACTCTAGTCCACACTGGAGGATGGAGCAGGACATCTGTGCATTCCCCAGAGATCACTATAAGCATTGGGCATGCAATTGGAACAACAAACCTCTGCCTTGTGAGGGCGTGGCTGTATAGATTGGAGGTTTTGACACTTGGCCTCTGGGAGCCAGAGTAAAGATTTAGATATGCTTTCAAAGGCCCATGGCAAACATGACTGAAATTTGAGGCGACATCTGTGGTTCACAGGGAAAACCCTTTGTCCCACCCCGCTTCAAAGGCACAATAGAGTATAACTACTTGTGCCATACTTCAGCAGGGGAAAGATACACTTGTGTGGATGTGGGATCGAGAACCTGGAAATGCGTGGTGCAAACCACCGGAGGAATCTGTTGTGCACAAGGAGAATTACCGCCATTTGGAGGGATAGTGTACCCTTCCTAAATAGTGGCTGGACTGGACTGACTACCTGCTGCATTGTGGCACCCTGAAGTGTGCTCTACAAGGGCTAGTTGGCTTGAGCCCTGTTCTCTTTTGGAGGTCTGAGGGACATCAAAGACCTACTGAGAGGGACCCCCACCATCTACCTGTGACATCTAGAGAGCAGTGCACTCTTCAGTGCCCACATCATCTGTTTGATCCCAACTGGTGTCGTGGTGTGAGCATTAAAGTGAAAATTGTTCCTGGAGACAGGATTGCCTGGTGTGGAGCCCCAAAAGTACTGCCCGCATCTAAGAAGTGTGACTACAGCTTTGTAGGGCCTCAACAGGCATAAGCATCTTGTTGGTGATGAGTGGATTCATCGGTTGAGGGACCCTGTGTTGCCCGCTTCGACGATTGTGCCACATCTCTCTTGTGCGACACGCTGACTGCATGTTTGTTGTGCGTTGTGTTTGATTCACAGGTTGCGACATTCGAAGGTGAGGGCATATCCATAGTAGTGCCTCATTCTACCACATGACATTGCTAAACTTGTGTGCATGTGTATGACCATATCTGTCTTGTGTGACGTATATCAACGCACACCAGGTGTTGTGCTTCATTTTCTGGGGTGTATGAATTTGCAAGTCTTCATTGAGAGTGACGGGAACTGTCTGAAGCGACCTGTATCAATGTGCGCCAGGTGTTATGACTCCTTTCCAGGGAGGTATGGAATTTGCTACTCTTCATTGTGTGTGACCCAAATTGTTTGCTGTGACTCTGATCACCCTGCACCAGACATTAAGCTTGGATTGCCTAGGTGTGACTCTGATCAATATGTACCTGGCAGGGAGCCTCTTTCTTCAGAGAGGTTTCCCTTCTTTATTCCCCATTCATCAATTGTTCCCTTTTGTGCAATGAACCAACTACCCTCTCCTCATCTAGCCCCCAACGACATTGTGTTGCCAGGTAGTATTGCCCGGAGCGGGCCTGGGTAGTGAGAGTGATTGACTGGGCTGAACGAATACTTCAGAGAGCATCGGTAGCAGGTCAAGAGACTGCATGGCCCCCGTTGTGCTACACAGAACTGGACTGGTGCAGGAAGGCACATTGTGGATCCCTTTTGAGTGACCCACTATCATCATCAGACCACTTCTGCTCCGCATCCTGTGGATACATTTCCCAAGTGGTGGCAACACCCCCATTTGACGAATGCCTCCTAATTAGTCCCACTACCTCCCCGACCAAGGGACTCTAAGTGTGAGTTTGGCTGCAATCTGCTTAGTATCGGGCAGGTGAGGGCTGTGTGAGTCTGTGTGCAAGTGCATTCCATACAAACCTGGCTGATATCTATTGCAAAGCGTATCGGTGATGAGTGAGTGTGTTTGTGAGTAACAGCCTGCGGACTGTCCGGAATTCATTACATCTCCTAGTGGTGGTGCTTTACACCTTGATTCCTGGCCAACAGAGTACTATGTTTGACATTGGTTATACATCTGCAGCCTCAGCCCACGTAACAGATTGAAAATGTTGTAATTCCTTGTATGCACATATTTTTGATATTGTTTGTGATCTGGGGTGCACCATATAACTGTGTGGTATTGAATTTCAATCATTGTCATGGTAAGCCTAGGTCTAACATTGTTTTGCACCGCATAAGGGTGCTGGGGGTAAAGTAGGATCTTTCCCAAGTGTGCATACTACTGTTGTCATTTTAACATGTTTGGGCCTAGTACAGCAAGTGTGATTTATGCCCAGAAATACATTATGTTCATGATGTATTAAGTAATGTGTGTGTTGAATATGCACTTTATTTACATACATCAAGTGTGATGTCTCTTTTGTGAAGCTCAATGTATTTATTGTGTGGGAGTGCTGTGTCAATGCTTTACACCTCTGTGATGAGCTTGATTGATCAGTGCTAAGCTACCCAACGGTGGGCACAGGTTATACCGTGAGTGTTATCACTCCCCCTGATGGGATTAGTAGTTTCTGCCAAGCTAGGGCCTTGCCTTAGCCAACCAGAAGGTGCCAGTTCCAACAACTTGTAACTAAGGTCTGTCAGGGGAACTGCTGTTCTGCATAAAGGACTCAACTGGACTGCTTTTCTGTAAGGACTGATTTTCTGCTTAAAGCCCAAGTGATCTCCAAGGGATTGCTGGCAAGCCCCCTGTTCCCGAAGTCTTAGGTCCATCAAAAACTTCATCGTCCTACTACTGCTATCGGACTCTGCAACCCGTGAGTTCGGCAGCTGAATTGTGTCAAAGAGCAGAGCAGGCCTGATCACCACTCTTGTGTTGTGAAATGACAAGACCTTGTCTGGTTACAGATCGAGTGCTTTTGCTGGGTTCAGAATCAGCACCTCACCTTAATTTCGTGCTGCAACCTTCTGAGGCTGTGTGGGCCGATCAACGCCTTTTTTGGATGCCATGGGAGCTTTTCCCAGTAGAGCTCTCCAGCGCTGCATTGCATAGGAGGCCAAGGGTGTGCCCGAGACCCAGGCCCTTCAGGTTCATCAGCCTGTCTCCACCCCCAGGATCAAAGCAGCATGTCCTAAGTACCTCCCTGCAGCCCGGCCCCAGCATTGGCCCCGTCCAAGGCTTGACAACTTTTGCAATCTCTTCCCGCAAGGTACTCTGAATTAGTGAGGCCTGTGGGAATAATGCAGCCGGCGGGCACTCCCTTACGGAGAGTTCTAGCCATTTCAGCTGTTTTAGGCTGAGTCCTCTCCCCAGACCAACCTGCCAACTCCCTAGTAACTTGGGGTTATTATTTGATCGAGATTCTCAGAGGCAACCTCTGTGGAGGTCACCAGATTGGATAGGGTCACTTCTCAGAGGTCCAGGTTGATCGTCAATATTCATTGAAGTACGAATAACTTATTGAGCACTGTTTAACATGCAAGCACTTAACATTCATAACTTGAAAGGTATTACTTGCATTTTTATTGTTTTGGTCCTATTTCGTTGACAATACAATAACACATTTTTATAAACTTGTGCAGAGTCTTTTTGTGGTGTACTCATTGTGTTACTGCGCGTGTGTGTGTGTGATATGTGTTGCACAAATACTTTACAAATTGCCTCTTTAATTTAACCTGACTGCTCTGTGCCAAGCTACCAAAGGGTGAGCAGGAAAACTTGCAGTGTGTATTTTAATCTCCCTGACTAGAAATGGTGGTTCCTGCTTAGCCTTGGTGCATACCTTCGCAAACCATGAAGCCCCTTTCTAACAGTGTGACTTGCTCTTGCAGTACACCTGTCTTACTCTTGAATTTCAGGAGTACGCCAGGAGTAGTCTTGGCTTTCTCAGTGAATTTCCGAATTAGCCACAAGTAAATAATAAAGGGGTATATGATCAAGCCCATTTTCACCTCCTTAGCGGCCGTTGTTGGCCGAAAAGCGGCAAAATAAACATCTCACTATTTTCAAGGACACGCTAACGCGTGTTTACTTGATCCAATAGCCGTTTACTTTCCATTTTGCATGTCAGCGAATATTATCGCTAATGACATGCAAAATGGGCGTTCCTCACAATGTCTGCATAATTTACGTGGCAGAAAAACCTTCGCACTATTAAGAAAGCTGCCACAGCGATGTAAAAAAACACGCAAACCGCGGTTATCGCATGAAGTTAACGTCTGCTTATCTTTTACTTAGCTATGCTGATAATGGGAGGTGGATCGCCATGTTACGACCACACTCCCCTATCAGCAAGCATCTCCATATTCATCTCTGTATTTTAGGCGATATTTCTGTTTCTCGCCGTCTATCCGAGGAATTACATCGCCTGTTCGCAAAGCGTTGATAATACTCCGCTAACACGGCGATGTAATTCAGCAATAGACGGCAAAAAACTGAAACGCGCTAAGTTCGCTTTGCGAAGTTTATCGCTCTTCCTCGATAATATGCCCCAAAGTTTGTGTGAATGGTCCAAGGGTTTTGAGATAGCAGATGGGTTCGATCGAGAAACTACAGTAGTTTCCTACAGACCATCCTGCATGTTTCTGCTTTTGAAATTGCATTCTACTGTCATTGATGCTGCATCTATGTATTAATTCATTCTTGTACTCTTGCGTGTTGCGTACAAGGCTCGAAATGTGTGAAAACACCTTAAAACACAGAAGTTGATCGGTAGCAATATAGCAGCAAACAACATATAATTAAAATACATTCCAAGGGGGTCCAAGGGAAATATTACAGAGGAGCAATATTCGAAACACATTCACGTCTAAAGTGTATATACATTACAAACAATGGATTAAACATTCATGTAGAAATAGCGGTTTGCAAAATCGCATTTTTTTTCAGTTTTGCCAACTTAAATTTCAGGAGAAATTATTAAATTACACAAAATTCCAAAATTAGGCTGTTTGGATCAAAAGGCGCGTGTCTGAGGTCTCGACGTGACTGTTTCCCTCGGGGCATAACTCCCGTAAAAGAAAGGTCACGTAGGAAACGGGGAAATTGATTAAATCAGAAACTGTCTCTGTATAGGACGTTTTCTACTAGAAACAGTCTCTTCTAGGTGAAAAGTACAAATTGCGTAATGCTGCATTTCGAGAAACTTCACATAACACAAGTACTGTAAATAATGACAGTAAAGACAAGGGAATATTTCGCCATAATGAAAAGCGAGAGAGAGCGCGCAGTAATATATTCGTTTCTGTTCAAATCCCAAAAGGCCTTCACTTTCATAACGCGAAAGAGTCTGTACAGCTGTATGAAGAAGCCGAATATGATTGCAGAAGCGCAGCGTGCCATACATATAAAGAAAGCTGCCTGACAACTACTCGACAAAATGTGAGTTTATTTAGGAAATTATTATTGAGGTAATGCCCGGATTCCGCTCTCTAGTAAATTAATTTAATCTCAGCAATGCATCCCTGTAGAGCAAAGTAAAGTCCATTTATAGGCAACAATGTGAACAATTGCAACACAACTCTTCCTCCAGTATGCATTGTCCATAAATATATTTCAAGACTGGTGTGACTGACGGGACTTCTCAACAGGTATTACCTAGGAGGTCATGTATTCCCTTTCTGTACCTGCATTATTTGCTGGTCTGTAAATGCTTGGGTACAAACACTTAAAATTTAGAGACAGTAACTAAAATAAAGAAAATGTAAAGCAAGTATTTAATCCAGTAGTCGGTACACAAACAGTATTTAAAATATTTTAGTATTTTTCTGTGCATATTAATCATCATCTTTTGTGGGCTTGTTGTATCTATAAGACTTCTCTGTATTGTGCTGTTTATTTACAGACATTCTCCTGAGGGCTTCCTGATGAAAGGCACTCTGCCGAAATGCAAGTAGTAACATCTAAGCCCTCCAGTACCATGTCTTATGGTTACCACTTACCTATATGCTAGCAACGATGTATAGTGGGAATATTATGTTGAAATATTAGCAATATTAAACATTAGGAATAACATGTTGAATTGTTCACTATTAGAGATATGAATATTTATTGTATCCTTTGGACACAGAATTTAAAGACATCAAACAGCATCACATCATGATGTCACAAAGTATGAATCCGAGTATGTCTGCGGAAGATCTTATTAGATTACATTTTGATACCACTAAGCAATTTGCATTCAATGAACATGTTTCTACTTTAGATATAAAAACAACATAGCATCTGATATGTTTTGTACTGTACGTTATTGTTTCATCATTTTATGAAGTTGTCATTGTGGTGTCTCGTGCCCACGATCTGTCTGTACATTCACTTGCTTAATAACTTTCCTTTAGACATTCCCTTTCTGTACCTGCATTTGTGGTAGTCACTGTGGCATCCTTAAAATTAGAGGAGTAACAGAAGTCACAATGCTTCCCAAGGGTAATGGCAGGGATGTACTGGTGGTGCAATTAATCATGGTCTTTCTTCCTTTGAGAGCAGGATAATAGTTTGAACGTAAATTGGGTTGTGGTATGCCTTTTTGCAAGTCTTGTTCTTCTACCTCTAGATTTCCCTTGAATATGGAGTTGTCTGTTGATCCCGAATATGACACAGGTAGCATCAAACATCCTTTGACTTTCAATGTTGGGTTAACCTGTAGCTTCAGCTCCACGTTGAGTTTCATCAATCACCGCCTTTCCCATCCATATGTGCATGCAGCTGTAGGCCTGAGAGAGTGATATAATAAGACCTTCCATGGGATGGTAATGTGCTATATATAAGGTTACTGGGTGACTTCATGTCACACACAATCCAAGGCTCGAGTCCTGGGTTGTTCAATAACAAACCATTATTTTCATATATATATCAGTTCAATTGGATCGACTGGAGAGAAATAGAGATACAAATCTCAGAATCCATTAGATTGTACAACGAAACCTTAGGACTGGAGCCCAGCGTCCTTAGTGACATGGAGTCATCAGGGTATGTTAGCTCTAAAAGTGGCAATTGTAATCGTAAGTGCATTCGTATGCTCCTCTTGCAAAGTGATAAAAAGCATTTAAGTGACAATTTTTTACCTCTTTGACAAAAAATGAGGAAGCAGCTTGTTCAATTCAAATTATTAAAAATAAACACATAACCACTAATCAACAAAAACTAAACGTATGCATTTTTGAAGGAATTGGTTTGCATTAGTTTGAATTTGTGGTTGTTTGGTGCTTTTATCAAGAAGGGGGAGTTCCGTCTTTATTGTAGATTCAGATTTAGGTAGGAATTCAAAATCCAGTACTGGATCAGTTAGAGGCACTTAGTTCTGAGTTTCTGATGGTCATGTATTGGACAAGTTCAGCCAACATGGAACAACATTTACAATCATGCTTTACTGATTGGTTTGGGAGTAGTTTGTGAGGCTGACAGTTATTTTGTCATCATATTAGTGGATCTTGAAGCCTCTTGGTACTTACTGATCCAAGTGGTTCCATGACAGGTTAAAGATGTTGGGGAAAGATGAATTCCTGGAACACTCCACAATTTTCCATCTGGAAAAGTTGATTTTAATTGGTGAGTCTGGAGGTGATCAATTGCAGGGACATCCCTGAGAACCTCATGCATACAACCAGGGTGTGGAGAAATGCTTGATGCCTAAACCTGTATTTTGTTTTTACAGACAACTCCAGATTCAAGGGAAAGCTTGAGGTAGCAGAACAAGACTTGCAAAAAAGCATACCACAACCCAATTTACGTTCAAACTAATATCATGCTCTCAAAGGAAGAAGAACCATGACTAATTGCACCACCAGTACCATCCCTGCCATTACCCTTACTGAGTGACATTCCTCAGAAAGTTTCATTTTTTACTTAATTTAAGGCGGCCCTAGTCACAAATAATTCTCCAAATGTAAAAGTGCTTGTACTGTGCTGTAAAAAGCATTGTTAAAAGTAACTACTATTAATATTATTATTATGATTATTAGTAGTAGTAGCAGTAGAGGCAGTATAATTATTATTATTCAGTTCTCGTCAGCATGCAGTTTCCACATCCACAACTGTAGCTCTGGAAAGCAACATCCCAAATTATTAACCAATATTTTTGCAACGAACAAATATTCATTTTTATTACCATGATTGCAGATGGTAGCAGAGATTGAATTTACTGTAACAGTCAGTATCCCTTAAACTTTTCTCTAGAGCACTACTGTTTGCATGCAGTTAAAATCCAATAAAAGTACTATTCTGTTTTTATTGAAATTTGAAGTATAAATGTATTGCAATCTGTCATGCTTTGAAACAAATCTGAAGATTCAGATAAATACTCCTAGAGGTTTTAGCAGGGATCTTGCAGACAAAACTGATGCTGCCATTAACAGTTCAGAGATTATGTCTTCCATTTGCGAAAGAAATTGTTACAAAAAGGACAGTGCCAGGGCTTATTTAACACTCAGGGCTTGATATGTATGTTGGCGGGATCGGAACAGAGTGGGCTTTTTTGGAGGTCTTCCTGGCGGTTCACCCAACCAATTTAGATGCTGCATTACAATGGGCGAGAAGTCCGCCTTGGTCCTGCCGACTCTGCCAGGACTTTGTTTCCCACCCCTTCAGTGGGATGGGCTGTAGGAGGCTGTGGCTGGACTACGGTCAGGATTACCACCATCGGAATTTGGTTCTGGCTTGTTTCAGAGGGACTTCAAATGGGAATCCCTCCTATTTTGAGTCCGCAGAAGTGGACGAAAAGGGGGGAATACTTACCATTTTTGGGGTTCAAGCTGCCGTTCCCTCCTCTTCTTCTTCAGCCAGTTCCCCCCTTTCTTGCTACACCTTGACCATGATTGACCGGCAGCCCATTTTGACTGACTGGAAGGCAAATGTTAATGGTGTGCGCAGGTATACATTGCATATTGGGTGTCTGTTAGTGGGGTGCAGTGCAAAATGTACACATAATACACACAACACATATCCCACAGACACATGTGCACAGCTACACAACATATATGTTATTTACGTTAAATAAAAGTCACTTACCTGTCTCCATCCATCCAGGGTCATCCCATCAATACTGACAGAACATCGCCAGGCCAATGGGGAAATCCATATTTACTTGGCAGGACCCCGCTGTCAGGACCGCAACAGCAGGCAGTTCGCCAGCACAGAAGACTGCCACCATGGTGGTCATTTGTCTATTGTGTATACATCCAGATAGGGTGGGTGGTGTTTCACAGACTACCATGGCAGTGGGTCAGCAGTCAAAATGCCAGGATCTAAATTGGGCCCTCGGTCTCGGAGCATAATTGGTGATGCACTTATTAAATCGTGACTGTGCTCCTAAAAAAACAAAAAACTGGAGGTAATTACATGGACAGTCAGAAACGTACTCATCTAGGAAAACAACAAGCTTATCAGTTCATCAGGACTTCCTCTTGAACACGCTACAAGATTAACTCAACAACATCTCAAACTCACAACAGCCCAACTCAGATTCCACACTACTCTTCAATGTACACAACCTGGTACTAAATAATCAACTAGACCGAAATGCACCAATGAAAAACATGATCCTCTGAACCTAGACCCATAACCTCAGCCTCTTAGAACACACAAGAACTGATAGACAACAAATGCTCCATACATCAGAAATAATAGAAATGGAGATGACGTAATACCCTTGATGTCGGTCAACTCAAAGCACTTCACAAGGCACACATATTCCTTATCATAAAGAAAAAGCCAGCTTCAAAATGGGTACCATTGACAAAGTGAGCAACAAAAGGAAACTACAGTAGCCTCCTGCTAGATTCCCAGAATCAATCAAATTCAAAATCAATAATCACTTATTCACCAAGAAAAGATAGAAAATTGGAAAGCTTATTTGCACAACTAAGCAAACATTCATCTTGCTTCCCATCCCCCATTCAACAGATCCCAAAATGATTGGAAGCACATGGAAAATGCTGCAATTTTGCATTAGTCTATATGGCAACAAAGAAACTACTAACTTTCAAGAAGTTAACAATGTATTACTCATCAATTCTGCTAATAAAACATTTCTCCTCATCCTATTTGACCTCACTCCAGCTCACAACACAGTCAACTACCAGGCATTGATCCACACAGTGGATATACACATGGGTCTCTCAGGGACGGCACTGTAATTGTTCACCTCCAACCTTGCCAATCAACATAAACTTTTCCAGATGGAAAATTGTGGAGTATTCCGGGGATTCATATTCTCCTCACCATCTATAAACTCATATGAAACCACTTGGATCAGTACTCACCAAGTAGCTTCGACATCCACTAATATGCTAACAAAACAATTGTCTACCTCAAAACCCTCTCACAAACAAATCAATAAAACATGATTGTAAATGTTGTCCCATGAGAGCCTAACTTTGCCAGATTTTCAGAATATTTAGTTTGATATATGTACATTCTATGTAATCAAGTGGATCAATCAATCAATCAGGGTAATTATAAGTGTGCTACTCACCCATGGGGGTCTCAATGTGCTGGGGGGAGCAGCTCCAGTCAGTCGAACAGCAAGGTCTTGAGGGCCTTCTTGAACATGTGTAGGGCGGGGGCGCATCTGATGTTGGTCGGCAGCCTGTTCCAGGTCTTGACTGCGATGTAGGAGATGGTTCGGCGAGGGCGAGGTTGGTGAATCGGAGGTTCCTCTTGGGTACGTGGAAGGAGATTCTGTTGTTGAGGTACTGGGGTCAGGTGTTGTGGAGGCATACATAGGATGTGGATATACATAGGATTTAATTTACATAGAACCGGCTTACCCTTGTAGTGCTACTTTCTTGCACCTGAATTCCCAAAGTAATACCAAAGGGGATGATGGACGGAGTGTTAAACAATGCAAGTACTCACCCCCAGTCAACTGATCTGGGTTAAATCCATCATCGTACTTTATCTCACTCCGCCACCCCAGGTCAGACATGGCCATATGCAAATCAGTCTGACCCTGTGCCTCATGGGAACAGTCCAGCCCAAACTGCCAAGCCATGTCTTCCCTGGACTGGAAACAAGCATCCTGGGACCGGTTTCTGGCTAATCAGCCGTCATCAGCCAGGCTAGCTTGAATCCAGTGGCAAAGTGAGCAAGGGAGCCACGTCTGGGCATAACCTGCCAACTTAGGGTGAACAAAGCAATACCAAAGGGGATGATGGACAGAGTGTTAAACAATGCAAGCACTCACCCCCAGTCAACTGATCTGGGTTTAATCCATCATCATTCTTTAGCTCACTCCGCCACCCCAGTTCAGACATGGCCATATGGAAATCAGTCTGACCCTGTATCTCATGGGAACAGTCCAGCCCGAACTGCCTAGCCATGTCTTCCCTGGACCGAAACAAGCATCCTGGGACCGGTTTCTGGCTAATCAGATGTCATCAGCCAGGCTAAATTGAATCCAGTGGCAAAGTGAGCAAGGGAACCGTCCATGAATCCAGTGGCAAAGTGAGCAAGGGAACCGTCCATCATCCCCTTTGGTTTTGTTGAATTCCCAAAGTAAGCAAGCAATACTCCTGTAATATTACTACTTTATTCTTGGAATTCAGGTGCAAGCAAGGACTACTACAACAGTAAATCACACGTATTCGGAGCAAAATTTTTGTGAATCCGACCAATAGTGAGAAGTGACCCTGACAATCATGCACATGTGGTCCTCAAGTGGGCACAGTTATCCTTATTCACAAAGGATTGTGCTGACCCTGTTCAGGGAGATTCGACCCAAGCAGAGGCCACTGAGCATCAACTATAGGGTTTGAGGTTGTTTTTTTCTCCGATGACCCAGGGTACTGCATTCTATGGCTCTGCAAAATGGGCCAAGTACAATTACTTCATCACTAAAGTCTCAGTGGTAGTGATTACGAGTTGTCACAGTCTTCTCGGGACATATTGTGGGGATGCTCGAGCTCAGCACTCAACAAACACATAAATCAGTATAAAAAGTGATTGTCCTACTAAGAGGTAGACTTTCAAGAAGGAAAATACTTTAATGCGCACTGCTCATAAGAAAAAGTACATGGTGCCAATTAGTGTTCTGGCAATAAAATAGGTTGGTACCTCTACCCACTATTGACCCCGGATCCCCCTCCTATGGTCTGGGGGAAGAGAAGGGTGCCTCCCTATGTTTGGTTCTTGCTTGATTATGCTCAGGTGCAGATATACTACAAACCTCCGTTAGCACAATCTTTTTTATTCAGTTCACTGGTTCTCACCAAAAAAGTCTCCGGTCCGTAAATGAGCAGGTGCTTTTAGACAGCTGTATGGCTTCTCCAAAGCTCGCTCATTCTCTTCCATGCTCAGTATGAGCCAGTAGGTCAGGGTAATGTAGGATCTCCTAACAACCACTACAGTGGGTGCTCAGTGCAGCCCTGCTCTAACTGTTCAGGTCTGAATCAATGCTGCCACAAAACTGTGGGGACAAGCAGTTGACGAGGCTTCACACAGGCCCCTTTGGTTGGATGATGGACCACAGTTTTAGGCACACTGAATTCTCAGGTCCCACTGCAGTTTTGGGTCAGACTGGACTGGGTATGGAAGCAGTGGCTTCAGGGCATTCTGCAGTATCATTATTTGTGCACTGCAAACCTGGTCACTATGCAACTTCACAGATTGGGCTCAGTGACTCTGATGTAAGCTCACAGACTGGACTGAACAGCTCAGGCTGCAGTGCAACTTCACAGATTGGGCTCAGCAGTTCAGGTCACGCAGCAACTTCATGATTCCCACCAGGAATCAGACTAGAGAGTCTAGGGCCCACCAATACGAGGGCACAGAAATCACTCTCCAGAGTCCTAAGCCTCAGTAGATGGCTGCACTAGGGTCATGGTACTCCTTGTTCTACCTGGACATTCACTCCTTCTGTTGAGTGGGCAGGCTCCTTCCCTCTCTTAGCAGGCAGGCAAGCTTCTAGGTGCTTCTGGACGATCAGCTCTTACAGTAATGGATGAGCCAAGGTGGTGTTTTCTCACTTCTGGGAAGCTATCTATCATACAGACATCTATTTCAATTGTTCAGTAGCCTTCTTAGTACTCGGTGGAGCACTCCCTGTCTGGTCATAGAGAACTTGAACCTGTAACAAAAAGTGAATCCCACTTTTATACTGTTAAATCAGACAGAGATGTGGATCCACTGACTCTACTTTTAGAAACTGTTTGGAGTAATACTCTTTTCAAGTGCCCTCTCCAGGCTGCACTCCATACATAGCTTTTGTTTAGAGTGATGATCAACGCAGAAGGGTAGTCTTCGGTCTGTAGAATCCACAAGAGAGGCCGATGGTTGTCATCAGCCTCTGTAGAGTGATCAGAGGAAAGTCCAAAGAACTTAAGGGGTCCCTTTCATCTTGAAAAACAAAGTACACAGTCTTAAACCTCATCCCCACTATTTACCTAATAATGATGCTTCAGAAAGTCTAATCAATTGCTCCTCTTAGCAAAGGGTCTATTCAAATTTCCAAAGAAGCATCGACTCCTCTTTCCCCACTTCTGTGTCTAGGTCTCCGCCCTCCAGCTTCAGAAGCATCAGCAATACATTTGCACTGTCTGGGAAAACAACTTCACATCCATCTTGTTAACAAGACTAGGTTGTGGGTATCCAGAATGGATCCTACAAGCCTCCAATAATCTGGATCACTCATATAACCATGTACGTATCATGAAGGCCACAGGTACAAACACATATAACATACATTTGGCATGCATGCAGAATTTTGCAGGAGTGATCCAATAGGTCACACCATTGATACAAATAAAAATGTCTGGTCACAACTATGGATTAACAAGACAAGACACTGCCACCCCAGTTCTATAAACAAAACCCATGACAAGGAGAGTAGTCTACTGTCTGTGCAATGAGAGCACACTTGGTGTGTGGGGTGCCCCTCCAGGTCACAGGTCCAGGTCAAGGTCCTCACCCATGTCAAGGGAGAGGCCTAGGCCTCTACATATACACAGAAATAGCGTGAGGCTACGTCCAGAATTAAAAACAAGGGTACCTGATACTCCCAGTTGAGCTCTCAAGGTCGGTAACATGACACACTCTCACAGTATTCCTAGCTTATGCATGAATTCAGGACTAAGCTAGGAGTAGTCCTCGCTTACTCCTGGAATTAATAAATATTCAGGACACATAAAAAAATCTGGGAACTGGGCCGAGAAGTGTGAGATGGCACATGGTTTGATCCAGAAATCCTAGTGCTTTCTAATTATTCACTCGGAGCTCTTCTTTTTTTAAATGTTGTTCTGGTGTCCCAGATGGTGCATTTATCTATAAATTTTTCTTCATAAGTTCAATCTTATATCTTTAGGAAGCGTAAACTCTCCTTGATAGGTGTCAGAGCACAAGAGTATATACAGATCAGTAGAAACACAGAAGTAGACAACAAAAGGTATTGCGAAAATGCATTACAGAGGGCATTAAGGGATTTTTTTTCAAATGTAAAATGTTGCAAGCGCATATACATGCAATACTTTTGTACATTAAAACTGGTAATAAAACATTGTTCTGAAAATAGGGATATGTAAAAAAGCAATTTTTTTCAATTCCGCAAAATCTCCCGGAAATTAATGGAAGTACACAAAGTATGGCCCAAAAGGTGGTGTTGTCGGTATGCAACTTGTTTGCATGATGGCATCCCTTGCATAACATTTGGGCAAGAGAATAGTTTAAGCAGAAGATGTCACTCTACGAGACAGTTTGTGCAAGAGCCAGTCTTTTTTGGTGAAAAATGCAAAAAAACAGATATTGCAATATTTCAAAACATTTCACGCAATGCAAAATTCAGAAATTTAGCAAAACTTGCCTGTGTAATTAAAATTTCACTGAAGCATGAATACAAAGATAGGTAAAGACAAGGCACAAAAAACACCATAATGAAGAGAGAGTGAGCAGTAATGTGAGCTGTCAGCTCAGTAGCAGGAGATGTTGGGAGAGAGAAAATGTCAGTGTTCAATTCACAAAAGAGGAAGCAGAGGGGACACGGCTTTGCACGTGTTGGACTGGGTGGTGGTCTACAAGCACAGGACAGTTTTGAGACATCAGGTGCAGCATTTTTTAATGCAAGTGTGCTTGCTTGGTTTTAGGTGTTAGGTCTTGTGAACCAGAGAAGGTTCAACACTTTGGGAGTGGGGCAAGGCTGGGCAGGTGACAACAAAAGAGTTTATAGTGAATTTGCAACTGTAGATAAGTAAGGCAAAAACAAGGGGAACGCTTCAAATTGCTATAGGCACTGGACAATTTGTACTCAACAACGGCCGTTTTGCTTCCTTGGCTGCCCCTTGCCATTTATTGTATCCTCATTCTCCATCCCTAGAGAGCAGCAGGATTCCAGACCAGTACTGCAGATGTGTCAGTGTTGCTCATTGCAATCCCTCGGTTGAAGGCAAGGGCAGTATGGGCAGCTGCCCAGGGCCACACTCACAACCTGGGGGCCACACCAGAGCACCATCTTTATCAAGACTCTAGTGTCAGGAGGCTCAGGGAGAAGAAGAGATGCACCACCTGCCAGGCCCAGGGGAGGCAGGGAGAGGGATCCCACTCTCCTGGGCCTTGCAGCCATGGGCTGAAAGGGCTTCAGAAATCGAAGCGCTGATTTTGCATGATAACAGCCTTTAGATGGGTGCTTAAAGTGCCCTTAGGTGTAAAGGGAGCCATGCCCCTGCATGTGAATGAAATGCAGCTGCACCACAGGGCCCAAAACAAAAGAAAGAATCATGTCCCATCACCAATATGCACTACTCACCTAGGATGGAGCAAAGGGAGATGTGTCATCAAAATGTAAAGAAATTATGGGGCATACTATCAAGACAGGAGATAAAATTATCGCAGCTTTATCTGCAGAAAACTGCTGATAAAGCGGCGATAATGGGCTCTATGGAATTCCAATCAAAGCCCATGTTAGATGTGAAGACATCTAACATGGGCTTCGATTGGAATTACATAAAGCATATTATCAAGCCCATTATCGCCTCTTTACCGGCAGTTTTCTGCCGATAAAGCGGAGATAATTGTATCTCCTGTCTTGATAATATGCCCCTATATTTCTTTAACACAGAGAAGCGTTTTACCTTATAACATTGGATTGTATCCCTCAATTGAGATGTATTTATTAAAAGTAATAATTTCTAAAAATTAAGTAAGAAACATTTCTACCTCCACCCTCAAGGTAATGATGTGAGTGAACTAAGAGCAGGACCACTGGAATTATGTCGCCGGAAAAGACCTAATCAGGTGGCAGGTTTTACCAACTTATGCAGTAAGAAAAGGCAAATTATGTGGCCATAATGCAGCACATTTTGTGAAAGCATTATCTCATTATTTTGCCATTTTTACACAGTATTACTATAAAGGCAAATGTTTTCTCTCATTAGTACTAGTCTGACACCCAAATACAACAAAAAGCACCAGAAATATGACCAGTCAACCTTTGCGATTGGCTGTCGTTCTGTGCAGCAACAAGTGTTGCTTTTTTAGTAATGTTTTTTCCGTTTGTGCTAGAAACAATGGGGCATATTATCAAGGGGGTTTATCTCCGCTTTTTTGGCTTTAAAAGCCAAGAAAGCGGAGATAAAATTATCTCCCTATTACCTAGCTGTCGCTAACACCAGTTAGCGACAGCTAGTAGGAGATAGCGACCATCTTGGGCCCCACTTTGCATGTCAGTGATATTTATCACTAATGACATGCAAAGTGGGCGTGCCAAGATGTTAGCGACTGGAAACAGTCGCTAACATCGCTATCTCCTATTACCAACTTTTGGAGATATTCGCGCTAAGCGCGAATATCTCCAAAAGCTAACACCTGCCCTGAGCAGTTCTTAGCCATGTTATCCAATGGCAGGTGGATAGCATGGCTAAGAGCATTAGCTCGGTAATGCATGAATATCGCTGACTTTTCAGCGATATTCATGCATTGCGGCCGTTTTTTATCGCATTTGCGATAAACCTTGGTAATACCAAGGTTTATCTGCGATAAAAATCGCCGCAACTCAGCGGTAAAATTTTGTCTCTAACCAAGCAATAGCGATAATTATCGCTATTGCTTGGTAATATGCCCCAATATCTTTATGTTCAAACCTGCATGCAGCGACAGCAAAATCGCATAATTCAAGTGGCCCTGACTAAGAGCCATGCCAGGGTTCATGTGTCCCCTATACGTGGGCCTGTCTCTGATTCAACATGGATCAAAAATATAGTCTTTGATATCAAACACAAGAGATGTCTGTACAGTGAACATCCTGAATGCACTTATTTGAAAGTGCTCTTCTGGGTGGGAATTAGTAAAAGTTTTGTTAGTGAAATAAACCATTTGCCCAGGATCACACAATGTTCTTTAGCAGGGAAGCCGGGACTGATCCTAGTTTAATATTTGATCTTTAATTCTTGGAGGATGAGACTAAAGTCTGGGTTACAGGAGGGGTTAGTGTTGTATTTTTGGCAATTTTACATAGCATGAACCTTGGCCATGGACATGAAAGTGCTTCACAACAGACACAGACAATGGTAATTTTTTTACAGCACAGAGATGTGCCTGTGTTCCCAGGTTGCTGATCTGAGGGTGTCATTCAAGCCTTTTAGCCCATGATGCATGGTGGGCAGCTGTAACCACTAGGCCCCATTGTCTACTGTGAAATCTCTGCTTATTTGGGCTTGAGGCTCCAAAAAGACATTGAGCTGACCAGAGAGCACAGAAAGAAAAGGGAGAAGTTGATCTAAAGGGAGCAGAACCAGAAAAAAAGGTTGAGGCAACAGAAGGGGAGAGTTGGGTCGGACGATGAGAGGAAAGGACTCAATAACTGAGGAGAAAAATCTCCGGACTACAACTTGTGGCCGGTCGAACTCTGACCCACACCAGGAACCTCAAAATAACCATTGACAGTAAACTGGACAAGACTGCACAAGTCAATGCCATCACTGCATCCTGCTTCCACACTGTGAAGATGCTGTGGAAGATCTTCACATGGCTCGCAAGCAACACCAGGGAAACTGTCAGTCACGGCCTAGACGACGTATGGGAACACCTTCTATGGCGGGATCACCAAGCAACTCATTAGAAGACTATAAACCATCCAGAGCTCAGCAGCCAGACTCATTGTCAGCCTCCCACACAGAACTCACATCATACCACATCTCAGGCAACTCTGCTAGGTCAAGATACAAAAACATGCTGTATTCAAACAAGTCACACACACATTCAAGGCAATTCACAACTGAGGCCTCACCTACCTAAAAAGTCACATCTACTTCCACCAACCATGAAGACCCCTTGCCTTTGCAGGACTCCTACTCGCACACATCCACGCATACACAGAGTAAAGATCAGGAGGATGGGCATTTTCTCACATTGCTCCGAATCGTTGACCTGCCTCCCACTCCACATAAGAGCCTCCTCCTCCTTTCTTCTTGAATTCAGCGCCAGGATAGCTACACGGGTGAAAGTGCGCTTTACGAATGCACATCACATAGCAACATGAAAGTTAGAGTGGCGGAAGAAGAAGATAAGATGCTTGGAGAGAGATGATAGGTGAAAAGGATGTAACACCGGGCTGAAATTGCAAGTGTCGTTATTAGATTGGGCAAGAGATGATGTGAAATCTAAAGTATAGTTAGGAGAGGTTGATGTCGGTAGGCAGAATCAGTGAAAAGCATACAACCTTGGAGGTAATAATGTTGTTGAACTAGTGTGTGCTGCTGAGTCCTTTGAAAATTGCAAATTTCAGCAGAAGGGTCAAGCTCTTTATTTTCCATGTAAAAATTTGCAAAAAATGTCTTAGTTTTAGAGGCATGTGTCATTCTTTGCAAAAGGTTATGATCTTGACCTAGCCTTAATGTGTCTGCTGTGTACTCTACAACTCCTTTTAACCTTTCTATTGAATCTCACTTTCACTGGGACAATTTTGGGACATGTAGAGACTGGAGTTCTAGGGATCATTGATCCTGCCCTGAGCTGCCAATGCCGTTTCTTGCTTGCCTCACCATACGTTCCCACAGTATAAAAACTAAACAAACTGTGGTTGTTTTCTATGCTCCAAAAACATTCAGCAGGCTCAAAACTAACCCTCATCCTCTGCCATCTCTTTGCTACCTTTTTCTCACATGTCCTACAATATTTTTCTGTAAAAGAAAAAACACAGAAGCATATTGTTAGATCTTTTCTTTGGAGCAGGACTACAGGTAAGTTATTGGCAGCGTCTGTGGAGGATACTGTTTTTGATGATTGCCATTTCAGAACTGACTGTTTCATTAAATTTGGATGAGAGTTCCTTTTTCCTTTCAGAAACTTGTGTCTCCAAAGGCGGCAATAGCAAGCAGTCAAAGCCTACTCCAGGAGGATATTGGAACTCAAATATAGTATGTCATATTAAACATACCCTATTAGCACCTTATCTAGCTATCCTAGCTATGTGTATTTAAAAAGGACTGATTTAGAGCAGGTGGCTATGGAATGAAAAAACATTAAATGTGTTTGCTCAGTCAATCAATCTGCATTTGTATAGTGCAGCACTGTCACCCCTAGGGGTATCTGGGTGCTGCAATAATAGTCCTCCAATCTGTCTGGAGGACTAGTAGTCAGCCGCCAATACGGCTAATAGTTCTCCAATACCCAACAAATATATCTGTGTGTGCAGTGTCCTGAAAAGTGATAACAGACAGTACAGCAAGATGTACATACTGCAAGGCCCAAGGATGGGGCTAGAATCAGGTAGGAAAGGTGGAGAATTCAAAGTTAACTGATGGGCCTATTGCTGGGCCACTTGGTAAGATAATGTATTTTCTTACTGTGGTTTAACTGGGCTCCTTGCGTATCCTGGCTTGGCTGCTGTTGCACAACCCAAAAGCTTGCCGCAGCCTTAACATTGGTGTGCACAGTCATTCTTACTATGCTCCCCAAGCCAGCTCGCTCATTTTTATGTGCAGAATGAGACTAGGCTTGCCTGGGCAAGCACGGTCTGATGTGTGCTTCCTCCCACAACAAATAATCACGAACCTCAGGTACTGACAGCAAGACTGGGAGAAATGGCGACCTCTTCCACATTGCTAAATTTCCTTTTCATATAGCTGTAATCTGCTAAGAGTCTGTTATAGTAAGCCCTTTTTGTTTTGTAGCTTTAATGTATATCTTCAGTGACTGGCTCCCAGTATAGATTTGGCAGTCATTTTTCCAGGCCACACATGTTTTTCTCTTTTGGTCATTTGCTCTGTATATCATTAACTCAGTTTATCTCTATGCATCTCTTAAACATGGAGTTTGTAATTATTGTGCTTATGAGCTCGGTGTACAAGTGTGGTCCAGCTGCAATTCTTTCAGGTCATTCACCAGATTTAGTATTTATCTGTTTGTGCCGATCCCCAGTGCTGCTGAAAACTAAATGGCTTATCTTGAACTTCACTAGTCTAAAGGGAGGGCTGCATTGCCACTTCGTTCTACTTACTAGTTCTGGGAAAATCTGAATTGGAAGGTAAATCATGCCCTAATCTTGAAAAAACTAGTGAACATTGTTGTAATCATATCGGTTTTGGAGAGACCTAGGCCTAGCTCTTTCAGCCAGTTTGATTAAGCTAATTTACGTTCAAGAATTAGAGGTTACAAAAATATATGTACTTAGTTTATTAGGCAGATAATTGATATGTTTAGCCATTTTAGGGATACCTACAATAGATAGGTATTTCCTTGCGAAGCTGCTTCAACAATGCAAGAACATTAATGTTCAATTGGTGTCCCTCAAGTGATGTCAGTTCACTTCCTGTGATGTCACATCTTAGAGGGGCCTCACATGTTCCTGTTCTGCCCTGGTCCCCACAAACCCTCGAACATGTCCTGCTCCAGCTGTTCTCTTTATTGAGTTAACACTGCTAGGACATCACCACACCTATCTCCATTTGATATGCTGACTCCCCGTGGGAGAACTGAGAGGAGCTGGCCTCAGTCTATTACGGTGATATTCGGGAATCAGACTTAGCCAGAGTGAGTTGGCAGGTTGTGAGGGGCTAAGTCATCGTTTCTACAAAGCTCTTCCCTTCAAAGGATCAGACTCCATCAGTGTCAGGAGGGAGGTTGCCAGAGGACAGAAGACATCAGTCCAGCACCAATCAAAACTGCCTCCTGAGCTCCTGCAGTCTGGTTGTTCCTCATCTTGGCCTCTACGATAATACCCCTACCTCTAACATACTGCAGCAGGAGTTCAGCTCTCTGACTCCAACTGGACTTAGGTTGGGGGATTCAACTTGCTGCAGAATAGACTCAGGGTGAGTGGTGTGACTCTGTGAGTACAGAGTGACTGAGTTGCCTGTGTGAGTGCAAGGGTGGGTGCTATGCGTGCAATGTAAATATGTGTGTGAGGTGAGCCTTGTGCCTATGTGAGCGCAGAGTGAGTTGTATGAGTGGTGTGCTTGCATGATTGCAGGCTACGCAGTGAGAAAGCACTGGGAGAATGGTGCAACTGGATAAGTACAGGGTGAGTGGTGTGACCGCTGTGCTCTGTGAGTGCAAGGGGAATGGCACGTCTATGTTATTGCAGGTTGAGCAGTGTGCCTTAGTAAGTGTGAGGTCAGAAATGTGCCTTTGGGAGTGCAGGGTGATTGGGGCAGTTTTATCATAGCGGAGTGGCTGTGTGAGTGTAGGATAAGTGATGTGTTTGTGTGCGCCTCCAGTTGCATCCATTTACAAAAAAAAGTATCAGGTTTTCTTGAAATGTATACTGAAAATGCACCATTTGCCCCCATTTTTCTCAGGAGAGAACTCCAAGCACTCCGGGCCTGACTCACAAAGGTAAGCTTACACTTTTGTGCTCCACACATAAAAAGCATAACGTTGCTATTACATTGTAGTTTGTCAATCAATCAATTAATCATGACAAGCGAACTACATACCTGTCAGGGTCTCAAGGCGCTGGGGGAGGGGGGGTGCTGCTAGTGATCGAACAGCCAGGTTTTGAGGAGTTTTCTGAAGGCTAGTAGGTCTTGGGTCTGTCGAAGGATGGTGGGGAGGGTGTTCCAGGTTTTGGCGGTAAGGTGGGAGAGGGATCTGCCGCCAGTGGTCATTCTTCGGATGCGGGGTACTGTGGTGAGGGCGTGGCTGGGGGAGTGGAGCTGGCGGGAGGGGGTGTAGAAGTTGAGTCGTCTGTTGAGGTATGCTGGGCCGGTCTTGTGGAGCTCTTTGTGTGCGTGGATGAGGAGTTTGAAGGTTATCCTCTTGTTGACAGGGAGCCAGTGCAGGACTCTCAGGTGTGGTGTGATCTGGCTGTGGCAGGGGATGTTGAGGATCAGATGTGCTGACGTGTTCTGGATGCGTTGCAATCACTTCAGGAGCTTGGCTGACTTTCCTGCGTAGAGGGCGTTTCCGTAGTCCAGCCTGCTGATGACGTGGGCCTGGGTGACTGTTCTTTGTGTCTCGGTGGGGATCTACTTGAAGATCCAGCGCAGCATTCGGAGGGTGTTGAAGCAGGATGAGGAGACAGCGTTGACCTGCTTAGTCATGGAGAGGGTGGAGTCGAGGATGACCCCTAGGTTGCGTGTGTGGTCGGTGAGTGTCGGGCTGTGCCTAGTGTTGTTGGCCACCAGGAGTCATCCCAGTCTGAGGGGGTGGAGCCGAGGATGAGGACCTCCGTCTTGCCCGAGGTCAGCTTCAGTCGGCTATTCCTCATCCATTCGGCGACGGCCTTCATTCCTTCGTGGAGGTTGGTCTTGGCGGTGTGAGGGTCTTTGGTGAGGGAGAGGATCAGCTGGGTGTCGACTGCCTAGGAGATGATGTTGAGGTTATGCTGTCAGACGATGTGAGCGAGGGGTGCCATGTAGATGTTGAACAGCGTCGGGATGAGGGAGGAGCCCTGGGGTACACAGCAGATGATTTCAGTGGCAGTGGAGCGGAAGGGAGGGAGGTGGACGCTCTGAGTTCTGCCGGAGAGGAAGGATGTAGTCCAGTCCAGGGCCTTCTCTTGGATCCCGGTGTCGTGTAGGCGTGTTTGTAGTGTGCGGTGGCAGACTGTGTCGAAGGCGGCTGACAGGTCCAGGATGATGAGGGCTGCCGTTTCTCAGTTGTCAAGCGGGATCCTGATGTCATTGGTGGCGGCGATGAAGGCGGTTTCTGTGCTGTGGTTGCTGCGGAACCAGGACTGGGACGGGTCCAGTATGTTGTTCTCCTCGAGGAAGTGGGTCAGTTGTTTGTTGACGATTTTCTCAATGACCATCGCCAGAAACGGGAAGGGAGGGGATGGGTCGGTAGTTCTTGAGGTCTTGGGGTCCGCCTTGTTTTTTTTTCGTAAGGTGTTGATCTCGGCGTGCTTCCAGCTTTCAGGGAAGGTTGCTGTCTCGAAGGAGATGTTGATTACTTTCCGTAGGTGGGGTGCGATGGTTGTGCTGGCTTTGTTGAAGATGTGGTGGGGGCACGGGTCCAGCGGTGATCCGGAGTGTATGGCTACTGCCTCTGGCAGGAGACATTGTGACATCAGAATTCAACTATAGTAAGTTATCACAGTTGAGTTTTGATGTTATTTCTTTATAATATGTGGGATTCTGCATTCCCTGTATAAACACCCTTCTCTAATTTATTTTTATTCGGCGACTTGTGATGCACCCAGTGGCTCATGATAGAGAAATAATGTCAGAACTCAACTATTATAAGTTATTACATTCGAGATCTTATGTCACAATGCCTGCTGCCCGAGCCAGCAGCCTAGGCAAACAGCAGGATAATTCATGGAGCATCTGTTTAAAGCAACACAAATGAAACCTAGCCTTTCTTTCTTTTACTCAATTTTCCCAGCTTACGGTGACAAGCAGAAAGACCTTGGGTTTTTTTTTGCACTCTTTAGATAATTATAGAAAAGCTAGACTCTTTTTGCATGATTCTATACATTCCCAGCTACTGTAGCATGTGTTTTAAAACTGTCTTGTATTGAACTGTTTTTAATATCTTATGATGTGTTTACTTTAGCACTGGCAAGTTTTTTATTTTTATTCTTCATGTTTAAAAACGTGCTCTCCCTTTTGTAAGAAAGAGCTATTCACCAAGGTTTTAAGTGGCTTGTGGGAAAGGTGATGTTGTGACCATGTATTATATCATGAAATACATTACCCCCGCATTACATTATAACATTACATTATAAGGATATTGAAGGTCACCTCGTAGATCCATAACCTAAAAAAGGAACTTGGCCTTTAGTCTAATTAAGCTATACGGTATGGAACTCCTCGGTGATGTGCAATATGATTATGATGTAATGCAGAGGGTAGTTTTATCCCTTATATTATAGCCCTATAAGATAGTGATGCTGTTTGTATCTGTGGCTTTTACGCCAGAAGTGCAAATTCATATAAGGCTATCTCAGCTTCTCAATCCCCTGAGCGCAATAAACTGTGTACACCGGCAGGGCCGGACTGGGAACTGAAAGCAGCCCTGGCAAATTTTGTCAGACCAGCCCCTGTGTGGCGTGTAGCGAGCGAGTGCAGCGAGCAAGCCCGACCGCTACTAGGGGGTTTGGGAAACTTTTGGAAAACGACAGACCAGAATGGTGAATTTTACAGCACATTTTTCATTACATATTCAATTGTATCAACTTTCAAAGCACAGTAAATAGTAGAGGATGACCTTAAAGCGCACCAGGTTACCCACCCAGTCATATGTGTACCCATAAACATTCTTACAGAGACCACCAAAAATAGACACTAGCAGAAGAACCCGCATACACAAAAATGGAGCAGTAGGCCTTGTCTTCTCATACATCTCCCCAAAACATGGAACAACCTCCCACAACACCTCAGAGCCTCCTCATCGCCTCATGAGTTCCACAGGAAGCTTTAGACCTGGTTTTTCAAATAAATCACCTGGGAGACACCACCTACCCACCTGTGAAGTGCCTCGAGGTGAATAGCGTGCTGTACAAATATGCATAACATAACTTGATTTTTTGGTCAAAACAGATGAAACAATAGGAGCTTGAATCACGTAGCCCAAATAAATTATATGTTTTAATGTGCTTGTCAGTGCCCCTGTTCAAAGAAATGTGCTGTGCATATTAATGAAAAATGAAATACTGCAAAAAAAGGAACAGAAGCAGAAATGACCACCTAATAACATAAATAGTCCTGTTTCTTGCATACAAAGAGAAGATTCTCAGATCTAACTTTATTCTGTTTTATGATCATTGTGAATGACCTAGTATTTTTGTCGGGTTTTAGGGAAAGTGGATACATTCTAACTCACAAGTCTACTCTTAGCCAGTTATGAACCATAATGACGATACTGCAGTCAAAAGGACAATTGGCACCGTATAGATACCACTCTAGCATGGAGGAATACTGCAAAATCCTGGAACCTGAGCTAGAGTCTAATCACTTTTACGCTGTTTTGCATGAATCTGTAAATGCCCAGATGTTTATATAGCACATCACAGTCATGGGTTAGCATTGTCCCTAAGTGCACAAGTCTTTGGATGGTAATGAAATAGAGTCCATAAGGAGACAAAGCAATATACCCTCAATCACCCACTGTAGTCACATGGCGAAAGCAATCAGATGTTGTGGTCCCAAAGAAAACATCCTAACCACTGGACCACACCTACTCCCTACCACTAGACCAGAGTCCCTCCCTTCCTGAAAGACTGTTTCTCCAATCATAATTAGGACAGTGTACATTTTTCATGACTGATTCCATGCTATAGACTGCCTTAACAAATGTGTTAATAATAGTCACAAGCATAACCGTTTGCACTGCAACGTCTACCTTTCAAACCATGATGGGTTCTGTCTGAAACATGACTAATATAACCTGCCACTGTGTGTCATGCAAAACATGTTTAGTAAAATCAACTCCGTGGCCAATCAGATTGCAGGGTTTATTGTGATACCCATGTTCCAATGCACGAATAACTGCATTACACACTGCAAACTACAAGTTATCATTAGCACTGCCTAATTCAAGACCAATGACAAACTCGAGGCTACTTTACAAACCACAGTTCAGCATCTGTGCTGTAGTTAAATGTGTGTCTCCCATGCTGTAATCCGTTTCATTCATTCAGCTTGCATGTACATTGTATTTTTGCAGACTGTGAACTTGTTATCCTCTGTGTCTAGTTACAACCAAGTATAGAATGTAATTAGCTAAGAGGAATATGTTTTTTCTCTCACAAGAGTCGCGTTTCAAAACCCTGGCATGCTCAGAGTTTGGGATCCCTGTTTGCACCTTATTTCAGTCTCCTCTTACCATCCACAGACTAACACAGCAGGCAGACTGGTCGAAACAACACAACACTTCCACGCCCGAAGGAGACAAGTAACCCCCGCTCCCGCAGGAAGAGGGATCTTCATTAAGCGCCTTGAAACCGGACCCTTTGCAAGGAAACTACCATCATTTGACTAAATGCGGCTAAAACCTCTCGTAAATTGCTTTTGTGAGAGAGAAATGCTGAGTCCTAGAGGATCTAACATTACAGGACATGTGCGGAGCCGTCAAATAAATGAGGCCTTTGAATATCTCTTTCAAGTCTGCTTCTATCAGGCAGGTAGCCCTTTTCAATCCCGGCCTCCATGCACTGATTTTACCTTGTCTCCTCGAATCCAGACAGCGGAGTGATGCGCTGCGGCCTTATGAAGCCCGTTGTGACCCACAAAGCCCCGTATCTGTTTTCCTTTCTTTCTGGGGTGGCGGGTGGCGGCCCGTGGCAGGAGGAACCAAAGGGCTCCCTGCAAAAGGGGGGTTAGGCCTTCTAGCGTAGCCGGACTCTCGCAGGCACAGGCAGGCATGCAGCCAGCCACCACCACCTCGCTCCGGCGGCAGCAGCCGGCTCTGTCGGGTCGTCCGCTTGCCCCTGGCCCCTGCTCGCCAACAGCAGGCAGGCCTGCTCAGTGCTCACAAATAAATCCACAACTACAATCCACAGTCAGGGGCAGGGGGCCAGTGCGCTGTGCTTCCTGAGCAGAGTCGATGGGGATTCAGGTCTGCGGTGATGAAACAAAAAGGTATATGCCTGGCCCACAGTGCCAAATGCCAATGCCATGAATAGGTCTCCGAGGACGCCTCCGAGGACGGGTCCGGGTCTCGGGGGTCCGTTGTGCAGCCCCATGGCAGGCGATCTGCAGCGATCCCAGACGGCAAAATCGGCAACCAGTGGCACCCCCGGGCTGCGGAAGGGAAGAGGCATGTCCTGAGCCTCACTTGCTGTCCCGGGACCCTCTGGGCACAGAGTTTTCTTACATGGACGGCCCCGGTGCGATTCAATATGGCGGCCGATGCTCCCGACTCTCAGGAAGGTCTTCTGGGCTAACGCTGTGGAGAGCCAGGAGTGGACCATTGGTGATGTGGCGCCGTATCTGGCAGTAGGGGTGAGTCTGGCGATCTGCTCTGGGGGCCCCCTGCAGCGCTGAATATCGTCGATTTCCCCTACGTTCCTGCCTGACCCTAAGATGGCGGCTGCGCTGCTTTGATCGGAGCCTTCTCTAGACGCTCCTTGCAGAACCCTGGATGAACCCGGGGAGAGTGCGCGGAAATAGTGCAGCCCTCAAGCCATCCCCAGGCGCCCCTGCCCCCTGTGTGCTGCTTTGGCCCCCGTCGCCTCGGCGCTGGAGGACTCCACAAGGCTGAGCAGCATCTCTGAGACCCACAACCTATTGGCACCTTAAATTGCCTATTGGCACCTTAAATTGCGGAAGTGTGAGCGGAGAGCCCCTGTTGACTTCCGGATAAGCCCTACAAGTTTGGCAGCACTTGCACATGTGCTCCAAAATGGCGCCGCCCGACTCCGAGCACTGCACTGCCGTAACGGCCGGAAACTGCCTGCTTTAGCTCAAGCTTACTGACCCAGCCTCAAACGGTCCCCATATTGGCTCAGTACGGCTGACTCACGACCAGCTCATGACGCCTGACCTGAAAATGGCGGAATTGGAGACCTCGACGCCGCGCGCAACGCGCACCTGCACGCCTAATTACCGAGAGGTATTAAGTGAGTCCACAGCCTGTCTTCCAGATGTTTCATCTTCACGGCCAGTGCTTCCTGCAGAAAATCGGACAGCCCTGCGGGCGTCTGCGAGTAATGCATTCCTCCATCAAAATCGCCATCCGCTTAACTCTTTAATTGTGTGGTATTTATTTTAAACACTTTTACAGCTACGCAGCAAATAGTGCCAGCTGCACCGTTTAGGCCTTTTACAGCTGCGCAGCAAGTAGTGCCAGCTGCACCGTTTAGGCCTTTTTACAGCCTGACGGCACATTAACCCGGATTATGCGCCCCCTTTTTGTCCTCTTATTTCTCATCACTACCGCTCTCCCAGTAACACCCCTCTCATCTCTCCCCGACCCTCCTTCGCCTCATCTTCTCAACATGGCCACCTCTCGAGTTAAGACTGGAGCCAATTGCTACAAAATCATTTATCCTCCCGACCAGTCTAAAGCTACAATAAAACGACTGAAGCATAACACTATTGAAGGTTTCCCGGACTCCCTTTTTGTGGATCAATTTTACAATGGTCGTCTTGGGAGGCTCAAAAACGATTTCATCTTCTTCACTCGCGACACCCCCTCTTGGTCCAACAGTTTTTACAATTCCCTTAACGTCACCTCCTCCTCCTCTATCCCTTATGGGAAACAACTAAAAATGTCCCCCTCTGGGTGCTTCAATGGCTACCTCACTATCTCACTCTATAACAACGGTACTGTCATGATCCAAGGCAAAGACTCCTGCCTCTCGCTCTTTGACCACCTCTTCCCCTCCTTACTCCCCTTCTCTGCAACTGGGTTTCCCCTTGACTCTCCTTCCAGCTCCACCCATTACTCCCTTTCCCCTCCGCCGACCCCACCTCACTCCATTTGGCTGCACTCTCGAGAAGCGCAGGTCGGCCCTCTTCCCTCCCCCCCCAACTTACCGCATCTCCTATTCCTCCCCCCCACAGTATGTACCCTCCCACATTACTTCAGCCTTACCACTAGCTAACACGCTCCTCGTCCCATCTGCACTATCACGATACTCCAATCTCCTCTCCCCCATACTTCTTCCTATCACCCCCTTCTTCTCCTCCCCCATACTTCTTCCCATCACCCCCCTCTTTAGTCCACCTCTCCTCCAACACTCTCCCCCAATTAACTTTCCCTATGCTCCCCTTAGCCCTCCTTCCATCCCTCCTCTCCAACCCTTCATCCCCTCGTCATTCACCCCGTTTTTGCCACATCCCCACTGCATCTCTCTCCTCCCTCCTACTCCTCCAGCACTGCCGCACTATCCCCTTTCCCCTCCTAGTAACCCCTTCCATCTCCCTCCCTCGGGCCCAGCAGAACCACTTCCCCTCCTCAACTTCCCTTTTTCTCAACCCCCCTCACTCTGCCAGATGACCGTTCCCTCACTGCTACCTCTCCTAACTGACAGGACCTCCGCAACCACTGCACCTCTTTTCCTCCCAAACGTCCTACATTCCCATGACGCCACACAGGCCTCCCCCCTCCTACTTCCCTACCGACGTGTTTCGCACCTTTCTCCCTCTAAATTTGTCCTTAATTCCTCTCCCTCTTGCAACACCAACAATGACAACTCTCCCCTACCACCCCAATTCACTTACTCCCGCTCCCAACCTCCACCTTTCCCCACCTGTGAACCCCACCCCCCGACTCACCTCCTGTCCCCCCACCTCTCCCTGCCTTCCACCACCAATTCCACCCCCCCTTATTTCAATCGAGCCACCCAACCTTCCGTGCTCTGCCTCTTTCTCAATGGAAAATACGCTAGGCTCTCTGATCACCTCCATCTCCCAGCTTACAGCTGCCATTTCACTTTTATGCTCTAAGATCTCCACCCCTCCATACACCTCTACTCCCTCCCAACCTCCTCGGAGATGCACCTCGCCCCCTCACCCCAACACAGCCAAGCCCAACCTTTCATCTGCATACGTCGGTAACTCACACAAGCCCTTGAACGACACCCTTCTTCAACAGGCATACCCTAGCAACCCCACTGTCTACACTATTCCGACCATCACCTCTGTCAGAACAAAGCGTCCACCTAAACACTCCCGAGCACCCCCGCAAATGTACAATATCCCGATCACCCTTCAGAGCCCAAGTGCCCCCGTCACCAAAACAGTCTTGACAGAGCTGCGCTGTATGCTTCACAACTGCAGATCTGCAGTAAAACACAAACTTGAAATCTCAGACACCATCACCCTTCACAATCTTAACATGCTCTTCCTCACAGAGACCTGGTTCAAAGATACCTCTCACTCTATTTTTGATCTCCTATTACCCACAGGTTATTCCATATTTAGGAATGACAGAACTGAAAACACGGGGGGAGGTGTTGCTGTCATCTTCAGAAACGCCCTCCAACTTAAGGCGTCTCCTATCAGCACACCCCACACCTTTGAATGCCTTTCTCTTGAACTTCAATTGCAACACCGTTCACCGCTCAGATTCCATATCATTTACCGCCCGCCTCATAGTGGCTCTTCATTTATAGAAGATCTCAAAGACTTCTTCAGCGACCAATACTCTCAAAGGACAATCAGACCATCGTGGGTGACTTCAATCTCCACTGGGGCGCACCGCAAGACTCCTCTGCGAACTCACTGGCCACCTTCCTCTCTGCAAATGATCTTATCCAACACTGCACTGAATCAACCCACTCCAAAGGCGCAATCCTGGACCTTGTTATTTATAAAGCAGGCATGCTTTCTACCAATACCCCAATTCATGTAGACTGGTCTGACCACCACCTCATCCCATTCTCTCTTCAACTTTCACACTCTATAACTCTTGGCCAACCCAAGACGGCCATCTCCTGGTTCCGTGATGCCAAAAACATTGATGTCGGTTCCCTCTGTGAATCAGCTCTGCTATCACTTCCAAGGCTAGACCCGAACATAGCTGTTGACGATCTCACCTCCCAATGCCTCACAGTTCTTGCAGCTGAAATTAATAACGTCTCTCCACTTAAAAGCAAAAGGATAAGGCCCACTCCCTCAGCACCTTCGTTCAACAAATCCCTTTATGAGGAAAGGAAGCAGCTAAGATTCCTGGAGAAGCAATGGAGGCAATTGCCCTCCACCGACAATTTAGCCATGCTTCGTACAGCAAGATCCAAGTACCACAAGCACATCTTCCTTGAGAAAGCGACGCACTTCAAAACCCTCCTTGATTCTGCCAAAAATAGACCCAAAAAACTTTTCGATCTCATCAAGACTCCGAGTTGCTCTCCCCCAAACTCCAAGGTGGAGGATTCTTCAAAGAGAGCAGCGGATTTCGCTATTTTCTTCGATGGAAAAGTGAAATCACTTGTGGATCAGGTTGCTCATCCTACACCTCCAGAGGAGCGCAAATCCTTAGCCATTTGGCAGAGCTTTGACCCCATATCTGAAGATGCCCTTCTCAAGTGCTTACGCGAAACAAAGCCCTCCAACCACTCTCTTGACCCTATCCCCAGTGCCATTGCCTTTGACTTCTATACCCATTCCCTTTCCTATTGGACCACTCTGATCAACCTCTCCCTCTGGCAAGGCTACCTTCCTGTCTCCTTCAAAACTGGGCAGGTCACCCCTCTGCTTAAAAAGCCCACTGCTGATGCGAATGATCTCAACAACTTCCGCCCCATCATTAACCTTCCCTTTCTTGCGAAGATCACAGAAAGATGTGTAGCAAAACAACTCTCTCGTCATATCAAGGACAATGATCTTCTTGACAATTGTCAGTCGGCTTCATCCAAAACTGCAGCACTGAAACAGCCCTACTGCAAGTGGTTGATGATGCGCTGAGGATACTCGACTCAGGGGGGTCCTGTGTGCTAATTCTCCTTGACCTTTCCGCAGCCTTCGACACTGTCAATCACAACACCCTCCTCAATATTCTTCAACAGAGAATGGGCATGGAGGGCACTGTGCTTAAATGGTTTGCATCCTTCCTCTCTGACAGATCTCAAATGATCAAAATAGCGAACAGTCTTTCTTCTCCTGTGGCGGTGGGTCAAGGTGTTCCCCAAGGCTCTATACTTGCACCCACATTGTTCAATCTCTACTTAGAACCACTGGGAAACCTCCTAAGCAAATCTGGGATTCACTATCATCTCTATGCAGACGACACTCAACTCTACCTCAAGGTTGCCTCCACTCATGATCTCTCCATCCTAAGATCTACTCTTGACTCCATTCAAAACTGGATGTCAACTCATCAACTGATTCTGAATCCCTCCAAAACTGAATTCCTTCTCTTCTCCTCCTCACTCTCTCCTCCCCCGGTTCAAGCATGGATGGATCAGATGAATCTACTAAACAATAAACCCATCATTGTCGACAGTGCAAAATTCCTTGGTGTCATTCTAGACAAAAAACTCAATCTAACTCCCCACATCAATTCTATTGCAAAATCTGCTCGCTACCAACTGCGCCTTCTCTGGGGAATCCGTCACTACTTCCCGGAGCAGGACCTTATAACCCTGGTGCAATCGCTGGTCCTCTCCAGACTAGACTACTGCAATTCTCTTCTTACTGGCCTCCCCAAATCTCACCTGTCCCCACTTAAGTCTGTCTTCCATTCAGCAGCTCGTTTCATTTATGGGGCCAAAAGAAGCGATCACATCACACCGATGTTATCCACTCTCCGCTGGCTTCCCTTCGAGGCTAGAGCTATCTACAAGACCGCTTGTATCACCCACAAAGCCTTGCACTCCTCCTCTCCCCGCTACCTGGCGAATAAACTGAAACTCTCTGGAGGCTCTAGACCTTCACGCAATGCGGAGAATCTACTGCTTGAACCTCCCACTTTCAAGAAGGAAAGAACAATGGCCCAATGCTTTTCAGGCAACGCAGTGAGAATCTAGAACTCCTTTCCACCCCAGCTCCGGACCACCGCCTCCTCCCAGGCCTTCAAAAGGGACCTCAAAGTTCTCCTCCTCCAGAGACACCTCCAAAAGTAATTCACGCCCTCTTGCTATTTGTGAGGAAGACTTCCCACTACTGATAATTTCTACTTTCCATGACCATGCAAGTGCCTTCCCAGTGTATTCCTGTGGTTGGAGTGTCTGCCTTTTTGCAGTATTTTCCATGTACTGGTGTTCGGTGCCCTTTTGTAACATGCACACACCACTCTGCCCTTGTAACACACGGTTGCTACCTCTCACATGTTTTTACCTTTGATACTTGCACAAGTGTCACCTTGCCTACGTAACGCTTGTTCTTGTGCCGGAGTGTCTAGCACTTATTGCAGTACTATACGTCGAATTATACTCTGTTTTCTCTTATAACTGTACACTTGTCACTTTTCCTCTTGTGCACTTTTAACTACCTCATGTATTTTTGGTTGCTCACAATTTTTACTACCTCAAGTATTTTGTTTGCTCACAATTGTCACTATTACCTTTACTACCTCATGTATTTTTGGTTGCTCACAATTTTTACTACCTCATGTATTTTGTTTGCTCACAATTGTCACTATTACCTTATGTAAGTAACGTATGTTTTTGCAATCTGTTCTTTTGTAATGTTTCTCATTATGTTTCATTTCTGTTCCTAACTTGAAGCGCTCTGACGCCTTCGGGTAAAGTCCGCGCTATATAAAAATGCATAAATAAATAAAATAAATAAATAAATTGATGAATCTGATGATTGCCAATGCAGTTTGCAAAAATGCACACAACATCAGTGACTCACCGGCGGGCGGCAGACCGTCGGCAGCAGGGAGGGACAAGCAGGCAGGGGCTAGAAATAATTAAATTATGGGTGCCTCAGTCTCTGGCTTAGTTGTTCTAGAATGCTCCTCTCGATCTGGCCTCACGGCTCATGCGCACTTTTTATTGTGCTAACCCAAATGCGCGTGTCACCACCACTAGCCGCCCACCCCCTATTAAACCTGCTCCAATGCGTGCATTATACAGATGATGATAAGATTGCAGCAGTAGAGAATCCAAATATATTTTGCCCCACGAGGAGATACGCAGAGTGAGTGAGTGAGTGACAACTAGTCTGTACTGACTGAGTGAACTTATCTGATTTATTTTCTCACTAACGACGGACCAAAAATCGGCCCCAACAACAAAACCGTCCCCCTGCCAAAAAAACGCCCCCCACCCCTGGCAGCCTACCGGGGGGTTGCCCGGTGCCCGGCATTGCCAGTCCGGCAATTTGAGTGCTAGTTACTGTACCTAAAAACAGCAACACTGCAGCATTACTGTGTATATGACAACCATTGTTTATGATAGGCTGCTTAAGAGACGTTTAGGTGTACTGGGACACTGAAATAAAAAACTGAACAGTTTGAAAAGCTATTTAGATAATATTCAAGGAAAAACAGAATAATTTGGCAGCTATTTGTACAATGTCGAAGGGTGCTGAGTTTATCAGAGCCTGCAAATGTACCCCTTTCTGCTCAAATCCTATTCAGTTTAATAATGTTCAACGTCTGTACAGTTGTACGAGGATACCGAATATGATTGCAGAAACGTAGCGTGCTATACAAAGACATGGGCCTGACAATACTTTGCGTAATCAGAGTTTATTTGGGAAGTTCTCATTCAGCACTGCCTAGATTCCGCTATCTGGTAAATGCAATAAATAACAACAATGCAGTCCATTACCACAAATAATTCCTATTTAAATGCAGATACGTGAACAGTAATATCAAACCTCTTCTTCCAGTACACCAATCAATGGCCATAAATATGTTTCAAGGCAGGCATTGTTTGTGGCTTCTTTTAGTGGGCATAACCTCGGAGGTCATTCCTACTCCAATGAGCCTGCATTTGCTGCTGGTCTTGACCTGCTTGGATAGAAATAGGTACAAATTAGAGACAGCCATGACTTCGTTTATGAGAAGTGCCATCTTGAGGATTTTGGGGCCCTGAGCAAGACATATTTTGGGGACCCTGTACTGAACATATTTAAATTTTACTACCTGCGAATTCAAGACTGCATGATGCCAAACAACACTAAATTATATGTTAAATTTAACAGAGTCCAAAAATACACTTGAAATATATATTGTCGGGACCCAAAAAATCTTTAAGATAGCACTGGGAAGAGATATAGTCAGAGATAGATGTATGCAGAGCGGGTGACAGGTTAAGAGAAAGAATGAAATCAAGGTAGAAGTCTGACAGTCCGAGGACCACCAGACTTGTGCAGACGCGACAGTAGAGGTCCAGCCACTGCTGCACCATCGGTCTGACTGCCCCATTATGAGTTGGCTAGTCGGGCTACCCTGGGACTGCTGCGCCTGCCAGGGAACCACTATTCCCTGGAGGTTGTGTGGTGGTCAGGAGGCCACAATATTCTTGGCGAGACCGCCGCAGTTCGGCAAAGCATATTATGAGTTTCCTTTCCGCTGGGGGTGTCATGAGGTTCCTCCTCATGTACACTGTATAGGAGAGGAGGCATAGGGGACCCCTGCGCCTCCTAAGCTTGTGGATACATACAGGGGGGCATAACATGTGCCTCCCTGTGTGCATGCACAACAGTTCCTGCAAAGGCATAGACTGGCCATGCCGCCCACCAGATCACTTTAAAGTTGTAATCCGCCAGGCAGGAGGCGGCGAGTCTAGTCAGTGCAGGTGCACAGATGTGGCATCCTGGCCACCCCCGCACTGCCGAAACCCGTAATCAGGCCCTAAATTGTTTTATTGTGTAGATTTTTGTGTCCTAGAATTATGCAATGTGCTTAATTGTTTTTTTTGTGTACAATAAGAAAGACGGTTATGAAAGAGACTATCCTGAATGTTCATGGCAGTTCGTTGAATATATGAATGCCACTTTGTTTGCACTAGGTTGAGACTTTGACAAAAGTGCTGGCAAATGCCGAAATGTGTTTGTTTTGTGTATACATATAAGTTTTTGTGTGTGTGTGTGTGTATATATATTCACTGAAAAAACCATAGGTTTCAGCCACGTTATAGTTAGGAATTAGCATTTAAAAAAATTAGAAATTCACTGAAAAAACCATAGGTTTCACCCATGTTATAGTTAGCTGGACATTTCTCTCATACAAAACCATTGAAATTCCCCCGTTATAGTTAGTTCTGCTAACTATAACTCGCGCGCCCGCAATGCATTGCTGATGACGTCACATATTACATCGTCACATATTACATCACTCATCACATGGTCTGTGACATCACTGATGACATCATCCACTGAATGTGTGTCTTTCTGAAAAATAAATATTTTCATATATGTATATCTAAAGGTCGATGGAAGAATAAATGGGTAAATAAGTGTCTACATGTTTTTGTAAATTTCATTGTATAACTGACTTATTAAGTGTATCTTAGTGAATACATGAATTAGCGAGTAATATTTAAATATGTAAATATCTGTATCAGTGTCTCACTTTGTGTATGAGTGGCTGCATGGGTTGGTGAGTAGCTACACGAGTGTCTATATGGGTTATTAGTTGTTTTTTTGAGTATCAGAATGAGTGTCTGTATGGTTTGGTGGCGGTATTACTTAGGGCACAGATGCATGAATGACTGACTCACTGTTTGTATGTGTTTTGAAGACAGCATGTGTGCAGGACTGTATGGGTGGATGAATGTGTGTATGGGTGTGTTAGTGAGTGAATGACTGCCTCAATAGTGTCTTTATGAGTAAGTACATAAGTTTTAAACTAGTATATGTGAGTATTGATGTATATAAGTAAGGATTTATGACAGTGAAAGATTGAAAAAGTTCCTGTATAAATAAGTATGTGTTTCTATAACTGATTGTTTAAGGGAGTAAGTATGTTTACGTTTCTGTAAAAGTAAGTGTATTGGTGTGTGTATAGCTGTATATGCAAACAAATGGATGTTTGATAGTTTATTTGCATGTGTGACTATATGTGTGAGTAGTGTGGCTCACTGGTTAGAGGAGGCAGACCCGGGAGCAGAAGTCAGCCCGGAACCAGGGTTCAATTCCCGACGCGGCAGAGTCATGTACTTGGGTCAGCGGACTCGATAATTCTCGCTTTGGTGCTTACTCTAATCAGGGGTTCCACTCGGCAACTCTGGGCATTAGCTTGCCTAATCTCCACAACGGCCCCATCAATTCTGGGGATGCCTGGCTTCACCTTGGGGACTCCCAGCAGGGACCATCCCACAGGGAAAGCCAGGACGGGTTCCCCAGAGTTATACAGCGCCAGGAAACCTACGGACGGGTAGCAGTGCGCTTTACAAGCTCAAATACATTTACACATTTACATTTCACTGTGTGGATGAATATCGGTGAGTAACAGGATGTATAGGTGTATGAGTACATATGATGAGTGAGTACATGTTTAAGTGACTATATAGAACTGTGGATGAGTGGATGTGTATGTAGATGTTGGAATTACTGAATAGGTTGTTGTAACTGGTATTGGTATCTCCATTTTTTCGAAAATGTTAGTATCTATTTTTGAATGTGTGTATCAAAGGTTATATTAGGGTGAGAGAAGGTCTGCCACTCTTTCACAAGGATGATGTCATCAGTGATGTCATCAGTGATGTCATCAGTGATGTCGTTTGAGATGTCATCAGTGATGTCATCAGTGATGTCATTTGACATGTCATCAGTGATGTCATTTGACATGTCATCAGTGATGTCATCAGTGATGTCACTGACAATGTGATGAGTGATGTAATATGTGACATCATCAGCAGTGCATTGCTGGCACACAAGTTATAGTTAGCTGAACTAACTATAACGGGGGAATTTTAATGGTTTTGTATGAGAGAATTGTCCAGCTAACTATAACATTGGTGAAACCTATAGTTTTTTCAGAGAATTTCTAAGGTTTTTTAAATGCTAATTCCTAACTATAACGTGGTTGAAACTTATGGTTTTTTCAGTGAATTTCAAATTTTATTTAAATGCTAATTCCTAACTATAAAGTGCCTGAAGCCTATGGTTTTTTCAGTGAATATATATAAGCACTGGAAAACTAAACACTCACTTCCTTTACAAAGAAATGGAAAGTTTGCATCTCTGCAACCTCTCTAATTTTTCACCTTAGTCATCTTCCACGCAATCAACACAACAACCACAAATACACACACCTACCTGCTACCATTCTTGCCCGAGCTTATCAATTATTCTTCTGTAATTCAAATTCAAAGTGCAGGGCCTTTATTCAGCCTTCTTGGTAACTACTACCCGTGAATAGCAGTGGGTAATTTGCACACTTCCGTCCTCTCTTGTGTCTTTTCTACCACACACTGCGGCAGGTTTACAAGCGCCTTGCGCCACTTCTGCATCATTTTTCCCACGACCTTGTAAATCTGCCCAACTGTGTGTACTTTATGCACTAGCTTTCTTCCTTGGATGTGGTAGTAGTTTCTCTTACTCCCACTGCGGAATCCAACACCCTATCTGTGTAATGACCTGGAAATCCAAAGATCCACTTCACTGACAATGCAGTGGGTAGTTTGCGTCTCTCCAACCTTTCCTATTTTTCACGTTTTTCATCTTCCACTCAATCTACACATCATCCACACATACACACATATAATTACTGCATTTATTAGCTGTGATTATCAACTATTCTTCTGTTTTATATTCATATTCAAAGTGCAAGCCCTTTATGGAGCCTTTTTGTTGTAACTACTGTTCCAGGAATTCTGCTCATACACAGAACTGTGCATAAAGACTTAGGACCTCAGTGAATTACGGTGTACCAAAACCCACCTTACTATACAAACCCCCTACCAGACTAGCAAACAGTGACTCATTAGTTCTTCGCCCTAGAGCAAAAACACCAATGACTAGTCAACCCAGAACATGCGACTTAGATTACATGAAGTAAAGTGGATAACAAGAACACTCTTTCAATACAGTCTTACACCAGTCCAAAACAAGATGTAAATAAAGACACGTGCAACTTTGAAATGTTTATTTCTAATGCCATAATCTCATGCACAGTACCTTAAAAAATACAACCAAACATATCAGAAACAAGGTTGTCAGCATTGTTACTATTCTATGAAATACAAACGGAAAAAGCACCATATAATGCTAAAGGTAAACAAATTTACAATATACCTACATTTCACCCTCCCTACCTAGAAGATTAGTTTATAACTTCAGAAAGTCTCATAGGATTACATGGGCAGACCCATACCTCTTGTACTCAGCAGTAGTGGATCACATTCAGTGCTCCACAAACTGTCAAGAAACGAATGTTCTCCAACTGTGTGTAACTTTGCCTCCACAATGCATTATGAAATGCGCAAGTATCAGAGCTGCATATGTATTACGGCTCGAACGTGCGAGGATCATTCTGAATAACAGACACAGTATTCAAGATAACCTTGATGTTCCATGCTCTCACTATACACACAAAACTAGCGGGGCAGTTTACAAATCTAGCATACGAAATTATTCTCATATAAAGCAAAATACTCAGCCTTCTCTAAACAATATCACAAGTACGTGTTGTGTGCAAAGCAGAGCAGGAAAGCAAAAATAGCTTGTAAGCTTCTAATAAACCCATGCTAATTTAACAGGGTGTGAGTGCAAGGCTCAGCCCCACCGGCACCCTTTCTTGATCAAAGCACGTGATATAAACGTGGGAGAATTAGGAGCGCAGAGTCCAAGCCTAAAAAGCAGAGTCAAGTTCACATTTCCCCAAAAAAGTTATTCGCTCTTTGATAGAAAGCAGTAGCTTAATAATAAAGAATACGTAGAAAAATCAAAGAGTCTTAATCCAACAGCGTGTAAGCACAGTATGTAGCAACAGCCTCCAACAGGAAGTCATTGTTCTCATCTGAAAACATTTCAGCCATCCAATTCAATAGTGGGAATGAACATACATTTTCCTCAACGACCGGAGCCTCTATCACCATCGGAGGAAAACTCGGGTCATCTTCAATGTAACTGCGCACCAAGAACTCAAGCGCCGCTGCAAAAACATTCCAACGTCCCATTATTCCATGTGTCGCTGCTAAGGCCATAATACCGCCGCCAGAACAGAGCACGTCATGAACCACTAAGGGGCTCATCAGCTGGTCATAATCCGCGTTGGGAGAGACTGTACTACAGAGACACAAATCCAGGGCCCAGTTGTAATCGCAGCTCAGGCAATGGAACACAGGTTGAACGCATGTGAAAAAGGAAAATTGAAACAATAATCCATAAGCTGTACTTAATGTAGCCAAAGGCAGCGCTCCATAATAACTAATAATTCGGTTGCGAACCATCAACAGCCGGGACATATTGTCGTCTGCTGCAGGATGTGCATCCATATTTATGTAAACAAATTAATAAAAGCACGCCAGCAACTAATGCGAGTATTAAGCGCAATCCACCAAAGATGCTGGAAAAAATTGAATGAAAAAATCCCAAAAAGACACCAAATATACTTTCTACAGAAGTCGCAAGGCCACTGCTTTTAACTTTAAAAAAGTAAGGTAACCCCGTAGTCAAGGACACAAAAAGATACTCTAAATTAACTCCCCAAAATTCAAGAGCACGTCTGTATTTAATAAATCATGCACTTCTGTGTGGGTGTTTGCTACATGAAGGACAAATGTTTCTGTACCAGATATAAGAGCGACCTCTTTTTGAGACAATAGCGCTCTTATACGACTCATTTGGTTGACTCTGCTTTCAAGGTCGAAATCGACAGCCAGATGGAAGCATCCAGCTTCCCATGCAGAGGAGTTAACACAACTTTTTTTTTATCAAACCATACGCTCAGTTACCGTAATCATGTAAGCGATGCCTGCTAACATTGCACAACAATCTCCATTATTTCAAAGTAAATAACTCCTGTTTGCCAGTAAACTGAACGTTGTTATGATAGCAGGTGTCGGACTACCTTTCAAAACTCAGTCCAAATTAGGCGCATCTTGTATACAAGAGCCATGCAATTGTATGTGTCTACAAATTAATAAGTGATCTGGTACTATTGTGCAATCCTCACCTTTCACATAGACTTCTTTTCCCTCCCTCAGACACCTATATGTAAATGGTAATAACCAAGCTTCATGCACATAAGCGCTCCCTAAACATCCATATCTGCCTATAGCATAGTATTTCATGCAAACCTCAAACTGAACCAGGGTAAAAAATAACGTTATGATACTGTGGATAAGCCACACACCTGAATTGGATCTCCAATGAGGGACCACTTCTAACCATTCTCATAGCGCGCCCGTTGCTCTGATTTGACAGTGAGAGAGTGATTTCACCACAGTTTGTACTGCTAATCATTCTCAGCATATGCTACGAATACCCTTTGACGTTACACGTCACATCAAAGCTTCCGTGTGACGTCATGTACGGCGCCCCATACGCAAAAGACGCGAATGTTTTTAATTGTTTAAAAACATATATTTATGTATTTAATGAACATACTAACAGAAGACTTAATCTAGGATAATTATGGAATTTTTTTTTAAGTTTTAAAAATCCTATATTACTTCTATATTGTATGAGTGGAGCTGCGTGGCCCTCCGCCTGATGCCCTAGACTCCACCACGCCCAGACCTGGTTCATAAGCACGCGTGATCGTCACCACAAAACCATTAGCACGCATATCGCTTTTCCACACATGCTTTTACAACTAGTATGCATTTACCACACATGATAAACGCATAATCTTAATAATGTTTTTTTGTTGACCAACACGTGTTGTAATGGCTGTGGCTTATGTCCTTCAAATTAATTTCTAGGTATACGTGTGACCACGTCTGATAAGATCGGAGGCCAAGGACAAACACCGTGGTATCTGCAGCACGAAATCTCATCGATCACAGAGAAAATATGCGCAGGGTAAAATGAAAGGAACAGGTATAATAAAAATAACGGAGGAAAACTACTAAAATGGCAGTTGGACGGAGTGTGTAATCAACGTTTGGTGCCTCTACACTACATTTCAAATAAATATACATACAATATGTTTATTAATATAGTACAAAAGTATACTACCGGATGACACACATGACCCGGGAAAAGAAAGCGGCAAATTTAATACCTAAAATCAGGAGAGGGTTGCTTGGCAAACTTGAAGAAAAATAAAAAAAGTGCACTTGCAAACAAGGCTGTGCATGCGTAGAGAGTACAACTGATGCAGGGGGAAAAAAACTGAAAGTTTTACATACTGTCATGGAAATATAGCTCTAAAAATTGCCCCCGGAATTTTCCCCCCGAGACCTAATGAATAAAACGGACTTCTAGTTTCTTTTCACTTTTCCACAGCGTACGAGTACAATACGCGTACGCCGTCATTTTTTATTTAAAAAAATAAAATAAAATTGACCCTAAAAATCCACGTACGACCCCCTGAGCATTCCTAGAGAGTCAGGATATTTCTACCCTGCCCCCTTTCCTTATTTCTCAACTTTGTTTTACACTTTTCTTGTGACTCGCTTCTAGCGACAAACAAAATGGCTGCCAACACTTCCTGGTTTGCAGTGTTCACAGACAGTTGACATCCAATCAGCATGGAGCTCGTGCACGTAATATACAATATGTTTATTAATATATTACAAAAGTATAGCACCGGATGATTCTCACCACCCGGGAAAAGAAAGCGGCAAATTTAATACCTAAAATCAGGACAGGTTTGCTTGGCGAACTTGAAGAAAAAGAAAACAAAGTGCATTTGCAGACAAGGCTGCGCATACGTAGAGAGTACAACTGATGCAGGAAAAAAAAGGAAAGTTTTACATACTGTCATAGAAATATAGCTCTAAAAATAATGAATAAAACAGACTTCTAGTTTTTTTTCACCTTTTCCACCGCGTACAAGTACTGCACGAGTACCCCGCCATTTTTTATTTTAAAAAAAATAAAAATTGAGCCTAAAGATCCATGTACCATCCCCCTTACCAAGACAATAGGGTCGGAATGTTTCTACCCTTCCCCCTTTCCTTCTTTCTCAACTTTGTTTTACTGTTTTCTTGTGACTCGGCTCTCGCGACAAACAAGATGACTGCCAACATTTCCTGTTTTGGAGTATTGACAACCAATCAGCATGCAGCTCCTGCTCGGAATTGTACGTATTTCCGTACGCGTACGCCGAGATTTTTCTTTTAAAAAAAAAGAGCCTAAACATCCATGTACGACCCCCTGAGCAAGCATAAAGGGTCAGAATGTTTCGAGCCTGCCCCCTTCCCCCTATTTCTCAACTTTGTTTTACTGTTTTCTTGTGACTCGGTTCTACCGAGGCACAACATGGCCGCCAACACTTCCTGGTTTCGAGTGTTAACAGACAATTCACAGCCAATCAGCATGCGCTCGTAATTGAAAGGATCTCTGTCCACGTGTAGAACTCTGTACTAAGATATTGCTATGATTTTTACTTTCAATTTTTTCAGAAACTACTGAACGGTTTTACACCATTTAACAAAAAGCACAATCTGCGAACCAAACTCTACCAAATTTGGTGTTATTCTGTTCAGCCATTCAGGCTGTAGCACTGGCTAAAGGTCCCTATGGAAAATTGCATGGGGAAAACACATTTTGGGACCCCCTTTTTTCTCGGCCCCGAATTGGTGAATCAACCCCAAAACTTTCAGGGAAGGAGCGGAACCGAGCAGGCCATTTTCTTGGAGAAATTCACGAAGATTTGGCCACCGACGCCAAAGTTATTCCAAATAGAATGTTGTGAATTTCCTATGGAAAGTAGGTCCTGACTATAACTACCTACTGGCGACTGCCAGTAGGTAATATATATATATATATATATATTAATATATCCCAAAGCTCGTTCTCCACTGAAAAACGGAGCAGTCTCAGGCGGGTGCGGCCAGCGGTAAACAGTTTACCATGCAGCAAGATTTGAGCACGATATATTAATATATATATATATTATTCCTGGACAAAGCACTACGCTACGTTCGCGTAGTTTGCAAAGTTTGCGCTACTTCGCACTACGCAAACTGCACGTAGCACAGTGCAAACAAGCGTAGCGTAGTGAAGCGGTCATTTTGCGCTTGCTCACAGTCCTCAACGTCAAGTTGGTGACCGCGAGCAAGCAAAATGATATCCCGGCATGACTTTTTCATCATTCGCGATCAGCAACATCAAGCTGCCGATCGTGAGCATGGAAAATAAACCTTCCGGCGAGATTCTCAACACGAGAGGTCAGGTTTCTCATTGCGAGTGGTCTCGTATGCTCGCGACCGCTAGTGATGAGAAACTACCAGTCCGCGTTGAGAAAGCTGACGCTCGAGTAAAAATCTACTTGAGCGGCAGAAAACTACAGTTCGCACTGTGCAAGATGCCGTTTTTAATGATTGCACAGTGCCGGATGCTTGTCCGCATAGTGCAATCATTGAAAACGGCATCTTGCACAGTGCGTTCAGGGTACGATGCAGTTCGCGTAGTGTTACGTGTAGCTCGCATAGTGCAGAGTGCACTTTGCGCAGCTACACGTAGCGCTACTTCGCGAACTATGCCTAGCCCTAATATATATATATATATATATATATATATATATTTTTTTTTAAACAAAGGTCCGATCTTTCGGGAGGCACACAACAGCTTCCCCATTTCCTCCAGGTTGCAAACTTTTTGATCTCATTTTGTTCTCCCTACGCGTTTCGAGGCCGTTCTGCCTCTCATCAGGGGCTGGCAGCTTTCTTCCCCGTCGCTCGAAGGTCTCTTGTAAGCGTGCATAATTAATTAGATGCACCTGAGGTGCTGCGCTCAGCGCGTTTTATCCAATGCACGCTGGGATGTGTAGTCCCTAGAGAATTTTACTTTGCCTTTAGTGGGTTCCGAGCGACGGTAATTTCAGCATATTTATTGGATCAGCAATTATGAGGCTCCTTGGTAGGTGCAGGGCGCTGTGCTGTACCACAGTTGGACCTGGTTCCAAACTTCAGCCTCGTTGTCTTTTCACGATGGTGCTCGCCCGCACGCCTGGACAGGCATGTAGTATTATTTTTAAACAAAGGTCCGATCTTTCGGGAGGCACACAACAGCTTCCCCATTTCCTCCAGGTTGCAAACTTTTTGATCGCATTTTGTTCTCCCTACGTGTTTTGAGGCCGTTCTGCCTCTCATCAGGGGCTGGCATCTTTCTTCCCTGTTGCTCGAAGGTCTCTTGTAAGCGTGCATAATTAATTAGATGCACCTGAGGTGCCGCGCTCAGCGCGTTTTATCCAATGCACGCTGGGATGTGTAGTCCCTAGAGAATTTTACTTTGCCTTTAGTGGGTTCCGAGCGACGGTAATTTCAGCATATTTATTGGATCAGCAATTATGAGACCTTCGAGCGACGGGGAAGAAAGCTGCCAGCCCCTGATGAGAGCCAGAACGGCCTCGAAACGCTTAGGGCGAACAAAATGCGATCAAAAAGTTTGCAAACTGAAGGAAATGGGGAAGCTGTCGTGTGCCTCCCGAAAGATCGGACCTTTGTTTAAAAATATATATATAAATATATATATATATATATATATATATATATATATATATATATATATATATATATATATATATATATATATATATATATATATTACCTACTGGCGGTCGCCAGCAGGTATATATAGTTAGGATTTTTTCTCTATGGGATTTTTGAAAATTCTATGTCGAATAACTTTGGCGTTTGAGGACGGAATTGGCTGACATTTTCAGGAAAATGGAACAGTTTGTTTCTGAGCAGCCCCTGAAAATATGGGGGGGTTTCGTCAAGGGGGGGCCGAGAAAAAAGGGGGGTCCCAAAACGCGTTTTTCCCATGCAATTTTCCATAGGGCGGTTGGCCTCACTTTTAGGTCGAACGGCTGAATGGATTTCCACGAAACTTGGCAAAATTGTAGGTCCTGGTAGCCCGATGTGCCTTTGCTAGGTCTCAATATATGTGTTCCAGTGGATTTTGAGAAATTAACGTTCAAAAAAATATATATATCTGTAAGCGCGCTCCGGGCAGCGCCCCAGTTCGCGTACCTGACGCGTAACGGAACTTCGCGAAGTGAAGCTGATTGGCTCTCCGGTGTCTGTCAACATTCTAAACAGTCCGGAGTGGCCGCCATCTTGTCTCTCGGTAGGATCGAGAGACAAGAGGAGGCCAAAACAAAGGGGTAAATGACCATAAGGGGGCATAGCAGATCCTCCATGACCCCCTAGGTTTGATGTGGAGGCTTTAAAAGGGCCACGCGGGGGAAAAGAAGAAAAAAATATCGTTTTTTTTTGCGTGGGGAGCGCCCGGTACGCGCACCGGGAAGCGGTCCGGGGAGCGTAATATAAGGAAAAAAGAATGATAGACTTTTTAAATATTGTATGTTTATTGATTGTTGGTTTTTTTTTCGTTTTTTTTATTTAAGTAGCAATATGTAGGTACCAATGCAGAGTCAAAAAATTAATATACACCGTCTCCTTTGTAGATATCTTGCATGTTGTTTCAGAAGTTATTGTGGAATATGGAATTCATACCATAGTGTGTCAGGAAAGCAGAAACAATATGGAGGCAGGAGATGATAAAGAGATGTTAAATACACATTGGAGATAATATAAAGTTGCACAGTATACTATAAGTCTGACTTTACATTATAATCAATTTGGTACTAGTTTATGAATTAGATATAAAAATGATTAAAGACTCAAACAATTTTTGATTATTAAATATAAATGTATTTTTCTGATTCTTTTTCAAAATTTAATAGAACGTCTAACATTTGACTGTCCGAAATGTCTTCTTTTTGACTGAACATAACTTCCAACATTTGACCGTCCACATATTGAAGTAAGAAATCCACAGATTCTACACATTGCAGAAGTTCATGGTCTCGTGATTCATCCATGAATTCCAAGTCAATGGGTTCAATGTTATGTTATGTTATGCATTTTTTATTAGGCGCACAGCTGCTCCAGCGAAGGAGCGTCCTGGCGCCGCGACAAGGTAGCAGCACAACACAACAGGATAAAAACAACAGTGAGGGTGGACTAAGGGAACAGGAAAGTTTTCACCGCTCGGCGGAATGAAAGCAAGTCCCTAAGGGCGCGACTCGCCGGGGGGAGGGAATTCCACAGCGTAGAATGATTTCCTCATTGTTCATCTCTAGGACAATTTCAAAGTAAACGTTCTGTTCTCCTTCCATTTTTGTGCTGAAATTTGCATAAAAAATAAATATATCAGTAGAGATAGGGCACTGTTGGGTTTAAGTTCAGACAGGTACTTTTCAGGCGTGAAGTAGTACTATTAAAAAGTGCCTGTGAAAAAGCCTAAGTAAATTCATAATTATGCCACAGAAACCTAAATCGATCCATAATTATAATAAACAAGCCTTTCTCAATGTCTAACTCTTACAGAGGGATAGTATATAACTATCTGAAAATGTTTTCCAATTTATAAAATAACATCTTACCTTTTAAAAACAAGTTTAAGTTGTCAGTGAAAATGCTCTTGCAATGTAGTTCAGGAAGTAGTAGTCAAAATGGCTGTGTTTCTCTCTCTTTCTTTATATATATTCAGGTACATAACCAATCAAATGTCAGGTAAAAAAAGTAGAAAATGAAAGTAACATTTTAATTGGTTGTCAATTCCAACACTTCAGATGTGTTTTGTGAAGTAATTTACCTCAGGGTATTTAGAGAGGTCTACAGGCTAAATGGCTAAATGGAATTCCAACCAAATTTGTGAAAATGGTAGGGATTGGTATGTAGTATGAGCTAATCTATATTTGGTGAAAGTGTCTCCAGTGGTTTTTCTGTATATTACTTTCCCACCTTTTTTGAGCGAGCGCTTCCCGGTGCGCGCCCCGGTACGCGAACCGGCAGCGTTACGGGAGTCCTCCATTTTGTTTTTTGGTAGATTTGAGATACAAGATGGAGGGCAAATAATGTTGAGAATGGGTAGAAGGGGGCACGGTAGACGTATCCTGACCCCCTAGGTTTTCTGAGGGTGGCTGAGGAGGCCCATATGTGCGAAAAAAACCCCATTTTTTTTCACATTTTTGCACGGTTAGCGTCCGGTGCGCGTACCGGGTAGCGCTCCGGTGAGCGTACTTTGGTGAAAATTAGTGAAGAAAGTTAGAGTAAAATAATAATTGTGAGTGATCAGATGTAGGGTAGCTCTGAAAAGAGCTTTTGGGTCCTGTGGCTGATTTAGGTACCTACAAGTAGGTACCAATACATAGTCTTAAATTCAGGATGAAAATTCTGTTCCCCTCATCTGAGAAGTGAACTCCATCTCCTCTGTAGATATCTTCCATGTAGTAACGCAAGTTATTGTTGTAGATGGAGCCCATTCCATGGTCTCTCATGTAAGCTGAAACAGACTTATTTACATGCTTCCTCGATTTCTCAATTTGTGGACAAAATTGGTTGGACCACCTCCATTTCTGTCTTTGGCATATATTTGAATATACCAAGGCAGTTTGAGGAAAAAGTGCCATCAATTGGTCAAAGGTGTCTTTTAAAAGCATTTCCAGACCTACCCCAGTCAAAGTGCCCAAGTCATTTCCTCCACAGTGCACAATTAACAGGTCAGGTTTTGGCAAATGCAAAAAGGTTTTCACCAATGGTATCAATTGGTGACATCTTAATCCTCTGTGGCCAATCCAGTTGATTTCCACATTTTGTAAATTGAGGTTGTGTAAATTTCTGTTATCAGCATACCTTTGAGCCCAGTGGATATAACTATGTCCAACAATCCAGACAGAAAACATGGTGAGAGGAGGTTCTGCTGCAGTCAGATGAAGTGTGGTAATTAAATGGCAGTTGGAACAGTAGGAGTATGTAATGAAAAAAACTGTGGAGTTTCTGTGGTAATTAATCAGTAGCAGTGATTGGTGGATTTTGATTGCTGAAAACAGAAAGTTAGGGTGCATGGATGAGTTCTTTGAAAGATGCAATTTGAACGGTCAAGAAAAAATCGTTTTATGAAAGATTGCACAGGATACGCAGGTGTACTGAGAGTTCAGAGTTCAATTGAAACATTGTAGTGTGAACTTGCAAACATGAGAGGTCTTTCAGGAGGTGGTTGCTATGGAAAAAAGGCAGAAAGGGCAGACGGGGGAAGGGTGTTGATTTGAAAAAAGTGAGGGAAGAGTTTTGATTGGGTGACATGAGAGATATGTGTGATGAATTACAGCATTTCTGTGCCATTGTTGGTTGCAGCCTCTGGAGTGCATACCTTTTGCTCTGCTGAAGACAAATTGGTGTGTGTCTGAGACTGTTTTGAAACTCAAAAAATATTTGCTAAGGTGAGAAAAGATTCATTTAATTTAGATAGAGAATAGTATGCTTTAGGGAGAAAATTATGAAGAAAGTTGTGTATTTAAAATGTTGCTTTGTTTCAGAGGTTGCTTGGGGCATATTTACAAGGCCTTTGAGTCCCTTTAATATTATTTTTCCCATTTTAATTTAAGACATTTCCCCGTGGTGCAAGGTCCTTGTAAATACGCCCCCATGTGTGCTTGGCAAATTTAGATTTTGTTTCTTTGAGTTACATAGCCATGTTAAAAGTGATGGAAAAATGGCGCAAGGGCCTTCAAAATACGCTTTCATGTATGTTAGGGCATTTTAAGTCACTTCCCCTTGAATGTAGTTGAATAACTGCTTTACTTGATGTGTTTAAAAACGTTTATTGAAGTCATTTAAGTTTCTTGATATGTACTGCTAGAGTTTCATAGGCTGCTTGGGGCATATTTACAAGGCCTTTGAGTCCCTTTGATGTTATTTTCCACATTTTAATTTAAGTCATTTCCCCGTGGTGCAAGGTCCTTGTAAATACGCCCCCATGTGTGCTTGGCAAATTTAGATTTTGTTTCTTTGAGTTACATAGCCATGTTAAAAGTGATGGAAAAATGGTGCAAGGGCCTTCAAAATACGCTTTCATGTGTGTTAGGGCATTTTAAGTCACTTCCCCTTGAATGTAGTTGAATAACTGCTTTACTTGATGTGTTTAAAAACGTTTATTGAAGTCATTTAAGTTTCTTGATATGTACTGCTAGAGTTTCATAGGCTGCTTGGAGCATATTTGAAAGGCCTTTGAGTCCCTTTGATGTTATTTTCCCCATTTTAATTTAAGTTATTTCCCCGTGGTGTAAGGACCTTGTAAATACGCCCCCATGTGTGCTTGGCTAATTTAAGTACTGATAGGATGTGCTTCTACATAGGACCTGTGTTGTGTTTTCAAATTATGACCAGAAAATCTTTTTTTTTTTTTTAAACGCTTTTCACATTTATGAGAAGGTCATATTGATGTCTGCTTCTTTAAATAAATATTGAACTGAGAAATATTAAACTGAGGCTTCTGTAAGTGTCAAAGGAGGTGAGTAATGTACATTGCTCTGTTGGATACAGTCCTCATCCTCTGCGTACTCTTGGATATGCTAGACTAAATCTGCTCAAATAACTAAGCTGAGGAAACACAGGTTATGTGATTCTGAAATGAGGAAAATAAATTCCATATTTTTCAATTACATCACCTGTGTTTCCTAACATTATGAATCACATTGTGCAGATGAGGTTTAGGCCTGTTCACGGACACAGAAGAGGTCTGGCCTTTGTTCAAGAGTGAAGTGGACATGACTCACTTCATTGGTAGGCCTGCACATGTATTATCTCCTCTGTACTCTTCAACAAGCCTAAATTTCATCTGCAACCCTGAGTAGGCCTCACCTCAAACAAACCTCTGGATAGGCCACACCTTATCGTCATCCTGAATCAATCATTTAAAATGTTAGGGGCAGATTTATGATGGCCGTGCGCCTCTTTTGTGCCGCTGTTGCGTCACTTTTGTGATGCAGCAGTGTTGCAAAAGATGCACCATGTTGCAAGACAGGCCTCACTTCATCTCCAACAAGATACCGTCAGTTTAAACTGTAAACGTTTAGGACTGTGTAGGGGGCATGGAGAAGCTGAATCTTCTGTAAATGTCAAAATTGTTGTATACAGTGCTCAACTTCTGCGTAGTCTTTGATATGTTAGTTTCCATCTGCACAATGAGATACCTAAGCAAAGGAAACACAGGTGATGTGATTGTGAAATGAGGAAAAGAAATTCCACATTTTTCAATTACATCACCTGTGTTTCCTAACATTATGAATCACATTGTGCAGTTGAGGTTTAGATCTGTCCAGGGACACAGAAGAGGTCTGGCCTTTGTTCAAGAGTGAAGTGGACATGACTCACTTCATTGGTAGGCCTGCACATGTATTATCTCCTCTGTACTCTTCAACAAGCCTAAATTTCATCTGCAACCCTGAGTAGGCCTCACCTCAAACAAATCTCTGGATAGGCCACACCTTATCGTCATCCTGAATCAATCATTTAAAATGTTAGGGGCAGATTAATGATGGCCGTGTGCCTCTTTTGCGCCGCTGTTGCGTCACTTTTGTGATGCAGCAGTGATGCAAAAGATGCACCATGTTGCAAGATAGGCCTCACTTCATCTCCAACAAGATACCGTCAGTTTAAACTGTAAACATTTAGAACTGTGTAGGGGGCATGGAGAAGCTTAATCTTCTGTAAATGTCAAAATTGTTGAATACAGTGCTGAACTTCTGCGTACTCTTTCATATGCTAGACTCCATCTCCACAATGAGATACATAAGCAAAGGAAACACAGGTTATGTGATTGTGAAATGAGGAAAAGAAATTCCACATTTTTCAATTACATCACCTGTGTTTCCTAACATTACGAATCACATTGTGCAGATGAGGTTTAGGCCTGTTCATGGACACAGAAGAGGTCTGACCTTTGTTCAAGAGTGCAGTGGACATGATTCACTTCATTGGTAGGCCTGCACATGTATTATCTCCTCTGTACTCTTCAACAAGCCTCGCCTCTTTTGTGCCGCTGTTGCGTCACTTTTGTGATGCAGCAGTGATGCAAAAGATGCACCATGTTGCAAGACAGGCCTCACTTCATCTCCAACAAGATACCGTCAGTTTAAACTGTAAACATTTAGGACTGTGTAGGGGGCATGGAGAAGCTGAATCTTCTGTAAATGTCAAAATTGTTGCATACAGTGCTCAACTTCTGCGTAGTCTTTGATATGTTAGTTTCCATCTGCACAATGAGATACCTAAGCAAAGGAAACACAGGTTATGTGATTCTGAAATGAGGAAAATACATTCAAAATTTTTCAATTACATCACCTGTGTTTCCTAACATTACGAATCACATTGTGCAGATGAGGTTTAGGCCTGTTCACGGACACAGAAGAGGACTGACCTTTGTTCAAGAGTGCAGTGGACATGATTCACTTCATTGGTAGGCCTGCACATGTATTATCTCCTCTGTACTCTTCAACAAGCCTAAATTTCATCTGCAACCCTGAGTAGGCCTCACCTCAAACAAACCTCTGGATAGGCCACACCTTATCGTCATCCTGAATCAATCATTTAAAATGTTAGGGACAGATTTATGATAGCCGTGTGCCTCTTTTGCGCCACTGTGCGTTACTTTTGTGACGCAGCGCCGGTGCAAAAGATTTACTATGTTGCGACATATTTACAACTTGATGCATCTAGGCAGATGTGTCATGCTGTAAACTCCTGTGCCACATGAAACCGATGTAGCAGTGATGCAAAAGATGCACCATGTTGCAAGACAGGCCTCACTTCATCGCCAACAAGATACCGTCAGTTTAAACTGTAAACATTTAGGACTGTGTAGGGGGCATGGAGAAGCTGAATCTTTTGTTAATGTCAAAATTGTTGTATACAGTGCTCAACTTCTGTGTACTCTTTGATATGCTAGACTCCATCTGCACAATGAGATACCTAAGCAAAGGAAACACAGGTGATGTGATTGTGAAATGAGGAAAAGAGATTCTACATTTTTCAATTACATCACCTGTGTTTCCTAACTTTACGAATCACATTGTGCAGATGAGGTTTAGGCCTGTCCACGGACACAGAAGAGGTCTGGCCTTTGTTCAAGAGTGAAGTGGACATGACTCACTTCATTGGTAGGCCTGCACATGTATTATCTCCTCTGTACTCTTCAACAAGCCTAAATTTCATCTGCAACCCTGAGTAGGCCTCACCTCAAACAAACCTCTGGATAGGCCACACCTTATCGTCATCCTGAATCAATCATTTAAAATGTTAGGGACAGATTTATGATAGCCGTGTGCCTCTTTTGCGCCGCTGTGCGTCACTTTTGTGACGCAGCGGCGGTGCAAAAGATTTGCTATGTTGCGACATATTTACAACTTGATGCATCTAGGCAGATGTGTCATGCTGTAAAGTCCTGTGCCACATGAAACCTGCGTCAGATTTCATGTGAGCGTTTTGTTGTAGGGTGGCCAGTCATTTGCATGAAAGCCCTGTAAAACTAACACAGTAAAATTAAGAAGATTTCACTCAGTCACATTTATGGCATTGCTGAATCAAATCCTTACGCCTGTTTGAAACAGGCATAAGGAGTGATGCACCATGCAATGTGTGGCTTGCCCCTGTGCATTGCAGTAGACATGTCGCGCGTACGACGTGATTCGTGCAATGCGCCATTTTTGTGGAACAGATGCGTGACGCATCTGTGCTGTTTTTGCTCAATGGTGCTCTGCATTGTAAATGCGGCACATCATGGGTGGCAGAGCAGTGGCGCACGTTATCTGGTGCATCCCTGGGGATGCGCCAGTTAACATAAATCTGCTCCTTTAAATTTAAGTATTAGCAGGGGACACAGTGTTGGTGAGGTTTATCCAAGTTTAAGAAGAGATGAGTCCAGTTCACTGAAAAATTGGACATAGGCCTCACCTCCTCAGCATCGCTGGACATGGTTAAATAATATCTGCAAAATGTTACTCTTGTTAAACAATTTTACAATTATAGTCTCTGAGATTTGTCTCTTACTCTGCAACATCTCATTGTTGTTCTCTTTCTTTAAAGATAACGACAACTTCAAGCATGAGTGATAATGAGCAATCCGTTGATCTCGATCTTATCGTTGAACTTGTCATTGAAACGTCAGTGGAAGTGGATCCCTTAGATGATTTAAATCCTGAGGATGATGAAGAACATGATGAGGATGCCGATTTGTCAGAATTGCATGACATAGGGTGGGAAGCTGACGTGCTTCAGCATATGGAACTATAAACATTTATTTTTAAAATTTACTGGAAATGAAAAGTAAACATGTTAACCGTTTCATTTAAAATTAAACACATCTTCAAAAACAGCTTGTGTGAAGTGTCTTTAATAAAATAGGGAAATATGCTGATAAAAATTTGTTCAGATTCACATATAAAAGAGCAAAGGTCAAATGTAGAAGCATTCTATTTCTTTGCTACTATTTGTGACTACTAAATTTGCCAATGCACTAAAAATTATTGTATGTAAAATTGACAAGTAGTGTGTTAATTTTTTGACGTCTGTTATTGATTTACTGTTTGGTAATAGTGGTTAATAACATTTTTTATTATATTTTACCACAGATTCAACTGCAGATCATTTCAAAACTACATTATGCCATCTAAAGAAAGAACCCGAAAGGCTACAAAACGTCAAAGACAGCAGATTACTAAATGCTTGCAGCAGTCCTCTACAATAAAAACTCGTCAAGTCACCAAGAAAGCTCCGGGTAAGACAACGAAATCATTCCTAAGAAACATTTGTAGAAAAAAAAGTAGTACTACAGAACATGTTTTAGTCCAGAAAAAGAGAGCCAATTTAAACGGAAAGGAAAGGCCAATCAAAAATGTTACTGCTAGAGCAGAAGATAACTCTGTGCATGGTAGTAGAAGGAAAAATCAGTTTAGGGACATTCATAGACGAATGTCCCGCAACAGGATAATTGGCAATTTGTTAAAAAATATTAAGAAAGGTCAACAGAAAGTGGGTTTTTATAAGAGAAAAAAAAAGTTGAGAAAATTATTGATCAGGCATTTGAAATTAAGCGAAAGTTATTTATTTTGATAATCAATAAAATTAGGAAGCTAAACAAGGCAATTTATGATTTCAAAAGAAATAGTAGATGGAAGAGAACAGTTAATCGTAGTAATTTTTGTGAAGTTTTTTCAGGAGAATGGATGCATAGTTCAAGTTGTGAGGCATTTTTAATGAGGAGAGTTATTTCCAGGATAATGATTTGGTGCATGCAGTTGACACCAGTGGTCGAGCTTATGAGGTGAAAGATGGTTGTCCAGTTGAAAAAGAAAAACTTGTGACAACAGAGGCAGAAGAGGTGTTAGGTAATGAGGTTTTAGGAAGACGTCCTAAGAGACCAGTGTATACCTGGAAGTGTAGTAGTATTTGCAGTGTGCGACAGGATTCCATCAATTTGCTTTGTGATTTTGTACGGACATTTAATAAGAAAACTTTAAAACAGAAAATGAAGTTGTTGCAAGAATTAGATCCTTGCAGAGTGAGAGAAGTGACAGGTTTGCATGGTCATTCACTGGCTTGTCTTTCCAGGAGAGTATGCCAGAGTGTTTTTCATCATTTCAGGATGCTAGCAGTGCATCATAATAAAGTGAGGAAATTAGTTAGAATGTTGTATTATGCTAAGAGTCCAGCAATTATGCTTAAACAATTATGCACTGCTCTTTTGCATGGTTCTGAAGTAGATGTGAAGAATATTTGTGAAGAAATTGAGTTTTGTTACTTTGCAAGTAAAGAGGAGAATGTTGAAATTGACCCAGAAGAAGAAGGTAATGTGGAAGATAGTGTACAGGTTTCCAGTACAGATAATTTTCAGAAAGAAATTGCCACGTTTCAGGTGAAATCAAGTGAGAGGCCTAATTTTACTTGTGTGTGTTGTCGACGCACTTATTATAAGAATCAGACTAAGTTAGTGGATTTATATGCGAAAAGTGAAAGTGAAAATAATAGTGAATGGAAGGATTTTGCAACATACTTGATGGTAGAAAATTGTTTTGATTTGGGATCGGATCAACGTGTGTGTACTTATTGTTGTAACAAATTAAATAAAAACCGGATGCCTGCTAGAGCGGTTCATAATAATCTGGAATTGGTTGAGATTCCTTCTGAATTGAAAGATTTAAATACTTATGAATCTATTTTGATTCAAAGTATCCATCCCTTTCAGGCTATTGTACGAATGGAGCCAAAGACAGGGAAATTGCCTCCATCAGATTTACAGAGAGGATTAAAGGGAAGAGTTGTTTATTTGCCTCTAGATTTGAAGAAAAACATTAATACAATTGGAGTAGAGAAAGTGGAAGAGGAACCTCTGGTTATCTTAGTTAATGGGGTTCCGACAAAGAGTAAGAAAATCTGGCAAGATTTAGTGGATGTTAGGAAAGTCAAAAAGGCAACATTGTATTTGAAGAAAAACAATAAGTATTACAAGAATGTATATGTTGCAGAAGAGGAAGTAAGTGAAGAAGAGGATAGCGATTTGTGTGCTGGTCAAATTGAGAAAGTAGAAGCCTCTAAAAATGAAGAAATATATGAACATTATAGTGTTCATCCTTTGCATTCCAAGGAAGTCATGGGGAATGCTATTGAGTTGTTTCAAATGAAACAAGCCAAAGGAAGTCCCATTAGTGTTTGGGAGGAAAGTTTGGAAGCTCGGTGTTTCCCACAGCTATTTCCAACAGGTCAAGGAGGAAGATATGATGAGCGACCTGATCAAATTCCTGCTTCTGAATACCGGACTTTACGATTGTATGCAGAGGATCCTAGGTTTCGTCAATGCATTCCCTATTTGTTTCATCTACTGTTTGAAAGCGATCTGTCTGGACTGTCATATGCAGTGAACCACATCTTGAAAAGTGGTGTACAGATGCAAAATATCTCGGCAAGTGATTTCATGGATAAAGTCAATGTGCAAGACAGTATTTTGGATTCTCACCTGATTAATCTCATGGCGTGTCAGCGTGGTACTAATGAGTACTGGTACCGTCGTCATGGTGATTTAAAATGTATGCTGAGGAACTTAGGAACTCCCACATGGTTCCTCACTCTCAGCTGTGCCGAGTATGGCTGGGAAGACTTACTTGAATTTCTACGAGAGGCAAATGGAAACATTGAAAATATCGAATTCAAGAAACCCGGAGAACTGTGCTCCTTGGATCCAGTGAATGTATACAGGTACTTCAATCATAGATTTGAAGCTATGATGTCTTTCATCATGAACAAGAAAAATCCACCTCTTGGAGAGGTGTTGGATTTCTTCTGGAGAAAGGAGTACCAAGCAAGAGGTGCTCCTCATATACATACGCTGCTGTGGATTAAAGATGCACCCAATTTTGGAACAGATCCGGATGACTTAGTGATGAGTTTCATAGAACAGTATTCTACATGTGCTGTTCCAAAGGCAAAGGAAGACAAAAGCCTTAGAGAACAAGTTTTACGCTTCCAAAGCCATCGTTGTGGAAAGTACTGTCGTCGTAAATTCAGAAACAAGGACAAGTTCTACACAAAATGTCGTTTCGCCTTTCCACGACCGGTGATTTCTAAAGGAAGAGTGAACAGTTTGATGTCTTCACTGCGACATAATTTGATGAAGAAATCACCCAAAAATACGTACAATTTGAAAAGGAACGAAGAGTCCAAGTACATCAACGACTACAACCCAGTGATTTTGTCCATGTGGAATGCTAACATGGATATACAGTTTGTGGCTGATAACTGTATGGCTGTGGCTCGGTATGTGACATCTTACATCACCAAAAAAGAAAAGACAGAATTGAAGGATATGTGGGAGGACATTTCCCATGAAAAGAGCCTCAGTAAGAAGTTGTACAGTTTCAGTCTGAAGATGTTGTAGCATCGAGAAATCGGAGCTTACGAATGTTCTGACCAGTTGTCTTCAGCAAGTCTCTATGCCAAATCCAGGAGTATCATTTGGGCGAGTCTTGGTCTTGCTGCAACGCGTAATCGAGTTCTGAAACCTGTACGGGAAATTGAGTATTTGGCGGAAAAGGAGCCAAACAGTACAGATATTTTGAAGACCAACATGTTGGATACATATTATCCAAATAGAAGCAGTCACCTCGAGAATGTTTGTCTGTATGAGGTTCTACAAAATTACATATTCAAGAGGAACATCAAAGAAGATATTGATAAAGGAGTGTATGCTGTAATTGGAAGTGAGGGATGTCTGGTCAAGCAAAGAAAATGCCACTTGGTAAACCATCGAAAATTGAGTGGCGAATCTCCTGAAAGAAAAGAGTTTTTCTATTTAGCACTTTTGCAACTTTTCAAGCCTTGGCGTGCAGAAGAGGAACTGCTTGGAGATTTCCTCTGTTACGAAGACTCTTTCAATGCCGCCAAGGAGACCATAGAATGTCCTGTTTTTCCCAAATATCTAGAAATGTTGAATGCGGAAATCGAGCAGGAAGCAACGATTGCAGCCGAGATTGCTAGAGACAGTTCTCAGGACAGTCAGAGTTCTGTTTCATTGAGTCAGGATCCACTAGGAGGACCAGTTATCGAAAATGAAGCTGCCACTGCCATGATTGAAGTGGAAAGAGCCATGGCACATGCTCAGGAGGATGCAGTTAACTTAGAAGACTTGGAAAGACAACTCAACGTTGAGCAGAGGAAAATATATGACGAAGTTACCAACCAAATAGATCATGGATTAAGTCATGAGAAGAAAGAGTGCTTATGTACGTCGTTGAAGCCTGTCCGACTGTACGTGAGTGGAGAAGCGGGAACTGGAAAAAGTTTCCTCATTAAAGCAATTTCATGTTATTTGCAGAAAAGGTCTGAGTCATCGCTGTCTTGTGTTGTCACCGCTCCAACTGGACTGGCAGCACATAACATTAAAGGTATTACTTTGCATCGTCTACTGATGCTGCCAGTGGAGCATGATAACAAATTACAATACCACAAGTTATCTGGAGATGCTTGTTGTGAAGTTTCAAGAGTCTTGAGGAAAATGAAACTTCTTATCATTGACGAAGTAAGCATGGTTTCCAATGTCATGCTTGCCTTTGTGCATTTGAGAATGCAAGAAGTTCTCAAAACAGAGTATGATGTGTTATTTGGTGGCAAACACATCATTGTTTTCGGTGATCTTTTGCAGCTGACACCAGTGAAAGGACAACCTGTGTTCAAAATGCTCACGCATGAAGATACCAGGAAGTGCCTAGGGAGCATTGGCAACGTCAATATATGGTTAAACTTCAATTATGCTGAACTGCGTGAAAATATGTGTCAAGCGAAGGATGAAGATTATAAGAATATTCTACAAGATGTTAGAATCGGAAAAGTGACCGAGCATGGGAAAGAAGCTTTACATGCACGATTACTGTCAAATTTGTATCCAGAAGAAGACGTTGTGCCTGAGAATATTTTTCAGAAAATTACTGAGAAGAAATCTGGAATATGTTTGATGCCAACTCTTGCAGAATGTGCCATCTTCAACAACAAAATGTTGCATTTAGAAAACCAAGAGATTGTGAAACTGGAAGCTATTGACAGAGTAGAGCATATGGGAGCAACAATTATTTTGTCTGAGAATTTGAAATCAAAATTGGATTCATTAGAAAAGACTATATCTAAAACTGCAGGTTTTGAAAAGACTCTGAATGTGTGCTTAAATTGCCGTATCATTTTAAGAAGGAATTTACATGTTGAAAGAGGTCTGGTAAATGGATCAATGGGTAATGTTGTTGATTTTGAGAAATACAGAAATAGAGATGGAATTGAATTTTTAAAAATTAAATTTGATGGCATTGAGGAAGTACAGCTAATTGGTCGTTGCTCTGCTAGGTTTTTGCTTGTAAAAGACTTATATGTTCGCCGTAAGCAGTTTCCTGTTTGCTTGGCATATGCGGTGACAATCCATAAATTGCAAGGTTTAAGTGTAGACAGTGCATTGGTGAATATTGGCAGTTCTGTGTTCAAGGAGGGTATGGCATATGTATCATTGTCACGAGTCAGAACTTTATCGGGATTGTACTTGATTGAGTGTGATGTCACAAACATTTGTGCGGATCTAGATTGTGTTAAGGAATACAATAGGTTAAGAAGAGAGTATGCGCCACATTTGCCTCAATATCCGTTGTTTGAGAAACATGTGGTAGGCCGGAAACGAAGAAATGTGACCAATAGTAGAGAGGTTGTAGCAAAAAGCCGAAAAGTCAATGAACCAGAAATTATAAGCAGAAAGAAAAAGGATTTTGTTGAAGATGTTGTTGGTTTTCAATTTGAAAACAGTTCTGGTGTCAACTGCTATGCTAATGTAGTGGTTAATGTTTTGTTTTCTCTAGAAAATTTAAAAGAAGAGATTGTGGTCAATTCGGATCAAAGATTTTGCAGATTGTTGATTTCTGTGTTAGAGAAATGTAGCACTGATAGAACAAAAATAGAAAGTGTGTCTGAAATTCGAAATCTGTTAGACAAATGTTCAGGTCAAACGCAATTCTCTCAAAATATTCAGCAAGATTGTCAGGAGTTTTTAATGTATATGCTTGATGTATTGCAAGATGAAGGTGTAGATGTAGATCACCTGTTTGGCCTTTCTTATCAATGGCAGCATGACTGCGAGAACTGTAGGGTATCAAGTACTACTAGTGTAGACTCAGAAAAATTTATATATTTAACTTTGCCAGACAGTAAATCAGTGTCCTTTAATAAGCTAGTAAAAGCAGCCGATCACAACATGGAGTGTAGCCAATGTAAGTCTGAAATGTTGTCCACATTATTTATACGAACATATGGCCAGTATGTCATTTTAATTTTCCAACGATGTAGGCCTGATGGAACAAAATTGACAACTTTAATTAAAAATGTTGTGGCTTCGCAGTTGTCAATATCAGGAAGGACTTTTGTAACTGCAGCAATTATATATCATGACGGTCCTTCAACAACATCAGGACATTACACAGCTTATTTGAAGTCTAGAAACGGCTGGTCATTCTGCAATGATTCTGTTTTAACTTAAAAAAAAAAATTGCCTTTTGACCTTAAAAATTCTTACCTGGTGTTTTTACAACCAAAATTTTAGGGAAAAAATCTCGGGATTTGCTCTGAGGAATTTCAAGAGGTTCTAATGGCTCCTACACTATTTGGCCTTGAGGATAAGTGTAGTACAGAGTCAAAAGTTATTTTTCAGTTTTAAGTAGTTCCTGAAAAAAAAGAAGGTTTTCTTACAGAAAGTGGTGGGCACGGATTAGTTAAAGGACAACAGAGTATTTCCCAAAGCAAACAGTGTTCTTACCATAACACTTGACGTCATGGAAAAATAACTGCACTTTGAATGAGTTCAGAAAAACTGTTTCTTTTAATAAGCTAATTCAAGCAGCCAATCAAAACATGGAGTAGAGGTAATGTAAGTCTGCAATGCTGTCGACATATTTTGAACAAACTTTTGGTTATAATGTCATTTGAAAATTCCAACTATATAAACCTGATGAAAATAAGTTTTCAACTTTAATTTCAAATGTTGTTGCTACACAGTCGTTGATTTTAGAAAAAAAATTCTAACTGCAGCTATTATATGACATGATGGTCCTTTGACAACATCCACTTATTACACATCTTATTAAAAATATTCTTACTTTCTGTTTTCAGAAGAAAGAATTTAGGGTAGGTAACTGGCCTATAATGATTCTAGAAGTTGATATAATTTTATGTACTGTTTTAAATTGCTTTGTGATTAAAAGTGATGTAGAGAATTAAATAATTGTAGTAGTCATAGAGGTAGTGTAAGTCTGCTTCATAGTAAGCAGTATCAGTGTCATAGGAAATGTGGAACATGAGTGAGCAAGAAGGGTGAGATATTACTAGTACAGGATTGTGAAAGTGATCTTGAACGTTTTCTTTCTGAAAGTTGCGGAAAAAGAAAATGACGGGATTTGCTTAGAAGAATTCCAAGAGTTATAAATGGCTCTTACACGATTTGGCCTTGAGGAGAAGTGCGGTAGAGAGCGAGAAGTCATTTATTGTATGTAACATATTTGTCAAAACGATGGAGCTTTTCTTTCAGAAAGTGGCGGGCTGAAAATAATAACAGCACAACAGAGTGTAAGCTGTTCATAGGATATCCTTCGACGTCATGGAAAGTAAGTTCATTTTAAGGAGTTCTGATTTTTGATTGGTTATGTTATATGGGTTTTTTAAACACAATCATTTTGATTGTGTTTTTTTTCCCCGCTGTTATATGATGAATACCTTCAAGTCACTGTTTTTAGTGAAATTTGATATATTCTGAGAACAGCAAAAATAAACCATTTAACATGTATAATTAATTCTGTACTTTTTGTATTTATGATATACATTTAGAACTGTGTAGGAGGCATGGAGAAGCTGAGGCTTCTGTAAGTGTCAAAGTTGTTGCATACAATGCTCACCTTCTGCGTAGTCTTTCATATGATAGACTACATCTGCACAATGAGATACCTAAACAAAGGAAACACAGGTGATGTGATTGTGGAATGAGCAAAAAAAATTGCACGTTTTTCAATTACATTACCTGTGTTTCCTAACATTACGCATCACATTGTGTAGATGAGGTTTAGGCCTGTTCCAGGAGACAGAGGAGGTCTGACGTTTGTTCAAGAGTGCAGTGGACATGACTCACTTCGTTGGTAGGACTGCACATGTATTATCTCCTCTGTACTCTTCAACAAGCCTAAATTTCATCTGCAACCCTGAGTAGGACTCACCTGAAACAAATCTGTGGATAGGCCACACCTTATCAGCATCTAGAAACAATCCTTTAAAATGTTAAGGGCAGATTTATGATGGCCGTGCGCCTCTTTTGCGCCACTGTTCCGTCACTTTTGTGACGCAGCAGCAGTGCAAAAGATGCACCATGTTGCAAGATAGGCCTCACTTCATCTCCAACAAGATACCATCAGTTTAAAATGTATATAATTAGGACTGTGTAGGGGGCATGGAGAAGCTGAGGCTTCAGTAAGTGTCAAAGTTGTTGCATGCAGTGCTGAACTTCTGCGTACTCTTTCATATGCTGGACTACATCTGCACAATGAGATACCTAAGCAAAGGAAACACAAGTGATGTGAATGTGAAATGAGCAAAAGAAATTGCAAGTTTTTCAATTACATCACCTGTGTTTCCTAACATTACGAATCACATTGTGCAGATCAGGTTTAGGCCTGTCCAGGGAGACAGAGGAGGTCTGGCCTTTGTTAAAGAGTGCAGTGGACATGACTCACTTCATTGGTAGGCATGCACATGTATTATCTCCTCTGTACTCTTCAACAAGTCTAAATTTCATCTGTAACCCTGAGTAGGCCTCACCTCAAACAAACCCCTGGATAGGCCACACCTTATCGGCATCCTGAATAAATCATTTAAAATGTTAGGGACAGATTTATGATAGCCGTGTGCCTCTTTTGCGCTGCTGTTGCGTCACTTTTGTGATGCAGCAGTGATGCAAAAGATGCACCATGTTGCAAGATAGGCCTCACTTCATCTGCAACAAGATACTGTTAGTTTAAAATGTATATATTTAGGACTGTGTAGGGGGCATGGAGAAGCAGAGGCTTCTGTAAGTGTCAAAGTTGTTGAAAAACTGTTTGTCCTTCAATCTTTTCCCTTGTCTTTTATAATTTTTAAATACATGTTTTAATATTTTTCAAATTTTTGTTCTTTCTTTCACAGATTGAAAGTATAAAAATAACAAGTGACTAAGTTAACGACAATTATAAGGTAAATGTTTTGTACTCTTTTCGTTACATTTCTATCACATTTAACTTCTATTAGTTCCACTGCTTCATTTCTTTAACCCTCAGTTTTCTGCCTTTGCTACTTCCCTCATTCCTTTCTCTATTACTTAATTACTCTACTCCTTCCACTCCTTTACTCAGTCCCTCTGTTCTCATAGTTCCTCACTCCTGTTCACTCACTCCGTCTCTATTACTCTCACTGTCTCTGACTGATCACTCTTTCACTACTAGTTCATTATGCTTTCTCCCTGTAGTTCAAGCACACTAAGGGGCATATTATCAACACAGGCAATAAAATTATCGCTGCTTTTATCGGCAGAAAACTGCCGCAAAAGCGGCTTTAGCGGCAGTTTTCTTATACTTACTCTTCTTTTTTTTTTACATTTTTTTTTTGTTCGCTTCCGGTTCGCGTACCGGCGAGCGAACCTGGAAGCGAACCAAAAGAAATAGAGGTTGCCAGAGTGCTAAACATTCTAGCAATTTTTTTATAAAGGGGAGGTAGTTCTGAAAATAACTTTTTTTAAAATTATTTTTGTTGTTTTACATTTTTTTATTATTTTTCTGAACATTTTTTTTACATTTTTTGTATTTTTTGAACAGTTTTATAATTTTTTTGTTTTTTTTGGGGGGGGGAAACGAAAACGATTCATTGTAAAGGGCTCAACAGGAGCAACAAAAAAAAAGATAATTTATTCTCTGGGGCGTTTTGGACAATCATGATTATCAATTGCTAAGTTGATTAAATTGATGCTACTTTCTCTGTAGCAAATCAACTGACCACAACGCACGCACACTTGTTTGATTGTCCCGAACCCCATCTGTATATTTGGGACCATGTCCCTCGCCTCTGGTCCCGTCACTTCCTCTACATTTGATCTTCGGGCCACAGGAGGGGGGTTATCCTGCAGGTCACGTACCTGCGCAGCACTGTAGTTGATAGGGTGCCACCTCTCCATAGGGCGATGCATCGTATAATTGCCATAACTGTATTTTTTGTTTGTCCCTCTGGACAGATCTTTCTTGCAGATAAGGCAAGTTACATACCGGGCATTCACTTTTTTTTGGCCCCGGGGATATTTAAAAAATTGCCAAATGAAACTCTCTTTGACACGGGACGTCCTAGGCTCTTCTTGCAAAAACTGCCTGCTCTCTTGCTCCTCTTCCTCTTCTTCCTCTTCTTCCTCCTCTTGATTGAGGATTATCTGGGGAGGTGGTCCTCTCTTCCTAGGAGGTGGTGGTGGTGGTGGGGGTGCACCAGCTGAAGCTACAACACTTGCCATTGCTAAGTGATGAAAAAAGGTCTTCCTCTCACAAAGATGAAAGTCAGAGTGAGGAAACAAGGAGGGGTTTTCATCATTTGGGGAAAAAATATTTCTGAACCAATGAAAAGTGTTATTTTTAGGTCACATGATCTAGCCTTACATCATTAGGAAACCAAAAGTGAAATGAACCAATGAAAAGTGTTATTAACATGTCACATGACCTGTTATGCTTACGTTACGCGCTCCGCGTCCCGGATCGCTTCCGGGAAGCTGCGCTTCGCGCCTCGCTTCGCGTACCGGAGCACTTCCGGGTGCGCTAACGCGACGCGTCATATGACGCATTACGTGAGAACGCGATACGTCGCGATTACGCGACACGTCACCATGTTGTTTTCTAACGCGGCAGTTGCACAAACGGAACGTTTACCGCAGCAAATTGAGCTAACGGGAAGCTAGCCGGTTCGCGGTCGGGAGCAAAACAAAAAAAAATATTTAAAAAAAATACATAAAAAAATTGTATTAAAAACATATAAAATATATTTTTCGATTTAAAGAAGAATACATTTTAAAGCTTTTGATATTTACTATTAAAAAAACATTGAAATTCACTGAAAAAACCATAGGTTATAGACCATATATAGTTAGGAATTAGCATTTACAAAACCTTGAAAATTCACTGAAAAAACCATAGGTTATAGACCATATATAGTTAGGAATTAGCATTTACAAAACCCTATTGTACTCACACAAAACCATTGAAATTCCATATATAGTGAGTTGCACTAACTATATATCGCGCACCCGCAATCCACTGCTGATGATGTCACATATTACATCATTCATGACATGGTCAGTGACATCACTGATGACATCACTGATGACATCTCAAATGACATCACTGATGACATCACTGATGACTACATCCAGTGACTGTATGTTTCTGTAAAGTTAAAATATGTCTTACATATTGAAGAATGAGTGGATGTATAAGTGTCTGGACGAAGGATTTAGTAGGTGCATGACTGACTGTATGAGCGAGTGATTAAATGTGTCTCACTAAGTGCATGGGTTAGTGACTAAACTGTCTTAATTTGTGCATCATTATTTCTGTTGTTCTGTAAACTGCTGCATGTGTTGATCAGTAGCTATATGAGTAACTATATGGGTTATTGATTGGTTGCCCAATTATTTGTATGGGAGACTGAGTGTGTGTGTGGCTGGCTGGGAGGTGTGTGACTCTGTGCAGATCAATGTGTACTTGTATCAATGATTGTATAAGACAGTAATTATGTGTTAGTATATGTTTGAAAATGTTATGTGCTCTATGTTTAACTGTATAGATTAGAAAATGGAAGTGTGATTGATTCTTTACAGGACTGAGGTGTGTGAGTAACTCCATGGATGAGTGGCAGAGTGTGAGTGTCTGTATAGGTGTATGAGTGCATATGATAGTGTTGTAAAGATGAGTCATTGTATGTATGAATGATTGTATGGGTGAATGAGTGAATGAGTGAATGAGTGAATGTGTGTGTAGAAGTAGGAATCAGTGAGTGCGTATGTAGTGTGTGTCCTGAGGCGGAAAGCCGGGACTGTTGTGCTTATTTTAAAAATTGAATATTTCGTGTTCTGAATACTTTGTGTGTGCTTTTAAAAATATCACTCTCACCTGGGCACCTCGAGCGGCACTTGGCACGGACGGCAGACCCAGCGCTGCCTCGCTGCCTCGACCCCCTCCGACGCCCCCAACGATCTCAGCACCACGTGGACGGTGACCACGCCCACTTAGGCCACCCCCTTCTTGGTCATGCCCCCCTAGGCCACACCCTCCCACGTCAGCTCACGCTATCATAATGTGCCTGGCCAGGAAGCGCAGCGGACGAGCGCAGCGGGAGCGCCGTTTGCGCGCCAAAGGCGCTCCTAAGTCAAGCCGGTCTGCGCCCGTCCGCGCACGAACGGGCTCGGGCCTGAACCTATGCCGGGGCCAGCTTCCAACAGGGTAAGCTACTCTCGCCGGGCCCTCCTAAGCCTCAGACCCACCAACAATACTAGGTGCCACTATGTTCATGACGTAGACGGACCCTTCATTAGCTGTGTACTCTGCCACCCAGTCCAGCTACATCTTACTGATCCACCCACCGCACTCCCTGGCCTTAAACTAGCTGTATTGAATTGTAGATCGCTCCCCAAGCATGCTCTGCTCATCAATCACTTACTTGTTGACCACGACCTCAACATTCTATTCCTCACGGAAACGTGGCTCACTGCTCACTCGGACTCGGACGTGGTCTTAGCCCTACCCCCAGGCTTCCTCATCCAGTCCCAACCACGTTCCTCCGGCAGAGGAGGCGGACTAGCTATCCTCCACCGGGATCACCTCTCCTGCAGAATTAATGATGCCCACATCTCGGACTCTGAAAGCTGCCATTTTTCCATCCAGGTAGCACCGACAAGCTCGTTGTCAGGCCTCCTAGTATATCGCCCCCCCCGGCCATTTTGGCCCCTTTGCTAGTTCTCTCCTAGAATCAATATCTTCACTGGCCCATTCTACATCCAACTTTACTATACTAGGAGACCCCAACATTCATTTTGACGACCCCCTAGATATAGGGGCCGTCGATTTGATTCTAGACCTGGCGGCCTACGGTCTCCAACTGACCAACTCTGGAGCCACCCATATCAAGGGCCACCTACTTGACCCAGTCTTTACCAATGTCCACTCCCTCCAAACCAAAGTGCCCCTTCCCCTCCCTTGGATGGACCATTTTTTGGTTCCTTTCTTTTTACCAGGAGTCTTCAGGAAGCCCCACAAGCCCGCCACTTACACCAGGGACAGGGCATGGTCCAGACTCTCCACAGAGGACTGGATCAGAGCCTTGTACTCTACGACCCCTACCCCCTCAGAGGACCCTGTCATAGCGGACAGAAACTTCAGGGAGTGGATTACCACCTCCCTTGATTCTATCCTCCCTATAAAAACTCGTGAGGATAAAAACGGAAAGATAGGATCAGCCCCCTGGTTCAGCCCGGAACTCAGAACTCTCCGCAAAGAATGCAAAAAAGCGGAACGACTGTGGAGAAAGGACTGGCTCCACTCCAGTAAGGACGCCTACCGTAGTTCGGTGAGAACCTATAAAGCCACCCTTAAACTCACTAAAGCCTCATACTACGATGCTAGAATAAAAAAGGCCACTAATTCGGCAAGAGAGTCTTATCTCATAGCCAAAGAGCTTCTGAAAATACCAGCTCCCCCTTCCGCCAACAGGTCCTCTTCAGGCAGAAGCGATGAACTGGCAACCTACTTCGACTCTAAAATCTCCGGTATCTTGGCCTCACTCCCTCCCCCCAGCCAGTCAAACCACAGCAACATTGATGTGTCCGCTACCCACACAGGAAACATCCCACATCCACAGCTGACCGCGTTTAGGACGGTATCTCTAGACGAAGTGGGAAAGACTCTGGCCAAGATGAAAAGCGGCTCCCCCGGCGACCCCGCCCCCATGAGATTTCTGAAAACAGTGGCCCCTGCTATAGTGTCCCCTATCACGGAGCTGATTAACATCTCGCTGTCCCAAGGCTCTGTCCCCCTGAGCTGGAAGGGTGCAGTAGTCAAAGCTCTTCTTAAAAAACCTCAACTGGACCCCTCCGATTTGGCAAACTACAGGCCGATCTCGCTCCTCCCGGGCATTAGCAAAATGGCCGAAAAACTGGTCAATGTCCAACTGTCCCAGTTCCTTGAATCCAACAACCTTCTGCGTCGGTCCCAGACTGGGTTTCGTCCTGGCCACGGCACGGACACCGCCCTCCTCGCAGTCATCGAGGAGGCTAGGTGCATCTTAGATTCAGGAGGATCAGTGGCAGTGATCCTCCTGGACCTTAGTGCAGCCTTTGACACGGTGAATCACCGTGTTTTGATCCACCGGCTGGCCAGGGCAGGACTCGGGGGCACCGCGCTTGCCTGGATAGAATCTTTCCTATCAGGCCGCTCGTTCCAGGTCTGGGACGGCAATTCCCGCTCAGCCTCACTCCCTCTTTCTAGCGGAGTCCCCCAAGGGTCTTCGCTAAGCCCCACTTTTTTTAACGCCTATATGGCCCCGCTGGAGGATGTAGTTGCCCCATTCGGGATCAAGATAGTGAGCTACGCGGACGACCCGCAATTGGTCGTCTCACTCTCACATCTTGACCACCGCCCAGACAATCTGTTGAACTGCCTCCAGGAAATCCACCACTGGATGAGTGATTCATCACTTAAGCTCAACGGATCTAAAACCGAAGTCATGCTTATGGGCAAGAAATGGGCGACTATTCCTCCTTCGGTCTGGCCTGATGTTTTTGGCGAGGTACCCACCCCGAAGAAGGAAATTAAGACTTTAGGAGTCTGGCTCGAACCTGAACTATCAGTGAAGACCCAGGCAGCTAAAACAGCAGGAACCTGCTTCGGACTCATGCGTTCCATCCGGAAGATCCTTCCGTTACTCCCTCCCCCATCAAGGAAACTCCTGGTCCAAGGCTTGATCCTTGCGCGTCTGGACTACAGTAACGCCGTCTATCTAGGAGCCCCCGAATCTACCCTGGCAAAACTTCAGCGCACTCAAAATGCGGCTGCTCGGCTACTAATGAGCCTTCCCAACAGAACCTCTGCCAGACCAGCGCTCAAGGCCCTACACTGGCTCCCAGTGCGACAGAGGATAGAATTTATGGCTATGTGTATCACCCACAAACTCCTCAACGGCCTAGGCCCTTCGATCTTGAGAGACATGGTCACTCCTTACAATGCACCCAGACTCCTGTGCTCGGACAATGAGCGCCTGGCCAACGTCCCAAGATTCAGGAAGGTTCGCACTGGCGGTCGACGCTTCACAGTGAAAGCATCCTCAGGCTGGAACTCGCTCCCACGCTGCTTGCGGTTGGAACCCTGCCACCTTCTCTTCCGCAAAAAATTGAAAACTCTCTTGTTTCCCAAATAGGACCTCCTCTCCCCCCTTGGTCATCACAAGCCCTTACAGCGCGGGGATGCCTCCGGGTCACCAGGCGCTCTACAAATCGTTAAATAAATAAAATAATAGTAACTAGTATTGGTGTGTCATTGGTTTCAAAAATTATACTCTGTATTTAACACTGGGTGTAACAGAGGTTATATTAAAGTGTGAGGAGATGCATTGTATTGTCACATGAATGATATCATCAGTGATGTGATCGTTGATGTCAAATGAGATGTCATCAGTGATGTCATCAGTGATGTCATTTGAGATGTCATCAGTGATGTCATCAGTGATGTCACTGACCATGTCATGAATGATGTAATATGTGACATCATCAGCAGTGGATTGCGGGTGCGCGATATATAGTTAGTGCAACTAACTATATATGGAATTTCAATGGTTTTGTGTGAGTAAAATAAGGTTTTGTAAATCCTAATTCCTAACTATATATGGTCTATAACCTATGGTTTTTTCAGTGAATTTTCAAGGTTTTGTAAATGCTAATTCCTAACTATATATGGTCTATAACCTATGGTTTTTTCAGTGAATATATATATATATATATATATATATATATTACCTACTGGCGGTCGCCAGTAGGTATATATAGTTAGGATTTTTTCTCTATGGGATTTTTGAAAATTCTATGTCTAATAACTTTGGTGTTTGTGGACGGAATTGGCTGAAATTTTCAGGAAAATGGCACATTTTGTTTCTGAGCAGCCCCTGAAAATTGGGGGGGGGTTCGTCCAGGGGGGGTCGAGAAAAAAGGGGGGTCCCAAAACGTGTTTTTAACATTGAGTTTTCCATAGGGCGGTTGGCCTCACTTTTAGCCCGAACGGCTGAATGGATTTGCACGAAACTTGGCAAAATTGTAGGGACTGGTAGCCCGATGTGCCTTTTGTAGGTCTCAATATATGTGCTCCAGTGGATTTTGAGAAATTAACGTTTAAAAAAAGATATATATCTGTAACAGCGGACCGGGCAGCGCTCCAGTTCGCGTACTTTTTGCGCAACGGAGCTTTGTGAAGCGAAGCTGATTGGTTCTCCGGCGTCTGTCAACATTCCAAACAGTCCGTAGCGGCCGCCATCTTGTCTCTCGGTAGGATCGAGAGACAAGCGGAGGCCAAACCGAAGGGGCAAATGACCATAAGGGGGCATAGTAGATCCTCCCTGACCCTCTAGGTTTGATGTGGAGGTTTTAAAAGGGGCCCGCGGGGCAAAAAAAATAAAAATAATAATAATGGAACGGCTGAATGGATTTGCACGAAATTGGCAAAATTGTAGGGACTGGTAGCCCGATGTGCCTTTGCTAGGTCTCAATATATGTGCTCCAGTGGATTTTGAGAAATTAATGTTCAAAAAAAGATATATATCTGTAACAGCGCTCCGCTTCGCGTACTTTTCGCGTTACGGAGCTTTGCGAAGCTGATTGGTTCTTCGGCGTCTGTAAACATTCCAAACAGTCCGTAGAGGCCGCCATCTTGTCTCTCGGTAGGATCGAGAGACAAGAGGAGGCCAAAGCGAAGGGGCAAATGACCATAAGGGGGCATAGTAGATCCTCCCTGACCCCCTAGGTTTGATGTGGAGGCTTTAAAAGGGTCTCGCAGGGCAAAAAAAATAAATATCGTTTTTTTAGTTTTTTTGCGTGGAGTGCGCCCGGTTCGCGAACCGGGAAGCGTTCTGGGGAGCGTACTTTCTTGAAAATTAGTGAAAAAAGTTAGAGTAAAATAATAATTGTGAGTGATCAGATGTAGGGTAGCTCTGAGAAGAGCTTTTGGGTTTATGGTACATTTAGGTACTTATAAGTAGGTACCAATGCACAGTCTTAAATTCAGAGTGAAAATTCTGTTGCCCTCATATGAGAAGTGAACTCCATCTCCTCTGTAGATATCTTGCATGTAGTAACGCAAGTTATTGTTGTACAGGGAGCCCATTCCATGGTCTCTCATGTAAGCTGAAACAGATTTGTTTACATGCTTCCTCGATTTCTCAATTTGTGGACAAAATTGGTTCGACCACGTCCATTTCTGTCTTTGGCATATATTTGAATATACCAAGGCAGTCTGAGGAAAAAGTGCCATCAATTGCTCAAAGGTGTCCTTTAAAAGCATTTCCAGACCTACCCCAGTCAAAGTGCCCAAATCATTACCTCCACAGTGCACAATTAACAGGTCAGGTTTTGGCAAATGCATAAAGGTTTTCACCAATGGTATCAATTGGTGACATTTTAATCCTCTGTGGCCAAACCACTTAATTTCCACATCTTGTAAATTGAGGTTAGGTAAATTCCTGTTTTCAGCGTACCTCTGAGCCCAATAGATGTAACTATGTCCAACAATCCAGACAGAAAACATGGCGAGAGAAGGTTCTCCTGCAGTCAGATGAAGTGTGGCAATGAAATGGCAGTTGAAAAAATGAGAGTGTAAAATGAAAAAAACTGAGGAGTTTCTGTGTTAATGAAGCAGTAAGAGTGATTGGTGGATTTTGATTGCTGAAAACAGAAAGTTAGGGTGCATGGATGAGTTCGTTGAAAGATGTATTTTGAGTGGCGAAGAAAAAATAATTAAATGAAAGATTGCACTGGATATGCAGGTGCACTGAGAGTTCAGAGTTCAATTGCAACATTGTTGTGTGAACTTGGAAACACCAGAGGTCTTGCAAGAGGTGGTTGCTATGCAGAAAAAGCAGAGAGGGGGCAGAGGGGGGAAGGGTTTTGATTTGAAAAAAAGTGAGGGAAGAGTTTTGATTGGGTGACATGAGAGATATGTGTGAAGAATTACAGCATTTCTGTGCTTTTGATAGCTGCAGACTCTGGAGTGCATACCTTTTGCTCTGCTGAAGACAAATTGGTGTGTTTCTGAGACTGTTTTGAAACTCAAAGTATTTGCTAAGGTGAGAAAAGATTTCTTTAATTTAGATAGAAAATAGTGTGCTTTAAGGAGAAAATTATGAAGAAAGTTGTGTTTTTCAAATGTTGCTTTGTCTCAAGTGTTTTACAAATAGATTTTGTTTCTTTGAGAAATTGTAATTGGAGAAAATGTGAAGTATTAGTACTGACAGGGTTTTTATGTGCATAGGAGCTGTGGAGTGTTTTCAAATTATGACTTGTAAATCGTTTTTGAGAAAAAGCAATGGTTTTAATATTGATGACAAGGACATAATGGTGTCTGCTTCTTTATAAGGTAATTGAGAGTCTCTGATGTTATTTTTCCCATTTCAATGTAAGAAGTTTGTCTGTGGAGCAAATTGCTTGTAAATATGCTCCCACCTGTGCATGGCAAATTTAGATTTTGAATGTTTGCGTTACATAGGCATGTTAAAGGTGACTGAAACATGCTGCAAAGGCAATCAAAAAACGCTTTTATGTGTCTTAAGGACATTTTAAGTCATTTCCCCATGTGCAGTGTTTTCAAATTATGAGTTGAAAATCGTTTTTGAGGTAAAGGAATGTTTTCAAAATTTATGTGCGCCATATGCCCCCAAATTTCTTTTTCAGGGGTGCAGCAGGGTGTTCTTGAGACACCCCTGCACCCTCGGAAAAATTCGTAATTTGCGATGAGGTAATTGCTAATCGCAAATTGCACCTTCATTCCTATGGGCCTCCTGCTGCATGGAAATGAATGGGTAATTTGTAATTAGCAAATAGCTCATCGCAAACTAGGAATGGTAAAGAATCGCTATTTATTCCTTAAAGTTCGCTATTTAGGAAATGCAAAAAACTTTGATGATACATATGGCGGTTCATCTCTAACAAGATAAGAAGCATAGGGATAGATTTATGATGACTGGCGCATCACCAGGGATGTGTTAGTCATTCTGTGCCGCTGTTCCGTCACCTATGGTGTGCTGCATTTACAATGCGGCGCATCATGGGGCAAAAACAGCACAGATGCGTGACGTATCTGTGCCGTAAAGGTGGCGCATTGCTGGAGTTGTATCGCAAGTGTGATGAAGCTCCAGCAAGGCTCAGGGGTGCCCCTGTCGCAGGGTTTCTGTTCTCACACAGAACTGTGGACAGAGGATTGGAACCTCGGCGAATTAGGGTGCCCCAAAACTCACCTTAGTAATCAAAAACCCCTTAGCAAGCTAGGTACAGTGTCACATTGGATATAACAAACTCTCAATGTTTAGACAATCCAGAATATGAACTTATAGTACCTCAGGATACGTGGAACTCATGAACAGTCGGTCGTTATATATTTCTTAGAAACCAGAACATGGAGTTAAGAAGAACACATGTGTATTTGAAATGTTTATTTACTAATGCCGTCTTCTCAGGCGTAGTATCTTAGATAATACAAGTACACATATTATCAGTAGCAAAATTACCAGCATAGTTACTAGTACATAAAAAGCGAATGGTGACAGTATGTTAACATGCTGTAAATGAATAAGAGTTAGCAACACTTATAAGCAGCCGCGGGCCGTGGAGGGAGTTACGGTGGGGCAGGAAGGCGGGGAGGGGGAGGGGCAGGGTGGAGAGGGCTCCACCCTGCCCCTCCCCCGTGTTGTTCTTGAAACTTCAGCACTCGCTGTACAGATATAGTTGAACAAGTAAAGCAGATAGTAGAGCAATAACATATTATTCTCATGTAAATCACGATGAACTATTAGGTTGAAAGCTAAAGCAACAACTAAGTGTCGTGTGCAGAAGTTGCAAAAAAGGAAAAATGGCGTTTAAACCGGTAATGAGCCCATGCTAACTTAACACGGTGTAAAGATATCCAGGATCTAGATGACACCTCCCCATGATCCGGAAACGAACTGAATAAGATAATAGAAGTGCCATCTCATGAGAGCAGATTGCAACTTTATATGTGGACGGTCCGCAAGGTAAAACATTAAAAACTAGGAAAATTTAATGCTAAAGAAAAATAAAACAGCCAACTACTTTATCGAGGCTTAAGCCAATAGGCAAGCTAAATAATAAAAACTTGACAAATAAGTCAATGAATTGTCAATGAAATGCTAGTACTCAGCATATCAAACATGAAAAAGGTCTATGACATAACTGTGTATGCAAAATAAGCTGCAACAGCCTCTAATAGGAAGTCACCGTCTTCATCCGAAAAGAGTTCAGCCATCCAATTTAAAAGCGGAAAAGAACATACGTGCTCTCCCAGCACCGGATCCTCTATCACCATCAGAGGACAGCTCGGTGGGTTTTCAAGAAAGCTCTGTTCCAAAAAAGACTGTGTTGCCGCCAGTAAATTCCAGGGACCAATTAGTCCATGCATCAATGCCACAGCCATAATCCTTTCGCCAGGACAAACCAACTCGTGAGTAATGATAGTAGTCATCAGCTGATTAAAGTCGACGTCAGGAGAAACCGGTCCGCAGAGACACAAATCAATGGCCCAATCGAAATCACAGGTCAGGCAGTGAAATACCGGCTGGACACAAGTGAAGTAGGAGAATCGAAAAGATAATCCATATGCCGTGCTTAATATCGCCAACGGCATTGTGCCATAATATTCAAGCATGCGATTGCGGAACAGCGTCAGCAGCTGCAGGGCGGGAGCTTGCACAGGAGGGACATCCATATTTAAAAATGTAAAAAAGCACAAGAGCGTCCGTTGGTAATGCAAGTAAAAATGGGAATCCACCAAGCACAGTGGAAAAAATAGAATGAAAGAAAGCAGGGATGACTCCAAAGATTTTCTCAAATGAAGTCACGAGACCACTGGTAACAACTTTAAAAAAGTGCGCCAGGCCCTTTGTGGAGGACGCGTTAAAGATAGTCCGAACCATGTCGCTGAAATGCAAAGGCGAATCAGTATTTAAAAGGGTCTGCACCTCTGTACGGGTGTTCGCTATGTGAAGCACGAAAGTTTCACGGGCCGAACTCAAGGCCACCTCTCTCTGAGACAAAAGAGCTCTTATTCTTGCCATGCCGTTGAAATGTGCTCCCAAGGTTGGTATTTGTGGCCAGATTGAAAACTCCCTATGTTCATGTGTGGGAGGAAATAGAACATTTCTGCAGCAAATAACCCGTTCACTTACTGTTACGATAAAAGGAATACTTTTAATTAACCCAGAACAATCTTCATTATTGAGCATCAAATAACTACCATTTTCCAACAACTTGAACGTGGGGATGATAGCAGGAACTGGCGTGCCTTGCAACACGCAAGCCATATTTGGTCGGTGTTTGTTGCATGAACCGTGTAACTGTATGTGCCTACACATTAGTGAATGATCTGGCGTCTCAGTGCATTCCTCTCCATTCAGATAAACTTCTTGATCATCTTTGAAAATCTGTATGTGTATGGAAGCAACCAGACCTCATGAAGAAAACCACTACCTAAAGGTTCATAACGACCTATTGGTATATATTTCATACAAATTGAAAACTTATATAAAGCAAAAGGCAGCGTTATTAAACCGTGGATAAGGCACGTTGCCAAAGCAGCCAACCTTTTGGATTTATACTGGAAATGTTAAAGGAAGAATTACGGAGTAGGGCCTGTAAATCTTTAATGGACAACCGAGTAAAATTACTCCAACCATCATATTCCTCTAACTCCGGGATAGTAGGGGTGTTTAATTTTTTAGAAGTAGCCAATCCAAAGCATTTGGTCTGGGAAATTGTTTCATTCACAAACAATGATGATTTGGGATGAGACATGCACGGTGCAAAGCCTCAGTGCCTTGTACCTGCCAGGTTCGTGAACCCCAAACTGATGTAGATCCTGGATATCTTTACACTGTGTTAAGTTAGCATGGGCTCATTACTGGTTTAAACGCCATTTTTCCTTTTTTGCAACTTCTGCACACGACACTTAGTTGTTGCTTTAGCTTTCAGCCTACCTGCGTCAAGATCTATGCCTGCTTCAAGCAGGCGCAGGGTTTTGATGCAGCTTTGTCCTATCTGATTGTAAATGCGGCACACCGTGGGTGGCAGAGCAGCGGTGCACGTTAACTGGTGCATCCCTGGGGATGTGCTAGTTAATATAAATCTGCCCCTTTACATTTAATTATGTGCAGGGGACACAGAGTCGGTGAGGTTTATCCAAGGTTAAGAAGAGATGAGTCCTGTTCAGTGAAAAATTGGAGATAGGCTTCACCTCCTCACAGCCGCGGGCCGTGGAGGGAGTTACGGTGGGGCAGGGAGGCGGGGAGGGGGAGGGGCAGGGTGGAGGGACCTAAAAACTGGCATATGGATAATTGCAGGTAAGTACACAATTTAATTATTTAAACGAAATTCGTAGCGCGCACAGCATCGCATTTTGCGATGCTGTGCGCGCTACGAAATTCGTTTGAATAATTAAATTGTGTACTTACCTGCAATTATTCATATGCCAGTTTTTAGGTCCCTCCACCCTGCCCCTCCCCCTCCCCGCCTCCCTGCCCCACCGTAACTCCCTCCACGGCCGGCGGCTGCCTCCTCAGCATCGTTGGACATGGTTAAATAATAGCTGCAAAATGTTACTCTTGTTAAACAATTTTACTATTATAATCTCTGAGATTTGTCTCTTACTGTGCAACATCTCATTGTTGTTATCTTTCTTTAAAGATAAAGACAACATCAACATGAGCGACAATCAGCAATCAGTTGATTTCGACCTAATCATTGAACTCGTAATTGAAACATCAGTGGATGTTGATCCCTCGGATGATTTCAATCCTGAGGATGAAGAAGAACGTGATGAGGATGCAGATTTGTCAGAATTGTATGACATAGGATGGGAAGCTGACGTGCTTGAGCCTATGGAACTATAAACATTTATTTTATAAATTTATAATAAATAAAAAGTAAATATTTAAACCGTTTAATTTAAAAATATAGACACCTTCAAAAACAGGTTATGTGTAGTGTCTTCAATAAAATATTAAAATATGGTCATAAAATTAGATCAGATTCATATATAAAACAGCACAGGTAAAATGAATATAAATTCCATTTCTTTTCTGCTATTTCTGTATTCTAAATTTGCCATGTACAAAAAAATGTTCTATGTAAAAATGTTAAGTAATGTGTTAAGTTTTTGATGACTGTTATTAATTTACTGTTGGGTAATAGTGGTTAATAACATTTTTTATTATATTTTACCACAGATTCAACTGCAGATTATTTCAAGATTTTAGGATGCCAAGCAAAGAAAGAGTGAGAAAGGCTGCAAAACGTCAAAGACAGCAGGTGAATGAAAAAAAGCAGCAGTCCTCTAACAAAAAGATTTGTCAAGTCACCAAGAAAGCACCGGGTAAGAGTACAAAAACATTCATAAGAAATATCTGTAGTAAAAAAAATATTACTACAGAAAATGTTTCAGTCCAGAAAAGGAGAAGCAATTCAAACGGTAAGGAAAGGCCAATGAAAAATGTTACTGCTAGAGTAAGAGATAACTCTATGCATGAAAGTAGAAGGAAACAACAGTTTAGGGACATTCGTAAACGAATGTTCTGTAACAGGATAATTGGCAATTTGTTAAAAAATATTAAGAAAGGTCAACAGAAAGTGGTTTTTTATAGGAGAAAAAAAATAGTTGAGAAAGTTATTGATCAGGCATTTGAAATTAAACGTAAGTTATTTATTTTGACAATCAATAGAATTAGGAAGCTAAACAAGGCAATTTATGATTTCAAAAGAAATAGTAGATGGAAGAGAATAGTTAATCGTAGTAATTTTTGTGAAGTTTTTTCTGGAGAATGGATGCATAGTTCAAGCTATAAGGCATTTTTTAATGAGGAGAGTTATTTCCAGGATAATGATTTGGTGCATGCAGTTGATACCAGTGGTCGAGCTTATGAAGTGAAACATGGTTGTCCAGTTGAAAAAGAAAAACTTGTGACAACAGAGATAGAAGAGGTGTTAGGTAATGAGGTTTTAGGGAGACGTCCTAAGGGTCCTGTGTACACCTGGAAGTGTAGTAGTATTTGCAGTGTACGACAGGATTCCATCAATTTGCTTTGTGATTTTATACGGTCATTTAATAAGAAAAGTTTGAAGCAGAAAATGAAGTTGTTGCAAGAATTAGATCCTTGCAGAGTGAGAGAAGTGATAGGTTTGCATGGTCATTCACTGGCTTGTCTTTCCAGGAGAGTATGCCAGAGTGTTTTTCATCATTTCAGGATGCTAGCAGTGCATCATAATAAAGTGAGGAAATTAGTTAGAATGTTGTATTATGCTAAGAGTCCAGCAATTATGCTTAAACAATTATGCGCTGCTCTTTTGCATGGTTCTGAAATAGATGTGAAGAATATATGTGAAGAAATTGAGTTTTGTTACTTTGGAAGTAAAGAGGAGAATGTTGAAATTGACCAAGAAGAAGAGAGTAATGTGGAAGATAGTGTACAGGTTTCCAGTACAGATAATTTCCAGAGGGAAATTGCGACGTTTCAGGTCAAATCAAGTGAGAGGCCAAATTTCACTTGTGTGTGTTGTCGACGCACTTATTATAAGAATCAGACTAAGTTAGTGGATTTATATGGAAAAAGTCAAAAGGGAAAATAATAGTGAATGGAAGGATTTTACAACATACTTGATGGTAGAAAATTGTTTTGATTTGGGATTGGATCAACGTGTGTGTACTTATTGTTGTAACAAATTAAATCAAAACCAGATGCCTGCTAGAGCAGTTCATAATAATCTGGAATTGGTTGAGATTCCTTCTGAATTGAAGGATTTAAATACTTATGAATCTATTTTGATTCAAAGTATCCATCCCTTTCAGGCTATTGTAAGAATGGAGCCAAAGACAGGGAAATTGCCTCCATCAGATTTACAGAGAGGATTAAAGGGAAGGGTTGTTTATTTGCCTCTAGATTTGAAGAAACACATTAACACAATTGGAGTAGAAAAAGTGGAAGAGGAACCTCTTGTTATCTTAGTTAATGGGGTTCCGACAAAGAATAAGAAAATATGGCAAGATTTAGTAGATGTTAGGAAAGTCAAAAGGGCAACATTGTATTTGAAAAAATATAATAAATACTATAAAAATGTATATGTTGCAGAAGAGGAAGTAAGTGAGGAAGAGGATAGCGATTTGTGTGCTGGTCAAATTGAGAAAGTAGAACCCTGTACTAGTGAAGAAATATATGAACATTATAGTGTTCATCCTTTGCATTCCAAGGAAGTCATGGGGAATGCTATTGAGTTGTTTCAAATGAAACAAGCGAAAGGGAGTCCCATTAGTGTTTGGGAGGAAAGTTTGGAAGCTCGGTGTTTCCCACAGCTTTTTCCAACAGGTCAGGGAGGAAGATATGATGAGCGACCTCATCAAATTCCTGCTTCTGAATACCGGACTTTGCGATTGTATGCAGGAGATCCTAGGTTTCGACAATGCATTCCTTATTTGTTTCATCTCCTGTTTGAAAGCGATCTGTCTGGACTGTCATATGCAGTGAACCACATCTTGAAAAGTGGTATACACATGCAAAACATCTCGGCAAGTGACTTTATGGATAAAGTCAATGTCCAAGACAGTATTTTGGATTCTCACCTGATTAATCTCATGGCGTGTCAGCGTGGTACTAATGAGTACTGGTACCGTCGTCATGGTGATTTAAAATGTATGCTGAGGAACTTAGGAACTCCCACATGGTTCCTCACTTTGAGCTGTGCTGAGTATGGCTGGGAAGACTTACTTGAATTTCTACGAGAGGCAAATGCTAACGTAGAAAACATCGAATTCAAGACACCCGGAGAACTGTGCTCTTTGGATCCAGTCAATGTATGTAGGTACTTCAATCATAGATTTGAAGGTATGATGTCTTTCATCATGAATAAGAAGAATCCACCTCTTGGAGAGGTGTTGGATTTTTTCTGGAGGAAGGAGTACCAAGCAAGAGGTGCTCCTCATATACATATGTTGCTGTGGATCAAGGATGCACCTAAATTTGGAACGGATGCAGAAGACTCAGTGATGAGTTTCATAGAACAGTATTCTACGTGTGCTGTTCCAAACGCAAAGGAGAAAAAAAGCCTAAGAGAAAAAGTTCTACGTTTCCAAAGCCATCGATGTGGAAAGTACTGTCGTCGTAAATTCCGGAACAAAGACAAGTTCTACACCAAATGTCGTTTCGGCTTTCCACGACCGGTGATTTCTAAAGGAAGAGTGAACAGTTTGATGTCTTCGCTGTGACATAATGTGATGAAGAAATCACCTAAAAACACATACAATTTGAAGAGGAACGAAGAGTCTAAGTACATCAACGACTACAACCCGGTGATTTTGTCCATGTGGAATGCTAACATGGATATACAGTTTGTGGCTGATAACTGTATGGCTGTGGCTCGGTATGTGACATCTTACATCACCAAAAAAGAGAAGACAGAATTGAAGGATATGTGGGAGGACATTTCCCATGAAAAGAGCCTCAGCAAGAAGTTGTACAGTTTCAGTCTGAAGATGTTGTCGCATCGAGAAATTGGAGCTTACGAATGTTCTGACTGGTTGTCTTCAGCAAGTCTCTATGCCAAGTCCAGGAGTATCGTTTGGGCGAGTGTTGGTCTTGCTGCAACGCGTAATCGAGTTCTCAAACCTGTGCGGGAAATTGAGTATTTGGCGGAAAAGGAGCCAAACAGTACCGACATTTTGAAGAGCAACATGTTGGATACATATTATCCAAATCGAAGCAGTCACCTCGAGAATGTTTGTCTGTATGAGGTTCTGCAAAATTACATATTCAAGAGGAACATGAAAGAAGATACTGAGAAAGGAGTGTATGCTGTAATAGGAAGTGAGGGATGTCTGGTCAAGCAAAGAAAATGCCACTTGATAAACCATCGAAAATTGAGTGGCGAATCTCCTGAAAAAAAGGAGTTTTTCTATTTAGCACTTTTGCAACTTTTTAAGCCTTGGCGTGCAGAAGAGGAACTGCTTGGAGATTTCCTTTGTTACGAAGACTCATTCAATGCTGCCAAGGAGACCATAGAATGTCCTGCTTTTCCCAAATATGTAGAAATGTTGAATGTGGAAATCGAGCAGGAAGCAACGATTGCAGCCGAGATTGCCAGAGACAGTTCTCAGGACAGTCAGAGTTCTGCTTCATTGAGTCAGGATCAACTAGGAGGACCTCTTATCAAAAATGAAGCTGCCACTGCTATGAATGAAGTGGAAAGAGCCATGGCACATGCTCAGGAGGATGCGGTTAACTTAGAAGAGTTGGAAAGACAACTCAACGTTGAGCAGAGGAAAATATATGACGAACTTACCATGCAAATTGATCATGGATTAAGTCATGACAAGAAAGAGTGCTCATGTACGTCGTTGAAGCCTGTCTGACTGTACGTGAGTGGAGAAGCGGGAACTGGAAAAAGTTTCCTTATTAAAGCAATTTTATGTTATTTGCAGGAAAGGACAGAGTCATCGCTGTCTTGTGTTGTCACCGCTCCAACTGGACTGGCAGCACATAACATTAAAGGGATTACTTTACATCGTTTACTGATGCTGCCAGTGGAGCATGACAACAAATTAGAATATCACAAGCTATCTGGAGATGCTTGTTTTGAAGTTTCAAGAGTCTTGAGGAAAATGAAACTTCTTATCATTGACGAAGTAAGCATGGTTTCCAATGTCATGCTTGCCTTTGTGCATTTGAGAATGCAAGAAGTTCTCAAAACAGAGTATGATGTGTTATTTGGTGGCAAACACATCATTGTTTTCGGAGATCTTCTGCAGCTGACACCAGTGAAAGGGCAACCTGTGTTCAAAATGCTCACGCATGAAGATACCAGGAAGTGCTTAGGGAGCATTGGCAACGTCAATATATGGTTAAACTTCAATTATGCTGAACTGCATGAAAATATGCGTCAGGCAAAGGATGAAGTTTACAAGACTATTCTACAAGATGTTAGAATTGGAAAAGTGACCGAGCATGGGAAAGAAGCTTTACATGCACCATTACTGACAAATTTATATCCAGACGAAGATGTTGTGCCTGAGAATATTTTTCAGAAAGTTACTGAGAAAAAATCTGGAATATGTTTGATGCCAACTCTTGCAGAATGTGCCAAATTCAACAACAAAATGTTGCAGTTAGAAAAGCAAGAGATTGTGAAACTGGAAGCTATTGACAGAGTAGAGCATATGGGATCAACAATTATTTTGTCTGAGAATCTGAAAACAAAATTGGATTCATTAGAGAAGAGTATATCTAAAACTGCGGGTTTTGAAAAGACTCTGAATGTGTGCTTGAACTGCCGTATAATTTTAAGAAAGAATTTACATGTTGAAAGATGTCTGGTAAATGGATCAATGGGTAATGTTGTTGATTTTGTGAAATACAGAAATAGAGATGGAATTGAATTTTTAAAAATTAAATTTGATGGCATTGAGGAAGTACAGCTAATTGGTCGTTGTTCTGCTAGATTTTTGCTTGTAAAAGACTTATATGTTAGTCGTAAGCAGTTTCCTGTTTGCTTGGCATATGCGGTGACAATCCATAAATCGCAAGGTTTAAGTGTAGACTGTGCATTGGTGAATATTGGCAGTTCTGTGTTCAAGGAGGGTATGGCATATGTGGCATTGTCACGAGTTAGAACTTTATCGGGATTGTACTTGATTGAGTGTGATGTCACAAACATTTGTGCGGATCTAGATTGTGTTAAGGAATACAATAGGTTAAGAAGAGAGTATGCGCCACATTTGCCTCAGTATCCTTTGTTTGAGAAACGTGTGGTAGGCCGGAAAGGAAGAAATGTGACCAATACTGGGGAGGTTGTAGCAAAAAGACGAAAAGTCGATGAACCTGAAATTATAAGCAGAAACAAAAAGGATTCTGTTGAAGATGTTGTTGGTTTTCAATTTGAAAACAGTTCTGGTGTCAACTGCTATGCTAATGTAGTGGTTAATGTTTTGTTTTCTCTAGAAAATGTAAAAGAAGAGATTGTGGTCAATTCTGATCAAAGATTTTGCAGTTTGTTAAATTCTGTGTTAGAGAAATGTAGCACTGATAGAAGAAACATAGAAAGTGTGTCTGAAATTCGAAATCTGTTAGACAGATGTTCAGGCCAAACACAATTCTCTCAAAATAGTCAGCAAGATTGTCAGGAGTTTTTAATGTATATGCTTGATGTATTGCATGATGAAGGTGTAGATGTAGATCACCTGTTTGGGCTTTCTTATCAATGGCAGCATGACTGTGAGAACTGTAGGGTATCAAGTAGTACTAGTGTAGACTCAGAAAGATTTATATATTTAACTTTGCCAGACAGTAAATCAGTCTCTTTTAATAAGCTAGTAAAAGCAGCTGATCACAACATGGAGTGTAGCCAATGTAAATCTGAAATGATGTCCACATTATTTATACGAACATATGGCCAGTATGTCATTTTAATGTTCCAACGATGTAGGCCTGATGGAACAAAATTGACAACTTTAATTAAAAGTTTTGTGGCTTCACAGTTGTCAATATCAGGAAGGACTTTTGTAACTGTAGCAATTATATATCATGATGGTCCTTCAATAACATCAGGACATTATACAGCTTATTTAAAGTGTAGAAATGGCTGGTCATTCTGCAATGATTCTGTTTTAATTTTCAAAAAAAAATTGCCGTATGACCTTAAAAACTCTTACCTGGTGTTTTTAAAACCAAAATTTTAGGGAAAGAATCTCGGGATGTGCTCTGAGGAATTTCAAGAAGTTCTAATGGCTCCTACACGATTTGGCCTTGAGGATAAGTGTAGTACAGAGACATAACTTCTTACCATAACACTGGACGTCATGGAGAAATACGTGCACTTTGAATGAGTTCAGAAAAACTGTTTCTTTTTATAAGCTAATTGAAGCAGCCAATCAAAACATGGAGTAGAGGGAATGTAAGTCTGCAATGCTGTCTACTGTTTTACATTGCTTTGTGATTAAAAGTGATGTAGAGAATTAAATAATTGTACTAGTCATAAAGGTAGTGTAAGTCTGCTTCATAGTAAGCAGTATCAGTGTGATAGGAAATGTAGAACATGATTGAGCAAGAAGGGGAAGATATTAGTAGTCCAGGATTGTGAAAATGATCTTCAACATTTTAATTGTGAATGTTGTGGAAATACAACATGACGGGATTGGCTTAAAAGAATTCTAAGAGTTATAAATGGCTCAGACACGATTTGGCCTTGTGGAAACGTGTGGTAGAGAGCGAGAAGTCATTTATTGTATGTAACATGTTTTTGAAAACGATGGAGGTTTTCTTTCAGAAAGTGGCGGGTTGAAAGTAATAACAGCACAACAGAGTGTAAGCTGTTCATAGGACATCCTTGGCCGTCATGGAAAGTAAGTTAACTTTAAGGAGTTCTGAATTCTGATTTGTTATGTTGTATGGGTTTTTTAAACACAATCATTTTGATTGTGTTTTTTTTTCCCCGCTGTTATATGATGAATACCTTCAAGTCACTGTTTTAGTGAAATTTGATACATTCTGAGAACAGCAAAAATAAACCATTTAACATGTATAATTAATTCTGTTCTGTTTGCATTTATGATGTACATGTAGAACTGTGTAGGAGGCATGGAGAAGGTGAGGCTTCTGTAAGTGTCAAAGTTGTTGCATACAGTGCTCATATTCTACGTAGTCTTTTATATTTCATTACTTTCACTGTTTCTGACTGATCTAAAACATTTTTTTTAAAAAGAACAGTAAGTATAAGGGAAGGAAACAGACAGTTATGTTAAAAGAAAGACAGCTATAGGGAATAAACTAGGGATACTGTTACCCGCAATCCTCTGCTGATGATGTCACTGAGCATGTCATGAATGATGTAATATGTGACATCATCAGCAGTGGATTACGGGTAATAGTATCTCTAGTTTACTCCCCTATAGCTGTCTTTCTTTTAACATAACTGTCTGTTTCCTTCCCTTATACTTACTGTTCTTTTTAAAAAAAAAAAAAATTTGGTTCGCTTCCGGTTCGCGTACCGGGGAGCGAACTGGGAAGCGAACTAAGAGAAATAGAGGTTGGCACAGTTCCAAATATTGTACCAATTTTTTAATAACGGGGAGGTAGTTCTGAAAAGAACTTTTTTTTTCATTGTTTTTGTTGTTTTATATTTTTTTAATTATTTTTCTGAACATTTTGTTACTTTTTTTGAATTTTTCTGAACAGTTTTATATTTTTTTGGGGGTTTTTTCGGAGGGGGCTACAAAAACGATTCATTGTAAAGGGCTCAACAGGAGCAACAAAACAAAAAAAAGAATTTATTATTTGGGGCGTTTCGTACAAACTTGCATATGACAGTCAATAGCTCTGTTGATCAGAGTGATGCTACTTTCTCCGTAGCAAATAAATCCACTGCAATGTACGCAGACTTGTTTTACTTCACGAAATCTCGTTTGTATATTTGGCACCATCTCCCTGCCCTCTGGTCCCGTTACTTCCGGTACAACAGATCTTCTGGCCATAATAGGGAGATTATCTAGGTCGTTACGAAACTGTGCAGCACTGTAGTTGTTAGGATGCCACCTAGTCATATGGCGATGCATTGTGTAGTTTCCGAAACTGTATTTTTTGTCGGTCCCTCTGGACAGTCTATCTTGACATATAAGGCAAGTTACGTATCTTGCATTTACTTTTTTCTGACCTTTGGGAATTTTTAAAAATTGCCAAATGAAGTTTTCTTTCCGGTGAGACGTCCTGGGCTCCTCAGGCAAAAAGTGCCTCTCTTCGTGCTCTTCCTCCTGTTCCTCTTCTTCCTCTTCTTGCTGAATTATAACTTCAGCAGGTGGTCCACTCTTCCTTGGATGTGGTGGAGGTGGTGGGGAAGCACCAGCTGAAGCTACTAAAGAAGCCATTGCTCACTGGTAACAAAGGGTCTTTCTCTCACAATGATGAAAGTCAGAGTGAGGAAAGAAGGAGGGATTTTCATCATTTGGGAAAAACAATAGTTCTCAACCAATGAAAAGTGTTCATTTTAGATTATATGACCTTGTCTTACATCATTAGGAAACCAAAAGTGAAATGAACCAATGAAAAGTGTTATTACCAAGTCACATGACCTGCTGTGTTTACGTTCTGCGCTTTGCAGGGCCTCCCGGTTTGCTTCCAGAAACCTGCGCTTTGTGCCTCGGTAAGCGTACCAGTTCGCTAACGTAGCACGTCATATGACGTATCACGCGACAACGCGAAACGTCATGCGGACGGGAGGCGTCACGATGTTGTTTTCTAACGCGGCAGTTCCGGTAAAGGAACGTTTACCGGCTCGCGGTCTATTTCGCGGTATCAAGGTCAGCTAACGGGAAGCTTCCCGATTCGCGAAGCGGGAACGAAGAAAAAAAAATATTAAAAGAAAAAATTATTAATAAACATATAAAATATATTTTTGGATTTAAAGAAGAATACATTTTACAGCTACAGATATTAGCTGTTAAAAAACCAATGAAATTCACTGAAAAAACCATAGGTTATAGACCATATATAGTTAGGAATTAGCATTTACAAAACCTTGAAAATTCACTGAAAAAACCATAGGTTATAGACCATATATAGTTAGGAATTAGCATTTAAAAAACCTTATTTTACTCACACAAAACCATTGAAATTCCATATATAGTTAGTTGCACTAACTATATATCGCGCACCTGCAATCCACTGCTGATGATGTCACATATTACATCATTCATGACATGGTCAGTGACATCACTGACGACATCACTGATGACATCTCAAATGACATCACTGATAACATCTCAAATGACATCACTGATGACATCTCAAATGACATCACTGATGACATCATCTAGTGTCTGTGTGTTTTTGTAAAGTTTAAATACGTTTTACATATTGAAGAATGAGTGGATGTATGGAAGACTGAGTGTGTGTGTGGCTGGCTTGGAGGTGTGTGACTCTGTGCATATCAATGTGTACTTGTATCAGTGATTGTATAAGAGAGTAAATATGTGTTAGTATATGTGTGAAAAGTATGGTGTTCTGTGTTTAACTATAGATGAGGAAATCGAAGTGTGATTGATTCTTCACAGGACTGACTAGGTGTATGAGTGCATATGATAGTGTTGTAATAATGAGTGACTGTATGTATGAGTGATTGTATGGGTGAATGAGTGAATGTGTGTGTAGACGTAGGAATCAGTGAGTGCGTATGTAGTAACTGGTATTGGTGTGTCATGATGTCATCAGTGATGTCATTTGAGATGTCATCAGTGATGTCATTTGAGATGTCATTAGTGATGTCATCAGTGATGTCACTGAAGTATGGTGTTCTGTGTTTAACTGTATAGATGAGGAAATGGAAGTGTGATTGATTCTTTACAGGACTGACTTGGTGTGTGAGTAACTCCATGGATGAGTGGCAGTGTGTGACTGTCTGCATAGGTGTATGAGTGCATATGATAGTGTTGTAATAATGAGTGACTGTATGTATGAGTGATTGTATGGGTGAATGAGTGAATGTGTGTGTAGACATAGGAATCAGTGAGTGCGTATGTAGTAACTGGTATTGGTGTGTCATGATGTCATCAGTGATGTCATTTGAGATGTCATCAGTGATGTCATCAGTGATGTCATTTGAGATGTCATCAGTGATGTCATCAGTGATGTCACTGACCATGTCATGAATGATGTAATATGTGACATCATCAGCAGTGGATTGCGGGTGCGCGATATATAGTTAGTGCAACTAACTATATATGGAATTTCAATGGTTTTGTGTGAGTAAAATAAGGTTTTTTAAATGCTAATTCCTAACTATATATGGTCTATAACCTATGGTTTTTTCAGTGAATTTTCAAGGTTTTGTAAATGCTAATTCCTAACTATGTATGGTCTATAACCTATGGTTTTTTCAGTGAATATATATATATGTATATATATATATATATATATATATATATATATATATATATATATATATATATATATATATATATATATATATATATATATATATATATATATATATATATATATATATACTCTTTACAAAGGATGTGGCACTCCCCCCAAATTTTTCCGCTTATTTTATTGATAAGCTCTCCCCCACCAATGCGTTTCAGCCACAACAGGCTTTTTTCACGGTTAGTAAGTCCTTCTTTACTTTCAACTTATATACTCACTTCTGCCTCTAAGTGGCATTGTGGGATACGTAGTTTATCACAATTTTTTCAACAAAACTTTACACATTTTACAGAAAGACAATTGCGCCCTTTGTCAGTTTTATTTACACATTTTTGTTAATACTGATGTTACTCATGTATCTTATGTTAGCTTCTGGTTTAGTGCCCAGCAACATCCTACACATGTTTTTTGCTATTGTCCTGTTTTTGTGGTTATGGGTATAGTACTCCCTTTTCAATGGGCATTTTATGAAAACACTTGAAGACCGTCTTTTAAGGAGAAAAAGTATTCTAAATGAACATAAAGTTCCTCGTCATTGTTTATACCACCAGGGTATTTTGTCCTGAATTTTATAATCAGACGTGATTCAGTTTGACGCAGCTTTCGGACATGATTCCCACCTCGATCTCCTTGTGGTATCATCTTTATCCCATAGAAACACATCGCTCTCCAGTCTCCCTTTTGACACATACTGATGTGTTTGGCTGTTGCATATGCCATATTGGCATTTTTCACTGCTCGTATGTGTTCCAGGATTATTTTTTTCAACATGCACGTTGTGCTTCCGATATACTTCATACCGCATGTGCACTCTATCATGTATATGACAAATTTCGATGTACAGGTTATATTCTCTTCAATCGTCACTCTTTTGTCATTCGGTTCTTGAATGCTTGAAACACTACTGTCTATTTTGCAGGCTTTACATGATCTGCATGGTTTGAATCTTTTTCTTTGGTTAGTAAGCCAATCTATTCTTTGTTTTACCTGAAAGTGGCTTTTTACTAACATATCCCTTAGGGAGACATTTTTACGATAGGTCACAGTTGGTTTGTTCCCTACTATTTCACCAATATCAGGATCCCCTGAGATCAGGAGAAACACCAACATTCGTATCGGCACAGGCGACGCCTCCGATCAGTGGTGTGACAATTCTGAGGCATTATGGGATGAGTATTCCGGGCCCGCATTTTGGATAACTGTTGTTACCAGGCTCGAACTGGGTAATGAGAGTGCTGCAAGAATGCGTGCACTCTAGCATTTATATGTTTTCGTGAAATGCGGCGTGTTGTCAGTTAGTGTTATTATTTAAATATGTTTCAATCTCCGATAGCATACAACAGCACATCATTTCAGCTTTGTTCACTATGAGCTGGACGTGATTTCACGGTCATTCCCCAATAATGCTTTGTAATGCAGTATAATGGCAATGTAATGCAGTGTGTCTCCCTCAAATTCAAATTTTTATATTGAGCAGCACAATGCTTTTACACTTATAACCATATGACCAGCGTGATGGGTTTCTTTTACAATGGCATACGGACATTATCAGATGTAGAATAACATAAAGACGTTTACTGTTCAGGTTCAGTGATTAAGGATACATTTGTATTAGAATGGTTTGGTCTGTGCACAATGCACTTTATTTATGAACAATCTTGCATGCACTATGCAATATAGAAATGCCGATAATTACAACCAGTACCAAAGAAATGTTCAGTGTTGATTCACTGTTCTTAAAAATATTTACATTTACTAGTTACATTTCATAATTTTAAAACGTTATGAACTTTTCTATGTCCATGATTTTAACTATGTATATAGGTTGATCCCAAAATGGCGCACTCTAGACTGAAGAAGGCTGCTGCTGGGGCAGAAACCTTTGGCAGCACTTGAACTTACCCCCCGTTACACGCTGGGCGCTGAAGAGGCCACACGGCCGAAATGCATATGCCCGCCTATCTGCCTTAGATCTGCAATAAAGAAGCTTCACTTTGTTCCCCTACCGAGGCATCTGCCTTTTTCTTTGGAGGAGGGTTATTTGGACATATGTGTGTATATATATATATATATATATATATATATATATATATATATATCAACAACACACACAGGTAAGCCAACGAAGAGAAGCCTCCAGAAGTTCTTTAGTGTTGCATTTAATGGAATCAACAGCTTGCACGCAGACAGCCCAAACACTTACAGTCTTCTAAATAATAAATTCGCCTGACGCGTTTCAGGAACTGTGTCCTTTCATCAGAGGCATGTTCAAAAGGATTTCCAAAGCCGTACGTGGACTCGCACCCTTGATAAGTATCAGCACCTGCCTGTAGTGGGCGTGGCCTTTCACAAGGTCTTATGGGTTCTGTAGTGCGTCCATCATTTTCCCCGAGTGGGGCAGCTCATAATCCCACAAATTAGAACAGTTCTTATCCCAGTGGAAGAAGCTGTGCGCGATATGCCATCTGCCCTGCTTTGTAGCTGTGAAACAATGCTCGAGGCAGCGCCCCCTGTATGGCGCCGTGCTCGTCTCCTGTTCAATGCTGCAAGTCAAAGTTTTCAACCTGCATGAACCCGCCTCCCAGCGGTGAGCTCCTCTTCACGGCCTGGCAAACGGCCGTATATATCAACAACACACACAGGTAAGCCAACGAAGAGAAGCCTCCAGAAGTTCTTTAGTGTTGCATTTAATGGAATCAACAGCTTGCACGCAGACAGCCCAAACACTTACAGTCTTCTAAATAATAAATTCGCCTGACGCGTTTCAGGAACTACAGGTCCCAGAAGGCTGTTGTGGCCACGCCCACTGGAGCAGGGCCCGTGAAGATAAAATAGTGCGAGGCAGCATTACGAACTTGATGCAGTTCCAAGCCATTGAGAAAGGGAACCGTTGTTCCTGAAACGCGTTTGGCAAGAGGGATAAGAGACACTTGGAAGTTCCTTGTTCACGTTGAACTTTGCTGGCAAGTCGAGCCTCTAATAAAATGGATTTATTACAACTGCCTGAGGCTTCCTTTCATCAGGGCTACCCTTCGTGTTGTTGATAATTAGCGGCTTTGCCAGCCGCGAAAGGAAGCTCGCTGCTCGAAAAGCAGACCTGTGCTATCGCCGTGTGGGTGATAAAAATTGTACCTTCACGTTATTAAAAACAGAGAAAACAGCAGCAGATAAAACCATAGAATCTCATTGAGTAATCTTACAGATTGGTAAATAAAGCAACTCTCCGCTTCGTGCACTGATATGTGGTCAATTTGCCAAAAACCATAATTTTTATATATGTTGACTACAGCACTGTTCTGTTTTTCTCATTTTCAGGTGGTGGCACACGATTTTTGTTGAAATGTGGACTTTGCCTTATAAAGACATTTTGATGCATTGACAATGTGCAACATTGTGCCCACTGGGGCTAAACTCTCCGCTTCGTGCACTGATATGTGGACAATTTGCCAAAAACCATAATCGCTCACTTGGGCACAACATTGAGTGTTTCTATAGTATACTACGTGAATAATATATATGACCTATGGCACACACTCCAAGTGGACAAGTGTGGGTAATGTAATGAATGGGTTGCATGGTTTTTGTGACTAGGCTAAGATGGCGTGCCCACTTGGGCCTAATCTCCTATGTCGTGCACTGCGATATGAACAATATGCCATAGAACAGTAATTGCCCACTCGGGCTAAACGTTGTGTGATTAGACTACATGAACTGTAATTCTAACAATTGGCATACAATATTAGCGGAGAATTGTGGGCACAGTGTACAATGAATTGATTATTATGATGATTTTCATGTTTTTTTTGACTAGTCTAAAATGGCGGGACCGCAATGAATTTCTTTTCACTTAGGTGTAAGTCCTTTTTCGATGTTTGTTCACAAAAGTATATGTAAGTGTGTTTACTGGGTAGCTTCTTTAGCGTGATCAAGACGTTAAGTCGAAACGCGTTGCTGTGCAGTTGCATGAATAAACTTTCTGCAATCCATGTGAAGTGTCCGTGGTGATCTCTCCCGAGTGGGGAAGTGTTGGTGTGGCATTGTGCAGGGCTTCCGGTGCCCTGACCGCGGACCGCCCTGTAGACGGCCTCTTCTTTACCGGAGTTGGGTTGCTGATATATATATATATATATATATATATATTACCTACTGGCGGTCGCCATATATAACTATATATAGTTAGGATTGATTTCCATAGGGAAATCACAACATTCTATTGGGAATAACTTTGGCGCCGGTTGAGGAATCTGCCTGAATTGTACAGCAAAGTAAAAACAGTGAGCAACCCAGACTACCCTTGAGGGCTTGGGTGATTATAGTAGAAGGGTGAGAGTGCCTTCAAGGGAATTTGTTTAAAGAAACTTGAGTTATTTAAACCAAATTGGGGGGATGAGTTAATGATCCCTGTGTTAATTCAGTATTTCTGCAAAATAGACTCACATCACAACATAATACAAATAAACACTACAATTACATAAAGCATAACCACAAACAAGGTGTATAGACAAAAGTTTTTATCAAACAAAAATTCAATCAATATATACAGTAAAAAGGATCTGTAGGTATATAAATGATATGTAGATATACAACGCAACAGAACCTAAAACACCTATCCAAAATAGTACAATCAATGATACAAAAAGGAAAAGGTGTAGGTCGACGTTTCGGTCTCTTTAGAGGAAGTTTAATGAGACCATCTTCAGGACTGGGGTCAATTAAAAACTGTATAATGACAGACTGTAACCTTAGTTGAAATCAGGGTGATTGTTGTTAATTCAGACGGACAGCGTCCACAATATATGGGTATTTCAGAGTCTTTAATTGACTACCGCATCTACACCACTTGAAGGGTTGTGTGCGTGAATGGTTATACATCCGACATCAAAGGATAGCCGGGTAGGCAACACACGTCTTTCGAGATGCTGGGGTTTATTTAGCGTGTGGCAGATCTCAGAGTGCTGAAAAGTAGCGAAGCACCCGTCAGAAACTGTGATTCCCATAGGACGTCTTTGCGGATCTGCGTTTATATAATCACGTTGCAGCATCGCATACAAGTGAGGATTGTGGCTTATATTGGAAGTAATTTAAGTGGATGCCCGCCTAAAACGGAGATCGGTGCGCATCAGTAGACGGGTGCTTCGCTACTTTTCAGCACTCTGAGATCTGCCACACGCTAAATAAACCCCAGCATCTCGAAAGACGTGTGTTGCCTACATCAAAGGGGGAAATGACCAAAAGGGGGCAGGGTAGACCCCCCCTGACCCCCTAGGTTTGATGTGGGGGCCATTAAAGGGTCCCGCGGGGCAATTTTTTAAAAACAAAATTCTGTTTTTCGCGGGCTGAGCGCCCGGTACGCGCACCGGGGAGCGTACCGGGGAGCGTACCATGGGGAAAAATAGTGAAAAAAATTATATAATCATAATAATAAATAATAAAATAATCATTTTGAGTGATTACAGGTAGGGTAGCTCTGAAAAGAGCTTTTGGTTCTGTGGCTGTTTTAGGTACCTACAAGTACGTCCCACACACACCCACACGCACACAAACCCACACAAACCCACACCTCCACACCCACACACTCCCCACACACACCTCACACATGCACACCTCCACCCACACCCAAACACCCCACACCCCCACACCGACACCTTACACATCCACACCCACACCCACACATCCCACACACACTCACTCACACACACACCTCACCCCCCAACACACACACACGCACACACAGATACCTCACAGACACACCTCACACATCCCACACACACACCTCCCCCCCACACACACACACACACACGCACACCTCACAGACACATCCACACATCCCACACATACACACACATCCTACACACATACCCCCCACACCCACACACACCTCAAACACCCACACCCCCACCTACACCCAAACACCCCACACACCCACACACACACCTTACACATCCACATCCCCACCCACACCCACATACCCCACACACCTACACACACCTATACACCTCATCCCCCCTCAGGCACACACACACACACACACCTCACAGACACACCCCACACATCCCCCACACACACCTCACCCCTTCCCCACACACACACACCTCTGACACACACCTCACACACACACACACACCCACACCACACACACCTCACACACACACACACACACACACACACACTCCTCTCACACACACACCCACACCCCCCCACACCCACCCCACACACACACCCCACACACACACCCACACATCCTACATACACACACCCCACACACATACCCCCCACACACACACCCCACACCCGCCCCCCCACACACACACACTCATTATTTTGTTTCTTTTTTTGAGGGGGTGCCCCACACACATACCCCGACACACACACACCCCACACCCACCCCCCACACACACCCCCACCATACCTCATACACCCACACCTCCACCCACACCCAAACACCCCACACACCCACACACACACACCATACACCCCCACACCCCCACCTACACCCACACACCCCACACACCCCCACCCACACACACCTCACTCCCCCCCACACACACACACACCTCACAGACACACCCCACACATCCCCCACACACACCTCACCCCCCACACACACACCTCTGACACACACCCCCCACACACACACACCCCACACACACACCTTACACACACACACACCCACACCCACACACACATTCCTCACCGCCACACACACCCACACCCCCCCCCACACACACACCTACACACACACCCCACACACACACCCACACATCCTACACACACACACCCCACACACATACCCCCCACACACACACCCCACACCCACCCCCCCACACACACACACCACTCACACACACACTCATTATTTTATTTTTATTTTTTTGAGGGGGTGCGCGCCCCGGTACACGTATCGGTAAACGTACCGGTACGCGTACCCTGGAGAAAAAAAGAAAGACAGAGTTTTTTAAAAATGTAGCATTTTTATATAAATTGGAGGTAGTTCTGAAAAGAACTGTTTTTTTTATTCTTATTGTTGTTTTATATTTTTTTATTGTTTTTTTGTACCCCGCGACTGTAAAAAAAAAAAAAAAAAGAATTTGCCTTGGGGGTCCTTGTGGGACCCCCTGAGCAGGCCTAGGGGGTCAGGGTGTTTCTACTCTGGCCCCTTTGCAAGTTTCACACCTTTGTTTCACTGCTTTCTTGTGCCTTGGTTCGAACAAGGCACAAGATGGCTGCCAGGGACACCCAGTATGCAAGGGGAATTAGTTCCCCCTCTTCAAACATGCACGGGGGCTGCGTTGCAGAGAGGTGTAAAAAAGGGTGTGGCCTCATTACACCTCTATGCAATGCAGCCATCTGGCGCATACTGGAGGCTCCTGGTGGTCTAGTTGGCCCCCAGGGACCCCATTATGCAAGGGGAATTAGTTCCCCCTCTGCAAACGCGCCAGGCGGCTGCGTTGCAGAGAGGTGTAACAAGGGGCATAGCCTCATTACACCTCTGCAATGCAGCCCCCTGGCGCATACTGGAGGTTCCAGGTGGGCTAGTTGGCCCCCAGGGGCCCCCAGTATGCAGGGGGAATGAGTTCCCCCTCTTCAAACATGCACAGGGGCTGCGTTGCAGAGAGGTGTAAAAAGGGCCGTGGCTTAATTACACCTCTCTGCAATGCAGTCCCCTGGTGCATACTGGAGATTCCTGGTGGGCTTTCAGGTCTTATATAGTTTGGAATTAGCATTAAAAAAAACTTTGAAAATCACTGAAAAAAACATAGGTTTCAGGCCTTATATAGTTAGGAATTAGCATTTAAAAAACCTTTGAAATTCACTGAAAAAACCATAGGTTTCAGGCCTTATATAGTTAGGAATTAGCATTTAAAAAACCTTTGAAATTCACTGAAAAAACCATAGGTTTCAGGCCTTATATAGTTAGCAATTAGCATTTAAAAAACCTTTGAAATTCACTGAAAAAACCATAGGTTTCAGGCCTTATATAGTTAGGAATTAGCATTTAAAAAACCTTGCAAATTCAATGAAAAAACCATAGGTTTCAGGCCTTATATAGTTAGGAATTAGCATTTAAAAAACCTTGCAAATTCACTGAAAAAAACATAGGTTTCAGGCCTTATATAGTTAGGAATTAGGCACAAGAAAGCAGAAAAACAAACGTGTAGAACACAAAAAGGGGGCCGGGTAGGAACACCCTGACCCCCTAGGGCTGCTCAGGTGGTCCCACTAGGATATTAATATATTTAAACGTTATCCGCTAATAGAATTAGCATTTAAAAAACCTTTGAAATTCACTGAAAAAACCATAGGTTTCAGGCCTTATATAGTTAGGAATTAGCATTTAAAAAACCTTTGAAATTCACTGAAAAAACATAGGTTTCAGACCTTATATAATTAGGAATTAGCATTTAAAAAAACCTTTGAAATTCACTGAAAAAACCATAGGTTTCAGGCCTTATATAGTTAGGAATTAGCATTTAAAAAAACCTTTGAAATTCACTGAAAAAACCATAGGTTTCAGGAGTTATATAGTTAGGAATTTGCTTTTACAAAACCTTTGAAATTCACTCAAAAAACTATAAGTTTTAGTTGTGTTATAGTTAGCTGGACATTTTACTCATACAAAACCATTGAAATTGCTCCTATATAGTTAGTTGTACTAAGTATATATCGCGCACCCGCAATCCACTGCTGATGATGTCACATATTACATCATTCATGACATGGTCAGTGACATCACTGATGACATCTCAAATGACATCACTGATGACATCACTGATGACATCATCCACGTGACAATCACATACACCTTTTCATACACTATTACAATTTTTCATCACTCTTTGTAAAATACAGAGTATCATATTTTAATCCATTGTCACAGCAATACAAGTATCTAAAAATCCACTCAGTGATTCATACGTGTATACACACATCTAATCCCTTACCTATGGATTCACTCATACATGCTGTCAATGAACAATAGAACACTATCAAAAATACTTATACATCTATATCGACATTAAACAACAGCACGCATCCTATTCACATATGAAGTCATCCTACTCACTTATGCAAACAATGGATCATACTTACATATTTACTTAGCAAAACACTTATACAAACACCACTTCTTCTATTCATTTAGATAGTAAGTCATACTTAGTGAATTATAAAATCATTATTACAAGTATACAGTTATCCATACAGTCACTCACACAATCATTGTGTCTTATGTATACTTATTTATATACAACAACTGACACATACACTGCCTTTTATTTTTCTAGTTTGTTGGACCTGTACCTTTGAGAACTATATTTGCTCATCACCACACCCATAAAGAGATTCCCTCACCCAAACTGTTAGAACATGTAGTTTTAACTTCATATATCTACTGAATAAACTATTCACACATCTTTGGACAGTCACACACCCTCCACCGAACCACACACACTTTCACACTCCCATACAAATACTCAGTTAACTAATCAATAACTAATATAGACTTTCACATAGCTAGTAACCAACTGTAGAATCAGTTTACACAACATCTGACAAAGTGATACAGATATTCACACAGTTTAGTCACTATCCACTATATTTAGTGAGACATTATAAATTGGTCAAGTAAACAGTCAATTACACTGCTACTAAATCCTCCATCCAAATATTTATGTATATATCCACTCATTCTTCATTGCAAATTGCTATATATATAATGCATATTTAAATAACGAAGCAAACATTATTCACTGGATGATGTCATCAGTGATGTCATCAGTGATGTCATTTGAGATGTCATCAGTGATGTCACTGACCATGTCATGAATGATGTAATATGTGACATCATCAGCAGTGGATTGCGGGTGCGCGATATATACTTAGTACAACTAACTATATAGGAGCAATTTCAATGGTTTTGTATGAGTAAAATGTCCAGCTAACTATAACACAACTAAAACTTATAGTTTTTTGAGTGAATTTCAAAGGTTTTGTAAAAGCAAATTCCTAACATATAACTCCTGAAACCTATGGTTTTTTCAGTGAATATATATATATATATATAAATATAGATAGATAGATGTGTGTGCGCATGTATATTCTGAATTTAGCTGGTTTTGTATGAGTGAAATGCCAGCCTAACTATAATGTTCCTGTAACCTTTGTTTTTTAAGTGAATTTCTTAGGTTTTTTAATTCTATTTCCTAACTATAACACCCCTGTAACTTTTGTTTTTTTCATTACAAAAAAATATATATCCATATTTATATATTTATATATATATAGACATATCTATCTCTCTATTTATCTACTCAGCTATTTAAGGAAAAACCACTACCCATTACAATGAGACTAACATGTAAGACTGAATATGTGGTCTATGTGCTGCAATGTCCTTGTGGGCTATGCTATGTGGGCAGTACTCGACTGCCCGCCCACAAGCGGATATTGCAGCACATTAGAGCCATTTCAGGAAAGGATCAGGCATATCCAGTGGCTAGGCATTTCGAGACAACACATGATAGTGACCCCAAGAATCTCCAGTATTTCCTAATTGATACCATCCTTCCCCTGAAGCGGGGAGGAGACAGGGAAGGCAAGTTACGTCATTTAGAGACATGATATATACTGGAATTAGACAGCAAAAGCCCTGGGGGTCTCAATGCGAGTGAGGATATGTATACCTGCCTTTAATTTAATTTAACATAGATTAGTAGGTATCTGGAAATCAGGATTGCATGAGGATAGTTTCAACAAAACCAGTGTACCTTTGCCACTGTCTGGACAAGGGCCCAGGGATCAAACCATAGAGTGGCATAAGCGATGATTCGGTATGCCAACTTTACATTGGTTTGGTCCCACAGGAGACTCGGCAGCTCCCTGCACTGTAAATCTATTTGTATTTATGCACTAGCACTTAATCAATACACTCATATCATTTACAGCACCCCGAGAGGGCATCAGATAGCAATTTTGTAAATGGAATACAAACATAGCTGCTCACATGAGTTTTATCAATTTATAAGTGAAGAACCATATTAATCACGGGTTTAAACATCAGATATGATTCAATGATATTATTTGATATATCAAAGTAATTTGGACATAAACTGTTTTAATGCATCAGTAAATTAAAATTCTGTATATAATTGTATACATATTGTAGATATATGAATTTATATCACATTAAATTTTTTTATATATAACTATCAATTTTTAAACATCAGAATGTATTTGTATAAGTATATTTTTCTATTTTGATATTTATAAATGAATGCATACGTTTTTATAGAGACACTATGTCTTATATGTCCAAAGAACGCCCGTGTGTAAATAGGATTTCTTCGCCTTCTATACATTTATGTAGAGCGGTTTGTGTTTTCACACACTTTTGTTTACAATAAATGCCCTCATTTGTGTTGATGACACGTCATGTGATCAAGCCTCTTGGTGGAGGCGAAACGCGTCATGGCGGATTGCTGGCTGTTTAATTGCACAATAAAGCACTAAGGATTTTGCACAGAATCTTGGGTTCACTCCTCGTTGTTCTTTCCAAGGAAGGAAGGTTTTGAATGACGATTCTCATTTGATATATATATATATTCACTGAAAAAACCATAGGTTATAGACCATATATAGTTAGGAATTAGCATTTAAAAAACCTTATTTTACTCACACAAAACCATTGAAATTCCATATATAGTTAGTTGTACTAACTATATATCGCGCACCCGCAATCCACTGCTGATCATGTCACATATTACATCATTCATGACATGGTCAGTGGCATCACTGATGACATCTCAAATGACATCACTGATGACATCACTGATGACAACATCCAGTGACTGTATTTTTCTGTAAAGTTAAAATATGTCTTGAGTGGATGTATAAGTGTCTGGATGAAGGATTTAGTAGGTGCATGACTGACTGTATGAGTGAGTGATTAAATGTGTCTCACTGAGTGCATGGGTTAGTGACTAAACTGTTTTAAATTGTGCATTATTGTGTCTGTTGTTCTGTAATCTGATGCATGTGTTGATCAGTAGCTAAATGAGTAACTATATGGGTTATTGATTGGTTGCCCAAGCATTTGTATGGGAGACTGAGTGTGTGTGTGGGTGGCTGGGAGGTGTATGACTCTGTGCATAGATGTGTGAGCAGTTGATTCACTAGATGTATGGGTTCAAAAGTGCATGTGGAAACAGCTGTATGGGCGGTTAACTGTGTGCATGAGTGTATTGGTGAGTGAATGGATATCTCAGTGCTACATGTCAAAGTAAGTACATATGTAAAATACAGTACATGTGAGAGTTGACATATAGAAATAACTGTGCATAGGAGCCAGTGAATGTGTGAGTGGCTGTATGCATCATTGTGAACTTGTATCCAGGATTGTATAAGAGAGTAAATATGTTTTAGTATATGTTTGAATAAGTAAGGTGTGTATAACTGTATAGTTGAGAAAATGGAGGTGTGATTGATTCTTTGCATGACTGACTAGGTGTCTGAGTAACTCCATGGATGAGTGACAGTCTGTGAGTGTATGTTTACACTGAGTGTATCTAAGGTTATATTAGAGTCTGAAGAGGTTCATTGTATTATCACATGAATGATGTCATCAGTGATGTGATCAGTAATGTCAAATGAGATGTCATCAGTGATGTCATCAGTGATGTCATTTGAGATGTCATCAGTGATGTCATCAGTGATGTCATTTGAGATGTCATCAGTGATGTCATCAGTGATGTCACTGACCATGTCATGAATGATGTAATATGTGACATGATCGGCAGTGGATTGCGGGTGCGCGATATATAGTTAGTACAACTAACTATATATGGAATTTCAATGGTTTTGTGTGAGTAAAATAAGGTTTTTTAAATGCTAATTCCTAACTATATATGGTCTATAACCTATGGTTTTTTCAGTGAATTTTCAAGGTTTTGTAAATGCTAATTCCTAACTATATATGGTCTATAACCTATGGTTTTTTCAGTGAATTTCATTGGTTTTTTAAAAGCTAATATCTATAGCTGTAAAATGTATTCTTCATTAAATCCAAAAATATATTTTATATGTTTATTAATAAAAAAAAATGTAAATATTTTTTTTGTTTCGCTCCCGGTTCGCGAACCGGGAAGCTTTCCGTTAGCTCAATTTGATGCCGCGACCCGGTCCGCGAACCGGTAAACGTTCCGTTAGCGCTACAGGCGCGTTAGAAATCAACATCGTGACGCGTCGCGGAAGCGCGACGTATCACGTTGTCGCGTAATGCGTCTTATGACGCGCTGCGTTAGCGCACCCGGAAGTGCTCCGGTACGCGAACTGAGATGCGAAGCGCAGCTCCCCGGAAGCGATCCGCGGCACTTCGCGAAAGCGCGACGTATCGTGTTGCCGCGTAATGCGTCCTATGACGCGCCGCGTTAGCGCACCTGGAAGTGCTCCGGAGCGCGTACCGAGGCGCGAAGCGCAGCGACCCGGAAGCGATCCGGGGCGCGTTCCGCAGCGCGTAACATAAGCGTGAGAGGTCATGTGACTTGTTAATAAAACTTTTCATTGGTTCATTTAACTTTTGGTTTCATAATCATGTAAGGCTAGGTCAGGTGACCTAAAAATAACACTTTTCATTGGTTTAGAACTGTTGTTTTTCCCAAATGATGAAAACCCCTCCTTCTTTCCTCACTCTGACTTTCATCATTGTGAGAGGAAGACCTTTATTCATAGTAGAGCAATGGCTTCAGTACTTGCTTCAGCTGGTGCACCCCCACCACCACCTCCACCTCCTCATGGGAAGAGTGGACCACCTCCCCAGGTCATCACCAACACAGAGGAGGAAGAGGAAGAACTAGAGGAAGAGGAGAGAGAAGGACCACAGTTCTTGGAAGAGGTGCCCCGGGTTTCCCATAGGAAAGCCAGTTTCATTTGGCAGTTTTTTTCACTCCCTCCAGGGCAGAAGAAAGTGAATGCGAGGTATGTCACCTGCCTCATTTGCAAAGACAAATTATCAAGAGGGACTGATAAAAAGTATAGCTATGGGAACTATACCATGCATCGGCACATGAGCAGGTGGCATCCACTCAATTACAGCCGGGCGGAAATTCGTGACATGGAACAAAACCCAACAGCAACTCCTGTGGCCAGGTCAACATCGTTAATATCATTGACAGCAGCAGAGGCACGGGAAACCGTGCCAAACATCCAGGAGAATTTTGGGCATATGAAATATACTTGTCTGCACTGCGGTGCATTGATATCATGTGGTAACATGAGTATTAATTCCATCAACCTGGCTTATAACAATCATAATTGCCCTAACCGCCCCAGACAGTAATTTTTTTTTTGCTCCTGTTGAGCCCTTTTCAATGCCTGTTTTTTGTTGTTTCCCCCCCAAAAAAAACCAAAAAATATATAAAATTGTTCAAAAAATACAAAAAAAACAAAAAATGTTCAAAAAATAAAAAAAAAATATAAAACAACAAAAACATTAAAAAAAAAGTTCTTTTCAGAACTACCTCCCCTTTCAAAAAAAATTGCTAGAATGTTTAGCACTCTGGCAAGCTCTATTTCTTTTAGTTCGCTTCCCAGTTCGCTTCCCGGTTCGCGAACCGGGAGCGAACCAAAAAAATAAAAAAAAATAAAAAAGAAGAGTAAGTATAAGGAAAGTAAACAGAGAGTGATGTTAAAAGAAAGACAGCTATAGGGAGTAAACCAGAGATACTGTTTAATAGATCTATTTACCGAAGAAAAGACGGAAGAGGGTATAATTGTGGAAAACAAAATAGATAAGGAAGTGAAAGAAAAAAAAGAGAGTAGAACAATAACAAAGAAGAGTTTCTTGGAGAATGTGAGTGAATGTTCAAAATAAGATTAAAACATGGGGAATAACAGAGAGAAAAAATAGAAAACAGAAAACAAAAAATAACAGAAAAAGATTAATTGAAACAGCAAAGAAATGTAAATAACATAGAGCCATATCATCAACATAGGCAATAAAAGTTTTGCAGCTTTTATCGGCAGAAATATGTCACCAAAGCCGCTTTTGCGGCAGAAAACTGCCGCTAAAACCACTTTTGCACCAGTTTTCTGCCAATAAAAACAGCAATAATTTTATTGGCTGTGTTCATAATATGCCCCTTAGTGTGCTTCAACTACACAGAGAAAGCATTATGAACAAGTAGTGAAAAAGTGATCAGTCAAAGACACTAAGAGTAATAGAGACGGAGTGAGTGAACAAGAGTGAGGAACTATGAGAAGAGAGGGACTGAGAAAAAGAGTGGAAGGAGTTGAGTAAGTAGGTAATAGAGAAAGGAATGAGGAAAGTAGCAAAGGCAGGAAACTGAGGGTTAAAGAAATGAAGCTGTGGAACTAATAGTAGGTGAATGTGATAGAAATGTAACGAAAAGAATACAAAACATTTACCTTATAATTGTCGTTAAATTACTCACTTTTTGTTTTTATACTTTCAATCTGTGAAAGAGAGAACAAACATTTGAAAAATATTAAAACATGTATTTAAAAATTACAAAAGACAAGGGAAAAGATTGAAGGACAAACAGTTTTTCAACAACTTTGACACTGACAGAAGCTTCTGCTTCTCCAGGCCCCCTACACAGTCCTAAAGATATACATTTTAAACTAACAGTATCTTGATGCAGATGAAGTGAGACCTATCTTAAAACATGGTGCATCTTTTGCACTGCTGTTGTCTCAGAAAAGTGTCGCAAGACACAAACATTTTAAATGATTGCTTCAGGATGCCAATAAGATGTGTCCTATCCAGAGGTTTGTTTGAGGTGAGACCTACTCAGGGTTCCAAATGAAATTTCGAGTTGTTTGAAGAGAACAGAGGACATAATACATGTGAAGGCCTACCAATGAAGTAAGTCATGTCCACTTCACTCTTGAACAAAGGCCAGACCTCTTCTGTGTCCGTGGACAGACCTAAACTTCATCTGCACAATGTCGTTCATAAACTTAGGAAACACAGGTGATGTAATTGAAAAATGTGGAGTTTCTTTTCCTCATTTCACAATCACATCACCTGTGTTGCCTTTGCTTAGGTATCTCATAGTGCAGATGTAGTCCAGCATATTAAACAGTACCTAGAAGTGCAGCACTGCATGCAACAACTTTGACACTTATAAAAGCTTTTGCTTCTGCATGCCCCCTACACAATGCTAATTATATACATTTTAAACTGATGGTATATTGCTGGAGATGAACTGAAACCTATCTTGCAACATGGTGCATCTTTTACACAAAAGTGACCCACAATGGAGCAAAAGAGGCGCACGGCCACCATAAATCTGACCCTAACATTTTAAATGATTGTTTCAAGATGCCAATAAGGTGTAACCTATCCACAGATTTGTTTCAGGTAAGTCCTACTCAGGGTTGCAGATGGAATTTAGGTTTGTTGAAGAATACAGAGAAGATAATACATGTGGAGGCCTACCAACGAAGTTAGTAATGTCCACTGCACTCTTGAACAAATGTCAGACCTCCTCTGTCTCCAGGAACAGGCCTAAACCTCATCTACACAATGTGGTGTGTAATGTTAGGAAACACAGGTAATATAATTGAAAAACATGCACATTTTTTTGCTCATTCCACAATCATATGACCTGTGTTTCCTTTGCTTAGGTATCTCATTGTGGAAATGTAGTCTATCATATGAAAGACTACGTAGAATATGAGCACTGTATGCAAGAACTTTGACACTTACAGAAGCCTCTCCTTCTCCATGCCTCATACACAGTTCTAAATGTACATCATAAATGGAAATAGTACAGAATTAATTATACATGTTAAATGGTTTATTTTTGCTGTTCTCAGAATGTATCAAATTTCACTAAAAACAGTGACTTGAAGGTATTCATCATATAACAGCGGGGAAAAAAAACACAATCAAAATGATTGTGTTTAAAAAACCCATACAACATAACAAATCAGAATTCAGAACTCCTTAAAGTTAACTTACTTTCCATGACGTCAAAGGATGTCCTATGAACAGCTTACACTCTGTTGTGCTGTTATTACTTTCAGCCCGCCACTTTCTGAAAGAAAACCTCCATCATTTTGAAAAACATGTTACATACAATAAATGACTTCTTGCTCTCTACCACAAGTTTCCACAAGGCAAAATCTTGTCAGAGCCATTTATAACTCTTGGATTTCTTGTAAGCCAATCCCGTCATTTCCGCAACTTTCAGAATTAAAATGTTGAAGATCATTTTCACAATCCTGGACTAGTAATATCTTCCCCTTCTTCCTCAGTCATGTTCTACATTTCCTATGACACTGATACTGCTTACTATGAAGCAGACTTACACTACCTCTATGACTACTACAATTATTTAATTCTCTACATCACTTTTAATCACAAAGCAATGTAAAACAGTAGACAGCATTGCAGACTTACATTCCCTCTACTCTATGTTTTGATTGGCTGCTTCAATTAGCTTATAAAAAGAAATAGTTTTTCTGAACTCATTCAAAGTGCACTTATTTCTCCATGACGTCCAGTCTTATGGTTAGAAGTTATGTCTCTGAACTACACTTATCCTCAAGGCAAAATCGTGTAGGAGCCATTAGAACTTCTTGAAATTCCTCAGAGCACATCGCGAGATTCTTTCTCTAAAATTTTGGTTTTAAAAACACCAGGTAAGAGTTTTTAAGGTCATACGGCAATTTTTTTTTTTTAATTAAAACAGAATCATTGCAGAATGACCAGCCATTTCTAGACTTTAAATAAGCTGTGTAATGTCCTGATGTTGTTGAAGGACCGTCATGATATATAATTGCTGCAGTTACAAAAGTCCTTCCTGATATTGACAACTGCGAAGCCACAAAATGTTTAATTAAAGTTGTCAATTTTGTTCCATCAGGCCTACATCGTTGGAACATTAAAATGACATACTGGCCATATGTTCGTATAAATAATGTGGACATCATTTCAGATTTACATTGGCTACACTCCATGTTGTGATCAGCTGCTTTTACTAGCTTATTAAAGGAGACTGATTTACTGTCTGGCAAAGTTAAATATATAAATCTTTCTGAGTCTACACTAGTAGTACTTGATACCCTACAGTTCTCGCAGTCATGCTGCCATTGATAAGAAAGCCCAAACAGCTGATCTACATCTACACCTTCAGCATGCAATACAATAAGCATATACATTAAAAACTCCTGACAATCTTGCTGAATATTTTGAGAGAATTGTGTTTGGCCTGAACATCTGTCTAACAGATTTCGAATTTCAGACACACTTTCTATGTTTGTTCTATCAGTGCTACATTTTTCTAAGACAGAATTTAACAAACTGCAAAATCTTTGATCAGAATTGACCACAATCTCTTCTTTTACATTTTCTAGAGAAAACAAAACATTAACCACTACATTAGCATAGCAGTTGACACCAGAACTGTTTTCAAATTGAAAACCAACAACATCTTCAACAGAATCCTTTTTGTTTCTGCTTATAATTTCAGGTTCATCGACTTTTCGTCTTTTTGCTACAACCTCCCCAGTATTGGTCACATTTCTTCGTTTCCGGCCTACCACACGTTTCTCAAACAAAGGATATTGAGGCAAATGTGGCGCATACTCTCTTCTTAACCTATTGTATTCCTTAACACAATCTAGATCCACACAAATGCTTGTGACATCACACTCAATCAAGTACAATCCCGATAAAGTTCTAACTCGTGACAATGCCACATATGCCATACCCTCCTTGAACACAGAACTGCCAATATTCACCAATGCACTGTCTACACTTAAACCTTGCGATTTATGGATTGTCACCGCATATGCCAAGCAAACAGGAAACTGCTTACGGCGAACATATAAGTCTTTTACAAGCAAAAATCTAGCAGAACAACGACCAATTAGCTGTACTTCCTCAATGCCATCAAATTTCATTTTTAAAAATTCAATTCCATCTCTATTTCTGTATTTTACAAAATCAACAACATTACCCATTGATCCATTTACCAGACCTATTTCAACATGTAAATTCCTTCTTAAAATTATACGGCAGTTCAAGCACACATTCAGAGTCTTTTCAAAACCTGCAGTTTTAGATATACTCTTCTCTAATGAATCCAATTTTGTTTTCAGATTCTCAGACAAAATAATTGTTGATCCCATATGCTCTACTCTGTCAATAGCTTCCAGTTTCACAATCTCTTGCTTTTCTAAATGCAACATTTTGTTGTTGAATTTGGCACATTCTGCAAGAGTTGGCATCAAACATATTGCAGATTTCTTCTCAGTAATTTTCTGAAAAATATTCTCAGGCACAACATCTTGTTCTGGATATAAATTTGACAGTAATCGTGCATGTAAAGCTTCTTTCCCATGCTCGGTCACTTTTCCAATTCTAACATCTTGTAGAATAGTCTTGTAAACTTCATCCTTCGCCTGACGCATATTTTCATGCAGTTCAGCATAATTGAAGTTTAACCATATATTGACGTTGCCAATGCTGCCTAGGCACTTCCTGGTATCTTCATGCGTGAGCATTTTGAACACAGGTTGCCCTTTCACTGGTGTCAGCTGCAGAAGATCTCCGAAAACAATGATGTGTTTGCCACCAAATAACACATCATACTCTGTTTTGAGAACTTCTTGCATTCTCAAATGCACAAAGGCAAGCCTGACATTGGAAACCATGCTTACTTCGTCAATGATAAGAAGTTTCATTTTCCTCAAGATTCTTGAAACTTCAAAACAAGCATCTCCAGATAGCTTGTGATATTGTAATTTGTTGCCATGCTCCACTGGCAGCATCAGTAAACGATGTAAAGTAATCCCTTTAATGTTATGTGCTGCCAGTCCAGTTGGAGCGGTGACAACACAAGACAGCGATGACTCTGTCCTTTCCTGCAAATAACATGAAATTGCTTTAATAAGGAAACTTTTTCCAGTTCCCGCTTCTCCACTCATGTACAGTCAGACAGGCTTCAACGACGTACATGAGCACTCTTTCTTGTCATGACTTAATCCATGATCAATTTGCATGGTAACTTCGTCATATATTTTCCTCTGCTCAACGTTGAGTTGTCTTTCCAACTCTTCTAAGTTAACCGCATCCTCCTGAGCATGTGCCATGGCTCTTTCCACTTCATTCATAGCAGTGGCAGCTTCATTTTCGATAACAGGTCCTCCTAGTGGATCCTGACTCAATGAAGCAGAACTCTGACTGTCCTGAGAACTATCTCTGGCAATCTCGGCTGCAATCATTGCTTCCTGCTCAATTTCCGCATTCAACATTTCTACATATTTGGGAAAAGCAGGACATTCTATGGTCTCCTTGGCGGCATTGAAAGAGTCTTCGTAACAGAGAAAATCTCCAAGCAGTTCCTCTTCTGCACGCCAAGGCTTGAAAAGTTGCAAAAGTGCTAAATAGAAAAACTCCTTTTTTTCAGGAGATTCGCCACTCAATTTTCGATGGTTTACCAAGTGGCATTTTCTTTGCTTGACCAGACATCCCTCACTTCCTATTACAGCATACACTCCTTTCTCAGTATCTTCTTTGATGTTCCTCTTGAATATGTAATTTTGAAGAACCTCATACAGACAAACATTCTCGAGGTGAATGCTTCGATTTGGATAATATGTATCCAACATGTTGGTCTTCAAAATGTCGGTACTGTTTGGCTCCTTTTCCGCCAAATACTCAATTTCCCGCACAGGTTTGAGAACTCGATTACGCGTTGCAGCAAGACCAAGACTCGCCCAAACGATACTCCTGGACTTGGCATAGAGACTTGCTGAAGACAACCGGTCAGAACATTCGTACGCTCCAATTTCTCGATGCGACAACATCTTCAGACTGAAACTGTACAACTTCTTGCTGAGGCTCTTTTCATGGGAAATGTCCTCCCACATATCCTTCAATTCTGTCTTCTCTTTTTTGGTGATGTAAGACGTCACATACCGAGCCACAGCCATACAGTTATCAGCCACAAACTGTATATCCATGTTAGCATTCCACATGGACAAAATCACCGGGTTGTAGTCGTTGATGTACTTGGACTCTTCGTTCCTCTTCAAATTGTATGTGTTTTTAGGTGATTTCTTCATCACATTATGTCGCAGCGAAGACATCAAACTGTTTACTCTTCCTTTAGAAATCACCGGTCGTGGAAAGCCAAAACGACATTTGGTGTAGAACTTGTCATTGTTTCGGAATTTACGACGACAGTACTTTCCACATCGATGGCTTTGGAAACGCAGAACTTTTTCTCTTAGGCTTTTCTTCTCCTTTTCGTTTGGAACAGCACACGTAGAATACTGTTGTATAAAACTCATCACTGAGTCTTCTGGATCCGTTCCAAATTTAGGTGCATCCTTGATCCACAGCAACATATGTATATGAGGAGCACCTCTTGCTTGGTACTCCTTTCTCCAGAAGAAATCCAACACCTCTCCAAGAGGTGGATTCTTCTTATTTATGATGAAAGACATCATAGCTTCAAATCTATGATTGAAGTACCTACATACATTGACTGGATCCAAAGAGCACAGTTCTCCGGGTGTCTTGAATTCGATGTTTTCTACGTTAGCATTTGCCTCTCGTAGAAATTCAAGTAAGTCTTCCCAGCCATACTCGGCACAGCTCAGAGTGAGGAACCATGTGGGAGTTCCTAAGTTCCTCAGCATACATTTTAAATCACCATGACGACGGTACCAGTACTCATTAGTACCACGCTGACACGCCATGAGATTAATCAGGTGAGAATCCAAAATACTGTCTTGGACATTGACTTTATCCATAAAGTCACTTGCCGAGATGTTTTGCATGTGTATACCACTTTTCAAGATGTGGTTCACTGCATATGACAGTGCAGACAGATCGCTTTCAAACAGGAGATGAAACAAATAAGGAATGCATTGTCGAAACCTAGCATCTCCTGCATACAATCGCAAAGTCCGGTATTCAGAAGCAGGAATTTGATGAGGTCGCTCATCATATCTTCCTCCCTGACCTGTTGGAAAAAGCTGTGGGAAACACCGAGCTTCCAAACTTTCCTCCCAAACACTAATGGGACTCCCTTTGGCTTGTTTCATTTGAAACAACTCAATAGCATTCCCCATGACTTCCTTGGAATGCAAAGGATGAACACTATAATGTTCATATATTTCTTCACTAGTAGAGGGTTCTACTTTCTCAATTTGACCAGCACACAAATCGCTATCCTCTTCCTCACTTACTTCCTCTTCTGCAACATATACATTCTTATAGTATTTATTATTTTTTTTCAAATACAATGTTGCCTTTTTAACTTTCCTAACATCCACTAAATCTTGCCATATTTTCTTATTCTTTGTCGGAACCCCATTAACTAAGATAACCAGAGGTTCCTCTTCCACTTTTTCTACTCCAATTGTGTTAATGTTTTTCTTCAAATCTAGAGGCAAATAAACAACTCTTCCCTTTAATCCTCTCTGTAAATCTGATGGAGGAAATTTCCCTGTCTTTGGCTCCATTCTTACAATAGCCTGAAAGGGATGGATACTTTGAATCAAAATAGATTCATAAGTATTTAAATCCTTCAATTCAGAAGGAATCTCAACCAATTCCAGATTATTATGAACTGCTCTAGCAGGCATCTGGTTTTGATTTAATTTGCAACAACAATAAGTACACACACGTTGATCCAATCCCAAATCAAAACAATTTTCTGCCATCAAGTATGTTGCGAAATCCTTCCATTCACTATTATTTTCCCTTTCACTTTTTGCATATAAATCCACTAACTTAGTCTGATTCTTATAATAAGTGCGTCGACAACACACACAAGTGAAATTTGGCCTCTCACTTGATTTGACCTGAAACGTCGCAATTTCCCTCTGGAAATTATCTGTACTGGAAACCTGTACACTATCTTCCACATTACCCGCTTCTTCTTGGTCAATTTCAACATTCTCCTCTTTACTTCCAAAGTAACAAAACTCAATTTCTTCACATATATTCTTCACATCTATTTCAGAACCATGCAAAAGAGCAGCGCATAATTGTTTAAGCATAATTGCTGGACTCTTAGCATAATACAACATTCTAACTAATTTCCTCACTTTATTATGATGCACTGCTAGCATCCTGAAATGATGAAAAACACTCTGGCATACTCTCCTGGAAAGACAAGCCAGTGAATGACCATGCAAACCTGTCACTTCTCTCACTCTGCAAGGATCTAATTCTTGCAACAACCTCATTTTCTGCTTCAAACTTTTCTTATTAAATGACTGTACAAAATCACAAAGCAAATTGATGGAATCCTGTCGCACACTGCAAATACTACTACACTTCCAGGTGTACACAGGACCCTTAGCACGTCTTCCTAAAACCTCATTACCTAACACCTCTTCTGCCTCTGTTGTCACAAGTTTTTCTTTTTCAACTGGACAACCATCTTTCACTTCATAAGCTCGACCACTGGTGTCAACTGCATGCACCAAATCATTATCCTGGAAATAACTCTCCTCATTAAAAAATGCCTCACAGCTTGAACTATGCATCCATTCTCCAGAAAAAACTTCACAAAAATTACTACGATTAACTATTCTCTTTCATCTACTATTTCTTTTGAAATCATAAATTGCCTTGTTTAGCTTCCTAATTCTATTGATTATCAAAATAAACAACTTACGTTTAATTTCAAATGCCTGATCAATAACTTTCTCAACTTTTTTTTTTCTCTTATAAAAAACCACTTTCTGTTGACCTTTCTTAATATTTTTTAACAAATTGCCAATTATCCTGTTGCGGAACATTCGTTTACGAATGTCCCTAAACTGTTGTTTCCTTCTACTATCATGCACAGAGTTATCTCTTGCTCTAGCAGTAACATTTTTCATTGGCCTTTCCTTTCCGTTTGAATTGCTTCTCTTTTTCTGGACTGAAACATTTTCTGTAGTAATATTTTTTTTACTACAAATATTTCTTATGAATGTTTTTGTACTCTTACCCGGTGCTTTCTTGGTGACTTGACAAATCTTTTTGTTAGAGGACTGCTGCTTTTTTTCATTAACCTGCTGTCTTTGACGTTTTGCAGCCTTTCTCACTCTTTCTTTGGTTGGCATGCTGAAATCTTGAAATGATCTGCAGTTGAATCTGTGGTAAAATATAATAAAAAATGTTATTAACCACTATTACCCAACAGTAAATCCATAACAGTAATCAAAAACTTAAAACACTACTTGACATTTTTACATAGAAGATTTTTTAGTGCTTGGCAAATTTAGAATACAGAAATAGCAGAAAAGAAATGGAATTTATATTCATGTTACCTGTGCTATTTTATATGTGAATCTGATCTAATTTTATGAGCATATTTTAATATTTTATTGAAGACACTACACATAACCTGTTTTTGAAGGTGTCTTTATTTTTAAATTAAACGGTTTACATTTTTACTTTTTATTTATTATACATTTTTTAAATAAATGTTTATAGTTCCATAGGCTCAAGCACGTCAGCTTCCAATCCTATGTCATATAATTCGGACAAATCTGCATCCTCATCACGTTCTTCTTCATCCTCAGGATTTAAATCATCCAAGGGATCAACATCCACTGATGTTTCAATTACGAGTTCAATGATGAGGTCAAAATCAACTGATTGCTGATTGTCGATCATGTTGATGTTGTCTTTATCTTTAAAGAAAGATAACAACAATGAGATGTTGCAGAGTAAGAGACAAATCTCAGAGATTATAATAGTAAAATTGTTTAACAAGAGTAACATTTTGCAGCTATTATATAGCCATGTCCAACGATGCTGAGCAGGTGAAGCCTATGTCTAATTTTTCAGTGAACAGGACTCATCTCTTCTTAACCTTGGATAAGCCTCACCGACTCTGTGTCCCCTGCACATACTTAAATGTAAAGGGGCAGATTTATGTTAAATGGCACATCCCCAGGCATGCACCAGTTAACGTGCACCGCTGCTCTGACACTCATGGTGTGCCGCATTTACAATCAGATAGGAGAAAGCTACGTCAAAACCCCGCGCCTGCTTGAAGCAGGCATAGGTCTTGACGTAACATTGTGGAGATGGGGCACCCCTGAGCCTTGCTGGAGCTGCATCACACTTGCGATACAACTCCAGCAATGCGCCACCTTTACGGCACAGATGCGTCATGCATCTGTGCCATTTTTGCCCCATGCTGCGCCGCATTGTAAATGCAGCACACCATGGGTGGCGGAACAGCAGCACAGGATGACTGGCACATCCCTGGTGATGCGCCAGTCATCATAAATCTATCCCTAAGCTTCTTATCTTGTTAGAGATGAACCGCCATATGTATCATCAAACTATTTTGCATTTCCTAAATAGCGAATTTTAAGGGATAAATAGCAATTCTTTACCATTCCTAATTTGCGATGAGCAAATTGCTAATTGCAAATTACCCATTCATTTCCATGGGCCAGGAGGCCCATAGAAATGAAGGTGCAATTTGCGATTAGCAATTAGCTCATCGCAAATTAGGAATTTTTCCAAAGGTGCAGGGGTGTCTCAAGAACACCCTGCTGCACCCCTGAAAAAGAAATTTGGGGGCATATGGCGCACATACATGCCCTAAGGGCATGTATGGGCGTCATATGGCACCTTTTGTTTTTTGGAAAAAAAGCTTTTTGAAAAGAATTCGCAAATTACCACCAACTAGAAGTTGGTGGTAATTTGCAAATCCTTAATGGCATTTTTTGCATATTTTTTGTTTGATACATTGCATTTAAGGAATCGCAAAATTTGCAAATCCTTCAGTACAATCGCAAAATATGGAATAGCAATTTTTGCTATTCCTTATTTTGCATCAAACTTGTTTGATACATACCATTTGTCTAATTAGCATTCGCAAAGGCCGAAATTCGCAGAATTTTGACCTTTGCGAATGCTAATTAGCTTGATACATATGGCCCCAAGTGAGGCCTGTCTTGCAACATGGTGCATCTTTTGCATCACTGCTGCATCGGTTTCATGTGGCACGTTTTTTTTACACCATGACACATCTGCCTAAATGCATCAATTTGTAATTTTGTCGCCTCATAGCAAATCTTTTGCACCGCCGCTGCATCAGAAAAGTGACGCACAGTGGCGCAAAAGAGGCATACACCTATCATAAATCTGTCCCTAGCATTTTAAATGATTAATTCAGGATGACGATAAGGTGTGGCCTATCCAGAGGTTTGTTTAAGGTGAGGCCTACTCAGGATTGCAGATCAAAGTTACACTTGATGAACAATACAGAGGAGATAATACATGTAAAGGCCTACCAATGAAGTAAGTTATGTCCACTTCATTGTGCCAGTCATCATAAATCTATCCCTATGCTTCTTATCTTGTTAGAGATGAACTGCCATATGTATCATCAAACTATTTTGCATTTCCTAAATAGCGAATTTTAAGGAATAAATAGCGATTCTTTACCATTCCTAATTTGCAATGAACAAATTGCTAATTGCAAATTACTCATTCATTTCCATGGGCCAGGAGGCCCATAGGAATGAAGGTGCAATTTGCGATTAGCAATTAGCTCATCGCAAATTAGGAATTTTTCCAAGGGTGCATGGGTGTCTCAAGAACACCCTGCTGCACCCCCTGAAAAAGAAATTTGGGGGCATATGTCGCACATACATGCCCTAAGGGCATGTATGGGCGTCATATGTCACCTTTTGTTTTTTGGAAAAAAAGCTTTTTGAAAAGAATTCGCAAATTACCACCAACTAGAAGTTGGTGGTAATTTGCAAATCCTTAATGGCATTTTTTGCATATTTTTTGTTTGATACATTGCATTTAAGAAATCACAAAATTTGCAAATCCTTCAGTGCAATCGCAAAATAAAGAATAGCAAATTTTGCTATTCCTTATTTTGCATCAAACTTGTTTGATACATACCATTTGTCTAATTAGCATTCGCAAAGGCCGAAATTCACAGAACTTCGGCCTTTGCAAATGCTAATTAGCTTCATACATATGGCCCCAAGTGAGGCCTGTCTTGCAACATGGTGCATCTTTTGCATCACTGCTGCATCAGTTTCATGTGGCACGGTGTTTTTTACACCATGACACATCTGCCTAAATGCATCAATTTGTAATTTTGTCGCCTCATAGCAAATCTTTTGCACCGCCGCTGCATCACAAAAGTGACACACAGTGGCGCAAAAGAGGCATACACCTATCATAAATCTGTCCCTAGCATTTTAAATGATTAATTCAGGATGACGATAAGGTGTGCCCTATCCAGAGGTTTGTTTAAGGTGAGGCCTACTCAGGATTGCAGATGAAAGTTACGCTTGATGAAGAATACAGAGGAGATAATACATGTAAAGCTCTACCAATGAAGTAACTGATGTCCACTTCATTGCGCCAGTCATCATAAATGTATCTCTAAGCTTCTTATCTTGTTAGAGATGAACCGCCATATGTATCATCAAACTATTTTGCATTTCCAAAATAGCGAATTTAAGGAATAAATAGCGATTCTTTACCATTCCTAATTTGCGATGAGCAAATTGCTAATTGCAAATTACCCATTCATTTCCATGGGCCAGGAGGCCCATAGGAATGAAGGTGCAATTTGCGATTAGCAATTAGCTCATCGCAAATTAGGAATTTTTCCAAAGGTGCAGGGGTGTCTCAAGAACACCCTGCTGCACCCCTGAAAAAGAAATTTGGGGGCATATGGCGCACATAAATTTAAACAACATTCCTTTACCTCAAAAACGATTTTCAAGTCATAATTTGAAAACACTGCCCACGGGGAAATGACTTAAAATGTCCTTAAGACACATGAAAGTGTTTTTTTAAAGCCTTTGCAAGTTTTTGGGTCACTTTTAACATGGCTATGTAACTGAAACAGTCAGAATCTAAATTTACCATGCACAGGTGGGACCATATTTACAAGGAATGTGCCCCACGGGGAAAGGTCTTTTAATGTAATATGGGAAAAATGACATCAGAGACACTGAAATGCCTTATAAAGAAGCATACACCATTATATCCTTGTCATAAATTTACAAACCATTCCTTTTCCCCAAAAACGATTTTCAAATCATAATTTGAAAACACTGCACATGGGGAAATTACTTAAAATGTCCTTAAGACACATGAAAGCGTTTTTTGATTGCCTTTCCAGCATGGTTGGGTCACTTTTAACATGGCTATGTAACACAAACATTCAAAATCTAAATTTGCCATGCACAGGTGGGAGCATATTTACAAGGAATGTGCCCCACGGAGAAAGGTCTTTTAATGTAATATGGGAAAAATGACATCAGAGACACTGAAATGCCTTATAAAGAAGCATACACCATTATGTCCTTGTCATAAATTTAAAAACCATTCCTTTTCCCCAAAAACGATTTTCAAATCATAATTTCAAAACACTGCACATGGAGAAATGACTTAAAATGTCCTTAAGACACATAAAAGTGTTTTTTGATTGCCTTTGCAGCATGTTTGTGTCACTTTTAACATGGCTATGTAACGCAAACATTCAAAATCTAAATTTGCCATGCACAGGTGGGAGCATATTTACAAGCAATTTGCTCCACAGAGAAAGGTCTTACATTAAAATGGGAAAAATAACATCAGAGACACTCAATTGCCTTATAATGAAGCATACACCATTATGTCCTTGTCATAAATATTATAACCATTCATTTTCCTCAAAAACGATTTTCAAGTCATAATTTGAAAAGACTCCACAGCTCCTATGCACAATAACACCCTGTCAGTACTAATACTTCACATTTTCTCCAATTAAATTTTCTCAAAGAAACAAAATCTATTTGTAAAACACTTGAGACAAAGCAACATTTGAAGAACACAACTTTCTTCATAATTTTCTCCTTAAAGCACACTATTCTCTATCTAAATTAAAGAAATCTTTTCTCACCTTAGCAAATACTTTGAGTTTCAAAACAGTCTCAGAAACACACCAATTTGTCTTCAGCAGAGCAAAAGGTATGCACTCCAGAGTCTGCAGCTATCAAAAGCACAGAAATGCTGTAATTCTTCACACATATCTCTCATGTCACCCAATCAAAACTCTTCCCTCACTTTTTTTCAAATGAAAACCCTTCCCCCCTCTGCCCTTTCTGCCTTTTCTGCATGGCAACCACGTCTTGGAAGACCTCTGGTGTTTGCAAGTTCACACAACAATGTTGCAATTGAACTCTGAACTCTCAGTGCACCTCATATCCAGTGCATTCTTTCATTTAATGATTTTTTCTTGACCACTCAAAATACATCTTTCAAACAACTCATCCATGCACCCTAACTTTCTGTTTTCAGCAATCAAAATCCACCAATCACTGTTACTGCTTCATTAACACAGAAACTCCACAGTTTTTTTCATTTTAAACTCTTATTTTTTCAACTGCCATTTCATTGCCACACTTCATCTGACTGCAGGAGAACCTTCTCTCACCATGTTTTCTGTCTGGATTGTTGGACATAGTTACATCTATTGGGCTCAGAGGTATGCTGAGAACAGGAATTTACCTAACCTCAATTTACAAGATGTGGAAATTAAGTGGTTTGGCCACAGAGGATTAAAATGTCACCAATTGATACCATTGGTGAAAACCTTTATGCATTTGCCAAAACCTGACCTGTTAATTGTGCACTGTGGAGGTAATGATTTGGGCACTTTGACTGGGGTAGGTCTGGAAATGCTTTTAAAGGACACCTTTGAGCAATTGATGGCACTTTTTCCTCAGACTGCCTTGGTATATTCAAATATATGCCAAAGACAGAAATGGAGGTGGTCAAACCAATTTTGTCCACAAATTGAGAAGTCGAGGAAGCATGTAAACAAATCTGTTTCAGCTTACATGAGAGACCATGGAATGGGCTCCCTGTACAACAATAACTTGCGTTACTACATGCAAAATATCTACAGAGGAGATGGAGTTCACTTCTCAGATGAGGGCAACAGAATTTTCATTCTGAATTTAAGACTGTGCATTGGTACCTACTTATAAGTACCTAAATGTACCATAAACCCAAAAGCTCTTCCCAGAGCTACCCTACATCTGATCACTCACAATTATTATTTTACTCTAACATTTTTCACTAATTTTCAACAAAGTACGCTCGCTGGGGCGCTACCCGGTACGCGAACCGGGAGCTAACCTCGCGAAATTTTTTTTTAAATGTTTTTTTTCGCACATATGGGCCTCCTCAGCCACCCTCAGAAAACCTAGGGGGTCAAGATAAGTCTACTGTGCCCCCTTCTACCTATTCTGAACATTATTTGCCCTCCATCTTGTATCTTAATTCGACCGAAACACAAAATGGTGGACTCCCGTAACGCTTAAGGTTCGCGTACCGGGGCGCTCGCCAGTTCGCGTACCGGGTCGCTCCCTGGGAAGCGCACCATCAAAAAAGGTGGGAAAGTAGTTTACAGAAAAGCGACTGGAGACAATTTCACCAAATATAGATTAGCTCATACTACATACCAATGCCTACCATTTTCACAAATTTGATTGAAATTCCATTTAACCATTTAGCCTGTAGACCTCTCTAAATACCCTGAGGTAAATTACTTCACAAAACACATCTGAAGTGTTGGAATTGACAACCAATTAAAATGTTACTTTCATTTTCTACTTTTTTTACCTGACATTTGATTGGCTATGTACCTGAATATATATAAAGGAAGAGAGAGAAACACAGCCATTTTGACTACTACTTCCTGAACTACATTGCAAGATCATTTTCACTCACAACTTAAACTTGTTTTTAGAAGGTGAGATATTATTTTATAAATTTGAAAACATTTTCAGAAAGTTATATACTATCCCTCTGTAAGAGTTAGACATTGAGAAAGGCTTCTTTATTATAATTATGGATTGATTTAGGTTTCTGTGGTATAATTATGAATTTACTTAGGCTTCTTCACAGGCACTTTTTAATAGTACTACTTCACGCCTGAAACCATACAGTGCCCATAGATTACTTCTCTGTTATAAACTCACAAGTACCTGTCTGAACTTAAACCCAACAGTGCCCTATCTCTACTGATATATTTATTTTTTATGCAAATTACAGCAATAAAATGGAAGGTGAGCAGAATGTTTCCTTCGAAATTGTTCTGGAGAACAACACAGAAAAAGATATTGAGGACAATGATGACTCAGATTTCATGGATGAATCACGGGACCATGAATTAGTTCAATGTGTAGAATCTGTGGATCATTTACTTCATTATGATGACGGTCAAATGTGGGAACTTATGTTCACTCAACAAGAGGACATATCGGACAGTCAAATGCTAGACGTTCTATTAAATTTTGAAAAACAATCCGAAAAATAAAATTGTATGTCATATTAAAAAATTGTTTGAGTCTTTAATCATTTTTATATGTAATTCATAAACTAGTTAAATGTTAGAAATGTTATTACATTTTCAAACACAATCACAATAATAAATAATTGCTTAAAAAATAAATAAAATTAAAAAATAATCAACAAAACCAACAATCAATTAACATACAGTATTTGAAAAGTCTATCATTCTTTTTTCCTTATAGTACGCTGCCCAGAACGCTTCCCGGTTCGCGAACCGGGCGCTACCCACGCAAAAAAACAAAAAAAATTATTTTTTTTTGCCCCGCGGGGCCCTTTTAAAGCCTCCACATTAAACCTAGGGGGTCAGGGAGGATCTACTATGCCCCCTTATGGTCATTTCCCCCTTTGTTTTGGCCTCCTCTTGTCTCTCAATCCTACCGAGAGACAAGATGGCGGCCGCTCCGGACTGTTTAGAATGTTGACAGACACCGGAGAGCCAATCAGCTTCGCTACGCGAAGTTCCGTTACGCGTAAAGTCCGCGAACCGGAGCGCTGCCCGGTCCGCTGTTACAGATATATATCTTTTTTTGAATGTTAATTTCTCAAAATCCACTGAAGCACATATATTGAGACCTAGAAAAGGCACATCGGGCTACCAGTCCCTACAATGTTGCCAAGTTTTGTGGAAATCCATTCAGCCGTTCGGGCTAAAAGTGAGGCCAACCGCCCTATGGAAAACTCAATGTTAAAAACACGTTTTGGGACCCCCCTTTTTTCTCGGCCCCCCTTGACGAACCCCCCCCAAATTTCCAGGGGCTGCTCAGAAACAAAATGTTCCATTTTCCAGAAAATTTCAGCCAATTCCGTCCACAAACGCCAAAGTTATTAGACATAGAATTTTCAAAAATCCCATAGGGAAAAAATCCTAACTATATATACCTACTGGCGACCGCCAGTAGGTAATATATATATATATATATATATATATATATATATATGTATACACACACCAGATTCCCGTATTGTAGCCAGTACCCGCTCACGAAAGGGTCGCTGTCAGGGTCTCGGAAACCCAATATTTCAAACCAAAGAGTTCCTCGGTAGAAGAAAACGTGCAACGACACACCAGGAGTTGCTGTGCTGTAAAGGTTTATTCGGCAGCAAAAAACAACAAACAACGCGTTTCACCTCTCGGCTTGTTCACGTTTGCCGTGGACCCAAAACAATAGTCCTTTTACGTTCTCAGTGATTTGGTCTAAACATAAACAAAGGACTTTTTTGTGCACACCCTTAAGTGTCATAAGTGTAGCGGACATATTGGAGTGGAGATTTCAGCATATATCACGTACTTCATTAGTTAAATTCATGTCTGATCATGCACTTAGGTTATGGCAACAAATATTTAAAGTATTTGCGGTTTTTGTCTGAAAGATAGCTTGTTCAAAGCCAATCATTGTTTACATATATTTACATAAATTGTATATAAATGTGCACACCCCTCAACAACATCAGTGTAACAAACTTGTTGGAGAAGAAATTTCAGTGTATATCATATAGTCCATAAATTAAATCCATGTCTGATCAGACACTAAAATGTGGCAATAGGTATCTGGAGTATTTACACAGTCTATATTATGATTGACTTATTCATAGTCAGTCACTATTTACGTGTATTTACATTGATTGTGTGAAAAATATATGAGACAACCAAACTTCAAGATAAATTGGTATTACTCGATGCTACATTAATGTAATAGCTCTATTAATTCCATAGAGCATCTTTTAGCTTATGCCCCAGTGGGCAGAGTATCAATAGGCACAAAGAGACTAAGCAGGTCGGTGAAGTATCAAAGTCCAAAGTGGACACATTTCTATCGCATAGTTTAAGCCCAAGTGGGCATATAAACAACAGGAGATGTATATGCAGATATATAGTCGTCTACATTTAGTTGTGTCTCTGAAATATTGGTTTAGCCTCATTACGTCCCAAAGTCCATTAAGACTGTAGCATATCCATATTTGTTGGTTGCGTTTAGGTCTGTAAAAATCATATCAAACGACAAGTTTCTTCTGTGCCACTTCAAATTAGTTTTCTAATGAATTTACTTGATCTCGTTCTCCAGTGTCCAAAAATTACAAAATCAGTTTCTGTGAATTAAAACATAAATGTACATTTTGTTTAAAAAAGACGACTTCAAGTTATGACAGCTGACAATTTACATACAGATTCTCAATAGTCCCATTCTCAATATCATATATTATTTGTTAAGATGAACTGACAATTCTTCATGGTTATTCAAGCCCTGAGGGAACGTACATTCAAAGTCAATGATAAATCTAGATTCTAATTTGCGGAGGCATGATGTTCTATCGCCTCCACGTATTCCCATGTCTATTTTATCTAGCACCACCATTCTCAACAAATTTTCATTTTGGAAATGCTGTTCAAAGAAATGTCTGGCCACAGGGTATTGAGTGTTATTGTTTTTGATTGCTCGAAGATGTTGTAACACTCTATCCTTGGCTTTCAGAGTGGTGCTCCCCACATACCACTTATCGCAGGGGCATATGAGTAGATAGACACAGTACATGGTATTGCAAGTTAAGGTCTTATTTATTGTGAAAACTTTTCCTGTGCTAGGTACAGTTACTTCTTTGCAATTGCTGCTGTTACGGCATGCCTTACAAGACCTACAGCATCTAAAACCAGGTATATCCCTTGATTTGATAGAGCTTGTTATAGAATTAGGACTCAGTTCATCTCTAAGAGACCTGTTTTTCCTGAATGTCACTTGTGGAGTATGGTTTAAATGTGATTTCAAATGTTGGTCAGTCAGCAATACATGCCAATGTTTGTTTAAAATCTTCTTTACATCACTTGCTTGGCCTGAGAAGGTTGTAATGAATCTAATTTTGGATTCTGCATCTTTCTCCAAATTAGTATTCAATAGATCCTTCCTCTCTTTGGTGTCAGCTCTCACAATGGCCCCTTGTATGGTTTTGTTGTTATAGCCCCGTTGTTTGAATCTTTTGACCATTGTTTCTTTCTCACTTTCAAACGCCTCAGGTGTACTGCAGTTGCGTTTGGCCCGTAGCAGTTCCCCATAGGGGATGCTGTCTATCAGGTTTCTTGGGTGTGCACTTCTTGCATTAAGCAGGCTATTGCCAGCTGTGGCTTTTCTATGTAAGCTGGTGACCATCTCTGTCCCTTTTATTTCAATGACAACATCTAGAAATTCAATCCTGGACCTTTGTATGTGTTCAGTAAAACCAAGATTGAGTGAGTTGTCATTCAACTTATCTACGAATTTCTTCGCAGATTCCTCATCACCATCCCAGATTAGGAAGATATCATCGATATACCTAAGCCACAGGACAACCTGGTTGTTAAATTCGGCGATCTCGTTGGACACCTGCTCCTCCCACCAACCCATGAAGAGGTTGGCATAGCTGGGAGCGAAGCAGGTGCCCATCGCCGTGCCCTGTGACTGTCGGTATACCAATTCATCAAAGATGAAAAAGTTGTGTTCGAGACAGAAGTTGATCAGTTCTAACAACATCTCAGAGTGTTCAAAGTGCATGATAGACCTAGATTTGAGGAAGTGTCATACTGCCTGTAGACCCAAGTTATGTTTAATGCACGTGTAGAGGCTGCTGACGTCCAACGTAACCAAGATGTAGGTTGGCTCCCAGACTATACCCTCTATGCTATATGTATATATATATATATATATATATATATATATATATATATATATATATATATATATATATATATATATATATATATATATATATATATATATATATATATTACCTACTGGCGGTCGCCAGTAGGTAGTTATAGTTAGGACCTAGTTTCCATAGGCAATCCGTAACATTCTATTGGGAATAATTTTGGAGCTGGTGGACGAATGTTTGCGAATTTCTCAAAGAAGATGGCTCGGTGCGCTGCGCTTATTCTGTGAACGTTTTGGGGGGATTGGTGAGGTGGGGGCTGAGATAAAAGGGGGGTCCCAAAACGTGTTTTTCCCATGTTATTTTCCATAGGACGTTTAGACACGGCTACAGCTCGAACGGCTGAAGAAATTTGGTAGAAAGGTAGAGTGTGGGTCGCAGATCACGCTTTTGTTTAAATGGTGTAAATCCGTTCAGTAGTTGCTGAGAAAATTAAAGTTGAAATCAGTTATATATCTGTAAGCGAGCACGGGTGCACGCACCTATGCGGGTGTGCGTGATTGTGATTTGCTGTTTAACGTCTGTCAACATTCGATTCGGAGGAAATCAGGAAGTGTTGTCCTCCATTTTGTTAGTGCGAGTGAATATATAATACAGAACAAAGGGTTAGTACATGGAAAGGGGAGAAGGTAGAGATTGTCTGGCCGGGTAGGTTTTCTAAGGGGGTGCAGTATGGACCCTGAACGCGAAAAGACCATTTTTTTGGGGAGAAAAAATTTGCGGGGTGCAAGCATTCGGTCGCGCACCCCTATTTACAAGACTGTGAAAAACTATAGTGGTGAGAATGGAAAGGGAGCAGGGCGGAGAGTGTTTGATTTGGTAAGTTTCTTGAGGGTTTTTTTAAGGATGACGAAAGTCTAAAAGTAGCTTTTTTTCTCAAATAAGTTACATGGTGCGCGCACTCGGTCGCGCACGGCGATCAAAAAACATAAAGAAAGATGGAGATAAATTACAAGTTTGAGTGTTTAGATATAAGGTGGCTCTTAAAAGAACCCTTGTGTTAATTGAGTTTTTTCTGCACTTATAAGTAAGTTCCGATGCAGAGTCTCATGTTACAGAGGAAAATTCTATTTCCCTCATCCGTGAAATGAACACCATCTCTCCGATAGATGCCTTCCATGTTGAAACGCAGGTTGTTGTTGTATATAGAACCCATGTTATATTCTCTGAGGAAAGCAGAAACAGATTTATTTACATGTTTCCTTGCTTTCTCAAACTGTGGACAACGTTGATTGGACCAATTCCATTTTTGTCTTTGGCATATATTTGAATACACCAAGACAGTTCGAGGAAAAAGTGACATCAATTGACGAAAGGTGTCTTTTAGAAGCATTTCCAGACCTACCCCTGTTAATGTGCCTAGAGCATTCCCACCACAGTGCACAGTTATCAGGTTAGGTTCAGGGAGATGCATAAAAGCTTTCACCAATGGTATCAATTGGTGACATCTTAATCCTCTTTGGCCAATCCACGTAATTTGCACATTTGGTAAGTCAAGGTTAGAAATTCGTCTGTTTGCAGCATATTTTTCACTCCAGTGAATATAACTGTGTCCTACAAGCCAAACCTTCATTTTCAAGGCAGATGCAGTAGTACTCCGATGGGTTCTGGAAGTGGAATGGGAAGTAGATGGTGAAAGTCACGATAAAAAAGTGTGTGAGGTTTGGTGTTGATGAAAAACTGAACATGATTGGTTGATTGTTATACCTCAAGATTCAAGACTACGTTGTATGTTACTGTTTTATTAAAACCAAATCTTCTATTGGTCTTGGAAAAAAAAGAAATGTATAAAAATAGTGGATAGGCAGGTGTGTTTGCAGGGAATTGCGCCTTTTTGCTTTGATTTAGAACGTTGAGATATGAACTTTTGACCTGTGCCTTCAGCCAGGTGCAGAATGAGCTGTTACCATTGTAACAGGCAGAGAAGGCAGAGGGTGAAGGGTGACCTTTATGTGACTTTGAAAATATTGAAAGGATAACCAACTGAAATGTTAATTTGATTATGAAATTGTGCGGGAACAAATATGATTGGTTGGAGAGACATATATGAGTCTGTATTGACAGGGAAACTATGCCATTATTCTTTGGTTGCAGTGATAGAAGTATTATTGAGAGCTCCGTCAAACGGCTATCGTTTTGCTACTATCATTGTTCTACATCTGATAAAGCATTGGTAAAGGTGAGTGTATAACTGTTTGTTTTATGATGTACCGTAAAATGTGGTTTGATCACTATATTTGATTATTTGACTTACTGGGGCGATTTATGAAGGCCTTGCGCCGCCGGTGCGTCATTTTTAACATGGGAAAAAGTGACGCACCGGCGGCGCAAGGCCTTCATAAATCTGCCCCCCTGTGTCTAAGGAACCACATTTTTGACTTTGATGCGGTTTTATATGTTTTCAACTACTGTTCCATTTTATTACATCAATGTTTTTAAACATTGTTTCTTTGTAATTATTAGTTTAAAATTACGATTAATTAATTTGAATAAGGTTAGTGGACTTCAGTCATGTTTTTATGCTATCAGCTACTGTTAGGTCTATGAATTAAATGTCAGTTAGAGACGGATCTGCAATGAATTTTGGGGGGGGACGACAAAAAAAAAGATTTTTTTGTAGGGGGACATGAACGTGTAATCAGTAGGTAGAGTAAAGCTGGAGGGGCTCTTAGAATGGGTAAAACAAGTGCAAGGCCTAATTAATATTGAAATGGTTCTTTATACAGATGTGAAACGTTCAGGTCCTGCTCTGTGTGTATCTGGGATGTATGTTATCTTGGGCTTCCACAGCAGACGTGAGAGGGGGGAGGGGCTGAATTTCTGTTAAGTTAATGGGGGTTGTGCGCCGTTTCTTCACTTTCTTTCAAGTCTGAATTATAGTTTTGAATGTATTTGTGGTAAACTGAATAAACAGAATATAAAATGTAATAAAATAGACAGAAATTAATTGAGATTTGGGAGTGTTTGTATATAATTTGTAAAGTTGGTTACAGATCAAAAAAAAGGAATTGGCAGAGACACAGATAATGGAGGTAGAGAGAAAAATAGTTGATTATATGTGATATTGTCGACAAAAAGTGGGAATGCTTTAGGTATTTTGGGGCAGATTTATGAAGGCCCTGCGCCACCGGTGCGTCACTTTTTCCCATGTTAAAAGTGACGCGGCGCAAGGCCTTCATAAATCTGCCCCTTTAAACTTTGAGTTTGAGTAAAAAATTACAGTGTGGTTTGTGGCCCAGGGATGCAGTGGTTGGGGTGGGGTGAGAAGGAGAGGTGTCCCAGTACAATCAAATGAAAAATTGTGACCATGAGGTTGTACAGAGGTTCGTGGAGTATATGCCTTCATAAATTGATGTAGAAGACTGAATATATATAGAGGTTTCTGTGTTCCTCTGTGTGACTCCATTTTCATCTCACTCCTGCTTTCCATATCAGTTGCTTTGTGTTATGTTAGTGTGTGTATGTGTGTGTGTGTGTGCGTTCAGTCTGGGCTGAGGAAGTTTGTTCTGCAGGCAGACACAGATAGTCACATCAAAGTACTTGGCAGGTTTCGAAAATATTATTTATATAATTGAGATGGTTTTTGGAAGCGTTAGTCAGTGTATGTCGAGTTTCAGAATTACCGCTCGGTGGGCTCCACAGAGCTGAGGGTTTGTTGTGTTTCTGTCTTAGTCCGTTTGGTTTTTTACTTTGTTGTGTGATGGCTGGCAAAGAAGTGTTTGTTATAGTAGAGATGAAAGGGTGATAAGTACTGAAATACGAAATAGCGTGTGCTCTGTGGAAGCGGGGGAGCAGTGATTAACAGTCTGAGTGAAGCACAACTGCGGCGGTGCTTCGTTACAGTGATAAATTATTTTTTTGCCAGAGGTACGATTGATGCTATGGTTCACAAGACGCAAAGAAAGGCTTAACTGACCGTCGCAGGCTAGTGGGTTAAACTATGAAAAATTCAGGTTGAGAAAAGATAACATGAACTGAGTACAGCTGAGATTACGTCAAACACATGAATACAGTTTTAGTATACATTATTTCAGTTGTGAATGTGGGTTAAAAGAGGGAACGTATATATTTCAAAATTTTATTCAATGATCCAGTGCTTTGAAGGGAAGTTTTTTATCTAATACAAGTAAACAAAATATAAAGAAAGTAGTGGGTATAGTTACTAGTCCATACAACACAAATGATGGAAATGTAGTATGAAGCAAAATGAATAACGTTTAAAAAACATATTGTACAGCCTCATAATCAAATATATTTAATTATATTACATGCAAGAAGGTGTCTTTTGATTTTAAGTTCAGTAATCATATATGAAAATGCTAATGGTTAAACATCACCTCATTAACAGTTAGTTTTCAGCATACGAAGCAGTAACAAGCTTGTTGTATGGTATTGTGAAAGGACATGAAAACGCGCCAAAAGCGAGAATTTGGCTGGAGGTGCATGTATGTTATCTGCAGGGACGTTCGAAAATCAGTACTCTGAACAACTATTGTATTGAGATAATTTTTGCAAGGTTTCAGTACTCGATGTGACATAGAGGTTGATAAGCAAGGGTAATATCAGGGTAATCATATACTTTTCAGTTATGAATCAAAAATCTTTCAATAGGCATAAAACAAAAGCCGCACATGTGTGTGAGGCGGAAATAAAGAACAGAAAGGGAGATGGTGATAAACGATATAAACAGTCATTGTAACTATACACATTTATCAGGGGACATTTAGCCATATTTTACTTAGTCTTGCTTCGAGAATATTTCAAATCAGATACGATCACATAAGGTAGTGATTTGTTGAAATTAGAGCATCATGAAATGTTTTGAACAAAATCGAGTAGGTGTGGAAAAACAAATTAATTCCACATAAATTAAAAAATTGTCAGCAGCAGGAAATTGCAATGTCCAATGTTATTAAAGCCAATAGGTCAGTTTATATAAAATATAAAAATAAAAAAATAATAAGAAAAATTAGGAAGGGAAAAAATTGTCAAGATATCAATGGTTTGCAGAACAGTTATCCTTCCATTGAATAGACAAAGTAAGTGGCAACTGCTTCTAAAAGAAAGTCATTGTTGTCACCCGAGAACAAGTCAGCCATCCAATTGAAAAGAGGAAATGAACATACATGGTCATTAATTACCGGAGCCTCTAGTAGCATCAGAGGAGAACTCGGTGAATTTTCAATGTAGCTGTGTGCCAAGAAATCTTGCGCCGCTGCGAAAACATTCCAATGACCCAGAACTCCATGTATCGCTGCAAAGTTCCATAATCCCTGCGTAGGAACAAAGCTGTTCATGATCAAGTAACGGATTCATGAGATGATTGTAATTCACTTCAGGAGGTACTGAGTTGCAGAGACATAAGTCCAGGGCCCACATGAAATCACAGCTCAGGCAATGAAATACAGGTTGCACACAGGTGAAATAGGAAAATCGAAACGATAATCCATATGATGCACTCAAAGTCGCGAGTGGCAGAATGCCATACTGGTCAAGCATCCTGTGGCGAAATAGTTCTAAGTGCTCCAGCTCGTTTGCGAAGGCAGGACGGACATCCATTTTGTAATAACGAAAATAGGAATACAAAAGTTGCAGCTGCTGGTAGTAGATGAGGAAGTTCAGAAACATAGATCTGAAAGTATGGAGTGAGAGTAGCAGAATGCCTTTAAATGATTTGGTGAAAAAAAAACACCAAACCATTGGTTAGTAGCTGCAAAAATAATAGTGCAGCTGAGAAGTGGAGGAGCGTTAAAGATTATGAGAGTCACCTTAGAAAATTGTAAAGGAAGGTCACTATTTAATAAGGTATGCAGTTTTCTGCGAGTGTTAGCTAAGTGAATGAGATATGTTTGTGAACAGATGCTCGGGTAGCTTGATTTTGGGACAATAAGGCTGTTGTTCAAGTCTAGGGATGGAAGTTTGAGTTCAAGGCCGTATTTTGCGGCCAGATGAAAAACATCAAGGTTCCCATGCGTGGGTGGATGAAGTTCATTTTTACAGAGAGGCATATGCAGAGTGACTATTACAGACTAAAGTTTGTCGTTTAAAAAGGCATAGTAATTGACATTGCTTGAAAATAAATAATTACTGCTGAGTGTTAAGGTAAAATTCGGCATTATAGGAGATACCGGTGTACCTTTGAAAACACATGCAACATTACAGTGCTTCATGTAAAAAAAGTCATGCAATTGGTAGTGCCTGGATGTGAACGATTATGTGCGGCATTGATATTTTTGACACTGTGGGCCTTATTTATGAAGGCCTTGCGCCGCCGGTGCATCACTTTTTCCCATGTTAAAATTGACGCACCGGCGGCGCAAGGCTTTCATAAATCTGCCCCTGTGTACTTATGAGTAGTGGAGAAGTGACGCAATGAAATGATGTTAGGTGAGTGTAGTGTAGTTACGGAACGGAAAACGTTTACAGAGAGTTACATTTAGTATGGAATACTTTTTATTTTTTTCAAAAACTTATGTATGAGAATATTGTTACAGTGTTAGCGGGACTGTAAGTTGAAGTTTTATAAACATTAGTGAGATAAGTAAATTAAGGTTTATTTAACATGTGCAGCTAATAATCTGTGAGAAAAGGCAATAGTCCACTGTCTTGTAAATAGGTGTGCGCGACCCAATGCGCGCACCACGTAACTTTTTACGGAGAAAAAAAAAATGTTCTTTCACGTTCAGGGTCTAAACTGGACCTTCTGAGAAAACCTACTCGGTTACATAATCTGTACCTTCTCTCCTTTCCATGTTCTAACCCTTTGTTCAGTACAATATATTCACTCGCAGTTACAAAATGGCGGCCAATACTTTCTTATTTCCACAGATTCTAATGTTGACAGATGTTAAACAGCAAATCAGAATTCCGTAGAGTGTATATTTTTGCAATTTTAAACAATAGGCAAAATAAGTAAACTTAAAGTCCTGAAACAATCTTCAAGTGTCCTGTGCCTTTGCACCATTAAATTTTACTTATAAAGCACGTGAAACACAGTCTTGTAAATAGGGTTGCGCGACCGAGTGCGTGCACCCTGTAACTTTTTCAGAAAAAAAAAAAGTTGTTTTGGCATTCAGGGTCTATACTGCACCCCCTGAGAAAATGTACTCGCTTAGATAATCTGTACCTTTTTCCCTTTCCATGTTCTCACCGTTTGTTTGGTAGATTATATGCACTCGCAGTAACAAAATGGCGGCAACACTTCCTCATTTCCTCCGAATGGAATGTTGACAGACGTTGAGCAGCAAATTATAATTCCGCAAACTGTACATTTTTGCATTTTTGAAAAACAGTCAAAATTATTAAAGTTTAAGACCTATAACTATCTTCATGTCTCCTCTCCTTTTGCACCATTACATTTTAATTACAAACCACGTTTCCGTTTCATTACACAGGATTGTTTGTCGGTTTTGTACATTCAATACATAGACACTTGTTCTTGTGTGTGAATGGCATTGTGATTTGTTGTTTAACATCAGTAAAGGGGGCATATTACCAAGCAATAGCGATAATTATCGCTATTGCTTCGTTAGAGAGGAAATTTTACCGCTAAGCTGCGGCGATTTTTACCGCAGATAAACCTTGGTATTACCAAGGTTTATCGCAAATGCAATAAAAAACGGCCGCAATGCATGCATATTGTTGAAAAGTTAGCGATATTCATGCAATACCGAGCTAATGCTCTTAGCCATGTTATCCACCTCCCATTGGTTAACATGGCTAAAAACTGCTCAGGGCAGGTGTTAGCTTTTGGAGATATTCATGCTTAGCACTGAGGAAAATGATATTTTGCCTGACCAAATATGTCCACTACATATACCCTATGTTACATGTCATGTGCATGTCACCCATGCATATTTCCCGTAGTGGCCTGAATCACTAGGCCTCTGCAAACATGTCCTGCAAGTCAAGTCATCAAGTCTCCCAAACGTTAAGCTAAAATGAAGGCCCATGTATTTGCATTTTGCATTGTGCTCTTTTAAATAAATATCGTACTGGTTGAGCCTGAAACCACTTTCTGAATTAATGTTTACATGACTCTTGGCATACTGAGCTGCAGTCACGTCAGCAAGAAGTCTGCCAAGACAGTATTATGAATAACAGTTATCCGTCTGCTGTACAGAGTGGCATCCCTGCCCGATGAGGAAAAGTAAACAGACCCGTCCGATAGCCATTCTGTCTCCATTTAAGTGAATTACAGTGCTTGCACCCATAGAAAGCTCATGCAATGAACGAATAAATATGCCCTCTCTGTCTTTTAGTGACGAACAACCTTTTCTTCAGATAATACATCCCCTGACTCTAGATATCAGTTGTACTAGATGTGCTGGTCGCCTTGACATAAGAGATCTCCCTGCTAGGTTGAAAGTCAGCCTCCTCCCAGTTACACGTCAATTGCACGTCATGCTCAAAGTTGCACAATTAGGGCACAGTTCGAGCTGGTCATGCCAACTCCTCCTCTAAGTACCCACCCACCTATGACACCTACCTATCACACACCTATGACTCATCAAGTGTACACCCACATGTTCTTATCTCATTTTCTGTCTTGCTCTGCCTCGAGCTCCCTATGTACAAGGAGTAAAAAGTATATATATGATGTTTTGTTATTAAATGATTAGAAGACTCTTCCTGAACCTCAGAGGTGATGGAACATATTCTCCCTTTGACTCGAGTTATTGGAATAAAGCCCATTTTAACTCAGATACCACGGACTCTGCTTCTCACTTGATGCATGCTAATTGTTAATGCCTAGAAATTCAGCCAGGGTAATATTTTATTTACCACATAATTTGGTGCCCTTACAGGGACATATCCCTTTCCCCACTCGCCGGAGTTGTCGGTCTAGTCTTTGCCCCCTTCTACAGCCATGACGGACTTCAAAGCGCACCAGCAGGACTTCCTGCCACTCCCTCAGGCCCACGGAGGAGGATGGACTGCGACCAGGCATCCATGTGAGGCGGTGAGAATCGCGGATCGTCTCAACCAGAGGCCCAGCCCGTGAGAGAGCAAGGTCCGAGGTCTCCAGAGGTCCACCTGTTCCAAGGCGCAAGCGTAGTCAAGTCAAGTTTCCGAGGCCTTCAAGTTTCAAGTTCTGCTTTCCCGGTGAGTACCACTATGGGGAATGTATCTAGTTTCAAGACGGGCTCATTTTAGATGAGAACGGTCAAGACGTGTCCACAGTAAAAAGTGGGCCCGGTAAAGACGTGTCTCAATTTTTGAGACCGGTATGGTTGCACTGTATTTTCAGTGCACAAAAATGTTTTTCAAGTACATGTTTAACTCTCTGTATCAGTTTAGGTTGTATCTGTTTTAGTGTTTCAATGTTATGTTGTTTTAGTGCGAATGATTGTTGATTGTTACAGTCTATTTTTGTGTATTGTGTTTCCATTGTATTGGTTTCTGTTTTCAAAATTACGTCAGATAGGGACCAGAAGAGGTTTACTAGAATAGACAGTTAATATCCGGCCTAGAGACACACCTGGTCATTTTATGTATAATAAGCATGGGCTAAACGCCATTTGGAGAAAGAAGTCAAGACCCTCTCAGAAAGATGCCATTGAGTTATGGCGCAAAGAGTGACATAGGAGAACAGAGAAAGAATTCAATAAAGCAGAGAGAACTAAACAAACCAAGAAATGCCGTTGTTAACTGGTATTTATCCCGTTCTGTCAGAAAAACTAGCTAAAGTGACCACCTCAGAAAGACCCAGTAGGTAGAGAACGCCACCACCTGTACCCTTTAGAGTATGTAGAATTAAAGCCAACAACATCTGAAGAGTTCATTTCCTTGTATCTAGACGAGTCCCTTCTGGACTGCGAAAGTGCCTTGTGTGTAACTAGTTGGTTTATTTGTGAATTGCGCTTTGTGCTTAAGACTTGTGAATAGTTTGTTACATCCATGTGTGTAACGCCTTGTGAATGGCTTGTAGTTGCTTGTGAATAGCGACTTGAGATTAAGACTTGTGAGTAGTTTGTTGAATTTTCTTAAGTATAGCTCCTTGTAAATATGCCTTGTGAATAGCGTGTCATTTTTGTGACTTGTTGAGTTTCTTGTAAATATGCCTTGTGAATAGCGTGTCATTTTTGTGACTTGTTGAGTTTCTTGTAAATATGGCTTGTGAATAGCGCCATGTAGTTATGGCTTGTGCAGAGCATGTTATCATCAGGTCCCTAGCCATTACGTTAGTCAGGAGAGAGCTGGATCTCTTTCAAGTGCATAGAGAAAATGTTTTGAAGATATGCGTATGTGTTATGTGATAACGTGGAGAGATGAGTTCATGACTTTCCCATGTACTGCAGTCATTGGGGAATGTTTGTGCTTCAGCTGCCAAAGAGTTAATATCTTTTATTGAGAAGGCAGTATTTGTTTTAACAAGGTGTTGAGGAATTTTGGCGTTTTTTTTGGGTGTTTGCGGGGGGGGCGTGCTTTTGAGCGGAAATTCATACCCGTTCCAGTGGAGGGATTTAGTTGCTTTTTGGTGAGGATTTAGGGAATAGCTTGGACTACTGTGATGCCAAATTTGAAATGGATCTGAGCTGTGGAAGTGGTGGAAAAAGCATGTTTTGTGTGGAGGTGCGATTTGCCATGTTATCCAATGGGCGTATTTCTGAAATGTGAGATAAGGGTTTGCACCACAAAGAGTGCTTCAATGTTTTCACGGTTGGAAAGAAAATATGAAACAGACCCATCTTAGAATGTGCTTTTAAATTAGTGTAATGCAACAGTGTTTTTTGATTAAATAGGAATGTTTCTACAGAATATTTTTCCCAATGCAAGCTGCCCTTTAGAATAACGTAGTGACAGTTATCCCACTCATTTAGGAAAGTGGCTATTTGTGAAATTAATGAACGTGGCCCTTTTTGATAGCTACAATACACTACCATGTTAGTGCAATTGCTAAGAGTCCCCTACATTAGTTTAGTTTGCATTCATTTAGTTTCAAGGCTCACCTATGTACTTTGACAGGCTGCTGATAGAATGGTGATATATTGCACGGTAAAAGCAGTGTTCATTAAACAAGACTTGGAAAATAGGATTTATTATGTCTGATTCAGGGCTACAATACTTACACAGATGGTTTCAGATCAACATTAAGTGGAGAAGGCTCCATTGATATATGCAGAGAACAGTCCCAACGCAACAGTCCATGATAATTCGTTTTTTTTTCTCTCAACTGCAAAGTGCTTAGCGTTGTGTGCAGAAGCAAACTGTCCCTTTTTGTGTGGTAATTTGCATGCTAAACAAATGCCCATGTTTCAAATGTCTTGCCTTCTAGCTGAATTAGTTAGACAAAAGTGTTTTTTAGAAAGTGGAGCTTTTAAGTAGCAGTACAGAATTATTTTAAAATGCTAGCATGTCACTCAGTTACAGAAAAATACATGTCTTTATTAATTTACTTTTTAACACGTTTTAAAGTTTGCTTCAGTTAGTTAGAAAATAATGGTTCTGGCCTGGGAAGAGATATGTTATGACGTACAAGGAATGTGTTTTTTAACCTTGAGACAGTCCGTCCGAGACCGAGATGGCCTGGCTCCCAGTAAATGTTTATGTAAAGGGAGGGCTTTTTTCTCTCTTGGAGTGCCTGTCTTGTTGACATTGGCCATCCTCCAATTCCTTTCCGCGGAGGATTATTGGCTGTTCTCCAGCTAAGTCAGGCTTCCTTCGCGAACAGAATAAAATACTTGACGAGCCACGGAGACAATGTTTATGTAAAGGGGGGCCAAGTTGCTCCTCTGAAACGGTCAACATTGAGAGGTTCATTGACTTACAGATAAGTCACGCTTGCAAATGTATAGTTTAAAAAAGTGTAAACAGAATAATTGGCAAGAGTCTTGCTCTTGCAATGAGTTCAGCATCTGGCAGTCATTCAATTTTAGATCTCAGTGTAGCCCGGCTTGGAGTTGATTCAAAACTCCGAGCGCGAACATAATTCTAGAGGGAGGGGCTGTTTCTCACAGAGGCTCCAGCCTTCTGTCTATGACAAGAATACTTTGGTTTTATTCAAATACATTTAGAGAACATATTGTAGGTAGTATGGTCATACTGTTCCCAAGATCTAGAGTAGGATTTTTTTATTTTTTTTTTGTAAACTGCAGAGCTTTTGAATTGAAAATTCATTTTACTTTATTCATTTATTACTTTCTGTGTAAAGCAAGTGGTGTACAACACTTGCTTTCCAAGGAGGGTACACCAGGTATACAGCTAACACGGTAGACAGCTAACACAAGAATCATACAGCTCATTACTAACCTTTCACAGCCCAGGACACAAAAGGAAGTACGTGCCTTTATTGGCCTCACTTCTTACTGTAGGCAATGGATTCCCCAGTATGCATATCTAGCAAACCACTCATACAGTTAACTACACAGAAGGCAGCCATTTTGACTGTTCTCCCTAGGACACAAGAACACACCTTGGCATTTGAGGAATTAAAAAGAGCATTATGTCAAGCGCCAGTGTCAAGCGACTCCATGTTACAGTAAACATTTTATGCTTTTTTATTTTTATTTATTTTTATACTTGACTGTAGCGAGACTGACAGGATATGAACTGACATTATTTCAACCACACATAGAGATCAGACGTTGTAACATTCTGAATCCTGCAACACTTTTGCCCTCAAGTACAGTAAATACACCACCACATGACTGTGTGGACGTTATGAATATAGTGACCAAAACAAGACCTGACAGATATTGTACTCCCAGACCCTGACCTGACGCTCTATGTAGATGGATCATGCATGAGAACAAGTACAGGAGACTTAGTAGCAGCGTATGCCGTGACCACAGAAGTCATAGAGACACAGAAAATAGACACACTGTCTGCTCAAGCAGCAGAGCTCATTGCTCTGACACAAGCCTGCATAAGAGCTAAGCACTTGAAAGTAAACATTTATACAGACTCACAATATGCCTATGGCGTAGTTCATGATTTTGGAGAGAGGTTTTTTTTTTTTTGACCTCTCATGGGACCAAGATTCAGCACAGCCAGCTTATTCAGGCCCTGTTAGAGGCCATACATTTACCTACAGCCATTTCTATCCTGAAATGCAAAGCTCATACCAAAGTTACAGACACCAACAGACACGACAAGGACAGAGGTACCATTACTGATATAAAGTATGACAGTCAGGGATCACACTCAAGATGTACTTGACATACAGACACATGCCACAACAGATGAGATAATGAATTGGACTGAACAAGGAGGGGTCCAGACTGACCAAGGTTGGATGACTATGGGAAAAAGCACATGGTTTCTTTCAGATTCTATGGTACAAATAATCAACACAAGACATAGTCCCACACACTTGGGAGAGAAGGCAATGCTAGACAGCTTACAGAACATTTGGTTTAACAAGCAGCGAACATGTATGATCTATTACCAGTTCAATCCAGGTAAAGGCATTCCGGTGGAACAAGGCGGATTTCATCCTCCTGACCGCCCTTTTGAGGTTCTCCAGATGGATTATATCCAAATGGACAGATGTAGAGGTTTAACAAGTATGTCCTAGTAGTTGTGTGTGCACTGTCTAGATGGACAGAAGCATATCCAGTTCCAGATTATACTGCTGTTACAACAGCCAGACAATTAGTGCGCAGTACTTCCCCAGCTATGAATCACCTCATGTGATCTACCTCATGTGATCTATTCTGATAACGATCAGCCATTCTCCTCTGAATTAATGAAACAAGTGTCCCTTCTGTTAGGTTATACATGGAAATTCCATTGTGTCAGACACCCAGAAGCCGCAGGCCTTGTAGAAAGACAAAATCAGACAATTAAGACAAAGTTGCTGAGATCTGTACAGAAAAAGGCGTGGATTGGATGGTGGCCTTGCCGGTTGCCCTCTTTTACATGCGTATGGTAGCTCATATCCTTATGGAGTATATATGTGGGGTACGCCTATGCCAAAGAAAATAACTGATGTTGACAGTAACATGCTGACAGATTACCTGGCTTCCTTGATTTCTGCACTACTCTCTTTTCATTCACAGGTTGCTGCCGCCTTCCCTGACAACACCCAGGTCAAGGAACATGCCATAGCACCAGGAGAATTTGGACTCCTCAGGATCTTTGATCGTTCAAGTCCCCTTGAGCCACGTTGGAAGACGCGAAGTTGGTGGAAGGACGTAAAGGCCGAACTCACCTTCATCACTACAAAAGGAACTTTGGAACTTTGGAACTTTGGAACTTTGAAACGTTTAATAAAGAACACTGACCTTTGCTAGAAGATACCCCTCAGCAAGAGTATAGGTTTAGATCAAGAACTAGTAAGTCAGACGTAGTTTAATTGTTTAAGCCCACCCGGTGGTGAATCGGTTAGACTCGATTCTGACATGTATAAGATCACATATGAGAATAGCAAGAAGAGAGATAAGAAGGAAAAGTACTGCAAGGTATTACGCAGTAGATGTATAGTTACTTTGATCATCCTTAATTGGTGTCAGTTTATTGCTACATGTTTTCTTTCCCATTTCCTCACATATACACTCTTCCAGCAACAGTACCATAGAGCATACATTTAGTAACCTGCCTCCCCATGAATTGTCATATCGACTTGCACTACGTAACAATACATTTATTCGAATGTTACACCATTCTCATCAGACCAGCAATGCGACCGATTGCTGGGTATGTGGCCAACTGCCTCCTTATCAAGAAACGAAGGGAGTTCTGCCCTTCTACCCTTTACCGTTCTCACACAATGGTTCGTGTGGAGCATGGTTTGCTCTAATGACATCAATAGATAGAAGGTACATAGCTTATCCAGGTGGCTGGATATATGGAAACCTGAATAAAGTAATGAATGAAGCATGCTTTCCAGACAAAGACGGATTCCCCCAAAGAAAGGGAACCGATTTAGAGAATGATGAGTACGAACAGGGAAATGCATCTGTTAATTTTATAATGTTAAATGTTCAGCCCAAGCAAAACATAGGTCCACCGTTTATATCAGTCCTGCCAGCAAAAGGTGATTTATGTGTTAGTAAGAAAGGCTCAGTACATATGGGACACAGCAAGTGTAACACTGTAGTAGAGTTTGATGATAACGGACTATCTTCTTTCAAAACATCACGCCATACCTATTTCATTTGCGGTCAGACAGCCTACCTACATCTGCCCTTAGACTGGGGTGGGACTTGTTATATAGCATTCTTATTGCCACCCGTTTTTCTAGCCCCATCAAATTATCATAGAGATTCACGACTAGAACATGTTAGACAAAAGAGAGAGACAGATTCTGCAGGGATCGATCAGACTGAAACAGCTTGGGAGCAATATACAGATTTCAACAGAGGATTCTTTTTCTTCATAGGTCCCGTCCAAAACAGTAAACTGATACGCAGGTTAACAAGGGCTCTTGAAACAGTTGTAAATATAACTGCATCTGCCCTGGCGAACTTAACCCAGGAACAGTCTGCTATTAGACTTGTCGTTCTTCAAAACCGCCTCATTCTAGACGTCATCTTGGAGGATAGGGGCGGAGCTTGTAGAGTGATCCGATCTAGTTGTTGCATTTTCATCCCAGATAATGCACCATCTGTGTACGAAGCAATAACAAGGCTCCACAAGATTGCTCATGCCATACATCAAGACCCAGGCACATGGACTTGGTCCAGTTGGTTCTGGGGTGTAATATCTGCATGGGGATGGAAAGTTATGTCCTTCCTAGGAATGGCCCTACTTATGGTATTTGGTTGCTGTCTCTGTTTGCAGTGTGGCCCGGCGATTTGCGGGCTGTGTGCTACTGCCTGTATTCCACATCCACGTAAACAAAGGATAAAAGATGAAGAAATGATGCTGTATGATCAACTATACGGTCTCATGAATATAGATGTATCCTGAAGGGTTATGTAGGTGACAAGGAGGGAATGAGGAAAATGATATTTTGCCTGACCAAATATGTCCACTACATATACCCTATGTTACATGTCATGTGCATGTCACCCATGCATATTGCCCGTAGTGGCCTGAATCACTAGGCCTCTGCAAACATGTCCTGCAAGTCAAGTCATCAAGTCTCCCAAACGTTAAGCTAAAATGAAGGCCCATGTATTTGCATTTTGCATTGTGCTCTTTTAAATAAATATCGTACTGGTTGAGCCTGAAACCACTTTCTGAATTAATGTTTACATGACTCTTGGCATACTGAGCTGCAGTCACGTCAGCAAGAAGTCTGCCAAGACAGTATTATGAATAACAGTTATCCGTCTGCTGTACAGAGTGGCATCCCTGCCCGATGAGGAAAAGTAAACAGACCCGTCCGATAGCCATTCTGTCTCCATTTAAGTGAATTACAGTGCTTGCACCCATAGAAAGCTCATGCAATGAACGAATAAATATGCCCTCTCTGTCTTTTAGTGACGAACAACCTTTTCTTCAGATAATACATCCCCTGACTCTAGATATCAGTTGTACTAGATGTGCTGGTCGCCTTGACATAAGAGATCTCCCTGCTAGGTTGAAAGTCAGCCTCCTCCCAGTTACACGTCAATTGCACGTCATGCTCAAAGTTGCACAATTAGGGCACAGTTCGAGCTGGTCATGCCAACTCCTCCTCTAAGTACCCACCCACCTATGACACCTACCTATCACACACCTATGACTCATCAAGTGTACACCCACATGTTCTTATCTCATTTTCTGTCTTGCTCTGCCTCGAGCTCCCTATGTACAAGGAGTAAAAAGTATATATATGATGTTTTGTTATTAAATGATTAGAAGACTCTTCCTGAACCTCAGAGGTGATGGAACATATTCTCCCTTTGACTCGAGTTATTGGAATAAAGCCCATTTTAACTCAGATACCACGGACTCTGCTTCTCACTTGATGCATGCTAATTGTTAATGCCTAGAAATTCAGCCAGGGTAATATTTTATTTACCACAATATCTCCAAAAGTTGGTAATAGGAGATAGTGATGTTAGCGACTGTTTCAAGTCGCTAACATCTTGCCACGCCCACTTTAGGATATCATTAGTGATAATTATTACTGACATGCAAAGTGGCGCCCAAGATGGTTGCTATGTCCTACTAGCTGTCGCTAACTGGTGTTAGCGACAGCTAGGTAATAGGGAGATAATTTTATCTTCGCTTTCTTGGCTTTTAAAGCCAAAAAAGCGGAGATAAATTCCCTTGATAATATGTCGAATTCGGGGGAATTCAGAAAGTGTTGATCCCCATTTTGTTAAAAAACACCCTGCACATAATCTATATGTATTTAGGTAATAAATATAAGGTTGTGTAGCAGTGCATATCAAAAATATTGTATGTAGTATCCTGATAATGTATGGCAGGTTATATTGTAAATAATGATTGATTTAAAAAATATGTAGGGGGAAAAATTTGGTAAATAAATGTGGTTCACAAAGAAATCTTAAACTTAGGCTTTACGATATATATTGGATAGAAAATTAGGGAATGTATCTGTTAGGCATGATATTTGGTAGAATGGGTGTATGTTGTCTAATACATATGTCTGTATTATGTAAACTAAAATTCAGTTGTGTACTTTTTTTTAAAAAAGTGTTTGGTGCTGAAAAGCAACAACCTGAACTGAGCGTGAGAGTATACAAACAGAAAATCCTTTTTAACAGGTGAGTTGATAATTTTTAAATGATAATTAATTTTTGAGAAGATTACCATAATATGCATGTTTTTTAAGAAAAATTACACTGCTTCTCTTTTACATGAGGATTTTAATTTATATTTTAAACATGTCTGAACATGCTTGTAGTACATATATATTTTGAAATACGGTTCTATTGTTTATTGGTACAACCTTTTTATGGGCCGGGTCCATGTGTTATTTTCTATGCAGTTTGGGTTCATCTATTCTTTGACTGTAAGAGTTTGCTGTTTACGTTGGTTAATTTTTGCTAAGTGATCATTATCTCTATAACTTATGCTGTATCATTTGTGAACAGGAATTTTTTAGAAATTATAGAGGTGTATTATGATATGGCTGTTGGCGTGATGGCCATTTCGGATACATTTTTGTGTCTGTAGTATCTATTTGCACTCTATTATATGTATTTGCACAGGTGTATTATGATGAGGTCAGTTGGACGCCATGGAGGGAGTAACGGTACAGCAGGGAGGGACGGAGGGGGAGGTGTAGGGTTGAGAGATCTAAAATGTGGTGTATAGATAAATGCAGGAAAGTATATAATTTAATTAATAAAATAAATGTTTTAGTGTACACAGCATCGCATTTTGGAATGCAGTGCACACTGGAAAATTCATTTAAATAATTAAATTATGTATTTACTACAAATTATCTGTATCCTGGTTTTTAGGTCCCTCCAGCAAAGATCTTCCCCTCCTTCTCTTCCTGCCCCACCATAATTTCCTCCACGAGTTGCGGCTGATTGTGGTTTCATATGATTATGATGACATGTTTTTCATTAGATGAAATTTACATGTTGAGTATGCTGTTAAAGGTAAAAGTAACTGTCTCTGTGGGAAGTAGCAATCGGTTTAGTGAATGTTTAATTGGTATATTGTGAGTCATTCCTTCAGTTTGCATACAGTTTGAATCACAGTTTGTAGTGGTGAAGTTAGAAATTAGATCTCTACAATAAAATTAGAAAGTGTATAAATAGTTCTACAGCACGAAATGCAGAAAGCAAATTTCACAGTGAAATGTGTTTTTACAGCACAATTTCAATTTAAGAAATTAAATAGGAAACTGTTAATGTCTAGGATGAAAGTATCAGTTTTTTTTATAAAATAAAGAGGAAGGTCTTATATTAATCACTGTAGTTAATGTCTTTAAAAGTATGAAAATGTATGTAGTTGAAAGATTACTCAAGGTAATCATTGGTTAACTAATCATAAATAATATATAATTTAGTCTTTATATTTTTTTTAAAGGACACAGAAGATAGAAAAATAAAAAAAACATGGAAGATTACTGTGAAAATAAGAATGTCCATTTTGAAATGGCAAAAGAAATCCTTGAAGAATTAGTTGAAGGACTATTTGAGGATGAAAATTCAACCGAAAATGAGGACTTTTTGGACTGCAGTTTTGATACTGCATACTTAGAGATGGTGGAAGAAGAGAATTTGCAAGAGCAAAATAATAATGAAGTATCAGATGAAATTATGCTAAATGTGCTTCTGGAATATGAATTAATAAATCAATAAAATTATTTTTGTTTAAAAAAAAAAGAATTTGAAAATAATATTGTTGTACTGTTAATCAGTATTAAGAATGACAGTAAAAGTTGTGATGAGGTGCATAAAAGATTAAAGTTAAAAAAATAAAAAGCATTAGGAACACCGACAATACTTGAAAGTTAGAATAGTACTTATATGTCTGAAAAATTACATTCATAGAATACATGTGTAAGGATAACATAGATATGGAGTGTCACAAATTTAGAAACAATATTCACTGTAGGATTTCCTACTCTGACCAGAGACTGTTTCTTTGTCTTTAATCAAGTTATAAAATCAAGCATTGGTTATAATTTGTATGTTATATGGTAGTAGGGGTGTATAATATTTTTTTACTTTTTTCCAGACAGATTTTCATTTATATCAGAAACATCAATCACTATGCCGACGAGAAATGAAAAAAGAAAGCTGTATAAAAAGACATACCATTTGAAGAGAAAAGAGGCACAAGATTTACCTAATCAACAAAGGACGGAGAAAAACAAGAGTGCTCCTGGTAAGAGCAGCAAGGAATCTTTAACAAAATTGTGTCAGAGGAAAAGTCAATTGGATACTGTTGAAAAGGAAAAACAGTTTTCAGGATCTACAAGGAGAAATGGACGAAAAAAGAAAACTGTGTCTGAAAAGAGTGGTGAGGAAAATATGTACAGTAAAAGACGTACAAATCAGTTTGCGGAAATAAGGAAACGTATGTTTCATAAGAGAGTTGTTATGAATTTATTACAAAAGGAAAAAGTTTCTAAAAGGAAATCTGCTTTTTATAAGAAAAAAATATATATAGAGGAAGTTGTGGATGATGCGTTCGAGACGAAAAAAAAATGTTTATTTTAGTGCTTAAAAGAATAAATACACTAAATGAGGCAATCAGAGTTTTAAAAGCTAAGAGTAAATGGAAGAGACATATAAATAGAACTAATTTTTGTAAAATCTTTTCTGGTAAATGGATCCATACTTCAAATTCTGAGCCATTTTTTAATGAAGAGAGTTACTTTCAAAGTAACGATTTATTGCATGCAGTTGACACCAGTGGTCTAGCGTTTGAAGTGAAGGATGGCTGCCCTATTGAGAAAGAGAAAATTGAGGTCAGAAATACTGAAGGGGAAATAGATGGAGAAGTTTTACAGGGACGTGTTCATGCTCCTGTTTATAGTTGGAATTGTAGCAGTATTTACAGTGTACGACAGGATTCAATTGATTTTTTTCGCAATTTCTTACGTAAGTACACTAAAGAAAGTTTAAAAAAAAATTGTAATGTTGCAAGAATTAGATTGTTGCAGAGTGAGAGAAAAAATAGGTATGCAAGGCCATTCTTTGGCTTGTCTTTCAAAAAAAATATGCCAGAGTGTTTTTCATCACTTTAGGATGTTAGCAGTGCATCATACCAAAATGAGAAAATTAGTTAGAAATATGTATTATGCAAAAAGTCCAGCACTTAAACTTAAGGAGTTAAATAGTGCTCTTTTGCATGGATGTGTATTAGATGTGAAGAATATTTGAGCAGAAATTGAGGTAAGTTATTTTGGTCGAGATGAAGAGAATGTAGAAACTGATATAGTTATAGAAGGAAATGTGTTAGAAAATGTTGGACATTTTAATACTGAAGAATTTGAACAGGAAATAACAAAATTTAAGGTCATTGCAGGTGAAAAACCAAATTTAACTTGTGTGTGTTGTCGACGCATTCATTACAAAAGTCAAACTAGGTTAGTTGATTTATATTTAAAAAGTGAAGATGAAGATAATACTCAGTGGAGAGAGTTTGCCACTTATTTGGTGGTAGAAAACTATTTTGAGCAACGTATTTGTAAATATTGTTATAATAAATTAAATGAAAATAAAATGCCTGCTAGAGCTGTTCATAATAATCTTGAGTTGATAAATATTCCATCGGAACTGAAGGATTTAAATACTTATGAGACTATTTTGATTCAATGTGTACATCCTTTTCAGGCTATTGTTCGTATGGAGCCTAAGACTGGGAAATTAAATCCTACAGATTTACAAAGAGGATTAAAGGGTAGAGTTGTATATTTGCCACTTGATTTAAAAAAAAATATGGAGACAATTGGTATTGAAAATGTAGAAGAGGAACCTCTTGTTATTCTAGTTAATGGTGTACCTACAAAGAGTAAGAAAATCTGGCAAGATTTGGTGGATGTTAGGAAAAGTGAAAAAGGCAACGTTGCATTTAGTCAAAAATAATAAATACTATAAAATTGTGTATGTAGAACAAGAAGATGTAAGTGATGAAGAGAATAATGATTTCTCTATTGGACAAATTGAAAAAGTCGACATGTCCAGAAGTGAAGAAATTTATGAACATTACAGTGTTCATCCACTGCATTCCAAAGAAGCAATGGGGAATGCAATTGAGTTATTTCAGATGAAAAAAGCAGAAGGAAGTCCTATCAGTGTGTGGGAAAAAAGTTTGGGAGGTCGTTGTTTCCCACACTTATTCCCAACAGGTGAAGGTGCGCGATATGATGATCGACCTATGCAGATTCCTGCATCTGAGTACCGGACAACAAGATTATATGCAGAAGATCCCAGATTTCGTCAATGTATCCCATATTTGTTTCATCTTCTGTTTGAGAGTGACTTATCTGGTCTTTCTTATGCAGTAAACCATGTCTCCATGTCTTAAAAAGTGGAGTGCATCTGCAAAATGTTTCAGCAAAGGATTTTATGGATAAAGTGCAACAGAAACATAGTGTTTTGGATTCTCATCTAATTAATTTAATGGCATGTCAGCGTGGTACTAATGAATATTGGTACCGTCGTCATGGAGATTTAAAATGCATGCTACGAAACCTGGGAGCACCAACATGGTTTGTAACTCTAAGCTGTGCAGAGTACGCCTGGGAAGATTTATTGGAATATCTTCGAGAGGCAAATGTAAATATTGAAACTATAAACTACAAGACTCCAGGAGAATTGTGTTCGTTGGATCCGGTTAATGTTTGCAGATATTTTAATCATCGATTTGAAGCAATGATGTCGTTTCTTACAGACAAGAAGAATCCACCGCTTGGTGAAGTTTTGGATTTCTTCTGGGGAAAAGAGTATCAAGCTAGAGGTGCTCCACATATTCATATGTTACTATGGATCAAGGATGCTCCTAAATTTGGAAAAGACTCCGATGACACGGTACTGTCTTTCATTGAGGAATATGGCACTTGTGACATACCTAACAGTACAACTGATAAAGACTTAAGAGGAAAAGTGTTACGGTTTCAAAGACATCGTTGTGGAAAATATTGTCTGCGAAAATTCTAAATCAAAGGATAAGTTCTATACAAAATGTCGTTTTGGATTTGCACGACCAGTGCTTTCAAGAGGAAGAGTGAACAATTTGATGTCATCTTTGCGACATAACATCACAAGAAGATCACCCAAAAATACATACAATTTAAGAAGAGGAGAAGAGTCCAAATATATAAATGACTACAACCCTGTCATTTTGTCAATGTGGAATGCTAACATGGATATACAATATGTTGCAGACAACTCTATTGCTGTGGCTCAATATGTAACGTCTTACATCACGAAATCTGAAAAGACGGAACTGAAGGAGATGTGGGAAGATATTTCTCATGAAAAGAGCCTAAGCAAGAAATTGTATACATACAGTTTGAAGATGTTGTCACATCGAGAAATTGGAGCATATGAATGCTGTGATCGATCATCATCAGCAAGTCTTTATGCAAAATCTCGAAGTATCCTGTGGGTGAGTTTAGGTCTAGCAGGAACACGAAACCGTGTTTTGAAAACTGTGCAAGAAATTGAATATTTATCACAGAAAGAACCAAACAGTACAGACATTCTGAAAACAAATATGTTGGATACATACTATCCAAATAGAAGTACTCTGCTTGAAAATATTTGTCTGTATGAAGTTCTTGAAAAATACACTTTTAAAAGGAATATTAGAGAGAATGTTGAAAAAGGTATGTATGCTGTAATTGGACAGGAAGGATGTCTGGTGAAACAAACAAAAGGACATTTGATTAATCACCGAAAACTGAGTTGCGAAAATCCAGACAAAAGAGAATTTTACTATTTAGCTCTTTTGCAACTCTTTAAACCATGGCGTAGTGAAGAGGAACTACTTGGAGACTTTGTAAGTTATGAAGATTCTTTTAACGCATCTAAAAGTAGTATAGAATGTCCTGCTTTTAATAATTATCTCAAAATGTTGAACGACGAAATAGAGCAAGAAGCAACAATTGCAGCAGAGATTGCTAGAGAAAGTTCACAAGACACTCAAAGTTCAGCATCGTTGAGTCAGGATCCACTGGGAGAACCAATTATCCGAAATGAAGCAGCCACTGCCATGGATGAGGTGGAAAGAGCAATGCAGCAAGCTCAAGAGGATATAATAAACTTAGAAGAATTGGAGAAGGAATTTAATCTTGAGCAAAGACAGATATATGATGAAGTGACAGAGCACATAGAGCATGGTTTTCGTCATGAGAAAAAAGAATGCTCATTTATGTCATTTCAACCTATTCGACTATATGTAAGTGGAGAAGCTGGGACAGGGAAAAGTTTTCTTATAAAAGGAATTAGTATCTATCTACAGCAAAAAACTCAGTCACCATTGTCTTGTGTTGTGACAGCTCCAACTGGATTGGCAGCACATAATATTAAAGGTATTACTTTACATCGTTTACTGATGCTGCCAGTTGAACATGAAAACAAATTACAATATCACAAGCTATCTGGAGACGCTTGTTATGAAGTTTCAAGAATTCTTAAAGAAATGAAACTTCTTATTATTGATGAGGTAAGCATGGTATCCAATTTAATGCTTGCTTTTGTACATTTAAGAATGCAGCAGATACTTAAAACTGACTATGATGTATTATTTGGAGGGAAACATGTCATAGTTTTTGGAGATCTACTGCAACTAACTCCTGTAAAAGGACAATCTGTATTTGAAACTGTGACACATGAAGACACCAGAAAGTGCCTTGGCAGTATTGGAAATGTTAATATATGGTCACATTTCAAATATACTGAACTGATTCAAAATATGAGACAGGCAAAGGATACTAAATATGGAAATATTCTTCAAGATATAAGGATTGGAAGATTAACTGAAGATGCAAAAGAAACTCTACAAACTCGATTACTTTGTAAGTTGTTTCCCAATGAAGATAATGTACCTGAGAAAATATATAGTAAAGAGGTAAAAGATAAGTCAGTTATATGCTTGATGCCAACTCTAAAAGAAAGCTCAGTTTTCAATGAGAAAATGTTGAAGTTGGAAAATCAAGAAATTAAGAAACTGGAAGCAAAAGATAAAATAGAGCATGAAGGAAGTACTATTGTTTTGTCTGATAAATTAAAGTTAAAATTGGATAGTCTACAGACATCTATATCTAAAACTGCTGGTTTAGAGAAGAATCTGTATGTATGTTTAAATTGTCGGATTATTTTACGGAGAACTTTACTTGTAGAAAGAGGTCTGGTGAACGGAGCAATGGGTAATGTTGTTAGTTTTGTAAATTACCCAAATAGAGATGAGATTAAATTTTTACGAATAAAATTTGATGGATTTGAGGAAGTTCAACAAATCAGTCGCTGCTCAAGTCATTTTTTACTTGTAAAAGACTTGTATGTCCGTCGGAAACAATTTCCAATTTGTTTGGCATATGCAGTGACTATTCACAAATCGCAAGGTTTAAGTGTAGATTGTGCTTTGGTAAATATTGGAAATAGTGTATTCAAAGAGGGTATGGGATATGTTGCTTTATCACGAGTTAGAACTTTATCTGGGCTTTATCTAATTGATTTTGATGAGACAAAGATCAGTGCAGATTTAAAATGTGTAAAGGAGTATAATAGGTTAAGAAGAGAATATGCTCCAAGTTTACCTCAATATCCTTTAATTAAAAAGAGTATAGTTGGTCAGAAAAGGAGAAATGAGGAACAATGTACTGAAGTAGTAGAGAAACGAAGAAAAAAAGATGAGACTGTCATTGATAAGAGTAAGAAAAAGGTTAGTACTACAGAGATTGTTAGATTTAAATTTGAAAATAGGTCTGGTGTCAACTGCTATGCAAATGTAGTGGTTAATGTGGTTTTTTTCCTACAAAGTTTACAGCAACAGATTAGAGAAAATCAAGAGCAAACATTTTGTTCTTCTTTAAATTCTGTGTTTGAAAAATGTACCAGTGGTAATAGTGAAGTAGCAAGTGTTTCAGAAGTAAGGAATGTTTTAGACATATTTGCAGAACTAAATCAATTTTCTCAGAATATTCAGCGAGATTGTCAGTAATTTATTATGTATATGCTTACAGTTTTGGAAGAAGAAGGTGTAGGTATTGATAGTCTTTTTGGCCTTTCTTATAAATGGGAACATATTTGCTATAATTGCTCATTTACAAGTAGTACTGACATACATACAAAAAGATTTATATATTTAACATTACCAGATCGTAAAACAGTGTCCTTTAATGAACTAGTTAAAGATGCGTATCAGAACATGGTCTGTTCTCAATGTAATTCAGAAATGTTATCTACCTTATTTATCCATAGAAATGGACAGTATGTTATTTTAATGCTTCAACGATGAGGAGCTGATGGAAGTAAATTGTCAACTTTGATTAAAAATTATGTGGCTTCTCAAATATCTATTTCTAGAAGAACATTTGTCACTGTAGCAATTATTTTTCATGAAGGGTCATCTATATCATCAGGTCATTACATAGCTTATTTGAAGAGTCCAACTGGTTGGACGCTGTGTAATGATAGTCAATTAAGTTTTAAGAAACATTTGCCTTCTGAGTTAAGAAATTCTTATCTGATATTTTTGCAACCAAAATTTCAGTGAAATTACTTGGTGGAGTCAGAGTAATACTGTAAAGATATGAAAATGTGTTCTTTAGAAATATGATGTGATTAAGGGTGTTCAAATATAGAAATGAAACTTTTATGTGTCAAAGTGATAGCATCAGGTAAGGTTTCCTTAATGTTTCTGCTACAGGACATGTTGGAATTAACTTATACTATTTGGCCACGTGGAAAACAATGAGATATGAAAATGTTGACTTAAGATAAATGTTTTTAGAGTATACTTACTTGGAAGTTTGTTGAGAGGTACTCAAAAAAAACAAATTAACTCACACCATTTGGCCTTGCGGAAATGTATGAGATGTCTAAATGTGGACTTGAGATAAATCTTTCTAGAACATACTTACTCGCGAGTTTGTTGAGAGGTACTCAAAAAATAACGACTTATCTCATAGTATTTGGCCATGCGGAATAGGTGCACGGTTATTTGTGGAGCGGTATTTAAAAGTGACTGGTATAGTTTAGTTAGTTTATAATTGTGGAATATGTCCTGTACTTACTCAAGAAATTGCGAATTAGAGAAAAACATTTAAGACATGTTTTTTTCTAGGTATTTATAGTATGTATATAGATCTTGTACGGGTTTTTTAAATACAATCATTTTGATTGTGGGTTTTTTTCCCCGCTGTCACATGATGATTACTATTGAAATCACTGTTTATAGTGAAAATCAATTTATCTGAGGACAGCAAAAATAAACCAGTAAATATGTTGTTTAAGTTATTTTGTTACATTGGATTTAGAAGTATGTATTATAACAGATTTCTTTATATTGTCTTCCACAGATATTACATTTTTAAGGTAAGAACAATTAATCATATCTGAGTGTTTCATGTATCTGTCTCTTATCCTTATTTTTTTATCCTCTTCCTTTGTTAATGGTGTTTAGATATGGTTATTCTCTTTAACTCATGCTTTTACTTTTACATCTTTTTTGTTAGTATTCTATTCAGTCTTTCTTACTCTTCAGTTTCTTACTTATGTTGCTTTATAGAGAGTCACCTTTATTGATCCATTATCACCTTTGTTTCCTGAATCTTAACTTCTTTGTCTTACTGTAGCTTACTATTTGTTTCTTTACTTTGTTTCCTTTATTTATCTTCAATTTCCAATCTAAAATCTATAGTTTAGTTTTCTCACCCTACTTCATTTCTGTCTATCTGTCTCTCTTATACTCCATGTCTGTTTGTATTCCATTCATGTTCTGTTACTCTACCTTTTTGACTCTTTTTCTCTTAGTATTCTTTCTACATTTTATCTAGTTCTTTAAGACATTTAGGTACTCTTAGTCTGTTTATTTGATAGACTGTTTGTTTCGTGTATTATCACTGATCATACTGTCATTTTGTCTGTCACTTCACTTTCCTTTAGACAGTCATTCTTTGAATGCTTTTATTTCTTTCAAAATATTCTGTCTCGGTCTCTATCTGTCCCTCAGTCTTCTTTTCTTTCACTTTCTGCTTCAATCACTTCTACTTTGTTTTGTTTTATGAAATAACACTATAACCATATTTTTACTTTTCTTTCACAGATAGCATGTTTTTCAAATATTTAAAGTTTTTCTTTATTACTATTTCTTAGGTAAGTATAAATAATAAAAACACTTTTTCAACCCTGTGTTATTTCTTTGAGTATCCTGGTCATACTAGTGTTGTGTTTTATGTGAGCATTTCCATGGAGGATTAGCTGCACGGTCACAAGGAGCCTCTTAAAAATTAATATAAGAAATCAGCAACATTTCAGTCTGTCAGTTCACTAATGTGGATGTGTGAAAATATTGCAGGTAAATGATATGTGTTACAGAACTTTTGAGCATATTATCAAGGGAGTTTTATTCTGCATTTTTGATTTTAAAAGGCATGATAGTGCAGATAAAATTGTCTCTCTAGTATGTAGCAGACGCTAACACCAGTTAGTGATAACTAATAACAGATAATAACTATATTGGGATTTGCTTTGTTTGTCTGTGAAATTTAATATAATTGACATACAAAGTTAACATTGCATGATGTTAGTGATTGGAAACAGTTTCTAACATTGCTATCTGTTTTTAACCACTTTGGAACATATTTGTGCCATATTCAAAAAAGTACAAAATCGAATAGCTGCCCCTGAGTAGTTCTTAGGTATATCATTTAATGGTCGGTTTATAACTTGACTAAGACAAACAGCTTTGTAATGGATGAATATTGTTCACTTCACAATAATATTTATTTATTTGGACAGATTTTTTTTCACTTAGGATAGTGGTTCGCATAGAATGTTCACCTGTGGGTTTCTTGACCTACTCAGCAGTTTACAGTGGTTATACACCATTTTATCTAACGGTTGGTAGGTGGTATGTTCGTCATGTTACCTTTCTTAAATTAATTGGGACACGTTGTATCACTCATTCAATCATTTGTTCACTGATCCAGTCATCCGTTCTCTTAACTATCCACCCTTTTATTTTACTGATGTATTTATGTTTTTGTCCATATACCCCCTCTCGTTTACTAATTAATCTTTGTAATCACCCTTTCAGTTAACTGTTCTTTCACCTTTTCACATATCAATTTATCTATCCACGCATTTATTTGACCATCATCTACACTTTCAATTATTTATCTATGTATCCTTTCAAAGATCCATTCACTAAATTACTGATGCATCACGTGCTCTTTTACTCATGCATCCATCCTTTAACATATCTATCCATCCTTCTAGCCATTCAAGCAGCCTTTCAGGCATACATACATCAATTTATCTTTTCTGACATCTATACTTGCTCTCATTCATTAATTCATCCATGTTTTCTGTGATTATATAACTATTCTCTTTTCATTCAACCTTTCACAAATCAATCTAGTCATTTAGACATTGCAAACTTATTTGCTCACCCACCATTGTAATTTATGACCTGACTCTTTCTCTGTAGAGTTGTAGGAAGAAGAGGCTTGTAAAGAACAACCTACAGCAAAGGGTGGGGTGCAGTGGGTGAGAGTTTACAATATCTCCTTACATAGGCAAACTGAAAACGTAGAAGTTATCAGTTATACATGATGTTCAGTAACAGCATGTAAGGTTACCTTTAAATGTTGTTCTTTTCATGGCTTTAAGCAGGGTCGGATTGGGATCACAATTCGGCCTGGGCACTGACGAAAAAAATGGCCCACATTCAAGAGGCGTGGCCCATATTTAATGGGTGTGGCTCACATTCAAGGGGCGTGCCCTTTCATAAAACACCATTTGCACATACAAGGAATGAAAGTGGGAGGATACTGTTCTTGCACAGGACACAGGGCCAAGGTGCCAATGGCGTACATGCTGAGCAACTAAAAAAAATAGCAAGGCCCCTTTCTGTTACAAAATTATTCCAGCCCTCTAGCACAAGAGCACCTGAAAAGCAGCAAAGCCGCTGCTATTAGTAACCTTAGTCCTTCACAGGCCTTCAGCTCAGGAGCACTTGAACAGAGGTAAGGCCCCTGCAATTAGTAAATTAATCAGCCCTCAGGGCCTCGGGAAAATGTCCTGGCAGGGGAGCACAAAACACAGCTAGGTAGGCAGGGGGAGGTTGAGGTGAAGCTGGTGCATGGGAAGTGCACTCCAAGTGTGTTCTGGCAGTTTGAGTGTTTACCATTTACTGTAGTATTACTGTTGTACCTGTGTATGCTACTCTTTTGGAACTTGCACACGTCACTTTTCTGTGATATCACACTGTATGCTACCTCTCACTTTTGTTTGCTTTAGATACTTGCCGCATGGGCTGCATGGGGCCCAGGCGGGCCGAGGTGAAAATGGCTCAAAGGCCTAAGAAACACCTGGCCCCCAGGGAGGCCGATTCTTGCAAACAATCACCCCTCTCCAGCCCAGCCTTAGCTTCATTGCTTGGCAGGCCAGGGGTGTCCGGCCGCACAGCGACGTTGCTTTCATTTTCTCTGTCTGCCTCTGTGTACTCTGTGGGCCGTTTTTTTTTCTCCCCTTTCCAAGTCCACTGTCTGTGGTTTGGGACAGGGGAGAAATAAACGGCCAACAGAGGGCACTGAGGCACCGGCCCTTCGGCCCATGCCCGAATGTCCGCCTTGCCAATCCGCCTCTGACTTTAAGCACTGTTTAAAAAAAGGGAGGAGTCTTTTCAAAGGAGGTGTTGGATGTTATTCTGTGGGCAGATTAAAGCACCTAAACTACAAATATGTGTGTAGTATAGTGTGGTGCTCGACTGGAGGTATGTTGTATCTCTGATTGCATGCAGATATGTAGATCAGCAAATACCTTCACGCAAACAACAAGCAAAGACTATTGGCTTTGAAAATAGATGCTACTTCATTTAAGTACAAAAGCAGTAACCATGGTATTGTTGAATATGTTAATGAAAATACTGCTGTTTAAAATTCATGAGACAATAAAAGAACGTTAATCTGATTTCTTAATTTTCTTTCATAGCCTTTTTTAAAGAAACTGTTTCATAATATGCCATGCTGGTGGTTTTACTTTTTTTATGTAAGACAATGTCTTCTGTTCATTGAGGCAGGAAGCTCCTTTGAGAATTTCAATGGGCGGGTTGGGTGCTCCTGCTGCAGTACAATTCAAGGCCATTTCAGCAGGGTCTGTCCGCGTTATCACAGGGGAGGAGCGCGCAGCTCTCTGAGATGGATACAGTTACACATAACAGGGTAGTGACGTCTGTGGAATTTACGGACGATTAGGCAACCTAGTGTGCTGCGTGCCCTTGGTACCTCATTACGGCGGACTGGGGAGCCGCGGTGTACAGTTTGGGAATCACTAGTTTTAGAATTAAACTTTGATAATTCTATGACTCCTAAGCGTTAAAATTGGCCACTGGTCTACGAAAAAATATTGGAAGTAAGCCAACATAGTGATAATTTTTGCTAGTTGTTTACGGTTTCTAGATTTCTAAACGTAAAAAACAGGACATTAAATGAAAATAGAAGAAGGACTATACTTTCATTTCTAGTGATGAGAGTGCATGTTAGCAGAGAATTAATTACAAAAGAGGCAGTCTGAACATAATTTGAATACATATGTGATAGTACCCCTGTGACAGCCTGCGGCAGTTGACATTACCGCGTGAAAACACGCGTTGTTTTTATGCACTAAGGAGTGCTTTGTAAGTAAGAGAGGGGGTTGATTTAGTTTTATTTTCCACACCTCCACGTTAACGCTGCCAAATGCTTCATGAAAGCTGCTCGTGGCACTCGTACGATAAACAACTTTATTTAAACTGTTTTTCTAACAGCCGCCGTGTACGAGATAGTATTTTTGCCTTTAAACAGATTTTGCTTCTAGTTTAACATATGCCTACTATGCATGTCATTAACTGTGTGTGCGGCACACTGCAAATTGCTTTTAGCGCAGGCGGTGTTATGACGTTCTCATAAAGATGTTCAAGAACATTTACAAAGATTCAAAAATTGTTATCGCCGCCTTCAACGGCAGGAAGTTGCCGCTATAGCGGCGAAAACAGCGTCCATAATATGCTTTATAAATTGCAGTCGAACGCAATGTTAGATATAAAGGCATATAACATATGTTTCAATTTGAATTTTGAAAAACAAAGGGGCATATTATAAAGGACGGTCGATATCTTTTCGCCGCTTTCATCGACAGGAAATTGGCAATAAAGCGGCGATAATGGGTTTCATAATATGCCCTATGGAAATCCTATCAAAGCCCATGTGAGATGCGAAAACATGTAGTATGGGCTACGATAGGAATTTCATACAGCATATCATCAAGTCCATTATCGCCGCTTTATCGGCAGTGTCCTGCCGATAGAAATGGCGATATTGTATCGTCCATCCATGATAATATGGCTCATATTATGAAGGCGATTATCGGCGCTTTTGTTACTGCGTTCTGCCAATAAAAGTGACGTGAAATTATCACGTCTTCTTCATAATATGCTCTAAGTATTGCCGCATTCTTTTATTATTGTTCTGAAAATGAGGCGATACTTTAGGTTATTAATAGAGCTCTTTTTGGTACAATGAGGTAGTTCTGAAAAGAACTGTTTTTTTGTGAAGTTTTTTTTTTCAAAAAGTTTTTTATTCTTTATAATTTGTAAAACTGGAACCAAATTTTTGAACTTTAAAACATGAACATTTGAAGTTCTTAAAAAATTAGATGCATTCGAATCTTTTATGGTCACGAAATCTTTTCTCAATAAGAATGAGGCTCTGCTCCCCGTATACAATCAATCCTTTGCACTTGTTGCATTTTATATGCACTTTTGACATAAATGGTTTCAATTCCATATGTTCAGTCGATGGAGATGTAGGTCGTCTGGTCGATGAAGTACTGGCCTCAGATGGTGGCAGTTCTGTGGCCAGAGCTCTTGTCGCTGCCTGTGCATATTGAACAGGGTGGACTAGGCTCATATGCCTCTTCATAGTATGAATTGAAAAGGAATATTTTTTGGTTGGATTTCCTCTTGAAAGTACGGAGCCACAAATTGTGCACGTTACTTTCGGAGCATTTACTTTTTTTTGCCCCTCAGGAAAGGTAAAAAATTGCCAAATAAAAGATTCCTTTTTTTTTTTTAAAGGAAGATAAAAATTTTCTTCAGATTCCGAAGAAGAATTGCATGCGGCCGCCATTTCACCAAAGTCTCCGAAAAGATGAAAAAGGTTGTTCTCTCTTCAGCGCTAAAAAGATAGTGAGGGAAGTTGGTGGTTTCTGGAAAATTGCAGAATAGAAACTACTATGAACCAATAGGAAGTGTTCTTTTCAAGTCACATGATTTTACATGCGCGTATTAGGACGTATACGCGGTGACGGAATCCGGACACGTACGTGAATTAGAAGTATCGGTCTAATGTAATGAAGTTTTAAAATGTGAAAAGGAGGAAAGGTATACATTCTCAAATGTTAAATACCTTCATATGGGGTCACAAGAACAATGCCGATACAGTATCAAACATTTTTTATTGTTTCAAAATACCGGGGTGCGCGCACTCGGTCGTGCACCACAGTACGTTTTTCAACATTTAGTGGCAAGTCTGAAAATGGTAAAATGAAGGTAAGGTAAACAGTTTGTAAAGCTTTTGAGACTCACAAGGAGTCCCTAAGCAAGTCTAACAGTGAAGAAAAGTTTGTAATACTATGAAAACATTTCTCGAAAATCTAAAATAAAACTATAGAATACATTAAAAAAATATTTTATATTTCGCAATTAATAAAACCAATGAAATATAATGAAAAAATATAATTTATAAACAGCTTATAGTTAGAAAGTTGCCTTTAAAAAACCTATGAAATTCACTGGAAAAACCATAGGTTTTACACACGTTATAGTTAGGAAGTAGCATTTAAAAAACCTATGAAATTCACTGAAAAAACCATAGGTTTCACACCAGTTATAGTTAGGAATTAGCATTTAAAAAACCTATTAAATTCACTGAAAAAACCATAGGTTTCACACCAGTTATAGTTAGCTGCAAAATTTTACTCGCATAAAACCATTGAAATTCCCATGTTATAGTTAGTTGGACTCACTATAACTTGCGCGTGCAATGCACTGCTGATGACATCACATATTACATCACTCATGACATGGTCAGTGACATCACTGATGACATCACTGATGACACCATCCTTGTGACAGAGTGATAGACCTCCTTTCACTGTAATGTTAGCCTTGAAACACATATTCAAAAATAAAAACTAAAATTTTGAAAAAAATGGAGATACCCATACCAGTTACAACAACCAATTTAGTAATTCCACCATCTATATACACATCCACTCATTTACCAACAGTTCTATATACTCACTCATACATATACTCACTCATCATATGTAGTAATACACCTATACATCCTGTTACACACCGACAGACATCCAAAAGTTACTCACACATATACTTACACATGCAAATAAACTATTGAACATCCATTTATTAGCATATAGAGCTATACACACACTACCACCTTACTTCTAAGGAAATTTACACATATTTATTCTCTTAAACAATCACTTATAGAAACACATACTAATCTAAACAGGAACTCTTACAATCCCTCACTCTCACATATACTCACTTATATACATCAATATTCACATATACTAGATTAAAACATATGTGTTTACAGATAAAGACACTAGTGAAACAGTCATTCACTCACTGACACACACATATACACACTCATCCACCCATACATTCCTGCACATATGCTGTCTTCAAAAGACATACAAAGAGAGAGTGAGTCATTCATGCATCTATGTGCTAAGTAATACCCCCACCAAACCATACAAACACTCATACCGATACTAAGAAAAACATCTAATAACCCATATACATACACATGTAGCTACTCACCAACCCATGCAGCCACTTATACACAAACTGAAATACTAATCCATATATTTAAATATTTAAACATTACTCACTAATATTTAATTTTCAGGAAGACACACATTCACTGGATGGTGTCATCAGTGATGTCATCAGTGATGTCACTGACCATGTTATGAGTGATGTAATATGTGACGTCATCAGCAGTGCATTGCACGCGCAAGTTATAGTGAGTCCAACTAACTATAACGTGGGAATTTCAATGGTTTTATGCGAGTAAAATTTTGCAGCTAACTATAACTGGTGTGAAACCTATGGTTTTTTCAGTGAATTTAATAGGTTTTTTAAATGCTAATTCCTAACTATAACTGGTGTGAAACCTATGGTTTTTTCAGTGAATTTTATAGGTTTTTTAAATGCTACTTCCTAACTATAACGTGTGTAAAACCTATGGTTTTTTCAGTGAATTTCATAGGTTTTTTATATGCTACTTCCTAACTATAACGTGTGTAAAACCTATGGTTTTTTCAGTGAATATATATATATATATATATATATATATATGTGTGAGGCTCCAAAATTCTTCATATTGGACAAAGAATAACCGCACTCGCGGGGGGGGCGTTTAAGCAAACTTCTTCTTTAATTGTTGCTGCCAAACAGACGCGTTTCGGCGTGCAGCCTTCTTCGATGTTCGCGACACTGTGCGTCGGACATGTTAATAAAGTTTTACACATGCATGGTCATAAAAAAGGACAACAAAAACCATTATAGTTAGGAATTTGAAATGTCATCAGTGATGTCATGAGTTATGTCACTGATTTTTCTCATCAATGATATACAGATTGTATATGGGGCACAAGATTAACATGGTTAACTCAAATCCTGTATAGCACTATTAGAACCGTCTTTTTACTAACATTATGTTATTAATTGGTTGCATATGTAAATTATTATGCACTAGGTTCATTGTTACAATGGATATTCTAACATTTTGTGCTTTTCCAGTTTTAAACATTTGAGCAACCACGGTATTGTTTATTCTGTGTTACTATATGTAATAATTGTACCCCATAGTCTGTTTTCCAGCTTTATTGTGTTCACACACAGCTGTTGTTAATTTTGGCACTGTTCACTTTAAATGTGGCGCCTATCCATGAGTAACGCGTCATGTGATCAAGGTCCAGGTCGGACCGAAACGCGTCATGGCGGCATTAGATGCAGGGCAATAACTTTAAATAAAGAAAAGCACAAAGAATTGGGTCCGCGTGTCTATCCTGTTCCGTTGTGGCAGTGGATTTTTGTGGATAGAGTACTGCAGTGTTTTAGTGTCGAACTGCTTCGTCGACACTTGCGGAAAACCCCTCCTTCTTTCTGGGCGTTACGGCATTCGAAGCAACTGGTCTTGTCTTGGCGGGACTTACTCATTTGGCTCTGGTGTGGAGCAAGCCGTACGGAAGCCCCTGGAGGCCGCTGAACTGCTCCTACCAAAGAGACTGGAATCGAGGTGGCCGGTGTGTGAATCCGAGCAACTGGAAGATATCTGGCAAGGTAGGAGACTGCGGACAATCCAGTAAGGAGAGTGCATAGTGAAAAGCTCAGAACATTGTTGACAATAGCTTTTCGCTGCTATAGCGCTGTTATTGCCCGAACAAAAATTGCATCATGGCCGCGGAGGCGTTACGAAGCCGAGAGGTGGCTGCGGTCGATATATTTGATGATTCCCCGGCTGGGGCGTCATCAATGGAGGTGCAGCAGGCTGCTGTGCCCCAAGTGAACTCAGGCGCGAGGGATCTATTCAGACGCTTGGAGAAATTTATGCGTGCCGAGCAAGCAAAGTGGTGGGAGGAGAAATCGCTTGCTCGGTATTTGGAAGTTGGCAGGGTCCCCAGGGGCTTAAGGTTAACTCTGGCCCCCAGCTATGAGGATCCGGACCCGGAAATGCTGGGAGAATGGGCGGATTGTAACCTAGACTCATCTGCCAGGCTGCTGCGTATACTGGTTAAATATGCAGCCAAAGACCGGCTTAAATTACAGGCTAAAGTCGAGGAGTTAAATGCAGAAATTGCTCTGATTGAGGAAACTGAAAGTATCAAGAGAATGAGGAAAGAGATGATGATAAAACTGCAGAAAGATGAGGACGACATTAAAAAACGCAAAGCCTTCAAATTCATTAGAGACAAACTGGATTACCAGAATGGCACTGTGTTCACTTTTGCTCGGAAATATGGAGCAGTAAAAAATAAGGGCGGTGCGGCTAATCTTCGCAAAATCCAAGGCACCACGGGGGATAGTACACCTTCCCTAACCTCAACTTCTGAACAGAGTGTCACTGGCAGCGAAAATGAACACGAAGAAGAGAATGGCGGACCTTCAAACATAGTAAAAGAAAAAGTTTTAATCTTGTCTCGCGCGGAAGAAATGAATGTTCTGTGCCAAGACAGACGAGACACGCTAAGACCCCGGAAGAAACAGCCGCATCAAAAAGGCTTTCAAATGCCAAGCGGGGGGCAAGGAGGAGGTGCAACCGGAGGCGAAAACGCGAAAAAATCGCCCAAGAAATCCAAGAGAGGCAGATGGAACCGGAAGTAACTCAGGAAAATACTTCCAACACTGTGATTAACCTCTCGGATATCGCCCTCAATAAAGCGGAATGTCAAATATTATCTCTAGGACTCTCCTTTTGTCCTGAAAGTAACTTCAATTACTCAGAAACACGTATGGACGTTTTCCGTTTTATACGGAAACTGAAATTGCAAAAACACCATATGCTCAAGGCGGATAAAGAAACGTCCACTGTCCCCACTTATGCTACCAGCCCGCCTCTGATCAACGCAGGTGATGTGGGCCTCTTCTTTGACCTTCGACAACTTCAAACTGAACAAAATGAGTCAATTGGTTTACTAGGCTTGGAGGGAATGGACTTGGGCAGCACGATTAAAACACCATTTAAACCTAAATCTGTTTTCCACCCGATAATGAGCCATGACAACATAGACAGATTCCACGAATTGGTTGCCTCGGATTTGAAAGATTTATACAGGGTGACTCACCACACTGCCACCGCAATGACTATTAAACAACGGTGTTACATTGAATTAATGAAAAAACTGCAGAAAAATGAAGATCTTGTCATAAAACAATCTGACAAAGGGGGCAACATTGTCCTGTGGCCGAGACACATGTATTTGGAGGAGGCGTATATCCAATTAAACGATACAACCTGCTATAAACGTAGTAATTTGCAATTTGTGAAATCTTCTTGGTTGGACTACTATGGTAAACTGGTGGCGTGGAAGAGTAGTGGGCTTATTAGCAATGATGAACACAAATTCTTGCATAATAGTTTCCCCGCTATACCTTCCATGTATTTACTTCCCAAGGTACATAAGAACATTCTTAAACCCCCAGGACGCCCAATAATTTCAGCTATTGGTAGTATAACAGAAAACACATCTAAATACGTAGATTATTTTCTACAGGAATGGGTTGTTAAATTACCATCTTATATTAGGGACACCTCAGATTTTTTAAGAAAGATCCAGGAAAGCAATTGGTCTGATGACTTGATTCTTATTACTATGGATGTCACGTCCCTATACACCTCTATTTGCCACCGGGATGGGATCAAAGCGGTTGAACATTATCTTAATCGCAGACCTGCATGCTTTTTGTTACATAACAAAATGTTGATTGATATGATCAAAATGTGTTTGGAACATAATTACTTCACTTTTGAAAATACTGTCTTCCAGCAAATTAGGGGGGTAGCTATGGGGGCCTGCTTCTCCCCGAGCTATGCCTGTTTGCACATGGGCTTGTGGGAGGAGCAGGTTCTTAAATTACAACATGAAGAAACTCTGAACACACATGTCCCCCTATGGCTCAGATACATAGACGACCTCTTCCTCTTGTGGAGGGGGCCAGAGGATCTGGCCTGGGAGTTCATTAAGAAATTGAACATCAATCAACTAAACTTGGAGTTCACAGCACAAATGAGTAAGACATCAGTAATCTTCCTTGATGTTGAGGTTTACATATGTGACAATAAGATCTGTACCAGACTTTTCCGCAAACCTACTGCTGGGAACTCATTATTACATGCATCCAGCCACCATCCCCAACATTTGATCAACAGCATCCCCTACGGGGAGATGTTGAGGATCAAACGTATTTGTAGCAACAGGGAGGAATGTAAGCTAGCACAGCAAAGCTGCAAGGAGAGATTTCTCCAAAGGGGTTATAGCAACTCCATTATTGAGAGAGCTATTCATAAAACTGAGTCCTTGACCCGTGACACCACATTGACCCTTAAAATCCCTACTGTACCCAGTGACATTTCCAATAAAGTGAGAGTTATTGTCACTTACAGCAAACAACAAGGTGCAATTAGGAAGATATTGAGGAAACACTGGGATCTATTACTAAAGGACCCGGTCATTGGGGGTGAATTAATCAAGAACAATCGCACTCCTCAAATGACCTTTCGGAAAGCTAGATCCATGGGCAATTGTTTAGTAAAAAGTAACTCTGAAATCAGGCAGCCTTCCAACTGGCTTTCAAAACAAAAGGGTTTCTACAAATGCTTTGTTTGCAAAGCGTGCAAACATGCTAAAAATACTAAGGAATACACCACTCCGTTCCTGCCCCGGCCAGTCAAAATCAAACACCGTATCACATGTAAAACTGAATACGTTGTTTACATTTTGGAATGCCCATGTGCACTCCGATACGTCGGTAGCACAAAGTTACCTGTACATATGAGGATTTTACAACACCTCAGGGCAATCACGAATAAAGATCAATCATATCCGGTTGCCAGGCATTTTGAACATAAGCATGGTAGTGACAATACTCTTCTTTCCTACTTTGCCATTGACTGTATTTTGCCGACACGTAAGGGTGGGGACAGAGAAAGTGCCTTACGCATGTTGGAAACTAAATATATCCTGGAACTGAATACCAAGTCTCCGATGGGCCTGAATGCCACGGAAGACTTACACACATGTATATGAATCAACTCCTTGTGTACATTATGTCTGTTGGGAGATTCCCAAGTAACCCATGATAGAGAGTCAACTGTTTGCTTAATTAATATATATGTGTTAATGTTTATCTGCTATTTGCCATCTTACACATTTTGGAAACGACTTGCCAAGCATTTAACGCATTATCAAATGAATTGAGATGAAGCGCCTTTCCTTTTAATATGAAGCTATGCATTTGTTTTTAACAACACATACTTATATATTTTGTTCATAGTGGTATAATTTATTTTGGATCATTTCAGATCCAACACGGGGTTCTCTATTTGTAATACACTTTTTATGTTATGCATTTTACAATTTATGCCATTGGCACCTTTGTAGTTTATGCATTCGACCACTAAATTTTTGGATATAGGTTGCCTATTTGCAGTGCTTGCCCACTGGGGCTTAATTTTTCTCATCAATGATATACAGATTGTATATGGGGCACAAGATTAACATGGTTAACTCAAATCCTGTATAGCACTATTAGAACCGTCTTTTTACTAACATTATGTTATTAATTGGTTGCATATGTAAATTATTATGCACTAGGTTCATTGTTACAATGGATATTCTAACATTTTGTGCTTTTCCAGTTTTAAACATTTGAGCAACCACGGTATTGTTTATTCTGTGTTACTATATGTAATAATTGTACCCCATAGTCTGTTTTCCAGCTTTATTGTGTTCACACACAGCTGTTGTTAATTTTGGCACTGTTCACTTTAAATGTGGCGCCTATCCATGAGTAACGCGTCATGTGATCAAGGTCCAGGTCGGACCGAAACGCGTCATGGCGGCATTAGATGCAGGGCAATAACTTTAAATAAAGAAAAGCACAAAGAATTGGGTCCGCGTGTCTATCCTGTTCCGTTGTGGCAGTGGATTTTTGTGGATAGAGTACTGCAATATATATATATATATATATGTGTGAGGCTCCAAAATTCTTCATATTGGACAAAGAATAACCGCACTCGCGGGGGGGGCGTTTAAGCAAACTTCTTCTTTAATTGTTGCTGCCAAACAGACGCGTTTCGGCGTGCAGCCTTCTTCGATGTTCGCGACACTGTGCGTCGGACATGTTAATAAAGTTTTACACATGCATGGTCATAAAAAAGGACAACAAAAACCATTATAGTTAGGAATTTGAAATGTCATCAGTGATGTCATGAGTTATGTCACTGACCATGTCATGAGTGATGTAATATGTGACGTCATCAGCCATGCATTGCGGGCGCGCAAGGAATAGTTAGCTGAACTAACTACAACGGGGGAATTTCAAAGGTTTTGTATGAGTGGAATGTCCAGCTAACTATAACATGTGTTAAACTTATGGTTTTTTCAATGAATTTGCAAGGTTTTTCAAATGCTAATTCCTAACTTTAACGTGTGTGAAAACTATGGTTTTTTCAGTGAATTTCAAAGGTTTTGTAAATGAAAATTTTTAAATGTATTAATTATTATATTTCTTTCTTTTTATACTAATTTCTTACGTTTTTAATATAAATATTTATATTTATTTTATTTTTTAAATTATATTTCATATTCTTATTGTAAAATATTAACAAAACTAAATAGCAAATAATTTTTTTGATTTCTTTTTCTAGAGTATATTAAAATTGAATTCTATATAATTCCTTTTTCATTGGTTATTTTTGGTAATCGTACCGTACGCGTACGGTAACGGAATTACACCAAATTTGGCAGAGTGGTAGAGTTCAGTTCGCAGATTGTGCTTTTTGTTAAATGGTGTAAATCCGTTCAGGAGTTACTGAGAAAACCCCTATAGACTATGCATGTAGTGTTCGATGTACCGGGAAACTTGCTTTTATATCTTCAATTCCCCAATCTGTATCCTTACACTTCCAGTAAACACTATCACACTTCTGTTTCAGTATTGTAGTGACCATACAGCACTATGTGCTTATCTATACACTGTTCTAAAAGAATCCATTCACTACATTAAAACTCTAACCAGCAGATGTATAATAAGTGATACATCCCCAGAGATATGCCAGTTATTGCGTACTGTGATATCACCTCCTTCTGGCGCAGGGCTTTATAATGTGATGCACCTTCCAGATGTGTCACATTGTAAATACTACACACCATGGCACATCTTTTGCACCACCAGTGCATCACAAAAGTGATGCAACGGCTGTGTTAAAAGAGGCACAAGGGGGTTGTAAATCCACCCGTAACACATAGAAATTCATCCAGGCAGTTTCACCAGCAGTGCAAATTAAAGCATAGACTTGTAACATATTTATGTGCATATGTTACATTCAAGTGCTTCGGAGGAACTACAGTATACTATAGTTAAACTGCTTATAGATTTATGCTGTAGCAGTTCCTTATAGTTCTGCACTTTCACATTCACCATACACTATTAATGTATTCATTCGTTCATTTATGAACTACACATTCATTCTGAGAAACTTCTATACAATAACATAGAAATATAGCTCTTTCTTTGACCAGTGAAGGTAGTTCTAAAAAGAACTGTTTTTTTGTGTTTTTAGTTTTCTATTTGTTTTGTGTTTTTTTCAACAATTTTTTTTTAAAACCAAAAAAATGGAACTGGAACCCAAAAAGTGTCCAACAGGAACAAAAGAATGAAAAAAAAACTAATGTCGAGGACACCGATGCTTCTGCTTCCTGCGTTTTATCAGGTCGATAGACTGTTCCCCATAACACAAAAGTTTATCGCAATAAATGCATGGAATTTTAACTTTACCAAAATCAGCATCAATTTGTGGGTGTGGACTGCTTGCTGAAAATGCTGCAGCAGCAATTGATGTGCTTGGTGCAGTAGCAGGTGGGTTGTCCTGCAACCTCCGTGTTGCAGCTCGAGCAAAGTTGTTGGGGTGCAAGTTCTTCACGTGTCACACCATATTTGCTGTCCCAAAGGAGTATTTTTTAGATGGATCACCCCTTGAAAGAATTGTTTGGCAAATTTTACAGGTAACTTTTGGAGCATTGACCTTTTTTTGCCCTTCAGGAAAAGTACCTGGTTTGACCTAAAATAACCACAGCTTACTATAAATTGTGTTCTGTCATGAACTTCTTATGACCTCACATAGCACATGACTCACTGATCAATGATGATATCATTCAATGAGTATGTTAGTTTGTTTTATAGTTTACATAGTGGTAGGTAGCGACCATATTACTTTTCTACCTAATTTTGTACAGTCTGGGTACAACTAATGAGTGCAAGGGTTTACAAAATGCATGTGCTCCTAATGCAGTACTTAATTTCTAAAAAATATAAGTGCTGGGGCCTCATCCAGAGGTCACTGCAGCTTGCACTACCCATTTGTCTGACAGCATGGCTAGTATCAGTACTAACATACCTACTGACATCACACCAACAAGTGTGGCAAATTAGACTATTACAGGCCCCCCCAAGCTATAAGAAAGGCTTGGGCAGCAAGTATCAGAAATTTGTTATGCATATTGAATTAATAAACAACTCTTTGTGTGCTAATCTCTAAATTAGGCAAACAGGGCCACCATGTGGCAGACTGTCATAAGTGCTGGTGTTGGCTATTAAGTTCCGGTGTTGGTAATTCAGTGTGGGTGCCGAGCATCATAAACCACTATCTCAAATTAAGCACTGTCTAATGCATCATGGGTGTTGAGAGGTATTGAACATGTAATAAATCTTTGCATTGAAAAGTAACTCTGTATGCAGGTGACAGTTAACAACTTGTGTTCAGTATGTTCCACACACGTTTTTCGGCTATGTAGAAAAATGTTTTGAACAAGTCACATCTTCTACACACTTCATACTAAGTATTGTAAGCAGTCTTGAGTTATTAGACAGAATCATCTCAGCATGACAATATCTACATAACATAGAAGACTCTCCGTACTAGGTACTAACCTATGTACGTGTGCTTCTTTTGCTTCAGAGGATGAGCTATCTGTAAAGATTGATCACAGCATGAAGGCAGCAGGTAGTATAATATTTCATACCTTAGTTAATTTTAAAGGAAGTGTTTTTTGTTTTTACATGTGTTGCATGGAATGTGCACTGCTCTTAGTGGATACTTTTTAATACTCTGTGGTGTATTTCTCACGAGAGTTTCACTGTCTGAAAACAGTGTGTTACAATGTGAACTCTCACCATAGAGTAAACACTGTTAAAAGTACCCACTGTTCTATTCATGTCAGCTTCATTTCTCAAGTAGGTTTGGTGACTGTGAGGTGTTTGAGACAGAGCAGACCTATCCATAATGATGCATTTTTTGGGGAATAGACGTTGATTATCTTGAGTAACTTGGCTATCTCTGAACAGCTGTATACATATTGAACGCTGTGTGCGATGAGAGATTCCCATATATCTGTGGTTGATTTTTAATCTGAACAATGCTACACGTGGTCTATGGTATAGGGTCAATGTTGCATATAACACATGCTTGCTTGTTATTTTGTACTTACTTTCAGGTCTCTAACACCAAACTAGTTTATAGACTAATGTGTACAAAAGAAGCCTGGATAATGTCATCAGTTATGTCATCAAAGATGTCATTTGATATGCCATCAGTTTTGTGATAGAACATGTCATGAGTGATGTAATATGAGGGCAAAAGCAGTGCATGGCTGAAACAAGTTATAGGTATAGTTCTGTCCAAAACATTAATGTTGTCAACAACATATTTACCTAATTTTGACACTACTTTATCCTTTGGATTATTTGAGTGACTATACATATATAACTATCACCATATTTCACCACTGTGCAGTTATAGTTTGGTCTGAGTTTGCATAGGAAGAGCATTTTTGGCACCTTTAGAGGAATCTTCACTAAGCGTTAGAGAAAAAGTTAATCCACATCAGCTTCCTCATTGGATGTTTTATGGTGATCCGTCAAGCAAAGGCCGAGAAAAAGGGGGGCTGCCTCAAAAAATTCCCACAGGAATTTTAGGAAGCTTTTTAGAAAAGAAAAGATAGGTTGGACAAAATTATACCAAATTTGCCAGATTTGTCCAGAAATATACACAGGTCTTAATGAAGAGTCCACTCTCTCTGCACACCCATTCTCTGGGAAATAGCCAGAAAAAATAAATACCCCCCCACCAACTTGGACCTACATCCAGAATGGCTGCAAACAAGACCATTTCTCCCCATAATGGCTATGCATTCATATTTCCTAATTTTTCTCTTTCACTCCTTTCTACGAGCCCTCCCTCTCTCTAATCTCCCCGTTTTCCTCTCTCTTCCCCCTTTCCATGTCTCCCTTCTCCTTTTCTTTCTCTTCAATTTACACATCTCCTTCCTCCTTTTGTCTTACCCTCACGTTCTCCTCACCTCTCTCCTCCCTACCGCCTTCTTGTTCCCTACTATATCTCTTTCTCTCATCTCCCCCTGATTGTCTTGCCTGATCTCTCCCTTCCACTCACACGTTTGTCTCTCTCTCTCTCTCCTCATCTCTCATCCATCGCTCTATTATATTTTCTCTCTTCTTGTTTCTCACCTCTAACTCCTCTGCCGTTTTGTCTCTTTCTCTCCATCAACTGCTCCTATTGGCCCTGTTCTTCCCTCCCACCTTTCTGCTTCATATTTCTCCCCACTCTCTCCCTCAGTGGAAATAACAATAAATGTGCTTTGGCCATTGTGGTACCCTTGATTTGCGCCATTTGTTTACAAATTTTGACTAAAAATTGATGCAGTTGAAAATAAAGATATAAATTAAACAAAAAATGGCATGTTTGGTATTCCTCCTCCTAAGCCTGTGGCTTAGAAATGAGTCTTGACAGGTACAACACATTCTTCAGGAGGTTATATGTATTTCTGATGTTAAAAAAAAGTGAGTGATGTAATTTCTACAGTCTTAAAAGCCTGGTAGTGAAAGCAGTTTTCAGTCTTATTCTCTGTTCTTATTTCCAAATTATTAATTGCAAAAGATACTTTTAGTGCTTAGAAAGAGCAGAAATAATTTGAGCCTAAATGAAACAAATTTGAAGTATGGAGGGCAGTCGTCCCACATGGACAAAACACTCAACCAGATGCACATCATTAAAGGAAAGGAGGGAGAAAAAAGTAGCTACAGTCTTGCTCCCTCTCCTGGTTAACTGTACTTCTGTCAAACAGTGGTGCTGGAACAATTTTCAGAGTGGATGGGCTATCATCAATGTTACATCACTGAATGCAGGTGGATTGTGAAAAATACAAGCATCACTCAAAGACAAAGATATATATTCATGAGGATATAGTGCAGTGCAGCAAGTCACCTAAAGAGACACAAAACTCCTCTATAATATACCCCCAAATTTGAACATATAGACAGAGCACAACAATAGATATTTCAAAACTGGTTGAGCCCAACCAGGTAAATTGTTTAATACAACATTATTCTAGTACAGACTGTTCAGCAAACAAAGTTCTTGGCAGATGTTTCGTAGTTGTGATATTAATGCAGCTACAGCCGACACGTGTTTCGTCGCGTATCTGCGACTTTCTCAAGGCTCTAAATGAAACATTATCATTCGTCCGGCAAGATCAAGCGTCTGAAATAGTAGATCAGACACGTAATAACCGGGAGTGTCAATCCAGAGGACAGAACATGAATTCTCCCGTCAGAAAAAGTAAACTCTTCAAAGTTTTCTGTAAGTGCATGGGTAGAAGTGATTTTTATGAAGTCAAGGCCGAGGACCCCCGATACTTGAGAACAGGTTACCGGATAAATCCTGGTTTTTGCTCCTATACATTTGGAAGGTGTAGTATTCAATATTATGGCATTTAAATAATCCTCAACGACGGGACAGAATGTTCATGCAGAGTAAAATTGTTCCGAACAAACAAACTATCGGGAAAGGAAACAACGCGGAGCGAGCAAATACAGACATTGGAGCCTACGACTGAAATTGAAGACAAGAAAAACTTTACTCTGCATGAACATTCTGTCCTGTCGTTGAGGATTATTTAAACGCCATAATATTGAATACTACACCTTTCAAAGTTTAGGAGCAAAAACGAGGATTTATCCGGTAATCTGTTCTCAAGTATCGGGGGTCCTCGGCCTTGACTTCATAAAAATCACTTCTACCCATGCACTTACAGAAAACTTTGAAGAGTTAACTTTTCCTGACGGGAGAATTCATGTTCTGTCTTCTGGATTGACACTCCCAGTTATTACGTGTCTGATCTACCAATTCAGATGCTTGATCTTGTTGGACGAATGATAATGTTTCGTTTAGAGCCTTGAGAAAGTCGCAAAAACGCGACAAAACACGTGTTGGCTGTGGCTGCATTAATATCACAACTACGAAACATCTGCCAAAAACTTTGTTTGCTGAACAGTCTGTACTAGAAGAATGTTGTATTAAACAATTTACCTGGTTGGGCTCAACCAGTTTTGAAATATCTATTGTTGTGCTCTGTCTATATGTTCAAGTTGACAAATATACAGGGGAATTCCTGTTATATATGAGGGATTGCTGTGGGTGGCACAGTATAAAGATATTGAACATGCAGATAACAGAAGGAAATTAATTGGACTTCTTTGCAAACAAAGCTGAGGTGCTGGCTGTTCTAAGTATTCCACTGCCAACATTTTCCTTTTGTATATACCCCCAAATTTATTTATTCATTTAAATTTGTATGTCAGCGCACAGCTACCCAAAAAGGGTTTACCGGCGCCACGAGGAACAGCAGAGAGTGGAGAGACCTATTGGCTGAAAAGCCAAGTTTTGAGAGATATACGAAATAAAAGGAGATTTGATTGCATGCGGAGGGGCAAAGGCAGAGCGTTCCATAAAACAAGACCCAGGTAGGCAAAAGAGTGCCCTCCCATTCGAGAAAGTCTGACTTTAGGGACTTGGAAATTCTCTTCAGTGGAAGACCGAAGAGTGCAAGAGGGAAGATAAGGACAGGCTAGATGTGGAAAGTAGCGGGGAGACTTAGTAGGCTTGATACGGAACATGTAGGTAAGAGCTTTAAATTTGACCCGTGCCAGTGGAGGTTCACCAGCAGCCCGGACGTCGATGCAGTTTTGGATGCTCGGCAAAGCAATCTAGCAGCAGAGTTTTGCACTCGCTGCAGCTTACGCGTTACCTCTTTGTTGACTCCAAAGTAAAGATGTTCCCGTAGTCCAGCCTAGACGTAAAACGGGCCTGGACTATGGTACGCTGGGTGTGAGGAGGTAGCATCCACACAATGTTCCTCAGCCATTTCAGAATGGTGAAGCAGCAACCTTGGTGACTTGTTGACGCATGGAAAGAGAGTCGTCTATGATGAAGCCAAGGTTGCGTACCTGGATAGAGGGTTGTGGAAGCGTACCCATTTCTGGGGGCCATTGTTGGGGGCCCCAGAGACCTCTTTCTTTGCCCAGGAACAGGACCTCCGTTTTATCGCCATTAAGTTTAAAAAAGTTGGCGTTCATCCAGACCACGACTCTGCTGATGCCTGACCTGAGTGCAGAAGGCTCAGAGGTTTTGCCCGCTGAGAGAGAGAAGAGGATCTGGGTATCGTCAGTGTATGAAAAGAGCGACAGCCCAGATTCCTCTACCATAACTGCCAGGGGTCTAACGTAAATGTGAAACAGCAGGGGGCTGAGAATAGAACCCTGGGGGACCCTATAAGGTGAAGAATGTGGCTTGGATTTAGAGGTGGATGAGAAAACCTGAAAGGTGTGGTCGGAAAGGAAAGAAATAAGCCAATTCAGGGCCGCCCCGGTGACACCGGAGGATTGGAGGGCCTTTATGAGTACGGTGTTGGGAGACTGTATGAAAGGCTGCACTCAGGTCAAGCAATACCAGAGCCATGGTTTTGCCAGCATCAAGGTTCTGTCGAAGCATTTCTGTAACCCCTAAGAGTGTGAACTCAGTAGAAAAACTGGTCCTAAAACCGGACTGGGAAGGATGCAAGAGCTTATTGGTTTCAATGAACTTAGATAAGTGGCTATTAATGTCTCTCTCAAGGATTTTTGAGCGAGCAGGAAGCAGTGAAATCGGATGATAGTTTGAAGGGAGTGCAGGGTCAGAGTTAGTTTTTTTTAATAATAGAAAAACCATTGCATGTTTCCAATCTGGGGAAAGAATGAAGTCTGTTAGAGATGTATTGAGAAGTTCAAGAATGTGGTTAAGTGAGGGTTGTTCAATTTGTTGTAGGAGCGCAATGGGCAATAAGTCACAGGGGGATCCTAATTTATTTTGACTAAGATGTTGTGTGAGTGTCACCATGTCCAAGGGCGGCCAGGTGTCAAGAGTAATCATATGCATCTGGGCCGTGCAGTTTTCGGACACAGGGACAGGATGGTCAAAGGTCACAATGGGTGAGGGAGAAGGAGAGGGGAAAGTTCTAGCCAGAGCAGAATAAATAGTTTCCACTTTATTTAAGAAACATTGGGCAAGATCCTCGCATTGTGTTGCATTTAGGCTGGCGGATGATTGCATCGCAGCTAAGCCAGATAGATCTTTAACCATGTTGAATACAATTTTAGGGTAGTTTTTAGCATGAGTGATGGATGTAGAGACATAGTTTGCACGTGCAGACCTGCAATGGGAATGATAAGCCCGTTTAATAGTAAGGTAGCTGATTTTGGCTTCGGGTGCATAAGTCTTTAGGCATCATCGCTCTTAGCTTTTACATTTGTTTTTCTCCTTCTTTAATTCTTCGGATAACCAAGGGGCGGGGGGGCGGTGACTATTAAACTTCCTGCCTGAGATAGGAGGCAAGTGTCAAGAGCCGACTGAACCCAGTCTTGAAAAGCCACAAGGTCCAGGGCAACATTGTTTTGGAAAGTCAGGGCATTGGTGGACAGGAATAAATTAAACTTAACAATGTCAAGATTTTTCCAGTTCCTGGAGGGTTCAGCAGCGATGTTGCTAATCGCATGTGTGAGACGAGGGGCTTCAAGACTGAAGCCCACTAAGAAGTGATCAGTCCAGCACAGTGGAATGGCTGCTGGGCAGTGTACAGAGGGTAAATTGGAGAAAATGGGGTCAAGAAAGTGACCTGCTTTGTGAGTAGGCCCACTGTTATGGAGTGAAATTTTCATGGCTGCCAAGTCGGAGATAAAAGTGTTGCTGATGGTACAGTTGGAGTCCTCTAGGTGGAGATTGAGATCTCCAATAATTGTAAAATTGGCTGAACAAAACAATAAATGAGTGACAAGATCGGGAAAGTTTATAGCCCATTAGCCTGCAGGACATGGGGGGCGGTACACCAGCATCCCAGAAAGAGTGAAGTGGGGAGTCAAATTTAATTTAAACACTGCTGCTTCACAGTCAGGAATCAGTATTTCATCGAACTTACAGCAAAAGCTGTTTTTAAAAATAATGGCGATCCCCCCCACCCATCCTATCTTCTCTATCTTTCCTGACAATAGCGTAGGTAGATGGCAAGGCTCTGGTAACCTCAGGGCCAGAGCAGATGTTAAGCCATGTCTCCGTTAAGAAGATGGCGTCAGGTTGTAAGGCCACAAGAAGATCTAAAATGTCTGCCTGATGTTTAGGGAGGGAGGGACAGTTAATGTTGTAAAAAGAGAAGTTATTAGGAAGAGCTGGCTTGGGTTTCGTATCATATTGGGTTTGCTGGTGGGCTAAAATACCGGGTCGTGTAGCATTACCTGATTCATCTAGTTCAGTTTTAAATGTGAAATTGCAGCCCTGGCAGGTGGGAGAGTTCCCATCCACATTAAGGCGGGCGCAGGGAAGCCGGGAGTTCATACGGAAGTTCAGCATCTGGGTAGAGGAGAACTTTATACTATCGCTAATCTGGAGGGCAGGGGTTGGGGCCCCGGGTCCCGGCCTGGCGCGGACGGGAGCAGAAGGGCTTGCCTTTGGCATGCCTTCAGCGTGCTACCGGCGCGCCCGCTGCACGCTAGTTCCATAGGATGCTTTTGAAGGGCCCGCCTTGGAAAGGGAATGCAACCACTAGAGCGTCCCCTGCCTGAAGATGGTGGCGGTGTGTGGCACAACCCGGAAGTGGGTTGTAAATAAGCGTGCAGAGTTTCCCTGTGACTTCCCTCCACACAAACAGTCTGCTCTTGACTGCGGGGGACCGGGGGGGTCACAGGTAACGAGGCGCGATCATACAGGTGCAAGAAGCAAGGTAAGGCAAAACAAAATGCTGGCTGAAGCGCTCGCGGTTCTAGATTGAGGAAGCAACTTCACAATAGATTTTAAAAAACAGTACACATTCACTCAGGTTGTTATTTTTAAAAAGCAAATAAAATCAAAAGTTCAAAGCAGCAACAATAGGCAGCTCGCTACGCTATTCTGTTCTAAGATGGTTTCGAGCACACGAGTCCCGCAGCCTCCCTTTGAAGGGCCCGCCTTGGGAAGTGAAAGCAACCACTAGAGCGTCCCTTGCCTTAAGATGGCGGCGGCGTGTGGTACAAACCGGTAGTGGGTTGTAAATAAGCGTGCAAAGTTTCCCTGTGACCTCCCGCCACACAAACAGTCGACTCTTGCCTGTGGTGGACCGGGGAGGTTACTGGTAACGAGGCGCGATCATACAGGTGCAAGAAGCAAGGTAACGCAAAACAATATGCTGGCAGAAGTGCTCAAGGTTCTAGAATTGAGGAAGCAACTTCACAATATATTTAAAAAAACAGTATACATTCAATCAGGTTGTTATTTTTAAAAAGCAAATAAAATCAAAAGTTCAAAGCAGCAACAATAGGCAGCTCGCTACGCTATGCTGTTCTAAGATGGTTGCGAGCGCACGAGTCCCGCAGCCTCCCTTTGAAGGGCCCGCCTTGGGAAGGGAACGCAACCACTAGAGCGTTCCTTGCCTGAAGATGGCGGCGGCGTGTGGTACAAACCGGTAGTGGGTTGTAAATAAGCGTGCAGAGTTTCCCTGTGACCTCCCTCCACACAAACAGTCGACTCTTGCCTGCGGTGGACCGGGGAGGTCACAGGTAACGAGGCGCGATCATACAGGTGCAAGAAGCAAGGTAAGGCAAAACAAAATGCTGGCAGAAGTGCTCAAGGTTCTAGAATTGAGGAAGCAACTTCACAATAGATTTAAAAAAAACAGTATACAGTATACCCCCAAAAAATGTAGAAAATGAGAAACTCTATTCAGCAAGAGAGTGGTAAGGGTCTAGTATGTGCCTAGTGGTGTCTTATGTAGCACACTGTCACACATGTATTATCCAAACATGGCATAGTGCACACTGTTATTTACCGACAGCACATTTTCACTTTAAATGGCCACTTATTCGTAAAGACATTTCACTGATAAAACTATAAAGCACACAAATGATAATGTGTCGAATTTGGGTTTCAGCAAATAGCCGTCATTTATTCAACACCAAGTAATTGCTTTGGTTTGATCCTATTAAAATGTTTGCTCCAATCACACTATGAAATAAAAAATCACGTATTTTGTGCGTTCATGACTGCTGATACATTTTGAAATATTTGTAAATTTTTTTTTATAAGTATTTCAATGTTGTTCTGTTTTTGAAAAAAATTAACCCCTACTGCCTTTCCTTTCACATCAGCAATATTGTCAAATACTTCACTTTTCAAAATCCGCTCTCTTTGCAGTCAAAGAAATGTAAACATGAAGCTGTATGTAATAAGAATAAACATCAATTTGTGAGAAGACATAGCCCAACATTTGACCTCTGTCACTAACTTTACAGCAAAGGCGATAAAATGAACATTTTCATGCTTCTCATCGCTCATTCACCTTCAGAACACCAACATGGCTGTTATAGGGGGTACTACAGCATCCTGCATGCTCCTAATTCCAGCGTGGCCTTTCGGTCAAAACAGAGGAAAAATCAATGACATTAGCGATGCAAGCAGAGACCTAGTTGGCTGTTCTGGACTTTGTCTTGATTTCTCTTGGGGAATAAGGCAGCCCTTGAAAGCCATCTGGGGGGTTGTAGTTCTACACAGACAGGCCTTTACGAAAAGAACAAGCCAATGGACTTCAACTCCCATAATAAAACGCACTGCAATGAGCAAACCAAGCAGGAGCTTTCTGTCGTACTCGCAAGCTCCACTCGGTTCGGCAGCTCCATTCAGTGGGACCAGTAGCATCCTGTTGGAGAGTGGATTTTTGGTAGGGGTAAGTATGACCCTACCACTAGTAAAAATGCCACTTACATGGTATAGGGTCCAGTAAAGGTCTCAGTAAATTAGCCCCTTGGTCAACCCTTGGGAGCTGACAACAAGCATCCAGGCCTAACTTAGGAGACAGGAGTATAAAGTATTTAAAAGCACCAATACATTGAATAAGTAAGACATAACACATAATAAAAATCCCACACAAGTTATAAAGAAAGGAAATATTTTTTACAAATAAATAGACATCAAAACAACAACAATCCAATGTAGGGAAATGGAGATATGAATTTTTAAAGATTCACCACTTTATAGTGCTTAACAACCTATAGCACCACTCTGGGACATCTGGTTGCGCTTGACTGGGACAAAGTCAAAGTTAGAGGTCAACAGCAATGGAGCCCTGGTCGAAAACACTAAACGAGAAGCCCCAATCAAAATGTTAAGTTCACACTTACAAACTTTTCTGAAGCTTTTTCTTCCGACATTGCTCGACCCTCCACAGCTGGCAAGATTCAGGGAGAGTTTGCCGGTTTGACTTTCTGCGAGGCCACGGTCAAATCCTGGAAGTCTGGAGCATTGGAACTTTCAGCAGGACGACCCCAAAATTCTGTCTGAGTCGCATTTTAAAGTGGCCAGCTGAAATCTCGACGTCGAGTCTGTAACCTTAGGGAGCTTTTGCCCAAAAGTTCTCCAAAGTTCTCCAAACTTCAGGAGGTGCTCCCTGGAGGTCTCCCTGTAGCATCAAAGTGTCCAAACCACCAATCCAAAGATCTAGAATATCCTAGAAGGTCTCTGGGATCTCTTGACTCACAGTAACGATTGGTGCTAATCAGAGTGAGTGACACAAAAAGGATATATTTTTTTTAATGTGTCCCCTAAGGGGACACCAGCCCAATCACAGTGCTCCCAGACAGGAGTCAACCCAGGTAGCTCCCACCACAGGAACCTTCACCAATGGACTCTATAAAGCCCCACTGGGTCAACAGGAAGTGCCCGAGGCCCCTCCTTAAGGCCAATTCCTAGTCTCCATGCTGTCAACACAAAGATCAATCAGGGACTATAAGAAACCACCAGTGAAAAGTTCAACAGGTTACCTTGAGGCCCACGATGCCTCCTTTCATATCACTACCCCACCTGCTGAGTCCTAAAGTGCACCCACCATATGTCTGCAGGGTGCAGTCCTCGTCAACTGCTCATGTGACAGCTCAGAGCAAACATCCTGGACAGAAGTGGCTAACATGACCCAAACTAAAGTACAATGTCTCTTCTCTTAAGATAGGGGCCACCTGGTCAGCTGGTACTCCCGCAATGGGACTACCCACCTCCTGCACCATCACACCAAGCTGGGGCTGCACCCACCAGCCAAACCAATGCCTGTCAAGCTATGACTTCAAGGGGCCTCAGGGTTGCACCCCAAGGCTCGTACACCAGAAGTGTTCCAGGCAGTCGTCCTCTTAAGGCAGAGTCTCATGCACGCCCCCCAGCTACAGGGGCTCTGCTTTAAGTCCTGGGGTCTAACCCCACACGACCTACCTGACTGGACATCAGGCTGGGCATTGCCAGTCGCCACCTCAGGTACAGGTAAAAACAGTCCTAGTATATCATCATTCACTGTACTCAGGCAGTCACCTACCATACCCTGACATCTCAGGGGTGACCACTAATCCATTCTGGGAATCTAGAGCATCCTAAGCCTTTCTCTGATCTCCTCAGGGTTAGCCACTACCCCATCTATCTATTTTGGGAACCATCACATCCACGGAGGGCCTCTGCTTTAAGTCCTGGGGTCTAATGCAAAGTCCAAAATGCACCCATGGTCAAACACTGTGAAGAAAAAGGGCATGGGCCACAAGACATAAAGTGGACAGTCCTCAAACACGTAAAAGGAAGGTGCTCGGACTCCAGATTATCCTGGTTTGAAGCAAAATCCATCCTACGGCTGGGGACAACCGACAATGGACTCAACAAGATGAGCAAAATAATGCATTGCATATGAGCGGCCATTGCCAGTCCACAACTCACACCTTGCAAGAAACCAACAAAGGGCAATATGTCCAATCAAACTCCACAAGACAGTCACAAGTTTAAACACACCATGCAGCATCCCCAGCCACAAAATCACATGTAGCAGTGAGAGATCCGCCAACAGCATCATGGGAACAACACAACCTCCCTCCATTCAAACAACCAATCAAATACAATGGGAACAACTATGTCTAAGCATTGAACTTGAACGTTTCATCAGATCCAGAGATAATACAGAGCAACGTCACTACATGACTTAACCCATGAATGAGGGAGCACACCGGTACTCGATAAGAAGTTCATTCATTTCTCCATATGGCACAAGCAAAGTCTTCCGACACACGAAAAAGGCCCTCCCAACCCTGTTTAGTTCAGCCACAAAAGCGAGAGGGCCTTGCAATACCATGGCAACCGAAGACACAATCCCTAAAAAGAGGAAGTCAGGCAAGGGCCAGGCAGAGTACAGGCAGAGTACAGCAACACCCATCACACTGAATTCAACCCGGAAGCGATTTGGAGAATAGGTATAGCGTAGCCAAACCTCTTGTCTTTGCATGCACAATAAAGTACTCAGCATGGATCATTAACAGCATTCAAGCAGTATGGCAGAGGAAAGGAGAAATGAGACAGGCGCCGCACGAGAAGGCACACTGGATTCATTCCAAGTAAGGTACCCGAGATTAGGCCATTTATGTAAGCGGGACGGTGGCACAGGCGACCAGCATGCAGGGCCACCTCACAAGAATGCCTATACCACCGGTAGGTAGCCAGCTCTACCTCCCACTGCCACAATTTTAAAATCACAAGCATGTAGCTTAAGAGCGGGCACACAAAGCATGCTCACACCTGCCCTAAGGCACAACCTTCCTTCCCAATTTCAATGTTAAAATGACGCAGCACCCTACAAACAGGGGCTAGCTATGGAAGATGCCTAGTTTCTCTCACATGTTTGCTGCACAAATACCGAGCAGGCATGCCTTCCAAAGCAACACAGACCCCCTGGAGATTTAGGTCAGTGGCACACAAGGCATACCATTCTCAAAGTTTCCAGTATCCAAAATTACAACTGTGGAATCTATGCACACCCATACAGAGTAACATCATGTGCAAAGGCGATGTGACGCACAGCTTGCATGTCAGCCCACGATTGACTTAAGCTGACACCAGGCTTTCCCATGATCAGCTCCCCAAGGCATGTAAGGAGCAACCAGCACCACAGAACCACCCCCAGGATGCAATGTGTGGCACTGAAAACACAGACCAAACAACACACCGAGTTCCAGTAGGACACCAATGCATGACTCAGACACAGCAGAATATAAGATAGGATATACTCAGCATTTAGTATTTCACCGTAATAAATCAATCCAACAAGACAGTCAAGTTATCCCTCCCTATGTAACCGCCAGGTGAAAGAACAAGAAAGAAAGGTGCCAAGCCTACCACGCCCACCATGGAAGACAGCCTTCTATGCCAAGACAAGTACACACCCTAAGAAACCTACAGTTTTCCACAAGAAACAATACGGTATGTTACAAAAACAGAGTGGTAAACGTACCACTCAAGTATAACTCACATGTGACAACTAAAATGCCTGACATATCCATTAATACACACAGTGTCCCTCAAGAACACTTTTTGCCCTGAAGAAGACCGTCCACATAACCACCACCCAGGTCCACCCCTGAAGGACGAAACGCATTGGCGTATTCCACACAGAGATCAAGAGCCAACTCAAACAACTAACCGATGCACACGAGGCACCACAAGGAAAGCGTAACCAAGGACACTTGAACAATTTATTAATTTAAAGCTCTGACCTCCACAGGGCCTTACAATAGCGACAGTACATAAAAAAGTGCGAGGACTCAAGGGTATCAAGTCCCAACAACAAAGAATAGTAGGACGCAAGACACACCAAAAAGATATCTGGTTTAATTTGCAATAGGTTGGAGGAGCAAAATACCTGTAAATGGTAAAAATCCTTTACAACAAATTTTTCATTACAAATACTTTTACCCCGCATACCATTTAAACGCATGTTGATTTACAACGCTGTCTTTTTCCCCGCATATCATTACAACAAATATACTATTAACACGCATCATTTACTACCCATATTTGTTGTAATGGTATGCCGATGCAGTAGAGGTAGAGAATAAATTGGTCGCTTACCTGAAGTCCAGAACTGCCTCTGCGGACGTGGCGGTGGGAAAAATCGTGCAGGCCCCCCACTCACTCATGAATAGTGGCATACCGTAGCGGTATGCGGAGGCAGGACTCACCGGCAAAATGTCCTTTTTAATAGTATATGTCTTATTTGGGTGATGCAGAGTGTGCAGTGAAGGTTGGCACTGAGAGTGCAGTGGTAGGTGGCTCTGAGTGAACGGCATATTTTGCCACAGAGAACATGGAGGAGTGTACAGTGGCGGGTGCTGATTGGTGGTGGAAGTTGCCTCATTCTACTTTTGAAGAGGACCCATGAAGATGCCTTTTCCTTCTCTTCAGCAGGTCTTGGGAAGAAGGATCAACGCGATGGGCCTGCATAGAGGACTCTGCCAGCTTCTCTGCTACGTGATGGCCCTGTATGGATGCCTCTTCCTGATACTCTACACCCCCATTCACTCAAGAACCAAAACTAATTTTGAAAGTTAGAGAGTAAAAGAACAATGCGAAAATGAAACAAAATAAAGTGTATTCATTTATAAAGTTATTTTGATTGAATACTAAAAAAAATATTCATTTAAATACCGTCATTTTGAAATTACTTACCCACCCAAAACCCTTGTTTTCCTGGCATCCCATGCCAGTAGGTAAGTGACTAATTTATCAAATTAAACATAGTGACACATTTTTTTTTCATTGTTTAAAAATGCGTTGTTAATGTACTTTTAATAGTTTTTTTTTTTAAGTTCAAAATGATTTTATTGAAATTTTAGAGACAAAAGAAATAAATAAGAACAGTACATAACAAAAAAAATTTTGCAGTAAAGAGAATCATTAATAAATAATCGTATAAGAAGAGGAAGGGAAAAGGGGGAGGAGGAGAGGGAGGGAAGAAAACATATCATTGCATCCTAAAATCATACCATACAGAGTTACAAAGCAATTGAATACATAAAATACAGAAATACAAATAAGGTGATAATGAAAGTCAAAAAAGTTCTCAATATACAAAGAAAACTAAAAACTTTTAATAGTTTTAATACAAATTTGTTGTATTTGCTTAACTGGAGTCAAGATATCCTGGCTGAAGAGGAGGGAAACCCCGAAACCGGTCCCAGGATGCTTGTTTCCATTCCATGGAGGACTTATCCCGGCAGTTTGGGCTGGACTGTTCCCATTGGGCACAAGGTCAAGACTGATTTGCATATGGCCGGGTTCAAACTGGAATGGCATGGTGAGCAAAAAAACAATAGATTTATGCCCAGATCTCTGTACTGGGGTGAATGCATGACATTGTTCTGCATTCTGTACAGAAAATTGTGTTTTTGCATTTGTTACCCCGAGTGGGACGCGTATGCCCAGACTTGGGACCAGTGCTCTCTATGCCACTGGAGTCAAGCTATCCTGGCTGAAGAGGGGTGAAACACCGAAACTGGTACCAGGATGCTTGTTTCCAGTCCAGGGAGGATCTAGCCTGGCAGTTCATGCTGAACTGTTCCCATTGCACGGTACAAACAAAGGGGATTGATTCTGTTAAGAAATGGTCAGAGGCTGGAATCAAACAAACAAAGAGACCACCACATCAAAAAAAATGTCAGGTCTCAAAAATCCCTCCACATTTGTTCCTGCCACTGATGTGATGCCGATAGAACTCTTGACATTCGAGAAAAATGTATTGAGGGACCTCAACACACTGGAAAATAAGAGAACCTTCACAAAGTGGAATCTGACAAAATCAGAAAATGATGCCCTCAAACAACTCATGACAACTGAGGAGATAATAATCAAGCCCGCAGACAAGGGCGGAGCCGTTGTCATCTTACAGGGGGACCAGTACGAATTAGAAGTAACACGCCAACTATCCAATCAAGAACACTACAAAAGATCTAATGAAGATTTCACAAGATTAATAAAAGACAAACTGATACACCTAACAGCAGTGGGACTTATGGAAGGCTGGTTATCAAAGAAGGAAGCGGAGTACATGATTAATGACAATCCAAGAACACCAGTCATGTATACTCTCCCAAAAATTCATAAGGACACCCAAAACCCTCCGGGGAGGCCCATCATCTCGGGTGTAAATTCCATCCTAGAAAGACCACTGAAATATGTTGACACATTCCTGAAGCCATTAATTGGAACCACCACAAGCTACATTAAAGACACGATGAAGCAATAACCGTCATTGAAGGACAGAACTTTGACAAAGATGAAGAATATCTGGTCACCCTAGACATCACAAGCCTCTACACCAACATTCCACAAGAGGCAGGTCTAGAATCAATGGAAATCTTCCTAGACAGAAGAGAGAGACCTCACAATGTACCAACGTAGTTTTTGTTAGAGGTGGCAGGCATCTGCCAGAAATACAACTTTTTCAAATTCAATGACAACCAGTACCTACAAATCAAAGGAGTAGCCATGGGCTGTCCATTTGCCCCAGAAATGGCAATTATGTTCATGGCTCTCTTTGAGGACAACTGGATATACAGACAGAATCCATATGACGGCCACATTTAAATGTGGTATCATTATATAGACAACATCTTTATGTTGTGGAGAGGTAGCAAGGAACAATTACTTGAATTTCAGATCTGGCTCAACAACAGGAATAGAGATATTCAATTTACCATTAATGCCAACAAAATAGAGATTAATTTTCTGGATCTCCTCATAAAACATGAAGATGGAGTTCTAAAGTACAGACAAGAACACCTTGCTCCATTTTTCGTGCTTCCACCAGAGAAATCTTCGTGAAAATCTGGCCTTCAGTCAGTTTTTAAGGACCAGAAGAAACTGTACATAGTAGGCAGATTATTTTCATAATGCCAACATACTTCTGGAGAAATTGTCAGAACGGGAATATCCAAGAAAATTGCTGAAAAGAGCAATGAAAAGGGTGTGGTACACCTCGAGGGAGGCCTTACTGACACTAAAGATGAAAAATGTGGATCCACTCCTGGTTTGTGTGACAACTTTCTCGGGTAGAACTAATGAGATCAAGAAAATTATCAGAAAAAACTGGAATACAGTGAAATTGCTGGAACCACTCGCCAATGTCCCTATATTTGCACTAAAAAAGAACAAGAACATAAGAGACAGACTGGTCCGAGCAGACACCATGAAAAAAAACAACAACCAACTTATCCAAAATTTACTTGCATTGCCTCCCATTAAAGGCCATAAAAGATGTGGGAATTGCTCTGTATGCTCAAGCACTATAGAAGGATCAATCTTCACATATGGGGAGAAATTTGTGAAACATGAAGAATTCACAAACTGTAATACTCACAATGTTGTTTATGGAATCAGGTGTCCTTGCCCAAAAGTGTATATTGGAAAAACATCACAGGCAATAAAGAAACGCATCACACAACACCGCTCTAGGATTAGATGCGGAATTCTTACGGCCCCACTGGTCCAACATTTCATTCATAATCAGCATGGTGTTGAAGACCTAAATTGGACGGTACTAAAACATGTAAAGGGACAGAATGCTGACATACTTTTGTCAAGGTTAGAGGCTAAAACCATCATTTTCCTCAACACAGTTGATAACGGCCTGAATGAAATGAGTGAAGTAAGCCACATAACTTAAGCTCCTACACCCATGGAGATTGGACATTGGAGTCCCGTGCAAGTCCAACACCACAGACCATCTCCAAACGTACTGTCACAAGTTGTTGCTCAGAAGAATTGCTACGCCAAATCTAGAGCATTTGAATATTGAAAGTTCTTCAAATTTCCCTCCTTTCCCTACATAACTACTCTCTTTGTGTCCTGGCATATTCTCTGTAATACAATCATCCCCGTGTATACAGTTTTGAAACAACAGCAGGATGGAACTGCCACTGCAGCAAACAAGGATATGCCTGATTCCAAGATGGTGGGCCGGTAGACAAGCCAGTCAAGCCGGGGAACCAATCAGGAACAAGTGACGGACACCGAAATCAAAAAGGGACTACCGGAGACATCGAGTAGAACGCGGAAGAAGAGGATTGAGCCATCAAACCTACCGGTACCGGGAGCAACTCCGGAGACGAGTAAAGAGCCCCCGCCGCAACCCGTAAAGAAAGGAAGAGACCTCCCTGATTCAGCAAGGTACGTCCACCTTCAATGCAGGATCAGTGCTGAATGCCGAGAGAGGCTCAAGTTTGGCATGACAATGTTCCACCGCACCCGCAGCGCCCGCTAGACGCAATGCTTAAGTAATGAAAAATCTTTCACGGGGACATTCTTCGACATTGCTCATGGTCATAGGAACAAACCACACATGCATGCCAGTGTGATGGTGCCTACACCGAGAATAACATCACACGCCATCCCCGCGCCAGGTCAATCAAAGCTCCCTACTTACCTGCCGCGTACTGTATCAAAGATACATGAACCAGCCCTACAAGTTATTGATTTCCTTCTCTTGCCCCCAGCACACACGAGAAACATCAAGATTTTTTCCCCCCCTGAGGATCCCAGGCGTCACCATAAGAAAAAGCAAGGTATGTGTTTGGCTTCCTATCACCCCCCTCCGTGAGTCTGCTAAATTAGAGACAAAAGTGGCAACCATGTTACTGATCCAGGTACTGTTTTTTTGTTTATTTTAAATTCATGTAGGTACACAAGTCCTGTCGTGAAAAACATATTCTCCCTGATGAAGACCTTCACAAAAAAACGTGCCAATAAGAAGGTCAAAATGCGTTGGTTCTTTGGAGAGAGGCTCTCAGCCGAGTCGAATTGGAATTAGGTCCTTAATTGAACCAAACCATTTCTCAAACAAATGGTGTTTATTTCGTGCTCGGAGTAAAATTCCCCAAGACCTCTCACTTGACAAATAAAAAGTTAGATAGTTTTGAGGACAGTCTAATACAATACACTGCCTTGATATATGTAAAAATCAATAGGACTTCTCCCCTTCCGAACATGAAGTTTTCGGTGCTCATATACCTCTTGATTTAATGTATATATTTGTTTCACTGTTGTAATGTACATAATATTTTAGTATTTAATACTGCACTGTATATAATTCACGAGCACACTGCATCTTGTCTGAAAAAACAGTTTGACTGTTCTTGGTCACTTGCGGGGTCCTGTTGCTGGGCCGTGTTGTTTTGCAACTCCTAAAAAAGTAAAAAGAAGTAAAAATGTGATACGTACAACCCAACGTTAGTTAAAAAATCGTTTGGGGAAAAGAATTGTTTGTTGTATCTATGGTGTCAGAGGTAATTTGTTCATTGTATTCAGGACTGTTCCCATTGGGCACAGGGTCAAGACTGATTTGCATATGGCTGGGTTCAAACTGCAATGGCATGGTGAGCAAAAAAACAATGGATATAGGCCCAGATCTCTGTACTGGGGTTAATGTATGGCATTGTTCTGCATTCCGTCCATCAATTGTTGTTTTTACATTTGTCACCCCCGAGTGGGAAGGGTATGCCCAGAGGTGGGTCCTGTGCTCTCCATGCCACTGGAGTCAAGCTTTCCTGGCTGAAGAGGGGTGAAACCCTGAAACCGGTCCCAGGATGCTTGTTTCCACTCCAGGGAGGACCTACCCTGGCAGTTCAGGCTGGACTGTTCCCGTTGGGCACAGGGTGAAGACTGATTTGCACATGGCTGGGTTCAAACTGCAATAGCATGGTGAGCAAAAAAACAATGGATTTAGGTCCAGATCTCTGTACTGGGGTATGTATGACATTGCTCTGCATTCTATCCATCAATTGTTGTTTTTGCATTTGTCACCCCGAGTTGGATGCGTATGCCCAGACGTGGGCCCCGTGCTCTCCATGCCACTGGAGTCAAGCTATCCTGGCTGAAGTGGGGTGAAACACTGAAACTGGTCCCAGGATGCTTGTTTCCAGTCCAGGGAGGACCTAGCCTGGCAGTTCGTGCTAGACTGTTCCCTTTGGGCACAGGGTCAAGACTGATTTGCATATGGCTGGGTTCAAACTGCAATAGCATGGTGAGCAAAAAAACTATGGATTTAGGCCCAGATTGCTGTACTGGGGTGAATGTATGACATTGTTCTGCATTCTGTCCATCAATTGTTGTTTTTACATTTGTCACCATGAGTGGGACGGGTTATGCCCAGACGTGGGTCCTGTGCTCTCCATGCCACTGGACTCAAGCTATCCTGGCTGAAGAGAGGTGAAACCCCAAAATTGGCCCAGGATGCTTGTTTCCAGTCCAGGGAGGACCTAGCATGTCAGTTCGGGCTGGACTGTGATCATTGGGAACCGGGTCAAGTCTGATTTGCTTATGGATCGGTTCAATCTGGAATTGCATGGTGAGCAAAAAAATGATGGATTTAGGCCCAGATCTCTGTTTTGGGGTGAATGTATTATATTGTTCTGCATTCTGTCCATCAATTGTTGTTTTTACATTTGTCACCCTGAGTGGGACGGGTGTGCCCAGACGTGGGTCTCGTGCTCTCCATGCCACTGGACTCAAGCTATCCTGGCTGAAGAGAGGTAAAACCCCAAAATTGGCCCCAGGATGCTTGTTTCCAGTCTAGGGAGGACCTAGCCTGGCAGTTCGAGCTGGAATGTTCCCATTGGGCACTGTGTCAAGACTGATTTGCATATGGCTGGGTTCAAACTGCAATAGCATGGTGAGCAAAAAAACTATGGATTTAGGCCCAGATCTCTGTACTGGGGTGAATGTATGACATTGTTCTGCATAATGTCCATCAATTGTTCTTTTTGCATTTGTCACCTTGAGTCGGACTGGTATGCTCAGACATGGGTCCCATGCTCTCCATGCCACTGGAGTCAAGGTATCCTGGCTGATGAGGGGTAAAATGCTGAAACCGGTCTTAGGATGCTTGTTTCCAGTCCAGGGAGGACCTGACCTGGCAGTTTAGCCTCAACTGTTCCCATTGGGCGCATTGTCAAGACTGATTTGCATATGGCTGGGTTGGAACTGGAATGGCATGGGGAGCAAAAAGACAATGGATTGAGGCCCAGATCTCTCAACTGGGGTGAATGAATGACATTGTTCTGCATTCTGTCCATCAATTGTTCTTTTTGACTTTTCTAAAAGTGGCATTTTCAGAATTGCAATTTAAAACTGACTCCATCATAAGTTAGGATTTCAAATTTTGATTCCAGAGTCACCAAATTTTAACCAATTATCTCTTTCCATTTAGAAAGTACACTTATAAAATGTAATAAGCTAATTCCACTGATATCCTATGGAAGAGATAGGCCTCACAGTCATGAAAAACTAATTTTTCACTCCTAGTACATGTAAATCTTAAAAGTGCAAGTCCTACTTTTTAAATACGTGCACCCTACCCTTGGGACTGTCCAGGAACTAGCCTAGAGGTGACTTATATATCATAAAAAATGAAGGTTGGGGCCTGGTAAAGGTTTATTTTGCCAAGTCAAAATGGAACCCAAAACTGCACCCACAGGCTAGGCAATGGCAGGACTGAGAACTGTTTTAAGGGCTACTTAAGTGGATGGCACAATCTGCACTGCAGATCCACTTGTAAACACAAGAAGGTGATGGACGGAGGACTGACATTTTTCATACACTCACCTCCAGTCACAGATCTGGGTTGAATCAATTGTCGTTCTTTAGCTCACTTTGCAACCCCAGATCAGACCCTGCCATATGCAAATCAGTCTTGACCGGGGAACAGTCCAGCCTCAACTACCACGCCAGGTCTTCCCTGGAACGGGATAAAGCATCGTAGCACCAGTTTCGGAGTAACATGGAGAATAGGGTCAAGAATGATTTGCATATGGCTGGATCTAAGCTGGAATAGCATGGGGAGCAGAAAAAGAATGGATTTCGGCCCATACCTCTGGGGTGAACGTATGACATTGTTTAGCACTCTTTCCATCAATTGTTCTTTTTGCATATCCACTAGTAGAATTTGAATTACAGGCCCTGGGTACCTGTAGTACCACTTTGATGGGGGATTATCAGTAAATTACATATGCCAATTGGGGATAAGCCAATATTAGCAGGTTTTAAGGAGTGAGAACATGCACGTTAGCCCTGATTAGCAATGGTAAAGTGCTCCAAGCTCTAGGGCCAGCAAAAACAAGATCAGAAAAAATGGAGGAGGAAGGCAAAAAGTTGGGGGGTAGACTACTCAAAGGCTGAAGATATGACAGAAACAGTAACCAGCTCCAGCCTAAAACAGAAAAAAGAAGGAATTGCTGGATAAGCAAACAGGGAGGTACATACCCCAGTGTACTGAGTGGTACAAGTATTAGCATACCAAGGTAGACACCAGATGCTTCAAGGGGGTACAGCTCCCCCCTCATGGACAGACTCCAGGGTTGCCCAATGTAATGCTTGGGGAGGAGGTGGTCCCAGTTAGCTTTGCACAGAAAGTAGAGGTTACCTTAGTGATCCTGGGGGATCAAGAGATGGTCACCAAACCCTACATTTCATCAAATATTTCTAAGTCTAGATGGTGAGCTACCATCAGTGAGCAGAGGGTGAATGCACTGAGAGAGACAGGAGTCAGTCTGAATATGTTGAGGTGTCATCTGGTGTCCTCAGAGCAGTGTATAACCAATACATTCCAATAGGTCACAGACAACCATGAGATTCAGTACACTGTGGCTCTGGTTCCCTATGAATTAAGGGATCTGAGGTTCTCTTAAAATAGCTGTGAGTCCGTCTATGCCTGTAAATTGTCTTTTAGGCAATGTTCCAGAGTGCAGTGCCTGAATGGAAGTGTAGCCCAGGTCACACCTAGAGATGTTAGGGTTGCCTGAATGGGTCTGCATGACCACATAGTCCATGGCTGCCCAATAGGTGATTTAAGGAGCATTGGTGCTTGAAACAATGGAACAGGCCTCTGCCAAACAGAGGAAGGGCAAGGAGCACAGGAAACACACCCCTGAAACTCCTGTGGACTGGGTTGAAGGGGAGCCTGAGGAGGCTGCTCTAGTGCCTAGCGGGGAGGTCATTGCCACCCTGGGAGACTTGCCTGAGCTTACTGCCTGAGCTCAATAGTAGCTGTGTGTCAATCACTCAGCAACTAAATCCTCCATTCAGACACTTATACATTCACTCATTCTTCAATGCAGATTGCTATATATATAATACATATTTATATATAAAAAAAACAGCATTCACTGGATGATGTCATCAGTGATGTAATTTGAGATGTTATCAGTGATGTCAGCGGTGCATTGCGGGCGCACAAGTTATAGTTAGCAGAACTAACTATAACGGAGGAATTTCTATGGTTTGTTCGAGTAAAATGTCCAGCTAACTATAAGAGCCCTGAAACCTATGTTTTTTTTATTGAATTTAATGGGTGATTGGAGAAGTGTATGAGATAGACAAGAGGATTTCTAGATTGCATAGGCACTAATTTACGTAGTAGTTGGTTACAGTTTATATATATAGTGCACAGCTGAATGTAGTAGTTCATTGTTAGTCTTTGCATTACTTAATCTTACCTTGACAGATATCAAAGAATGCTTAACATTTTTTACTTGTTTTTTACATTTCTCAAAATGTTGTACTTTACAATTAGGATCTGTGAAAGAGAAGAAAAAATACAGTTATAATATATAATATTATACTTTTTACAATACAACATAATTTTAACATTATATGAAATGTTTTGTTTGCCTTTTTTGCTGCTCTCAGAATATATTGAATTTCACTACAAACAGTGATTTCAATGTTACTCATCACATAACAGCGGGCAAAACAAAAAACAATCAATAAGATTGTTTTAAAAAAACACAAATCTGTGCCAAAAATATTTTCAATATAGGCAACTATCTCTCAACATTCCATAAAAAGAACATCCTCAATAACCTTCCATATAATACAAATCACACATATATAAAATGATTTTTTCTAAGAGAATTTTCTTACTTCATTATTAAAGAACTGAAATAATAATTCAATGAACAATTCTTTATAATATCCATATACTCTAAATGATGTTCTTTAAAAATATATGCTGTGAGAATGTCCAAGAAAAAGTGCTTAATTGAAATTAATACTTTTCCTCGAGGCTAAATGGTATTCTTGAAATCCTTTATACTGAAATTGTCCAATAGTAATCGTAATAATACATTTTAACATATTCCTATTAGGCCGAATTATGTTCCTAAATCTTTGGCTTTAAAAATAGTAGGTAGGAATTTCTTAATTCGAACGGCAAGCGATGTTTAAAAACTAAATGTGTATCATTACAACATGTCCATCTTTTTTTGCATTTTAACCCCTTGGCTGCGGGGTGTTTTCCCCCAGCTGTGCGGGCGCCTCTGTGCTGTTGACGAGCTCGGCTCGTCATGAGGCACAGTGGAGCTGCCCTCGTGACAAGCTGAGCTTGTCACACCACACCCGTTTTTCGAACGTTCAGCACAGCGGGGTAATTAACCCCGCATGCGAACGTTCCAACTGCTGAGACGAGCTCAGCTCGTCATGAGGGCAGCTCAACCGTCCCTCTTGACAAGCTGAGCTCGTCAACAGCACAAAAGGGGTTAAATAGACAGTGTAATGTCCAGATGTTGTAGAAGGACCATCATGAAAAATAATTGCTACTGCTACAAAAGTTCTACCTGCTATTGATAGATGACTTGCTACAAAATGTTTAATTAAAGTTTCCAATTTTCTCCCATCAGCTGTAAAACGTTTTATCATTAAAATTATATGTTGTCCAAATCTTTGTATAAATAATGTTGATAACATTTCTGATTTGCATTGGCTACACTCCATGTTTTGATTTGCTGCTTTAACTAGTTTGTTGAAAGACACTGTTTTACAGTCTGGTAATGTCAAATATATAAATCTTTCAGTGTCTATGTTAGTGCTAGATGTAAACATACAATTTTCACATTCATGTTCCCATTTATAACGAAGGTCAAAAAGATTTTCAATTTTTATTCCTTCATTTTCCAATACAGCAAGCATATACATTAGAAATTTCTGAGCATCTTGTTGAATAGTCTGCGTAAATTGTGTAGAACCAGAACATATATTTAAAAGATTACGAATATCAGAAACACTTTATATTTTCCTTTTATCAATTCTCAATTTTTCATAAATACAATGCAACATGGAACAAAATCTTTTTTCACGATTCTCCATAATTTGACATTTGACATTGACCACTACATTAGTGTAGCAGTTGATACCTGAATTATTTTCTAACTGATATCCGACAATCTCTTCAATACTGTCCTTTTTTTTTGCTTGCAATCTCAACATTATCTTGATTTTTTTCCCTTCTCTATAGCTTCACTACAGATATTCTCATATCTTCTTTTTCGACCTACTACACACTTTTCATATATAGGATATTCAGGGGCACTAGAGGGAGCACGAGCAGAATGGCTGCCTTGTGGTGAGGCTCCTGCTGCCCGGAATAATTATCCGGCATTTATCCTATTAAATCGGAGCGAAAGCTACCCTTCTAAAGCCTGCATGCTTATAACTACTAGTCCCACACTCGGTGAAAATCTGGAGGGGATCCGAGTCTCGGAGGCTGAGAAACGCGACGCTAATATCCCTGCCGGAAGCTGCCTTGGTGACGGTGGAGTCAGCGTGAGCGGCGGCCGGTGACAGGAAAGACCGGGGATCGCCAAGAGGTGAGCAGGCCTCTGTGGTTTGGGACGAGATTGCTGAGACCATCGCCTGGAGGCTCGAGACGCTGCGCCAGTACTGCCGGAGAGCTTGCAGAGGAGGGCTAAGACAGGGGCCTCCGCACACGCTGCTTCCAATTACAGAATAAAGCTTCCCGCGACCTGTTGAACAAGATACGGGCATAAGTGAACAAACGGTCGACATTTGAACCGGCAGGACGCAAGAGAAAGTCGGATCTAGCCCTGCCTCTCGGTGCAGCGATCTGACTCTGGCCCCTGTCCCTCACTCCACCGGGGGGAACCTTGCTTCACAAAATATAGCGCTCCTTGAGGCGTCAGGAGGCACGATGTGCTAGCAGCGACGGAGGTGGAACTTACTGGGGCAAACCGCTGGAAATGATGCTAACTGTACTGCACCTTTCGAAACTCATGGAGAGCAGCCTTGAGCGCTGAACCCTCGACGCTGGACGCAAGCTACAGATTTGGGCGGCAGAGTCGGGTGCTTTGCGCTGAATGAAGCAGTGATAGAACATTCTACCCGGCGGCGGAGTGGCGCTACTTACAAGAATTGCGGCGACGTTGCAGTGGTGTAAGCCTTTGAACGTTAGCAGGTAATTGCGATTGGCCACAACGCGCACTATTGGACATATAGTTGAAAAGGCCTAGCAGTGTGGTGTAACCTGGGGGCAACATCGAGAACGAGAACAGTGCCCTTGCGACGGATACCAATGTTGTTGCCTCAGTTCAACGATGCAGGGGACATACAGCGAGATATTGACACGGTGCTGGCTCCGAGAGGTACTGCATAATAACGGATCACCGGGCGCAGGCGGAGGTATGGGAAAGCCGGACACCCGCCAGCCGAAACTTAACTTTGAGGCCGCCAAAAAAGGGGCTAAACAGAATATGACGGATGCCGAATTGGATAATGCGGACACATCGGGTGGCAATACGACGTCTCAAGACCAGGACATGCTGCAGATATTGCAGAAAATACGACAAGGATTTGCCACAATCATCGATAAGGTGGATCGCATGTCCTCCAGAATGGACGCTATTGTGCATAAAGTAGACAAGCACGAAGAGAGACTAAAGGAGACTGAGAGGCGAATATCGGACAATGGTGACACCACCACTAGTCATGTGACGCAATTGACGAAAATGGATAAGTTGCTACGCATCATCGCTGCTAAGAATGAGGATTTGGAGGCCCGCAGTAGACGCAACAACATCCGCGTGACGGGCATTCTGGAATCCACGGACACTGGGCGTATGGAAGATTTCATCAAAAAACTGCTCCTAACTGCCATAGGGGTTGAGGCATTCTCCGCACACCTCATCGTGGAACGTGCACATCGCTCCCTTGGGCCGAGGCCGAAACCAGGCGCCCCTCCGAGGCCCATCATTGCGCGACTAGTGAACTACCGCGACCGTGATGTGGCACTACGTGCAACGCGCGCCAAACAAAATCTGGTGTATAATGGGGTTTCTTTCTCGATCTTTCCGGACTTTACTCCAATGGTGCAGGAGGAACGGCGCAAGTTCATTGAGGTAAAGAAGAAGTTACGTGCAGCAGAGATAGATTATGCCTTGCTGTATCCAGCGCATCTTTGTGTGACTCACCAAGGGAAACAACGCTTCTTTACAAACTCACAGCAAGCTGAGGACTACCTACGATCACTGAAACGGACGCAGCAGGGAGGAAATGGACGCGATGCAGGCCAACAGGAACATGAACAAGGCACGGACGAAGAGGCCTGAACTGTGGTGACCACCAATTGCTTTCACTTCCTAAATACGGCTGTTGGTAATACTAAAGCTTGATGAGAAACCGTGACTGCAACCGAAGTGTGGATACATATTCCAGAGGGACTGCAGATGTTCCGGTGGTAATGTATTCCGGGATCCGCCACCCCCTCAATTGGAGCCTAGAGGTCGTATAGGTCCAGAGGCTTGAGGTGGGAAGGGCGGAGATGTAACCCTCTAGAATGGCCCCCTACGGGTATTCCCCTGAATTGGATTGTTTATGTTGGGGAGGGACTGAGTTTCTGGTTGGGGTAAGGGGTAGTGGGTGGGTAGACTGGTCTGGCAAGTTGGGGCTGCTTCAGTGGGTAGAGGGTGGGATTGGGACTGGGGTGTGAAGGGGGAAATGTTAGCTTTGTTCTAGACAGTGCAGGTGCACAAGAAGACACTGTACAAGATTCTGATATGTGGGCAGAGGTTGATGATATACAGAATGGATGGTACCACTTGCTCATTATTACTACTCTCTGTGTCTGGTGAATCACCTAACAAATCTTTAGTGGTCATATCCTGGAATGTTAGGGGACTTAACAACGCTCATAAATGTAGGCAAGTATTGTCTTACTTAGACCGGCACAAAGCACAAGTGGTTTTACTGCAAGAAACGCACATTCCTCTGCAGACTAGTCCTTCCTTTGCCAGAAGATGGGCTGGTGATAGATTTTTTTCATTCTATCCCTCCTACGCCAGGAGTGTTGTAATATTATTAAACAAGCTGTTCCATTCACATCCCTTGGTCACCTAGCTAATGCAGCCGGGCGTTATAGTGGAGGAAGGTTCATTGATAGACAGCTGGAGACATAAACATCCTGCAAAGCTGGAGGGCACACACTTCACATCATACACAGGAACATGGTCCACGTCTAGATTATTGTTTCTTGACCCGGGGTTTAGCGGCTAGTGTGACTGCTGCGAAGCATCTAGCCCGCACCTACTCTGATCACTGTCCTGTATTACTCACACTGACGGTGCCTGGTTTTGATTGCCCTAGGCCAACTTGGCGGCTACGGCCCACTGCTTTGCTTGATACAGCCTTTAGAGAAGAACTGCGCGAAGACATACGGGACTTCTTCCCACGCAACAAGGGTACTATTGACAGCGTTGAAATGGTCTGGGAGTCCTTTAAACTCACAATACACGGGTGGTGCATAGCAAAGTGGTTTGGAGTGCTGCGTGACATCCAACGTACACTACAAAAATTAGAGGCTGATCTCAAAGACCTAGAGAAGAGAATACAGAAGGGAGATAAGGCAGAGGTGCAAACAGAGTTTCAAACCAAGCTGTCGGAATATGAGGAGGAAGCAAACTGGGAGTCGAAATTCCGAAGTAAATACTGGGTTGCTCGAAGATATGGGTAGGGTGAACGCCCAGGAAAGGCCTTATCTGAAATCATAAGAAATACGCGAGGCAATAATATTATACTTGAACTTTCTGACAGTAACGGTGAGACCTGTAGGGACAATGCACGCATCATGGAAGTACTTACCGGGCATTACCAAAGCTTATACACTACACGGGTCTCAGGCAATTCGGATTTTGATGGCTTCCTGGGAGACGTGGCCTTATGTTGGCTAAGTGATGTACACAGGCAGTTTCTGAGTGCTCCACTGGAGTTAGACGAGATTAGAGAGGCATTATGTCTTTAAAAAATGGGAAGGCGCCGGGACTAGACGGTATACCGGCAGAATTCTATAAATGTTATACAGACATTATGGCACCAGTGTTACGCGAAGTCTTCGAAGACTCAATGGAGGTGGGTACATTACCACAATCCATGCGGGAGGTGGTGATCACTTCTCTTCTGAAACCAGGGAAAGACCCCACGGAATTTGATTCCTACCGTCCCTTATCCCTAATTAATTGTGACGCGAAAATTTTGGCCAAAGTATTGGCTACAAGGCTGTCGTTGCTGATGACTCAAATAGTACTACCAGATCAATCAGGGTTTGTCCCGTCCAGAGCGGCTAGTCATAACCTCCGTACCCTGTTTTCTCTCACACAAACTGTAGCACCTGAATTTCCACTTGCTGCTGTGTTCTTGGACGCCTCCAAGGCGTTTGATTCCGTGGAGTGGTGTTACCTCTTTACTGTATTGCAAAAGATGGGCTTTCCACCTATATTTCTCGCGTGGGTGCAACTATTATATAATATACCTACTGCCAGAATACTAGTGAATGGTCGCCTCTCAACCGCGGTGTCTATAACCAGAGGCACACGGCAGGGGTGCCCACTATCCCCCCTCCTCTTCGCCATTGCAATAGAACCTCTGGCCTGTAGAATACGACAATTACACAGGGACAGTGCATTCCGATGCCTCCAACGACAGATCTCGATTTCGCTTTACGCGGACGACGTGACGCTGTATGTCACTGACCCGCAACACAGACTAAACGCCTTGTTGAGGGAATTTCTGGTCTTTGGCAGACTGTCAGGCATCACGGTGAATTGGAGCAAGTCGCAGATTTTTCCGCTGACCCCAGCAGTGTCCGAATTCCCATTAGATTATCCTATTGAATGGTGCCACTCTGACCTAAAATAGCTGGGGATCTGGGTTTCAAGAGATAAGGATGAGATGGTAAGGATGAACTATGGCACGGCTATGATGACGCTCAAGGACACCATTACCCGCTGGAATGCGCTACCCTTATCTATGGCAGGAAGAGCCTCGGTAATTAAAATGGTTGTGCTACCTAGGTTCTTGTATTTCTTCCTTAATATACCGTATTACCCCGGGGCTTTCTTTTTCAAAACTATGAAATCGGAAATGATCAGACTGGTCTGGGGAGGGAAGCAACCGAGGCTTAAATGGGCGGTTATGGCACAGCCGTATAGCAAAGGAGGCTTCAATATCCCTGATTACTATCTGAGCGGTCAAGCGCATTATCTCTATCACTGGGTCAGGCCCACATCGTATATGCTGCAGTTAGCAGCTGAAGATTGGATTATACAACCTTTGCCCCTAAGTGGGGTCGTTCATGGACCCGCCACTATTCTTGAGACACCACCAACCACTGTGTCATGCACTATCGATGCTTAGCAAAGGATATTGCACAAGTTGCAGATTCCCCTACTGTATGTGCCGCGTATGCCCTTGACGTATCACCCCAAAGTGACTGTGATACAAGAAACTAGCTTCCAAAAATTATGTAAAAGTCTTCGCTTGGCAACATGGGGAGACTTGTTTGTAAATGGAGAGTTTCGAACTAAGGAACAATTTTTTGGAGACACTGTCCCTAGTCCCCTAGACCTCTTTTATTATATATGGCTACGGGAAGGTATGAAGTCTCTCCTCTCCGAGGATCCGCGGGAGCCGGACGATATACCGCCCCTGAACGACCTATTGGGTAGCACTGATGGCACGCACCTTGTATCTGGAATATACGTCAGTCTCCATACTCACGCCCCAGAGGTGCCGGGTTCGGCCAGGCGACACTGGAGTGAAGACCTAGGGCAAGAGATAACGGACGACCAATGGGAGTACTGTTGTGATATAACGGGATGTATTACTTCCAGCTGTCGATTTAAGATTATACACTATAAATTCTTGCACAGAGTTTATTACACACCAGCCAGGAAGTATAGATTCAAGCTATCTGACACAGACCACTGTGAAAGATGCAAATGGCCGGGGGCTGGATTTTACCATCTGGCCTGGGAGTGTCCACTGATATGGCAATACTGGGAGCAGATACATGAAGCACTGACGAGCATGGTGAACTTGAGCTTTGAGAAGGACCCTATTACTCTGCTCCTAGGATACACGGCACATATACCTAAAGGCAGCAGGAAATTCATGGATATTGCTTCACTGTTAGCTAAACGAAGAATTGCATGCAGATGGGGGAGGGGGAGAGCCCCTAAGTTCAAGGAATGGTTACGGGAGATGACATATTGTCAGGGACAGGTTGGGATATATACTGAAACACAACCAGTGAACTCGAGGCCCAAAGACATATGGGGACCATTGCAGGCCTATATATTACAACAGGGACACTTTGATGAACAGGGTGAGGGCGGGGAGGGTGAGGCTGGGGATGCCTACAATTTGCACTGAAATATACCTGAACACCGATCTGATTGCTAACGATAGGGGTGGGTGCGAGAGCTCATACCTGTAGACTTCTTACAATGGAATAAGATGGGCTAATCAACTATGCATAATGTAACACTACTTGCAGCACGTCTCAGATTCAAGGACCCTGTAAGAAATGTTTATGATGTACGTATGTTATTACCATGTATAAAGTGTTACCACCCTGCTCACTGTACGATGAGAAACTACCAGATATTTTCCTGAGATGTCTATGTGCTCATCGCGCTGTCATTTTGTAATATAACTGGAAAATGTCGAAAATAAAGTTTAAAAAAATATATATATAGGATATTCACCTAAATTGGGAGCATACACTCTTCTTAATCGATTATACTCTTTTACCCAGTTTGAATCTGCACCAATCTTTTCCTCATCAAAATCAATCAAATACAATTCAGATAAAGTTCTGACTTGGGACAAAGCAACATTTGCCATAACCTCTTCAAAAACGGTATTTCCAATGTTTACCAAAGCATTATCTACACTTAAAACTTGTGATTTATGAATAGGCACTGCATATACCAGAGAAAGAGGAAACTGTTTTCTACGAACATATAAATCTTTAATGAGCAAAAAAAGAACTGAACAACAACCAATTTGTTTTAGTTCTTCAATCTGATCAAATGTGATTTTTAAAAATTCAATTCCATCTCTATTTTGATAAATAGTAAAATCAACAACTTTAACCATTGCACCATTTACTGAACCTTTTTCAACATCCAAATTACGCCGTAAAATTACCCGACAGTTTACACATAAATATAAATTCTTATCTAAACCAGCAGTTTTAGATATAGATTTTTCTAAGGAATCCAATTTTGTTTTTAATTTTTCCGTCAAAATAATAGTGATTCCTTCAAGCTCTATTTTATCAATGGCTTCCATTTTTATTATTTGTTCATTTTCCAAAGTATCAGCTTATCTTATCTAATGTACCTTTAAAACAGTTTTTACTAACCAATAAGAAACATGCTTTTTAAACACAGAAACATGCACCCTATTTTTCAGTGAATAATGTTCTCAATCAGCCAATCATTTCTCTTCTTTTTTTAAAACTGCATCTTGTCCACCATTTTAGAAACAACTTATTTACAATCTGCCTACTTCACCTACAGACATCTTTTGAGTGCATCCAGATTTCCCTTCAAGATGCTTAGAGTGTGGATTGTGGAACACAGCTATATTTTGTGGTGCAACAGGTGTGCTGAAAGCAGAGGTATTGACAAAGACCTAGCTTTGCAAAATGTAGACATTAAATGGATTGGACAGAGAGGATTAAAGTGGGACCAATTGATGCCATCGGTTAAATCCCTTTTGCATCTCCAACACCCTGACCTCATATTTGTGCACTGTGGTGGCACTAACCTAGGCATTTTGACTGGGGTAGGTCTGGAAATGCTAATGAAGGACACCTTTGCACAATTGAGGTTATTTTTCCCCCAAACTGCCTATGTCTACTCTAGCATATGCCAGAAATGGAACTGGTCCAATCAATTTTGTCCACAAATTGAGAAAGCTAGGAAACATGTCAATAAAGCTGTTTCTGCTTATCTCAGAGATTATAGGATGGGGTCCATTCACAACAACAATCTGCGTTTTAATATGGATGGCATCTACAGGAGAGATGGTGTACATTTCACAGATGAGGGTAACAGAGTCTTTCTCAACAACTTTAGACTCTGCATAGGGTACTTACTTGTAGGTACCAAAATCTCCCAATAAACACAAGGGCTCTTTTAAGAGCCACCCAAGATCAAACATATAAGCTAGATTTATATTTAAAAAATATTTAAAAATTTTTGCTTGGAGTCTCGCACCTAGGGCGTTTTGGAGTCACGCACTCAGTGCGTTCACACCAGGCGGATGTGATGGGAGTCACGCACCCAGCGCATTCACACCAGGGGGCCACGCTGGGAGTCATGCACACAGCGCATTTTGGAGTCGTGCACCCATCGCGTTCACACCAGGGGGCCGCGCTGGGAGTCGCGTACCCAGCTCGTTCACACCAGGGGGCCGCGCTGAGCGTTGTGACTCCAACATTTTCCATTAAAAAAATTGCCTCCTACCACTAATTTCTAATCGTCCCGAGGACCCCATCCCACGGGGCCTATACACAATGATGGGGACCGTGGGGGGAGCCCCAATGCCCCCACAGTCCCGCCGGCTCCCCGCGTCCTTCGGGAGCCGGCATTGCTTTTCCACATGGGGAGCTACTAACATGCAGCTCCCTGTGTGGAAAAGCAATTAGCTTTGGTTTTTGGAAGAGAGAGGTTTCCCTGCTCTCTCTTCCAAAAACCAAACTCCAGTTTCCCTGCTCTCTCTTCCAAAAACCAAACTCCAGTTTGCTATTACAGGGTGGGAGCCGCAGGGCTCTCGCCCTGCCATAGTAAACAGCAGTGTCCCGGGGTGGAAACCTCGAGACACTGCAGGAGCCGGCCCTAGGGGGTGGCCGTCCCTAGGGCCATCAAGGGCTTCAGCAGGGGGTGGCACGGCCCCCCTCCCAACATTTAGCCGGGGGGTGGTGATCTCGGGGCTCCATCACAGACACCCCATTTTTAATAATTAGAGCTCCGGGGAGGTGGCAGTCTTCGGGGCATGTGGGGGGCTTGAGCCCCCCTACACATAAATTATTCTTTAAATAGAAGCCTCAGGGTGACGGTCCCTGGGGCAGCGGGGGGCCATGTGCCCCCCGCAAACATATTAATAAAAGCCCCGGGGGTGGCGGTTCCGAAGGCTTGGAGGAGCTTGGATGCCCCCACCGGTGTAAATGGTGTTCCCATAGCCCAGCTTGCTTGTGATGAGGTCACTCATGATGGTTGAGTGCATGCCATTTGAAAATCTTCCTCACCATTTCCAGTGTATGGAAGTATGGGGCAGTGAAGGCATTGACTTGGGTGCTCATGTAGAGTTTGCTGTTGATGACGATCGTGAGGTCATTGCCTTGGAAATGTGGTGACAGCTGTCAGTGGTCGTTCTGTTGGCCATCACGTGAAGTACTCTTTCCAAAAATCATGGATTTTGGTCTTGCTTTTCAGACAGATGGACTTCATTCAGTGAACGATTTCAGTCATTTCAACATTAAACTTGGTTCAGGTTTTGGGTATCATGTCCATGATGAAGAGAGTGCGTTGAGTGTCATCAGCATAGGAGTGGACGTTGATGTTGGGTTTGAAGAGATGCTTCAAAGAGGTTGGGGCTTAGGGAAGATCCCTGCATAACACTGCAGGCGAGGTTGCGGGTGGCTCTTCCACTAAGGCGGAGGAGGGTCACCCTACTGCTTTAAGAACAGTGCAGATGAAAAATAAAATGATAAGAACAAATCATTGTTCTCATTTTATTTGTCACTTCCTAGTTGCAGGGAGGGTTTGCGATAGCCAGAGCTGGGACCAGGGGAAGGAGTGGTGAGCACACTCAAAGTCATTCATGTGCACTTTGACTGCTCCTCTCCAGGCTGCATTACACAGCCTGGTGAGAAAATGCACAGACTCCCTGTGCCGATCTGAGTGCCGATCCAAATTGCTCAGACCAATCACAATGCTGAAATGCAGCGTTGTGATTGGCTAGGGTAACCAATTACACCTCTGCATTGCAGTGTTGTCATTGGTTTAGGGAGCCAGGTGCTTCCTGCGAGGAGGAGAGGCAGCGAAGAGGCATTGACTGGCAACGCGACCAGCAGGCAGGTTTTCTTTATTTTTTCTTTATTTGTTTTATTTTCTGGGTGTTATTTAATTTAACATGACATTTGTGATTTCATGAGCACTGTCAGTGTGCAGGTCACCCCTCTCAGTCTCTCCATGCTCATGGTGAAAGGAAGGCAAGGAGGGGCTTAAGTTCTGAGGCACTATCTAGCTACATAATGCTGTTTTAAAGCACAGCAGTCTGTAGGTGGATGTCTGGTATGAGCATGTGAGGAACGTAGTTCAACTGCAACCCCCTCACAAAAGCCCAATCCATTTTTTAGCAGGTATATTGCACATGCCTCAGGCTGTACAGTATATCTGCAAAAATGTGACTGGCCGGGTGCACATCAGTGCATCCCTGAGGCCAATGAGGAACAACAAATTGCAGCATATGCAGGATCCCAAGCACTGGCCCAGCTTCTTTTAGGTCTGTGCTTCATTCACATCCTATCAAGAAGCTGGGAGAGAGAATGAGGTGGTCCTTCCCCTTTTCAAACCTGCCTTGCTGCTCTGTATGATTCCTTGTTGGAAATCATGGCTTTCTAGTTCCACTATCCAGTGCCAGATTCCTTTTCTGTTGCTGTCATGATACCTCCAGGAAAGGTAAGTAAACAAATGTTACTTCTCTGTGGATGTGGGCAGAAGTGATTTTGAGTGTGTTTGTGAGTGACTGTGAGTGAATTACATTTAGTGACTGTGAGTGTATTTGAGTGTCAATAAGAGTGAAAGTGAGAATCTGAGTTTAGGAGTGTATCTGAATAAGTGAAAGTGAGTGAGAGGGGGAGAGTGAAGAAGTGTGAGTGTGAGTGTGCCAAAAAGAGTGAGTTACTGGGGATTGTGAGAGGGCATGGAAGTGAGTCAAAGTTATAGCTATCAATGGTGCAGCTGGTGCAGTTCCATCAGGCACCGTAGTCAGTGAATGTGAAAGGGTGAGTGTGTAATGTTTGTAGGTGAGAGTGAGAAACAGTGAGTATGAATATGTTTGTGTGTGAGTAACCGTGAGTGGAAGTGAGAATTAAGAATTGAGAGTGTGAGTTACAGTAAGTGGTTAAAAGGGTGAATGTGAGAGGGGTGAGTGAGAAGTGAGAGAGAGTGAATGAGTAAAAGTGTGTTTGCATATTTCACAAGTGTGGATCTGACTCTGGCCATGGCATAATCCACATAATTCTGGGCTTATGGCAGCAACTAAGGTAATGTAGTGCCACAGGCAACTAAAGATAATTCTTGCTATAAGGAAGAGCACCAATAGAAAAATGTAGGGTCTGACATACTAGAGGTATTTCAAATCATGGGGCCTCTGTGGAAAAATGCTGGTTCCTGCATGTGTGAGGACATTTTTTGCAATGGGCCCACCCATGGGCAAATGCTGGTGCTGGGACATTTGAGGAACATTTTGGCGTAAGACAGAGCATCCAGGGAAAAATATAGGCCTGTGCATACTAGAAAAAATACTTGCCATAAGGGAAATCCAATGGCACAGTGCTGGTGCCGGCATACTGAAGGCAATTATTTGCCGTATAGAGGGCAGCCTTTGCATAATGGGGTCACAGGGTGGGTTGGTGGAAGCAAGCCACAATAAGGTGCTGCCTCTGAAATACTGGATACAATGTTTGCCATACGGACCACCCCTGGTATGTTGGCAATATCAATGGCAAAATTCTGATACCGGAATATTGTATATGATTCTTGGCATAAGGGGGTAGCCGTAACGAAATTCTGGCTTTGGCACAATGAAGGTAATTTTTAACATACGGCGAATTTTCAAGGCACATTTTAAAAAGAAAGGGGTGAACTCCTGGCAAGTATTATGCCATCCACTTTCAAAGATCATCAGCCGCCACTGCCCACCACCCAACACCCAACCCACATTGACTCTCCCACTAACACTTTCCTACTGCTCAGAACAGGCACAAAATATCAACCCTGTTTCCTCTTGAACTTGGGAAAACTGACGAGAAAAGACCTGCTTTTAACAGACATTAGCAGTTGCTTCCTATTCCATGGAAAAAAACTCGTAAACTCCTAAATTTAGTGCAGGGATGCCGATTGGAATCGTAAATTCAAGCAAACCTGATAGCCCTGCACTAGATTCAGCAGTATAAATAATGAGGGTATATGTGGTTGAATGTAATCCTCCACCAAACAATTGCACAATGTGTGTATGCATTAGTATGCAGAATGGTTTGCCCTTGAAAAAAGGCAGTGCGTGGCATGCTGAATTCTAATTCGAAATGGGATGTATGTTTCTACAATAGAGTTTAAGAATTTTAAACGCAGCTAATGCTTTACTCTTTTATTACTTCAGAGTGTTGTATACCACGGTTCATGTTTAATGCAAGAGAGACAGTATATCACTTAAGGGCTGGATTAAAATGCAGCAGATTACTATGTGCACGGCTGGTATTAAATCGTATTGGAAAACCTACTGGTCATCTTCTAAGTGTCTCTAATCTAGAGCAGAATGCATCAAGAAAGACAAATTACTTAAGATACAAACAATTAACATGTACGAAAGCAGGGTAGGCAGTAACAGTAGGTGCACAGAAGACCTAAAGCAGAAATTATTAGTCACGATGTGTGTCATAGTCAGATGCCGAGACCATTAATCATAGTGATAGCCTCACAAATTGAAAAAGAATCATCAGTCCCACATACACAAGTTTTTTCATAACTTCGCCTCTGTGGTCAGGCGCAACGTTTGGGGGCTGTTGTACGAACTTTTGAAGGACTCTGAGGCCCAGGAGACCGCAGGGCCAACACCGTCAACGAAGCTCTGCCCCCCTCTCACCGGGGCTTTAAAAACTACTCCCGCCTCCCGCTTCGCGGGAGACGCTTCGCCTCTGTGTTCAGGCGCAACGCTTGGGGGCTGTTGTACAGACTTTTGAAGGACTCTGAGGCCCAGGAGATCACAGGGCCAACACCGTCACCGAAGCTCCGCCCCCCTCTCACCAGGGCTTTAAAAACTACTCGCGCCTCCCGCTTCGCGGAAGACGCTTCGCCTCTGTGGTCAGGCGCAACGTTTGGGGGCTGTTGTACGGACTTTTGAAGGACTCTGAGGCCCAGGAGACTGCAGGGCCAACACCGTCACCGAAGCTCCGCCCCCCTCTCACCGAGGCTTTAAAAACTACTCACGCCTCACGCTTCGCGGGAGACGCTTCGCCTCTGTGGTCAGGCGCAACATTTGGGGGCTGTTGAACGGACTTTTGAAGGACTCTGAGGCCCAGGAGACCGCAGGGCCAACACCGTCACCGAAGCTCCGCCCCCCTCTCACCGGGACTTTAAAAAATACTCGCCTCTGTGGTCAGGCGCAACATTTGGGGGCTGTTGTACGGACTTTTGAAGGACTCTGAGGCCCAGGAGACCGCAGGGCCAACACCGTCACCGAAGCTCCGCCCCCATATCGTCATATCCTTATAGGTGACAACATTTTCCCGCCACGCGGGACTCGCACGGGCGGCGCCGGGCTAAGCCCGGGCAAAGGGCGGGCCCTCTTAGGCCTGAGGAGGCCTGAGGAGGCCGGGCTGGGCCACGGACTTTGGGCCTGCATTCAAGCATTTGCTTTACCAAGTGAGACTTTTATTGTATTTCACCTGTTAACGGCTAAAGTGCATTTGTAGCTTGTTGCTTTGTCTTATACTCGGACGATGTCTAAAGCAAACAAAGATAGGTCTGCACTTGGACTAGGTACTATGGATAATTATCTGGTATAAAAGGTAACTCAAATTAATAGTGAACGTAGGGCCTCATTAGGTCGTGGGAGTAACCGGGTGCCAGATGATGATGATATGCCGTCCTTAGCTGTAGACTTAGCCATAGATGATATACCTGAAGTGAGCAATAGGTCTGCTATGGCTGTTGAAGCGCAGGTTCATGTTGATTTCCAGGAAAATGTATCCTACATATCTACTGAGGCAACTGAGCAGCCTTTGCCTTCCCCTTCTCCTAGACCAGTGAGATAATGTAGAAAGCCACTGACTAAACGCGGGGGGAAGCATGGAAGGAAAAGAGTGGATATAGTGCAACCAGTGCCAAATAGCCATGCCAGAGAATCTGACTCACATGAAGGGAACAATGTAGCGGCCACAAATATTAATGTGGAGCAATTTGCCTTATTGATTAATACCCTTGAAGAAAAATTAGAGGCAAAGATTGAAGAGTTAATGAAACCCCTGACGGCCAAATTGGATAGTGTGGCCCTAGAAGGTAATAGATTAGGTGTACTGATAACAACACACCTATCTTCTACCTCAGCCGTAAAACCTAAGGCTGTGGACAAGGGTCATAATAGAGATGGGCAGGGTCCTTGTAGAATGCCTATGCAGCAGAACATTCAGAAAATAGCTGTAATTGAATCCGCACCATCTGGTTCTACAGTCACAATCGGTCAGTATAACCAGGCTATAGTAGTTCCTGAGGGTAACCCGGATATTAGACAAGTAAAGAAAAGTCGGTATATTAACCTTCCTCCTGATTGTGCACCTTATGTGGCTGTTTTAACAAATGTTCCGCCCATTGATCCTCACTCGGCTCAGTCATATGAGGAATCCCATGATTCATTAAAAAATAAAACGGTATCATGGTTGAACAATAAATGTGGCTTTCCAATTGCATACTCTGATCAAATTTTGTCAACTCGTAGGGTTAACTGGATTGGTCTGTCCACAAAAACATCTAGTGGGGATTGTATTGTAGTTAATTTCAAACATCCCCAACACGTGGCTACAGTTTTATTAAGAGCAGCCTCCTTAGTTTACAATGTGAACAGTGTGTGTGTACGTCCCCTTGGGTACTTTTATACCCACCTAATTAAAGCCCCTCCTAAACGCGGGGAAACTGGTCCATTTATCACTATTCAGCCTCCGGTTCCTGAAGCAGCATATCGGTACAATGTCGATAGTCATGGCATGAATGGGTTCAATGTTGTAACGCAGAACAGATTTGATTTACTCTCAGGCCTGGAGGCGTGCGATTGACGTGAGGGATCTGATGGACAAGTAATAGAGATATTGGATGAAATGGGACATGAGGAAAGCACACGGGCAAAACTGAATGGAAATAATGTAATTTCTTGGAACATTGCAGGATTGGGTGCTAAGATGGAGGATTGTAATTGGGCTAGGTACATCAAGCAGTTTCAGGTTATCTGTTTGCAGGAGACTTGGTCAGTCAAATGTAACCACTTTCTGGAAGGTTACAAAGCATTTTATGTTCCTGCAATAGCAACAACTAAGGGAAGAGCAAAGGGGGGAATGGTTATGTTCATCTCTGTTGCGTTATCGTGTAAAATTTGCAGACATTACAAACAATTCTGGTATTATCGGTCTAATTTTAATGGGAGAAAACTGTATGTCTGGTATGGTCAATTTTTATAATGATGTCAATCCATGCTCAGTTAATAGTGAGATATCCGCGCTGAATGTTTTTATTAGAAATTCAATGAGGGATTGTATGCACAATCTTATGATATTGGGTGATTTTAATGTTCACCCCTGTGGGGATCTTCTTCTGAAAAGTATCTCGGATTTGCATTGTCCGCGCTTAGAGGGTATGCACCTGGAACATACGACAGAGGGGGAACTTTTCAATGATCTTCTTAATGACTTAGATCTATCACCGACCTTGGCATTGACGGACCCTACAAAGTGCTTTGAGATTCCGTCTTTTAAGGGGCATGGTAGGGGAACTTTTATTGACTATGTATTAATAACATCCCCAATGCAGTCCTTTGTGGATTCCTTTGCCATTGAACATAGTGAATTCAGTGATCATAATCCACTCACTGTCCACTTGAGGGGTCCCTGGATAGCTAATGCAGGCCCAAATCTCATTTCAGGTAGGGTAAGCACAACTGATGGGAGACGTCGTCTTTAATGGTCTAAAGTTACCCCAGATTTGTTGTATAAAGATATTAAAACCATCTGCGCTGATGAAATCCTGGTATGCACACAAGAAGGGCCACAACCGAGGAAGGTTCTTGAAGCCTACCAAAGTTTGTCGGCTAAGGTAACACAGTTATTGTCGGTCCCAGCAAAAAAATTTGAATCTGTGGGACCGAAGTGGTTTAATCGAGATTGCTCTAAAGCAGCAAGAAATTTAAGGTTGGCATTAGCTGCTAAACCGAGAATAAAGGAGACAGTTCAACTGTGTTGTAAATATTATAAATCCACCACTACCAAACACAAGGAATTCCTAAGAGAGAAGGCATGGAGAGAGATTCTTGACTCTTCCACTTTGCAGTGTAGCTCTAGATTCTGGGCGATAATGAAGAAACCTTTCCTAGTCCAGGTACCAGGTGATGGCCTGGAATGCTACATATCGAAGGAGGAGTGGGAACTACATTTTAAGCAATTATATTGTAGCTCGGTGGATGAAAGTCCTATCTCCGCCCCGAGTGTCAATGATCAGCTGATTAGTTTCTCTAGGGGTGAGGTCATCGATGGTATTGAGGGACTAACAGCTGGGAAAGCTCCTGGTCCCAATGGGATTCCTCCTGACCAAGTTTCTGGGCGCCTATTTTAGAGACTGTTTTTAACGCTGCAGCGAAATATGGTTTTCGACAATCATGAGGGGTCTCTACGATTGTCCCAGTTTTTAAGAAGGGGGACAAAAGTAGTCCAAATTGTTATGGGCCTATTTCCTTAATAGACTCCATAGTTAAAATCATAGGAAGAATCGTACTGCAGAGACTTTCTGATTGGACGTTGGAAAATAATATCATGTCCATCAGCCAGTATGGGTTTTGCAGTGGCCGATCAACAGTGACGCAGTGTCTTAACCTCTTTTTAATACTTAGCAAGTACACTGTGGCTCAAAGGGGCACCATCCACCTCGCCTTCATGGATCTGTCCTCAGCCTTCGACTGTGTAAATAGGGGAAGGCTTTGGCAGTCCATGAGGGTGAAGGGTGTAGATAGTGGAATTGTCAACTTCCTGGCTGATTTGCATAGCAATACTAGAGATAATGTGAGATACTCCCAAGATCTGAGCACAACAAATAATTTTGACATTAGGAAGGGTGTTCGCCAAGGTTGTATCTTGGCCCCCTTCCTTTTTCATTTTTATATTAATGACCTTGACAGTGTGTTGCAGAATGTACAGGCCGACTGCCCTAGAGTTGGCAGGCGGGGATTCCTGTACTTTTATACGCAGATGATGCGGTTTTAATTTCCAGAACTGAGAGGGGCCTTCAGACTTTGTTAAATGCTTTTAAACTGTTTATGACGGATAGAGACCTTATGGTCAATAACTCGAAATCATTTGTCATGCAAGTTGGCCAACAACCAAGTAGGAACTTTTCTTTTAAACTTGATGGTGTAGTGATTCCTATAATAAAAACATTTTCGTATCTTGGGGTCCTTTTTGACTCCAAGCTTAATTGGGGTCCTCATCTTGCAAAAAAGAAAGGGGAAATGGTCAGGGTTAATGCCTCCATTTTTAATTTTGCATCAAAATTGGGCAAAAAACCTACTAGTGCCTTGTTGAAACTTCACAATGCAAAAGCGGTAGCAACTGCCATTTATGGCAGTGAAATTTGGGGGTACATTGCTGGTGAGCAGCTTCAGATCGTTGAAAAAATGTTTCTGAAGCGTATCTTGTGCATTCCGGCAGGCACACCTAATCTCCCAGTACATGAAGAGCTAGGGATGCAATATCTAAGTGATACTTTTTCTTTACGCCCATTGATCTGTTGGCTAAAACTGTGGTTAAATCAGGACATACCATTGACACATCTGATTTTGAATGACTTTATGACCCAGGACAAGGCAATGGGTTCCCCTTGGTTAAAATATGTGAAATCCAGCTTTGTTAGGCTTGGACGCTTGGAATTGTTTGAATACCCTAGCAAGATTGTTAAGGGTGATCTGGAGGGAATCAAACGGGACTTCCTCGTGGATAGGAAGACCCAGAGGGAAGAAGTGGAACTCCAGAAACAAAGCGTGAGAAAATTTGTCATGTTGAAAACGTGTGAAAATGCAGAGCCGTATTTGTTGGGTTCACTGACCTCGCATGAAAAGTTCTGGTTAAAAAGGTTCATGGTTAAATCTCTTTCATCATCTGCTGATTAGACCAAAAATTGATGTTTTTAATAAATTGGCAGCACCCTGTGGCTGCGACGGAAAGTCTCCACAGGATATGCTGCATTTTATATTTTTATGTAGATTTTATGAATATCCACGCAAGCGCTATCTGGTAACTCTTTTAAAAAAACGTAATTTTATCCAGAACAGACTGGCCTTAATGTATTTACAACTTTTGCATAATGACAGTATTCTCCATATTATTGAATTTTTTAAATTGACTGTTAGGTTAAGAAATTGTCTGGACATGTAATGGTTCTCTGAGATGAATGCACTTGTCACTTTGTTCCCGCTGTAAAGATGATACCGTACTTTTTACTTATGGCACTTTATGATATGTGGTTACAATATATGTGTTTTAATTGTTTTTAATGTATATGTACTTTTATGGTTTTTGTTAAACCGAAATAAAGTCTTTATTACTTACATAACTTAAAGATCCGTTAAATAAATGGTTCCCGGAGTTGCTTCCGTGCTGCTGGCCCCTAGAAACCACAAATAAGAGGATATGACCCATGTGTACTTACACATTGTCCAATAGTCATAGAATGTCTAAAAACCCTTCGATACATGAGGCCCTAAATTCATTGTAATGCAGTACATATTCAGTTAATAGGGATGTTGGATGAGCCCCAGCACGTCAGACACAATTAACAAAACTAGTGGAAAATAAAGTCAATTTTGCGCGAACTAAGAGCATCTGTGAAATCTCCGGGCTCCATGGGTCGTTGGAACTACATTGGAAGGATAGCAGATCTAAAACATGGTGGCATACCACTGGCCCATTAGGGAATTCACAACCGAAGATACTACTGCGCCCACCCCAGAAGATCCACATTTGCCCACATCCTAAATCACAAGAATTCGTGAAATGCAGGTCTCTCTTGACTTATCAGACTTTTACTAAGTTCAACTTGATCAGTTTATACCCTTGGGAGTGGTCGGCTTCCAAAGGGCTGCGAAGGCTATTGTTAATTAAATACTCATACAGGAGAGGAAGACCCTTTGAGACTAACTAAAACACAATAGACACAATAAACAATAATCTGACTGTAGCAGGGATCCTATTGTGGGCTTATTAGTCTATTACATTGATGAAAGGCATAGGCTCAGGACCAGTAATAGATTCCAGCCATTTTCTACCATAATAAAAGAAGCATCTTTTAAAGGGAGACTTTAGAGGAATATCTTTGTTGTTGTGTGTTTAACATGTGTAATTCTTGACAAAGAGTGCAGTGAATCAGAAAAGGCCCAATGGATTTTACAGAAAAAGTTTCCATACATTTCATTATAAGAACACCAAAGGAAGAACGCATGAGACATCCTGAGTCGGAATCAGGCGAATCGACAGCTGCGGTACAATCCCGACAGGGGAGCCCACTACGACAAGACTCAGAAAGAGATTTAGCGCAGATGAAACCAGCTGAGTAAATTAAAACAAGATAGGGGAGCATGGGGGGGGTCAATGGGTACGGATAAATAACATACTGATGTGAAGAATGTCAATTTGCATATGTAAATGTTAACCATCGGATATCAGCCAAGAGAAATGTTGTACATGAAAGCGCATACTTAACCTGAAAAGATTTAGCAGACATATGGTAGCATACTGATTTATGTTACCATCTGTCTGCCCAGGTAGATGATCGAATGAATACCATCACCTAGTGAGGAAAGGGAATAGTCTAATTCAGCATTTCATGGTGCTAGAAACAGATTTTTGCAGCTACAATGATCTGATGACTCAGGAGAAGTCAACATGAATGCCCAGGGATGGACTACTGTTGAAACACATGTCTCTAGATAGGGACCAGAAACAAGAGTATCAACTGAGAAACCAACTAGGGTGAGCAGTATTTTAAATATGTAGGGATGGAATGATGGAATACTTCCATGAGCATCCAGGAAATTAGATAAGAGTCAGACATTAGGATGTATCATTGCCATTTGCAAACAGTTGTGCTACTTGCACACCTACTGGTTTGCAAAGGGCAAAGCATTTTGAGATCCAAACTCTTTACAAATAGGACGCATCACCAATTGGCTATTTACAGGGGGTTTCAAAATGACCTTCCTTATGATTCTTTATTTGGCAGGCTGCAATTTGTGACCTCCCCCTCCAGTCAATGTCTGGCACTGCAGGGATGGAGGCCTGCAAGGGACAGCAGATCTTCTCTCTGCATTTGCTTTTGAAACGGCAACCATTTTTAGGTTTTGCTTCCACAGTGCTTGTGCTGTGCTTATGACATCTGTTGCATTAAATATATCTTAAAGGGGACTTACAGCCAGTCTTCCTTTCTTATTAGTCTGTGTGCTTGTCACTTTATTTTTCATTCATTTTAGGTGTTTTATTTCCTGTTGTTCCATGTGTCTTTCTCCTGTGGCCCAAGTACTCATTCTCATTGTCCACCACTTGTCGGTTTGATGGGTGGAACTACTTTAATATGCTTGCTGCACACACTTGTATGGTTTACCTTTCATTATCTTCTCATGGCTTTTGCTATGTTGGACAATTGAACACATTTAAAGTGTCCTTTCTCACAGCATTTTATAGCCTTTCTACAATGACTGCACACATTTAAAGCTTGCTTTCAGACAGCTGTTTCTTGGTTTTCTCAGATTACTTTTTTAAATAAATAATTGCTCTCTTCCACACAACCCCTTTAAAATATTATTTGACTGCTTTCTTTTGAAGAGGATTTCTTTGAATTTATATTTGTATGGATGCCCACATTTAAAGCAGGCTCCATTACACCTCGAACTGTTATCAGCAGGGGCGGCTGGTGTACACGGGCTAGATAGGTGTCCCCCTGCCACCCTAGGGGATTAAAAAAAATGTGAGATCAAACACGGAGCAGCTAGCAATATAGTTTGCTGGCTGCTCGGTGGACAAACATGTGCAAATCTTTTTTTTAGGGGGTGGGGGAGGATAGGCCCTTGGCTCTGCTGTGCATGCTTTTGGCTGGGCGAAGATTTCTTCGACTTTGAGCCAGAAAGCAGAGCATTGACGACACACAGGTGGGCAGAATCTGTGTAGCACTGCCAGAATAGCTTTTGATTTGGGCATTATTTGTATAGCCTAGAGGGGAGTCAGAAGCTCCCCATTAATTTCAATGGCAGGTGGCAGGGCAGTCTGTTTTAGAGAATGACATAGTGAGGTGTGGCAGTGGCCTCTGACTCTTTCACGAGACCCAGCAACAGTTTCCTATTGGTGTGCTGGGTTCTGGGGGAGGAGTTGTCTAAATCCAGCATTTTCCAGTTTGGCTTGTGCTTGCTTCCCATGCTGGCTGTGTCTGCACTCTGCAGTCCTGCAGTCACGAGGAGCCTGGCTTGAGAACCAGTGTAGGTGACAAAATGCTGCAGGACCGTCAAGTCAGTGAACAGTGAAGAACCGAGGGCCATATTATCAAGCAAGGGCAATACATTATCGCCACTTTTATCGGCAGGAAACTGCTGCTAAAGCAGGGATGATGGGCTTGATAATATGCCCATGTGAATTCCCATAGACGCCCAGGTTCTGGTGTTAACCTGGGCTTCTATGGGAATTCACAAGGGCATATTTCAAGCCTATTATCGCCGCTTTAGCGGCAGTTTCCTGCCGATAAAAGCGGCGATAATGTATCGCCCTTGTTTGATAATATGGCCCAGTGTGTGGCGAGCAGGTGAGAAAACTGCATCTGTGACTAACCTCAGAGAGAGCTGGGGAAAACTAAAGGAGCTTGCCCAGGGCCCCCCATGCACCACACGCCTCATGTGACAGGGCTTGCGTGGCCCTTACATGTAACATGCCGAGAGACAGGGAATGCCTATATCGCGTGGGCCGAGGAGGCAAGCTTTACGAGAGAGAGAGCTGAGAAGTCAGGGTACATTGGAGGGAGGGAGAGAGAAAGAGAGAGGTGAGAAAGGCCCTTGCACACACTATGCACCAAGAGGCCACACTTAATAGCAAGTGACAGGAAGCAGCCCCCCCCAAAAAAAGTGCACAAAAGGGCCATGTTATAGGGAATGTGGGACTCTTACAGGTAAGACTCAGATAGACCAGATGTGGACCGATTGGCCACATATTACAGGAACTGTGCCCCCCAAATACATAATACAGAGAGAGCGAGGGACACCCTGCACAGGCCAAGCACTAAGAGGCGCCGCATTACAGGAGCTGTGGCTCCTTGCAGTAATACGCAGAAAGCGATCCCTCCACAGCCGTGCACAGAAAAGGTGTGCCTCCTTACAGTAATAAAGAGGGAGGGATAAAAAGAGAGCGAGTTCGGCCCTGTAGACAGCGCTTTGACGGGTCAAGCGCTACATGGGCTTTTGGCCCTTCTGATATAGGGAAGTGGGAAGGAAGTATGACAGAGCAGAACCCTCCCTAGAATGGTGCCCATAAGGCCCGCATACTACATGTGGCTCCTAACAGTAATACGGCGAGAAGGCGGGAACCCCTACAGAACCTGAACAACAGTGTCACACGTTCAGTGCTGCTGTGATCTTTACAAGCAATATGCAGAGGAGCCATGACTGCACGCACATGGCCCATGTACTGCAGGCAGAGGGGCCATGCACTGCAGGCAGGGGAGCCCAGAGACTTCCACAGACCGTGCACACAGGGGCCTGAGATAGCGCCCCAAACTACCAAGGCCTGTCGAATTCAGCAAACTGAAGAGCAGCACAGTCCTGGGCGCCTTTACGGTCAGTACATTGAGGTCCAGAAAGGAGCTACTCTATGGTGGTGCTGTTGGCGCTATGACAATGCTGATTGCTGCCAACTTCCTACCTAGCTCGATGGTAAAGTCTAGAACATTCTGATGGTTGGAGGCGACTTGCTCGGCTGTGACTACTGGGTCGGAGGAATTTTTCTACCGGCGCATCCTGTGTATTATTTATTTCGGATCACTGACAGAATATCGACAGTCAGAATCTCGAGGCACAAAAATATAGACACAAAAATATCGATGTTCAGAATATCAAAGTCCTATCTACATGGGGGTCGTTTCCGATTTGGTAAAATCCCCTACGAATCGCCGTACAGAGCATTTGTTCCGTACGAATTGTACACCTTCAACGTCCCCGTACGTACAATGAAGTACGATCCGAACCCAAAGCAGATCTCCGTACAAATCGTACGAAAGACCATACGACTTAAAAATACGTACAAATCGCATTTGGAACACGCAGTACACGACGTCCGTACGGATTGAAGCAGCTTTTTACGAACCAGCAAGTACGATTCGTTACGACAACACTCCATACGACTCTTTTTCTATGGGAGTTTAAAACATCCGTAAAAGCATATTTCAACTTGAACCGCGTGCGAAACGGACCCCCCCCGGGTACGCGAGTGCACTGAATGATTGCAGGGGTACGGTGCGTAAGGGTATGGTGCATGGGTGTACGGTGCATGGGGTACAGAGCATAGGGTTTTGGTGCGAAGGGGTACAGAGCATAGAGGTATGGTGCGGAGGGGTACAGAGCATAGGGTACGGTACGTAGGGGTACAGAGCATAGGGTACGGTGCGTACCCCCATGATTGCAGGGGTACGGTGCATATGTGAATGTGTGGTTCTCCGTACGAATTGCTCATAACACGTTTTCCGTACGAATCACGTTCTCGTTCCCCGGTCCGGATCGTACTTGTCGGGTCGTATAGCATGTTTACGATTCGTACGGTTCACCGTGAGGGTCCTGTATCGTACGGATTTTACCTTGATTTTCGTATGGTTCGCACACATTTGTTCGTATTTTTTCCTACGGATCGTACTACACAATTCAGACGGATTTGTACGATTCGTACGGAAACGGTTACGAATACGAATCGTTGTACCGATTTGTTTCCCGAATCGGAATCGACCCCTTAAAGCACAAAAATAAAGAAAATAAATATTAATGTTAAAAATATCGTTGTTAAAAACATTGTTTGGTTTAATGTTTAAAAAAAATGTAAAATTAAGTAAATAATACATATAATTAAAGAATATAGTTAAAATTATAAGAAAATGTTTAAAATTATAAGTAATACATATAGGGGTAGATTCTGATTCCGAGTAGGGAAAGTGTTATTCCCACTTCAGAGAGTGCAACAGTAGGGAAAGTGTTAGATAGCAGAGGGTTAAAATTAACATATTTATCAATAAATACTTATAAAAATTAAATAACCAATTATTAATTAATTGATATTACATTAATAATACATAATAATTAATACATGTAATAATAAATACTTTATTATACGTAAATTACTTCTCACCCTATTCCCCTATAAACCCACAGCCTGCTCCTAGAAACACAATATAATTATCAATTAATTAATTAATTAATTAATACAAATTATTAACAATTAATAATTAATTAATAATAAATTAATTATGAATGCTAATAAATACAAATATAAATTAAAAATGACCTTTTTTTATAATTAAATCACTTCCCACCCTATTCCCCTCTAAAGCCACAACAAATTAATAATAAACTAATTATAAATAATAATAAATAAAAATTAAACATTATTTTTAATAATGAAATTACTTCCCACCCGATTCCACTATAAACCCACAACCCGCTCCTAAAAAAATAACACAATTAATACAATTATCTATTAATGAATTAATATCAATTAATAACCAAATAATAATTAGTTAATAATAAATTAATTATAAATAATAATACATAATAATTATTAATTACTTTATTATAATGAAATTACTTACCACCCTATTCCCCTATAAACCCAGAACCTGCTACAGAACTAAAATACGCAAATATTTATTTTTATAAAAGTAATTACTGCTAAACATGTAACAAATGCATTTAAAAAAAACTACACTTATACTAAAAAATTACATCACACACTTTTAACACACATACTAAAATACCGAACAGGTGGAGAAGTGTGGCTCACTGGTTAGAGGAGGCAGACCCTGATGCAAAGGTCAGGCCGGGACCAGGGTTCAATTCCCGACGCGGCAGGGTCTTGAGCCCAAAATGTCCACGGACTCGATAATTCTCGCCTCGGTGCCTACTCGAATCATGGGTTCACACTCTGCAGCTCTGGGCAATAGCTTGCTTAATCTCCACTACGGCCCCCCCGCGGCGGGATGCCTGGTCTTCACCTTGGGGATACCCAGTATGGGTAATCTCGCAGGGAAAGCCAGGACGGGTTCCCAAAGCAAGCGCTAAGAGACCTGTCGGTGATTTGGCGCTATATAAATCGAAATTAACATAACATAATATAAAGACGCACTCACAATTCTGCCTCGACAGCCCATGAGGGGAACAGCTTTTTTTCCTGTAACACTTCTATTCTTGCTGCCATCACCAGCCATGAGGGGAACGGCTTAGTGCCCCACTGCCATCGGGCCACACTGTGAGGGGAACAGCCTCAATGAAGCCTCACCACAGTGCAGGAGCCTCATTAAAAACCGAGCAGCCCTCCCGCACCGCGGGACGTGCGCGGGTGTGGCCGGGCAAAGCCCGGGCCAAGGGCGGGCCGGTCCACACCCGTCATAGCCCGGAAGAGGCTGGGCTGGGTAAACTCCCTAACAACTTGCTTCTGAGAGCCACAGATCAGAAATTAGCTGGCAAAGGAAGGTACTGATTATCGTGGATCCCTTACATATTGTTGCTCTGTTCCCTGTTTTTGTTTCCTGCTGCTCGTATTATCAACTGAGACTGATTGAGACTTATTATAGAATGGAGAAACGTAAGGGAGTGGTGGGGACATTAGACGCCTTCTTGGTAAGGGCAGAATCATTACTGATCCATGAGATCGAACTAACTGAGCGACGCCTCTCTCTGGATCCATCTACCCAACGAGACAACCATTCAGCAGACACTCAGGCAGTTGGCATGGGTGTCAATGTGGATGATAGCTTGACTACTAATTCCCCCACTAATGCTTTATCCCCGTCCTGTCCTACTCTCATCGTTCCAACCCTAGCAACAACGCCAAAAGTGGCGGCGGGCAGAGTCACCAGGACAAGGATATTGACAAATGTGGCAGCATGAAAAACTAAAGTTTTGCCTGTAAAAAGGAAATGGGGGGCACCTACAAAGAAATCTAAACTTACGATGGGCCCCCAAGCAACGGATGGCTTAAACATAGAACATGACATAACTACATGTCAACCCAACAGCATTTCCGTTGGCACACAGACAGATATGGCCCATGTGTTCCTTGATCCTAGCTGTAGTAACACCAAGGAAGTTGCAACTGGAACTGACACTGCCAATACCGGTGCAATTACTGGTGCAATAGTCAATGATGTTCAAGATTTTTTCAATAAGGGTTTTAAACAGCTTTGGGATCAATTGAATCTTCTAGAAAAAGTAATAAAAAACTTAGGCCATAATATGGAGGGCAGAATAGTAGATGAGCTAAGCAGGGGAAATTATGAGAGGGCGGACAAAATCATTCAACACGATAGGGAAGCTCAGGGTGGTAACTCCATTAAACCCACGCATGTTAGTACGGGAGACAGGCCCCAGGAGGTATCAATTGGCCCCAAACGTTTAGGCATACAGAGCAATTGTACAGTACGCTCCAACGCAGACAGGAGGCTTGATATCCGGACCCCTACCACGACCCTGAATTCTAGCAAAACTGCAACTAATGATCAACTAAAGCCCAATTTGGATATCATAAACCTGCCCCCTGTTTCCTGCCCATATACGTTAATACTAGCTGGGGTCCCCGCTCTTAGAGTGATTGAGAGAGAAAGCTGGGAAGACCTACGGAACAAAACCATAGATTGGCTAGCTAAACAAATTAGCAGATACTAAGGAGATATTAATGGTCCGTAGGGTAGGCTGGATAGGACACTCCACTAAAAATATAAATGGAGATTGCTTAGTGGTTCATTTTCGTAGACCTTAGCTGGTCCGTCATATTTTGAATAAAATTGAGACAATACACTGTACTAACATTTGCACACTCCTGTTGTTTTTTTATATAGACCGCAGCCATGTCATTCAAACACTAGGTTATTACCTGTACCATCGACAAATAGATACCACACACTTTCAGATTTGGATGCCCAAGACTGACAATTATTTACACCCCAAGTACCAGGACCATTGGCAGCTGGACTACAAGTTCAAGAGAAGGGGCTTGTTTTGGCCAAGGCCACTAGGTTGAATAATGAGTCAGCTGGCCAACCTAAGAATAATAGAAGGGACATCAGAAACCATCACCTTAATTATAATTTCGGTACAGAAGATGGGCGTAAGAAACAAAGCGAGGCGGGCTGTCAAGGAGAGATAAAACTGATCTGAAATATTGCAGGGCTCAGAAGGAGCATAGAAGATGTTGTATGTCAGGAATACATTGGGCAGAGTGACATAATTTTGTTTCAAGAAACTTGGGCCCTAGAACCTCCTTATAAAGTAGGATACAAAACCTTTAGGAAAGACGCTATTCCCTCAGTTAGGGGGAGGCCCTCAGGAGGCCTCTCTATCTGGGTAAAGGTGACTCTAGGTATTGATGTCAAAGTAGTCAAAACTTGCTCGCAGGATATCTTGGGATTAAACTTCTTCACACCGGACAAAAAGGAAGTTTACATACTAAACATATACTCTAGGCCATATCCAACAAGTAAGCAATCGAAGGTCATTGAGCAGTTAGACAATTTCCTAAGCTCGATTGACTCAAGGACCCTGATAATCTTGGGGGGCTATTTCAACCATAAATACGAACCCATGGTTGGACTAGAAAATATCTTTGAGGAAGAAGACTTCGTCTCGGGGTACTGCTTACGAACCTGTAATGGCGGTTTGCCCTCTGATAGTTCAAAAGCCCCCACATTTACTAGAAATAATCTAAAGAGCCACATAGATTATATATTAATCTCGATTGAGCTGCGGTCGATGGCCCTCGACTTAGTAGTCAATGACAGAACTGAGAGTGACCATTACCCATTACGCATTACGCTTGACATTGGCGGCACATCTTGATAGCGACCACATAGACCCACTATTAAGTAATAATCGGAGAGCTTTAAAATGGCTCTCGATAGGGGAAATGTAGCGGCAATCAAGCAGATCTATGACATCTTTACACACAGGGTCTCACCGTATGTAGACCGACCAGCTTCAGAAGTTCCGATTGGGGAAATTCATTGCAAATTAGTCAAATATCTGATACCCATATTGAGTAAAATTCCAAAGAAATCTAAAAATGAGATTATAGCCGCTACGGAGTTGAAAAGCCTGTGGTATAACAAAGAATGCCGTACTGTAAAACAAGCTTATTTTGGCTTCAAAAACCAAAAATATAGTGGCCTTGAGGGAAAAAAGGGTTGAATATAAGCAACTACTAGCCTGTACCAGAAAAGAATGGAAGGATAACATTTGGGCAGAATGACTTGTAGTAGCAAAAGCAAAAGACCAAACTGTTTTTTGGCGTTTGGTATCAAAGGGTAATAAGAAAGGAAGATGTAGTAAAGACCTCTTCCTAGATGCAAATACTTGGGTAAAACACTTCTCCAGTCTTTACTCCACTTCCCCAAATGACATTGACTACTGGCCGTTAGATTATGAAACTACCCCAATTGCAGCCCCATTATCTTTTAGCCTGGAGGAAACAATGGCAGCTATAGACACAGTAAAACCAGGAAAGGCTCCTGGCCCTGATAAAATACCTGGAGACTTATGCAAGCATGATAAAGGTGTTTGGGGCACTTATATTAATCTGTTGTGTAACTCTGTTGCCTCGGGCACACCCTTACCAGAAACCTGGAAAGGGGCAGAGATTAAAACCATTTTTAAGAAGGGCGATCGCCACAACCACTCACACTATCGACCAATTAGTCTTATTGACATTTAACAGAAGATAGATGCTATGCAAATTTTAAATAAACTGACTAACTGGATTGAGGAATATAACTTTTATCACAATATCAGGCAGGTTTTAGATCAAAGACTAGCACGATTGACCAAGTTTATTTTCGCTATACTTCAATGACATCCCTGAATACCTTCTGGGTTGCAATCATGATTCTCCCAAGCTAGGGAGTGTCCCTTTACCAGTACTCCTCTTTGCTGACGACACAATTTTATTCTCCCAAACTCCGAAAGGTTTGCAAAATTTATTACATCTATTTGGGATATACTGCAAAACTAAGGGGCTAGAAATAAACTCTAGCAAAACTAAATACATGGCAATTAACCCACATAAAACCTTCAGGAAAAATGTAAGTGTGAATAGCCAGAAGATTGAGTATGTGCACGATTTTAACTCCTTAGGTATTACTTTGGATTCAAAAATGTCTTGGAGACCACAGCTAGACAAAAGCAAAAGTATACTACTCCAAACCACTTTCCCATTAATAAGAAAAATAGAAAGTAGTTTATCCAAAGCCGTCTCGCCCGCTCTTGAAGTAGACAAATATAAGGCGTAATCGAATTCATTGTATGGGGCGGGGCTGTGGGGCCCCCTGAAGAATGATACATTCAAGGTGGGTGAAAACAAGTTTCTCAGGAAAGTACTAAGTCTTCCGACACATACACCACTGACCCCTGTTTTGATGGATTTAAATTTTCACCATGTGGACGACCAGGCTAACCGAAGACCACTGCTATTTTGGGTTCACCTGTGGTGCACGGATGAGCTTATTCATTGTAGGGAGGGCCTTGAGGAAATTCTAGGACTTAATAAATGTATAGGTTTGACTTGGCTAAAGCATATACATGACTGTTTTTTTAAACTGGGACTTAGGCACCTTTGGGAGGAGCCCTCTGGCTTGGCCACGACCTCAAAAAACTTTTAAAGAAGACCTATTGGTCTTTTATACATGACTTTTCGTCCCATTCTCCTACTGTGGGATCATTGACATCACAAATCCACCAAATAAAAACAGTTTGGAAGTTTGAGCCCTTTCTAGATGAAATACAGCCGCAGTTTGCTAAATCTTTATACCCTAAATATCGCTATAGTGTCCTACAGATAAAGGCAAATACTTTGAAATGGGAGCCAGGTGAAGCAGTCGAGGGCAGATGTGTATCATGTGATTCAGGTTCAATAGAGAACGAATCACACCTACTGTTCTTCTGCCCAGCCTATTTGCGATGTAGAAAGAAATGGATTAAACCCATTTGTCGTCTACTTGGTATTAGATCCTGCCATGACGAAAGATTATTACAATCTGACACCATGCAAACAGCGGTTTTTAGTATTAGCATGTATTTGTTTGGCGTTAGCTTGGTAAGGAAAAGGAAAGGCCTGAAACTCTAGGCTGACAAAAAGTAAAAGTATAATGAACTTGGCACATGCACTTTATGATTATAAAATTAAATGTATAATGATTTATATATCAGTCTTAATATTTATTAATGAAGCACATTTTTATATATATTATTTTAGAGGTATTTATCTAACTATACAGTTGAATCTTTTTTAATGACCTGATGTGTCTTTTCCTCATATCTGTTTTTATTATTATTTTATATAATACCATGCAGAATTGCAATATATTTGATATATCTTTCTAACATCACAAAATTGGGCGACTATTCTATGTAGTATCCAGTGTGTCTAGCAGTATTGTATCCTATGCTCAACATGATGCATTGTGGAAATCCTTGTACTGTATTTTTATCTTGTTAACCTTTTATGGTCTTTTATACCGTAATAAAGATTGAAATGAAATGAAATGAGATAAATATCGCTCTTATTAACAACAATATTTTTACAATTGATGTCTTAGATATTAAAAAAAACAATGGGCCTCATTTATGAAGCTGTGCGTCACTTTTACGCCGCTGGGTGCGTCACTTTTTGTGACGCACCAGTGGCGTAAAAAATGCGCCTTGTTGCGCCATATTTACAAAGTGACGCATCTAGGTAGATGCGTCACTTTGTAAACCCCAGCGCCACATTATACCTGCGCCAGGCATAATGTATGCAAAGGGGGCGTTTTGACGCAAGAAAGGGTAAAGGAAGTGACGCAGTGAAATCTATAAGATTTCACTGCGCCATTTCTTGGCCGCTAATGCGTCAAAATCTTACACCTGCTTCATGGCAGGCGTATGACTGACGCAGGCACTAACAACATGGGACTTGCCCATGTGAAAGTACACATTGCTAGAGTTGCATCACTTTTGTGACACACTCAGCAATGCATCACTTTTGCGCCTACAGATACGTCAGAAATACTGACGTATCTGTAACTCCTTGCGGCATGATGCATCATATTATAAATATGACGCATCAATCATGGCGCAAGGAGTGCGCACTGAGAAGTGACACATCGCTGCTTTGACGCAGAGATGCGTCATTTCTCATAAATGAGGCCCACTATTTCTTACCTTACTGTCAAAATTCTGTGCAACAATATACTTGCTGTCGATATTCTTGTACGTCAATATTTCAAACTCGATATTGCTTTAGTTCGAAATAAACAACTCGATATTCTGTCTGTACACCATTTATTTTCCCGTACAGTTGGTCCACTGTACCTACTGCACTAATGTACGCCACACAGTGAATGCACTGGGTTCCCAACAATCATTATTCAACACACATAGCCCAATCTTTTTAGACTGCACGGCCTCAGTGCTTTGAAGATCCCCGGGGCGCGCATTAACTTTACCACATGACCAAAAAAGGGCTCTGGCCTGCTTGAAGTAACCTTAGTTTGTTGGTTGATAGGCGTTTTACTAGGCCGAGCCTCGGGCACTTTTCTGCAGATAGCGCTGACTGCGGAAGCAATCTCAAGGGACCACAGGCATACGACTTTAATGATAAGTTTCAGATTCAGAGGTGACATTTGTAAATTAAGCATGTTCCGGCTTTCAATCCGTGTTGGTGAACTTCTAAATTGAAGGAAAGCCTGTTTAATCCAACTGTATTTCACTGTAACTAAATACTGAAGAGCGGACGTTGGGAATGTGCAAGTGCCAAACTTTTGCTCTGCCCTTCCCTACCCTCAACCATCCCATGTAAGGCAGCATTTAGAATTCATAGGTTAAAGAAACTAACCTCTTTCAGAAAAATGTTTTGTGCAGCGACTGGCCAACACATTCCGAAGACGGGCAACATTTTATCACCAGGGTTGCGGTTCCTCTGGGCTTTAGACAAGTCTCTTTCCCTTGAGTTCCTTTTCCTGTGTTCTGATAGAACTCTGAAAGGAGTTATATCCCTGTGTTTACAACTGCCCGTATCTTATGTTGTTGTCTGCAGCTGGCCGCGAAATATTGAGTGCTGGTTTACATCTTGTCCAGAGAGCTAGCATAAAGGTTTACTTTTCCCTACTTCTGCTCAAGGTACACCAAGTGTGCAGGTCATAAAACGTCTTCTTTCCCTGATTACAGTAATTTACCTGTGTATAAATGGTCCCTACCAAAATTTGATCGAAACTCAATCCTGTTATTGGCAAAAGTAACACGTATCCAAAAAGAAACAGTTTATTTTTTTTTTTAAAGGGAGGTCTGTTCTTCATAGCAAGTCATGTGTACATAGACACGCGGCTTTAGATTAGCTAATTATAAAGCATAAGTAACACAATGCCAGAGCGTGGGGAATAAGGCACCGGGCCCTGATGGTCTACTCATTGATATTATTAAATTAAATCTAGATGTCTGGGCTCCGCTTCTTTTAAATGTTTTTAATAATCTTACCGTTGCTCCCCTTCCCTGCACTTGGTCAACAAGTATCATCGTTCCTATTTTTAAGAAGGGAGATCGTTCTCAACCTAGCTGTTACAGGCCCATCTCCCTCATCGATAATACGTTAAAAATTCTTGGCAGGATCTTATATAATAAGATTCTGTGCTGGACTGAGGACAATGGCATTCTAGAACGCTGCCAATTAGGTTTCCGCAATAGGGTCGGAACCATTGAGCAGTGTCTCAACTTAAATCTAATTTTGGGGAAATATAATATTGCACGCAGATCGCCAGTATACCTCGCTTTCATGGACCTGTCCTCTGCGTTCGATTTTGTAAATAGATTGAAACTCTAGACAGCTCTTTTGAATTATGGCTTAGACAAGCCCCTTGTGCACTTCTTGACGCACCTGCACAAAGATCTTAAAGCTTGTGACAGGATTGGTCAGGGGGGCGAAGTGACAAATATTATTAAAGTCCAAAGAGGGGTTAGACAAGGATGTGTTTTAGCCCCCCTTCTTTTTATTATTTATATTAATGGTCTCCATAAAACCCTTACCCCTCTTTCCCACGATGTCCCGAAAATTATGGGCAATTCCCTCCCCGTTCTGCTTTACGCAGACGATGCGGTCCTTATGGGCCGCGCCCCGAATGCCTTACGCATTCTGGTGAAGGGATTTGTCGACTATATGAAGTCTCTCGACCTAAAAACCAACTTTAAGAAATCCTTTATTATGTCTTGTGGCCCCAACAAACGGCAGTTAGGTAGTATCTTGGTAGGCGCAGATAAATTGTGGTCCACTAACAGTTTTTTTTATTTAGGGGTGGTCTTTGCTGCGAACAACTCCTGGACTGAGCATATTGCTCACTCCAGGGGTGGTTCTCAAAGGCCATCAATTCAATTCTTAGCCTACCCCGCTCCAAACACACTGGTACTTTATCTGCTATTTTAAAAATTTACAAAGCCTAGTGTACCCCCGTTGCCACTTATGGCGCGGAGGTCTGGGGTGTGGCTAAGAGTGGACCCATCCAATTGGAAGAGAATAGATTCCTCAGGAAGATGCTCTGTGTTCCTATCTCCACCACACAATATGTTTGCCATAAGGAGCTAAACTTGAATTTCATCGAAGACTTCGTTTGTGCTCGCCTTGCCCTTTTCTGGCTTTCTAGTTGGAAGAACCCGGCGGAATCACTAACCAGAGACATTATTATTGACTGTTTGAACTGTGATAAATGTTTGAATATTCCCTGGCGTGTATAACAGTCTCTGTAGCATTAATTATGGGAGTGTTTTTACTAAGTACATCGCAAATAACCTCCCACACAAAAATGAAATAAGAAATGCTCTATACACACTGTATGACCAAGAAAGATCAAACAGGGAATCTCTAAAGATCACCGTTTCTACATATCTGGCTTATGATTTTTTAACTTCGCCCATGCCCTATTATTTGACACTTCCGATGAGCCACTGGGTGCAGGGATTATTATTTCGCCTAAGGGCAGGTTCAATTAAATTTGCACTTTGTTTCCCCCTTGGCCATCAGAAAGAATTTGACTCTTTGCCTTGCCCGTGTGATGGCTTGAGTGGTCAATCTGCGTTGCATTTCTTATTCTTTTGTAAATTTTACATTAAATATATTAAATGGTTTTTAACTCCTTATTTTAAAAAAGTTAAACCTATTAGCTTGGAAAATGCATATCTAATGATATTAACTATGGATGATGATGAACTCATATTTCGCACTGGCACTTTTTTGCGTACAGCTGTCCGAACCAGACAGACTATGCTTGATCTATGAATTTGTATGTATTATGTGAATCTATGATGCTTCTTTTAATTGCTCAGTGATCATTATTTTTTCTTTTTATGTATTTGTACTTTTATGGATACCTTGACACCCGAATAAAGTTTTCATTGATTGATTTCATTGATTGAGTGCTGGTTTACATCTTGTCCAGAGAGCTAGCATAAAGGTTTATTTTTCCCTACTTCTGCTCAAGGTACACCAAGTGTGCAGGTCATAAAACGTCTTCTTTCCCTGATTACAGTAATTTACCTGTGTATAAATGGTCCCTACCAAAATTTGATCGAAACTCAATCCTGTTATTGGCAAAAGTAACACGTATCGAAAAAGAAACAGTTTATTTTTTTAAAGGGAGGTCTGTTCTTCATAGCAAGTCATGTGTACATAGACACGCGGCTTTAGATTAGCTAATTATAAAGCATAAGTAACACAATGCCACTGCCAATACACTTGCAAATATTTACTATATGCTCATTATTATTTACTAGTTTATGATCATGCTTAAGTTATTTAAAAAAAAAAATGTGCAGAGCTAAATAATCTATAATTAAAAACAACAGGCAGATTTACAAGCCCCGCGACACTTTTGTACCGCTGTTTCATCACTTTTTGTGACGCATCAGCTGCATAAACAATGCACCAGGTTGTAGCCAATTTACAATGTGAAGCATCCCGGGAAATGGGTCACCTTGTAAAGCCCTGCACCACATTATACCTGCATCAGGTATAATGTATGCAGGGTGGGCATTGACAAGCAGGAAAGTCTGGTAGAAGTGACGCAGTGAAATCTACAAAAGTTCACTGTGCCTCTTCTAGGATGTCAGGCAGGCGTAAGAAATGACGCAGTGTATTAAGTATAGGCCTCCCCCAAGCATTTCTGAAGTTGTGTCACGCTTGTGACACAACTCCAGCAATGCGTGACTTTTGCGCCAACAGATGCGTCAGAATTTCTAACGCATCTGTCAATCCTTGCCGCATGGTGCTCTGTATTGTAAATATGATGCATTCATGGTGGTGCAAGGGTTACTTTGTCCAGCACAAAGAAACTGACGCATCTCTGCTCTAACGCAGAGATGCATCAGTTTCTTGTAAATAATACCCTCAGTGTGTTTCTTTCGCTTATATTACACAACTGATCAAATGTTCATTCAAAATTTTACAATTACTCTATATCGGTTTATCTGATCCACGGACAATAATCAAAGAGCACCTTTTCATATACCTTGCTTCTTATAGGTTTTTCAGATTTACAAAAACAGCAGTTACACTGACCTTGTTTGGTTTTTCATCTACCTTTTAACTATTCTTCCCATAGCTACACCAATTTCAAGCCTACATATCATGTACATGTTTTTTTATCATGGTACTACCCAATTTACCGTATCTCCCCACTTTTTAATAACACCAGCAACAACACAATATATTACCTTTTTAAAAAACAAGTCATAACACTTGAACAACAGGCTTTCAGTAACTTATATTGCACAACTATTTACAAAGCTACAACTTACAACAAAAAACTCTATTATAAATCAAGTAGGTGAAACCTAATGCTTTTACCAATGCTTGTTTTTTAAAGCAGTCAATGTCAGTTAAAAAGACATTGAGCTATTTAACATCCTGGAGTGTGTGAGAATAGGGTAAAATAAGTACATACTGATTAGTCGGAGAGTTTTTCTGAGTTGCAGGCTTAAGAGACTAGGAATAGTTTATAATGATTGCCTGAAGCACATGTGGGTAAGAGAGCTGGGGAATGAAAAAAGTCTCAGTATTACTTGTCTGGTGTGCTTATGAAGCACAATTTGGTATTTGATAAGGTTTTGGGCTATATAGGCGAACATAAAACGAAATTATTTATCTTGTGGTTCCTGACAGGGCTAGTGATGAGAATGTACGTACTTAGGGGGTGTAGAAGAAAAGTGCCTCTTGAACTCTAGCTTAGTGATAAGGTGTGTGGGTAAGATCCTCTCCAGTATTTTCTATCTATCTACTGATGGGGAATCAGAGTACCTGTGAAAGAAGTAGTGAAAGTTTGCTGTGAAAAGGGTTGTGTAACGTTTATAACTGCCAGCATCATCTCTTCTTCAAGACCTGTAGAAGCATAATTTTGTATGTTTTTTTGTGATGTATATTCTAGCTGGAGCTGAAAAAGGGGAAAAGCATGAGTATCTGTAGGAGGAAGATATGTTTTCGTGGTCTGTGAAAAAGTGGTCTTTTAAAATATTTTAGAAATAAAGCATGTTGGATTCGACCGGGAGAAATATCTCAATAGGATCCATTTATTTAGCCTGCTATTGCTAATATAATCCCAAAAATTGATGACTCCTTCAATATGAAATTTCGATCTTGTTTGCAATGGTTGCAGAGTGTAAATATGTCTAGATTGTATTCCATGAGCAATCTGATTATCCAACATGTAAAAAAAAAAGTAACTGTATCTAAAGCCATGCTCACAATATTATCCATTTTCTCCATCCATGTGATAATTTCCATTACCAGCCCACGCTTATCACACACTGCAAAGTATTATCTCCCTCTACAATGAACTCTCCAAAGTGAGGCATCTAGAACTGAAATCATCCAGAAAACTTGCTTCAAGCTTGATATTCAATCTCAACACGCTACAATGAAAACATATTGATTTCAAAGCAACAGGTTCTGAGACTGTCCATATCAGGCTCTCCATTTTTGCTTCCCCCCTCATCGTGAACCATGTATGATTTCGGCAAGCTATCATGTTTCCCCTGTCTTTGATGGAATTTTAACTAGGCTGATTTGTTATGTATGCATCCATGATCGTGAGCTATAATTACCTGATTTGATGAAGTGATCTGAAAGTGCACACCACCAAATCTGCAAGGGGCAAGACTTCTTCGTCCCTAGTATGTGGTCCTACAGGTACCGAGGGCCTGTATATTAAGTGCTACTTGTGAACAGTAGCTCTCATTGTGCCACCCATTAAAGTAGCACTTTAACTCCTATGCTGCTAGGCTTTTTCCTCCCTGTGCTGGGCTTTTTTTGGCTAGTTGGGGTAGGTTGCGCAAAGGACCCCATAAGTTTATGTCCACATAAGCGTCCACCACAAATTTGCGTCCTTTTTTCCAAAATCATGTTATTCTGAAGGTAACCAGGGCTTGTGGATTCCCCTTGACGGAAATGAGAAATTAGCCAAAATATGGCATAGTGTTGAGTTTTTTGAGAAAAAGAAAGAAAAAGTGCTGCAGAAGAAAGCGTTTTTTCTCGCAGCAAATGCCGTCAATGAACAGTTGGCAGTGCTAAGATCACCATCTTCCCAACTTGTGGAGAAGTGTGGCTCACCGGTTAGAAGTGGCAGACCCTGAAGCAGAGGTCGGCCCGGGACCAGGGTTCAATTCCCGACGCGGCAGGGTCTTGGGTCAATGTCCGCGGACTCGATAATTCTCGCTTAGGTGCCTACGCTAACCATGGGTCCCACTCTGCAACTCTGGGCAATAGCTTGCTTAATCTCCACAACGGCCCCAGCAACGCCAGGGATGCCTGGCTTCACCTTGGGGTGCCCTCTCACAGGGAAAGCCAGGACGGGTTCCCCAGCAGTATACAGCGCCAGGACACCACGTAACGAGGTAACAGTGCGCTTTACAAGTATACATACATACATACATACATACAACTTTCAGGAAAAGGTAGACATCTGTCATAAAACCTAATTTTTCAGCACAGTTTTGACATTTTACTGGGACATATCCCATTGTTCCTATTTTTTGTGCCTTCAACCTGCTACCAGTTAGTGGAAGAAATGATTGTGAAACCAATGGTGGATTCAAGAAACTATACATTTCTAAAATGTAGACCAATAAACAAATATTGAAATTGAGTGAAAAAACAGCCATTTGTGTCTCTTTTTTCATCATGCAAAATTTCAAGAGCTATATACCATTACATCTGCTTGACCCCTCTGGTAGTGGGTATATAGAGGGCTCGTAGGTCCTCCAAGAACCCGAGGAACCCAGAGCAAATAACAGAGTTGCACCTTGCAATGGTTTTACATTGTGTACCGGGTATTCAGCAATTCATTTGATAAACTTTAAAGACTGAAATATCGGAATCAAGGAAACCTATGTATTTCTGAAATGGGCACAAGATATGGAGTTTAGAAGCAGTGGTTATTTGCACATCTCTGAATTTGTGGGTACCCATACTAGCATGTAAATTAGACAGCATTTTTCAAAATAACTTCCTTCTTACACACTGTCTTACATTTGAAAGGTACAAATGCAGAGAAAGACAAATGGTATTAACACCTATTCTACTATTCTACTTTCCCCTGAGGCTCCTGATAAAAATGGTACCTTACATGTGTGGGTAGGCCTTGTGCCATTACAGGAAATAGCCCAAAACGCAACGTGGACACATTACATGGTTTTAACTGAAAAGTGACCTTTTTTTGCAATATGCCTAGCTGTGGATTTTGGGCTGCAAGTCAGCCAGCAGCTATGGAAACCTAGCAAACATTTATATTTTAAAATCTAGATACCATGGGGAATCCAGAATGGGGTGACTTGAGTGGCTCTCACCAGATCCTGTTACCCAGAATCATTTGCAAACTTCAAATGTTGTCTAAAAGAACAAATGTTCCTCATATTTCTGTAATGGAAGCTTTTGGAATCTGCATGGAGCCACAAATGTTCACCCACCCAGTGTTTTGCCAAGTTTCTTTATAAAAATGGTACCTCATTTGTGTGGGTAGGCCTGGTGCCCTTGAGAGGAAACGGCCAAACGCAACATGGATACATAACATTTTTCCACTGAAATCTGACCATTTTATTTTGCACTGTGCCTAGCTATGGCTTTTTGAGCCCTAATTCAGCTGTCACCTAGGAAAACCTAGCAATCTCATACATTTCTAAAATGTAGACACACAAGGAAATTCAGGAGGGGGTGACTTGTGTGGCTCTCACCATGTTCTGTTAGCCAGAGTCCCTTGCAAACCTCAAAATGTATCTAAAACACATTTTCCCCACATTTCTCTTATGTAAAGTTCTGGAATCTGTGGGGATCCGCCAAAGTCTTCCGATAAAAATGGTACATCACATGTGTGAGTAGGTATAGTGCCCGTAAGAGGAAATGGACCCAAACTCTATGTTGACATATCACATTTTTCCACTGATAACTGACCCCTTTTTTGCACAAACTTCCACCCATCTGGCATTCCCCAAGGTCTCCCAATACAAATAGTAGCTCACTTGTGTGGGTAGGCCTACTGTCCACAACAGGAAACAGCACCAAACGCAACGAGGACACAGCACATTCACCCACTGAAAAATGACCCTTTTTTCAGTTTTCATCACTGTGGATTTTGGGCCCTAGCTCAGCTGGCACCTAGGGACACCTAGAAAACCTGCACATTTGTGAAAACTAGACATCTAGGGGAATCCAGAATGGAATGACTTGTGTGGCTCTCACCAGGTTCTGTTACCCAGAATCTCTTGCAAACCTCTACTTTGATTAAAAAAACAAATTTCTGAGATGACATGGACTGGAATCTGAGAGGAGCTACAAGTTACTTCCACCCAGCATTCACACAAGTCTTCTGATAACAAGCATTTGCAATGCAATAGGTCTCGCATTAGGAAAGTTTGAGCTATTGGTATTGTAAATGACTATTTTTTTTATTTATGTGTTGGTTTTGAAAATAGCGAAATTAATAGCTTTGTCATTTACAATGCCAATACTTTTAACTTTTGCAAATGTGACACCTATAGTATTTGTAATGCAACATGTTTTGTAATTACGTGACTTAGATGTATTGATATTACAAATAACAATGGCATTTAATTTTTTAAAATAATTAATAATTAAATTAAAGTTATTGTAATTTATAATGGCAATAGCTTAAACTTTTGTAAATAACTTTTGTGAAGATTATGTTCAGTGTATTTTATTGTGTCGAAAATCCAAGAACAGAAGTGAAATTTTAACATCTTTTTGTGACATTTGTAATAAAGCTTGAAACATTGAGAGAACATATTTGAACCAGTTGTTGTTGAATGGTCGCACAGATTGATGCTGGGGTGGTGCTGAGTGATGTTGTGGTGGCGACGAGTGATGCTGTGGCGTTCAGTGATGCTGTGGTAGCGCATAGTGATGTTGTCGTGCCCCTGAGTGATACTGTGGTGCCCCTGAGTGATGCTGTGGTGGTGCGATAGATAGATAGAGGGAGGGCGATTGATAGATAGAGTGAAGGCGATTGATAGATAGAGTGAGGGTGATAGATAGATGGATGGCGATAGATAGAGTGAGGGTGATAGATAGATAGAGGGCGATAGATAGATAGAGTGAGGGTGATAGATAGAGGGCGATAGATAGATAAAGTGAGGGCGATAGATAGATAGAGGGAGGGCGATTGATAGATAGAGTGAGGGCGATTGATAGATAGAGTGAGGGTGATAGATAGATGGATGGCGATAGATAGAGTGAGGGTGATAGATAGATAGAGGGCGATAGATAGATAGAGTGAGGGTGATAGATAGAGGGCGATAGATAGATAGAGTGAGGGCGATAGATAGATAGAAAGAGTGAGGGCGATAGATAGATAGATAGAGTGAGGGCGGTAGATAGAGTGAGGGCGGTAGATAGAGTGAGGGCGATAGATAGAGTGAGGGCGATAGATAGAGTGAGGGCGATAGATGCAGTGAGGGTGATAGATAGATAGATAGATAGATAGATAGATAGATAGATAGATAGATAGATAGATAGATAGAGTGAAGCTGATAGATTGATTGATAGGATAGATAGATACATAGATAGATAGATAGATAGATAGATAGATAGATAGATAGATAGATAGATAGATAGATAGATAGATAGATAGATGATAGATAGATAGATAGATAGATAGATAGATAGATAGATAGATAGATAGATAGATAGATAGATAGATAGATAGATAGATAGATAGATAGATAGATAGATAGAGTGAGGGCAATAGATAGATAGAGTGAGGCAGTGGTGTAGCTAGGGACGGGCGGGAGGGGCGGACCGCCCCAGGCGGCACTATTTTGGGGGCTTGTGACACATTCATATGGGAGGGGGACTAGTATTTCCTTGAGTCAGAGAAGGTAATAACAAAGAGAAACAGGATTTGGAACACCCAGTGGTGTTTGAACAATTTTCAGAGTGGCGTTGCTGCCATCAATGTTTCATCACTGAACTCACAATGTTGCACAGATATTATTAAAGCATGGTGTGTTCTTGCACTGTCATTTATAGACAGCACAATCTCCATTGAAGGGGTCACTTAACTTGCAAAGACATACAGTTTTACAGATAAAACTAATATAGCGCACAAACGATGTGTGGAAGTCGGGTGTCAATCAATCAAACAAACAGGATTTGCATAGCGCTACTTATCACCTGTGAGGGTATCTAGGCGCTGGGGGGTGGGGCGCTGCTGCTGATGAGGGACGTTAATCGAATAACCATGTTTTTAGGCCCTTCCTGAAATCCTGCAGGGTGGCAGTCTGTGTGTTCTCCTTTGTACTGCCAGTCACCGGTTGATTAAACTGTGTAGCTTTAGACCGTGTCATGTATGTGCATGTAAATTGCATGATCGAGGTAACTATTAGCGGCGATACTACGTTTCTCTCGGTCCTTTTTCCCCAGCACCCCTACAGGGGCGGCAATCTGAGAGATGGCCCGGGCGCCACAAGCTCTAGCTACGCCTCTGCTCGACAGCCGATAAAGACAGAGCTGAATAAACAGGAAGTGCCGTGCAGCTGAGGTACACACTGTGGATAAAGCACACTAAAACGCTGCCCTTTGTCGTGCAACAAGAGAGCAGCCTCCACAGTAGCACCGTGTGCTTCACGGAACAACAAAGACACAGCAAGAATTACCGCAGTCACACTCTAGTCACACAGCAGCCCAGAGATCATTTGGACATTACCCACAACAACAAAGAAGTTGCACTAAATTCTGTAATCTCTCTGATACCTTCGCTGGGGTTCGTGCACACTTTCTCACAATAACAAAGTTTGACAAAACCGGAAGAAAAGGAGTACTTGGGCCATGGGCCACCGATAAAAAAAACACACAGAGAACAGAAGGAAATAGTATGCTACAACCAATAGAAACTGAGAAAAAATAAGTGGCAAGCACACACATACAAATGAAAAGTAAGAGTGGGATGTAATCCCATTTAATGATTTACATTAAATATAATAGATTAGGCGAAACCTAAAAAGACTATTCTCCTCAGGAGTGACAAACAAAAGTCAGTTGAGCTAAAACAAATAAAGCCTGCAAACAGAAAGTAAGCAAACTTGACTAACAAAACAAAATTCCAATAGTAAGCGTTGTGAGGAGTGCATTACTAGGTCAGCTTCCAACTTGTCCCTAAATCGGAGAGGTATACACTTTAGGACAGTTATGTGCACGTTAGTCCATGGATTCCCCAGCTACAGACACCTGACGGCATGTGGACTCAAACATGTTCCTGCACGCTTCACAATATTGTAATTGCATTTATATAGCGCTTACTACCCATGACGAGGCTACCCCTGGTAGGCTTCGACCTGAAAAGACAGCATTAGACTAAAAACAAAAGCATGCGGTTTGTCTTCTAGTCTAAAAGGCATCAAATTAATTGTTTCAAAAGTTCCTCTTGTTCATACTTACTACCCACAGCTCGCAAATCCTTACTGGATGTAAAAATCTAGAGCGTCGGAGGCAACACATTTTTTGTGCTTTCGATTGACAATTCTTGTGAGAAACCCCGTGCACTACTCACCGCTTTTACCTCCTCTCACGTGTTCGAATAATCACCACCGTAGACATGCATCCGGTAAAGACCCGCCTTGAGACCAAAAACAGATAATGTGCCTCACCAATAATATAGAGGTACCCACAGTCCCAACAAGCACCGCCAGTCGTAAACTCAACAGTGACACTATCCTCCTTCCATCAATACATACCCCCTGTTTACACATGCCCCTTTTCCGAAAGTGCTCCGGACTGCATTTCCCAGCATGCCGTGTTGCTCCTTGATCCTGCTTACGTCACAATTAGGCGGGAATCCCCCGAGTCCCACCTCGCCACTCTTTCTCTCTTCTGTTCACCTTAATGCCAAATTTTCTGAGCAGTGGCAGTCATGTCCTATTGTGACTACACTGATGCGAGGTGCAAGGGTTATTAAAGTGTTCACACGACATGCTGGTACTGCTCCTTTGAGAGAAGTGCTCGTGTCAGGCATGAGTCCCTAGTGTTTGTAATTACCTTTGAGTTTGCACGAGAGTAGTGTAAAGGTTGTAAGGCTGACGAATATGCGTATAGTCCGGGCACGAGTTATATAACAAGCTGAGGATCGCCGGGCGCGAAACAGCACGGTGGGAGTGCACAAGACACAGTTGCCGTGAGCGTGCACATCGGCACATCGGCTGTCCCGGCGCAAGCTGAAGATCGCCGGAGAAGACACGCCGACCTCCGAGTCTGCCTGCTGCCGAGACTGACCCACTGCGGAGGGAGAGGGACACGCGGAAAGAGCCCGGTGAGTGTGGGCGGGGAAAGAGGGAGGGGATGTGTGTGTGTGCCTGTGTGTGTGTGCCTGTGTGTGTGTGTGTGTGCGCGCGTGTGCCTGTACGTGCGCGTCCACAGACCTGAATCGCTGCGCGTGCCCCGGTCTGTCTCCCTTGAGAGGCATCTCGACGACAATAGGTCTCAAGAGCGAGACCTAAAAATGGTACCTCACTTGTGTGGGCAGCCCTAGTGCCCATGACAGGAAACAGCCCTAAACGCAATGTGGACACATCACATTTTACTACTAAAAACTGACCCTGTTTTGCAGTGTCAGCTATGGATTTTGGGCCCTAGCTCAGCCGGCACCTAAGGAAACCTAGCAAACCTCTAAATGTTTGAAAACTAGACACCTAGGGGAACCCAGAATGGGGTGGCTTGTGAAGCATTCAACCGGGGTATGTTATCCAGAATCCCTGGCTAACCTCAAACTTTCCTCACATTTCTGTGGTGGAATGTAGTGGAATCTGAGGGGAGCCACAAATGTATAGGAATGGTACTTCACTTGTATGGGTAGGCCAAGTGCTCATGACAGGGAAGGGCCCAAGACATACTGAGGGGATCTCAAAATTATTGATAAAAAAAATGACCTGATTTTTCAAGGAGGTCACCTGCGTTTTTATCCCTGTGCTGGGTGGCCATCTAGGGAAACCTACCAATCCAGATATTTCCGAAAAATAGACACCCGTAGAAGTCCAGTGAGGTGTAGCTTAAGTGTATCCCCAATGTTTTATTACACAGAATCCCCTGCAATACCTTGGGAAACGCTAGATGGTAGGAAATGTGTGCCGGCCCAGTGATCCCACAACTTTTCTATGCATAAAAGCGAGGAAAATGTGATTTTTTAAAATCAGAATTTGAGGTTTGCATGGGATTTCGGGTTAGAAAACGTTGGGAGATCCACGCAAGGCACACCTCCCTGGACTACTCCGGGTGTCTAATTTTCCGAAATGTATGGCTTTGGTTGGTGTCCAAAGATGGCTGCTGAGCCCAGGACCAAAAACACAGGTGCATCCCTTGCAAAAACAAGTTGTTTTGTGATTGATCATTTGTATGTCTTCACAATATGTTCAGGGGCGGGTCCTCCATTTGAGTGGAGCATGGTAGCCCCACTGAGAGGCTCCCAGAGAGAAAAATAAAATGGCAATGTATTCAATTATTTACCATTTCATTTTTCTACACTCTGTCCCGAATGGATCGCCAGGACAGGGGCCGGGCTGCTGCTGAATGACAGCAGCAGAGAGAGCAGGGCACTTTCAGTGTAAAATGCGCTTGTCTTGGTGGCAGCTATCTTGAACTGGCCAGCCACACATGCATACTTTAAACATCTCTAGCCCAGCTGTCTTAAGACAGCTAGGTTAGAGAAAGTCAAAGTCTCCAGAGCGTTGTGGAGCGCCGAGTAAGGCAGCTCCCACCAATCCTACCACTGCTCTCAATCTAGTGAGAGCAGTGTTACGATAGGTGAAGGGAGACTGAAGCATATCTGCCTGCATCAAGAAGAAAAGACCATTGTGGAGGAGGAGGACGTTGCGCTCACAGGTAAGTTGTTTTAATGAAAACATTTGTATGTTCCACCCCCCCTACCACCCTTGTGACATGCCATCCACCACTGAATTTGTTTTGGGCCCTTCCCTGTCACGGGCACTTGGCTCACCAACACAAGTAGAATTTTTATCGGGAGGCCTGGTGGAACGCTGGTTGGATAGAAATTTGTTCCTGCGCAGTGATTCCACAACTTTCCCACACAGAAATGTCAATAAAACGTGAGTATTGAAGAAATCTGAACTCCTCTTCTCAGGGGTTCCACTGATACTTAGTCCATTCAAACCAATAATAAAGAATTTGGGCATGACGCTGAAATATAAAAGAACATTTTTATTAACCTTAAACAAGGTGAGACTACGTCACACAGAAGCCTTAGCAACTGAATGAGGCAGTCTGCCAGAATGGTCTTACTTCACGTATTATATACTCTTTATCCTGCCCCAGGCATGTAAGGGAGTTGTACCAATTACATTCCTAAACAAATGGAAAATCTGCAGCGTCAGCAGGTGAGGAGCCTTTTGGGGTTTTAGCAGAGTATGGGCAAAACATTATAAGTACATAGTTCACAAAGGTGAATCTGATTTAGATGGCACAGCAGGGCATGGCATGATTACATATACAGTATCCCAACCCAAAAGTTAATCATTCGGAATGTTCCAAATTCAATCTCCAAAAGCCGGACAAACCTTTAATTGAAAGCATAACCCATGTAATGTCAGAACATAAAGGAAACAGTAATAGATGCTGAACAAAATAAAACATGTGCAAGGAAACTAAAAGTTAACGATGTCCTGAACATTGATTGGCAATCTCAGACAAAGATCGATCAGGGAAATTGGCTTTGCGAGGTCAGTTTCATACAGTACATTCCAGAGTCAGAAAGAAACCTTAGTTAATGTATACATGAACTAAGAAGGCCAGGCCACTTGTTCGCCAGGCTACCTTCACAGGCCTACGTGAGGGCAACACAAAATGGTGGCACAGAACAAAATGGAGTCAGTCTCGAGAATTACAGAACCTCAGCCCCTCCTTTTGCCATTACGTAGGCAATAACCTAAGACTCATGTTAATCTGAATCTAGGTCTATATCGATATTTAGTAGGTCGTCATGGTGTTGCTGTAACATCCTCTTATTATTCTCTAATTCTCTCGGGACAGGTCTCCGAACACACATAGTAGCACAAAGACTCACTTCTGGTGGACTATTTTTGGATGCTAGAGGCGGAGCCACTTCCTCTTCCATGGCAATTCAGTCAAATGAGAACTTAATTAACATTTACTTTAAACAATTGCACTGGAATCGCTTGTGCAACTGTGCCCAAAGTCCGTTCAAAGCCTCTCTGGCAGGCTTCTATCGTCCATCAAATCTGCTTCCATTGTCTTCTTTCGCATTGGGCCTCTCGATTCAGGCCTCTTCATGAAAATAGTACTGCTTAGTTGGAGTGCCCTCCTGGCAAACACCCACAGCTCACTCGAAAGTCTCAATGTCTCAAGGCAGTGCACCAATATCTCTCCTCTGTGGCAGGCACTACAGATAGTGTGCTCTTCATTGATCATGGGCACAGGTCATCTCGTGCAGACCCAAGTACTATTAATTTGAAAAGAGCAACAGACTTTCACGCTCAGCAGCACTTTCAGGCTCCAACACTCATTATTCAGTGTCAAACTGCTCTTTCATGGACACCATAATGTAGTGCCGTAGATCCTCCGGTGCACTGCCCTTCCGTTGGAGCAAAGAAAAAGAGGTGGTAGCCAAAAACTCAAGCCAAGGGGCTCAAGGGACCGCACACTGTCAGAGGTTACCAGCACATGACAGGTAGAAGACTCAAGCCTCAATTCTTTTGCTCTTTTGCACTGAAACTCTGGTTCTGTGGCAAAACCAGCTCCTCCTTCTTTTCTAATGTTCAACGCCTTCTGATGAAGCAAGCACAATACTTTGAAGATACCACTGATGGCACGCTGGCGATCGCTGTCCAGCCTTGCTACTTTCTGGGTGCTGGTACTGTAGGGCCAAGACGTCTACCATTCATCTGTAGCTGTCACTGATGGAAATTAGGCGCAAATAAATGTTCTGCAGGTTATTATGACTTGATACCGCAGAACCTAGTGATGTAGGAAATGTGACACAGTTGTTAGTTTTCTTCAATTTAGTACAAAACAGTTCATTATTTTACAAAGGGACTGCAAGCAGGTGGCCTGCAATCTTCAAAGGAGTGGCCATAAGCCATGGGACTATTGTGATCTAAAATACACTGTCATTCTCATAGAATACAAAGACAAAGCCAGTAGGCAAAACAGTGCCTCTAGCCTCTTCAATTGGGTTCTCTTCATTATTCTCTGCCATTTAAGTGTAGATAGTTGCATTGGAATTCTATCTGAATGGATGTCCTCACACATAGTGGCATTGTCTAATGGGGTAAACATTTTTTTTCTCAATTATTACCTCTAGGTGTTCCTAAATTCCTTATCTAAAACACCTCAAAAGAGAAATCACATGATACAGATTATCAGGGACATGTAGATACCTCCCTTTAATAATTGTGCATCAAGTGGACTATACAATACCAAGGCTAATGATCAAAATGTAGAAACCAAAGACAAGAACTAGAGAGTCCTAGTATTTCCATGATTAGAACACATCTGATCCCACCAAAAATTAAAGCAGCAGGAACACAAGGGAACTGAAAAACAAATTAAAATAGGCATTGAATTTGTCATGTTCAAAAAATAAACGTAAGGTATCTCCTATTGAGGTGGAAAACTTGTCTTACTATAGTATCAAGTCAGTTAACCAGTCCATCACCTCTCTGACAGTCAGACTGGAAAACATCGAAGTAGGCCTAAAGAAAATTCTTGAAAACTAGTCTGGTCATACAAAAGGGAATTATACATAATATGGGGGTCCCTGGTACATCACTGCAGTCTGGAAGTATGAACCTGAACAATACACCAATAATAATAATAAATGGGCTGACTAGTGAAAGGAATATAGAAAAAGGGAAATGGGACTAGGACACAGCTAAAATCCCTAATAACTAGACACAATGCGACATTGATCAAGGGGAGAAGCGGCAAAATAAAAATCTATAGGAAAAACAAGAAATTACTCGGGTGATAGTCAAGTTTGTGACATAATACCAAGAGTATGGGTGATGCACAAAAGTCAAAATAGTACACAAATTTTAACTCTACCGCTGGCCGCTACACCATATACGGTAATCTCAGCTAATGTTCCAGGTCCTTTTTCAGGGAAAAAAATGAAGCTTGGTTCCCTTTGAGGAACAAAGCCATACACTATTTAGGAAGCAGAACATGATTAACTGATGTAATATAGAAATTAGGTCACCTTGTACAAGAGTCACAAATCTATAATTTCATCCTTAGGTCCAATCAAGGAAACATAAATCTAGGGCTGCCTGTTCCTTGAGGGAAGGGGCAGTAACGTGACTAACTGCAGGTGACACACTTTGATCCTGTATATCTCTTTTTATTTTTCTTCAATATTATTATAGCCAAATTTGACATACACTGGTGAAGTGTTGTCTGTCTTGTTCACAGCATGAAAATATCACATCTGTGAAATTTAGTATCAGGGCAAATCCACCCAACTGTTGTGCAGCGATACGCATCATCATGCAAATCCCTTCACAACACAGGGGAACTTGTAATAGTATCAAAAGCAGCAATATAAAACAAAAACATACATAAAATAAAAAACACACATGTCAAGCCATCAGATATACGTGCTGTATACCAAGCACAAAAAGCATAGAAAAATTACAATAGCACATGTAAATGAGCGGTGACGCACGCACTTCATGCAGCCCAAAACCCAATATTCGGGCCTGCTTAATTTGTCAGGCTTAAAATTAAAATTACACTTTGTTTTACTTTACACACCCTCCTTTTGACAGCAGATCACCAGTTAGTGGAGATCGGCTGTCAAATACGACTTACTGTGTTGCTTCTGACACACAGGACCACCAGGAACAATTCATAGAAGCCATAGATAAAGGAGAGATTCCCTTGAACTGGACTAAATAACACTAAAGCTAGAAAGTCAAAAACAATAACAAGATTCACGTGTATAAAAAGATTTCTTACAGTTTATTGATAATACAAACATTTAAAATAGTGGCCAGTTAAGAGACCACTTAACACTGATTAAAACAAGATAATGACAATAAAAGATACACTTAATATTCAATATTGACCAGCAAAATTGAAACAAAAAGACAGAAAAAAAAGTAAGACATTGGATTCGTACAATACTGGGTGTATATTCGTACTCTATTTTTGACACCTAGATTATGTATTCTATAATATAGTATATCAACAAAGATGTCCGAGTTGTGAATTATACTAAATGGTGCGTCGACGCGTTTCGGTGGTTTTCCACAATATTCTCCACCTTTGTCAAGACTACATATAATATCTGTCGTCGTGTAGGGGTCAATAAAATCACCCTTAGGGTTTGCTTTTTGGAAATTGTTGGGTATCAATTGTTATCCAAATCCGAATGTGGTATATCAGAGAGATTTGCTAGCTTCATGCATCCATTTAATATCATAAAGTCTGGCTAAGAGTAAAATCGTCCTGGTGCTAGGACATTAAGCGTTGAATATGGGCATTCCGAAATACTTAGGCCCCATAAAGCGTTCAGTCTTCTTTTCTTGATCTATTAAAACCCAGAGGCGCCTGTGTCATGTCCTCGCGGTGTGAGCTTATGGTTCTCTATTCAAGCGCAGAGGACTGCCTACTTCTCTGGTTTTGTAAGGCCCGTTTGGTTAAAATGCCAGGGTTGCTTGCATCATGTTTGTGCGATGAAAAGGGGATGTTTACCTGATAAGAAGCGAGATGCTGCCTTCTTCTCTGGTTACCTGAAATCAAATTCATAGAAGGACAAAATGCAAAAACGCGAAAAACACACAAACATTTCTTTTCAAAGGAGTCATACAAAAACCACATCTTGCTTCAACATACTGCTGACACTTCGCATAACACACAAAATATCAACTGTAACAAACCATCTTCTAAAACTAATGCAACACTTCTTGTTCTGTTAAATGAAAGCAACTTACATGGACATAATTTTTCAAAAACAGAAATACAAATGTATCACCTCCTTTTTGGCCCTGCTTTGAGCGAGGCCGCCCAGGAATGCACTTCTCGGAGACAAGGCTCTGATTTAATAGGCTGCAGATGTCGACATACATGAAAGCCTAGCACAGTCCTCCAAGAGCTAAGAATAACACCTCAGCAGAACATCTTTTTTCACTTACTCCTATCCCCCACCTGACAGACCTTAAGGTCAAAATCTGCCTCGCGCTCTGCGCTCCTCACTCTGAAGCTGTCAAAGACTATCCAACTCTTTCTAACCTGCAATAACCAACCCTATCCAAAACCACATCCCATATATATTACTCCCTTTAGGTGCCACAATCCACTCCTATTCCCAGACTCAAAAACATCTACTATGAATAATTCGCAGAACACAACAACACAACATACCAGCTTTAGAACAAATGCTTGTTACCACCCTATGCAATGGTACTCATTTCATCAACCTTAAATGGATGAACGTCTCAGTAGGTCCAGCTAGAGTTGACCGCTCAGCCCTCCACAGGGCTTGGTCGCCCCACTCACTGCTGCCGCTCCTGCCTGCCTTTGCCGCCTCCTGCCTGCAGATTCCTTCGCTCGCTGCCCGCTGCTCCTGGGAATTTTCCGCTGCTCCTAGGAATTTCCCGCTGCTCCTGGGAATTTCCCGCTGCTCCTGGGAATTTCCCGCTGCCCGCTGCTTCTTGGAATTTCCCGCCGCTGCCTCCCTGCGGCCCCGCCCCCCTGTGATTCCATTCGCTGCCCCGCTCCCGCCACCCAGCTGCTCCTCCCTCCCGGCTCCTTACTTAAGGGGACCGTGGGAGACCACAGAGTGTGACCGCTCAGCCCTCCACAGGGCTTGGTCGCCCCACTCACTGCTGCCGCTCCTGCCTGCCTTTGCCGCCTCCTGCCTGCAGATTCCTTCGTTCGCTGCCCGCTGCTCCTGGGAATTTCCCGCTGCTCCTGGGAATTTCCCGCTGCTCCTGGGAATTTCCCGCTGTCCGCTGCTTCTTGGAATTTCCCGCCGCTGCCTCCCTGCGGCCCCGCCCCCCTGTGATTCCATTCGCCGTCCCGCTCCCGCCACCCAGCTGCTCCTCCCTCCCGGCTCCTTACTTAAGGGGACCGTAGGGGACCACAGAGTGTGACCGCTCAGCCCTCCACAGGGCTTGGTCGCCCCACTCACTGCTGCCGCTCCTGCCTGCCTTTGCCGCCTCCTGGCTGCAGATTCCTTAGCTCGCTGCCCGCTGCTCCTGGGAATTTCCCGCTGCTCCTGGGAATTTCCCGCTGCTCCTGGGAATTTCCTGCTGCTCCTGGGAATTTCCCGCTGCCCGCTGCTTCTTGGAATTTCCCGCCGCAACCTCCCTGCGGCCCCGCCCCCCTGTGATTCCATTCGCCACCCCGCTCCCGCCACCCAGCTGCTCCTCCCTCCCGGCTCCTTACTTATGACGCCCCAAGAGCGACCGCGCAGCGGACGCGCTCAGTGGGAGCGCCGATTGAGCGCCGAAGGTGCGCCAAAGGTAAGCCCGTCTGCCCCCGTCCGCGCCTGGCCCGCGCCCAGCGCCAGGACCCCTGGCCCTCCCCACCGAGGTAAGACGACCCGACTGACCTACGACGCCGCCACTCTCAACGCACTCAAAGCCGGCCGGACCCACGCCTGCTGCCGAGCCACCCCGAGACGCACCCACGGACCCTTCACCTGCTGCACCTGGAAGTTCACCTGCCTCCGAACCTGCCCCGCACCCGCCAAGACAAACACCAGCAGCAACCACCTCAAGTGCATCCTGATCAACACCCGCTCCGTCCACAGACACGCCGTGGAACTCTGGAACCTCCTCGACGCTACATCACCGGACGTCGCCTTCCTCATGGAAACCTGGATGAACGCCTCCTCTGCACCCGACATCGCCATCGCCATCCCGGACGGGTACAAGATCATCAGGAGGGACCGCATCAACCAGACCGGAGGTGGCATCGCCATCGTCCACAGGAACACCATCCGCATCGCGACCGACGCCAACGACTCCTTTGCCGCAGCCGAACATCTCCACTTCCAGATTCACACCGACCCTAAGACGACCCTCAGAGGCACCCTCGTCTACAGACCCCCGGGACCACGCACACAATTCAGCGAAGGCATCACAGACTTCATCAGCCCGCACGCCCTCCCCTCCACCGACTACATCCTCCTCGGGGACCTCAACTTCCACCTGGAGAACAACAAGGACCGCAACACCACCGCCCTGCTGGAAAACCTCGCCAACCTCGGACTCAAGCAACTGGTCAACACCCCCACCCACTACGCCGGCCACACGCTTGATCCCGTCTTCTCTTCCAGCAAGTACATCACCTTCAGCCACGCCACCGGACTCCACTGGAACGACCACAGCTGCGTCCACTTCAGCTTCAAAAGATCCACGACCCACCACCACCCGCAACAGGTACCTCACAGGAATTGGAGCAAGATCACCGCAGACCAGCTCACCACCTCCCTTAGCCAGAGCCCACCCGCCAACACAACGGACCCCAACGAAGCAGCCCGCAACTTCACACAGTGGCTGACCGCCTGCGCTGAGGACCTCGCGCCACTAAAGAACCCTCCCAGCAGACCCAGAAGCAAGAAGGCATCCTGGTTCACCGACGACCTCAAGGACTCCAAGAAGACCTGCCGCACCCTCGAGAAAGCCTGGCTCCTCGACCGGACCACCGACAACATGACCGCCCTCAAACACGCTACCCGCAAGCACCACCAGCTCATCCGCACCACCAAGATGAAATCCCTGAAGGAACGACTGGACAACAACGCCCACGACAGCAAAGAGCTCTTCACTATCGTCAAGGAGTTCTCCAACCCCAGCACCGGCACCAACAACATCACTCCGTCACAAGACCTCTGCGACTCCCTCGCCTCATTCTTCCACCGCAAGATCGCCGACATCCACAATGGCTTCGGCGCCCCACCCACGCACCCAACCATCGAACCAACGCCCCCCACCGCCACCCTTCGCACCTGGACCACGGTGACCACCGAAGACACAGCCCGCACGATGAACACCATCCACTCCGGATCACCGACCGACCCCTGCCCACACCACGTCTTCAACAAGGCCGACTCCACCCTCGCACCCCAACTCCGGAACATCATCAACGCCTCCTTCAACACCGCCACCTGCCCGGAGAGCTGGAAGCACGCCGAGATCAGCGCCCTCCTGAAGAAACCTACAGCGGACCCCACCGATCTCAAAAACTTCCGCCCCATCTCGCTCCTCCCTTTTCCTGCTAAAGTCATCGAGAAGATCGTCAACAGACAGCTGACCGCCTTCCTCGAGATGAATGGATCCCTCGACCCCTCGCAGTCCGTCTTCAGAGCCAACCACAGCACCGAGACCGCCCTCATCGCAGCCACCGATGACATCCGGACCCTGCTCGACAAGGGGGAAACAGTGGCCCTCATCCTCCTGGACCTCTCCGCTGCGTTCGACACGGTCTGCCACCGCACCCTAGACCAGCGCCTCAGCAACATCGGTATCCAAGAGAAGGCACTGGAGTGGATCATCTCGTTCCTCGCCGGAAGAACACAAAGAGTCCGCCTCCCCCCGTTTCGTTCCGAGGCCACCGAAGTCATCTGCGGCGTCCCGCAAGGATCTTCACTCAGCCCCACCCTCTTCAACATCTACATGAAACCTCTCGCAGCCATCGCACGCCAGCACAACCTCAACATCATCTCTTACGCCGACGACACCCAGCTAATCCTCTCCCTCACCAGAGACCCCGACACCGCCAGAACCTGCCTACACGAAGGGATGAAAGACGTCGCCGAGTGGATGAAGGACAGCCGCCTGAAACTGAACTCGGACAAGACTGAAGTCCTCATCCTGGGATCTTCGCCCTCTGCCTGGGACGACTCCTGGTGGCCCCCAGCCCTGGGCACCGCACCCAAGCCAACCGACCACGCACGCAATCTGGGCTTCATCCTGGACTCTTCCCTCTCGATGACCAGACAAGTCAACGCCGTCTCCTCATCGTGCTTCAACACCCTGCGTATGCTTCGCAAGATCTTCCGCTGGATCCCGACCGAGACCAGGAAGACTGTCACCCAGGCACTCGTCACCAGCCGACTGGACTACGGAAACGCCCTCTACGCCGGAACCACAGCCAAGCTACAGAAAAGACTCCAGCGCATCCAGAACGCCTCCGCCCGACTCATCCTGGATGTCCCCCGACGCAGCCACATCTCCAGCCACCTGAGGAACCTGCACTGGCTCCCCGTCGACAAGAGGATCACGTTCCGGCTCCTCACCCACGCACACAAGTCTCTCCACGACCTGGGCCCCAAGTACCTCAACAACCGCCTGACCTTCTACACGCCCACCCGCCAGCTACGGTCCACCAGCCTCGCCCTCGCAGCCGTACCACGCATCCGAAGAGCCACCGCCGGAGGAAGATCCTTCTCTTACCTGGCTGCCAAGACTTGGAACTCCCTCCCCATCCACCTTCGGCTGACCCAGGACCATCTCGCCTTCAGGAAACAACTCAAGACCTGGCTGTTCGAGCAGTAGCATACCCCTCCCCCCAAGCGCCTTGAGACCCTCCCGGGTGAGTAGTGCGCTATACAAATGGCATGATTGATTGATTGATTGAAACCTTCAAAACCCTCAATCCTGATATTAAACTCAAACCTCTGCACCGGGCACATTGGCTCACTGAGCCATGAAGAGCAACCCCAAATGAGAACAACCTGCAAATTTGTATCATACCTAAATGTATGCATTTACTGAAGCCTAAGGCACTTTAAAAGCTACTCTAAATGAAAAAAAATGCCGTTTAAATAGTCTATTTATGTCAGAACTTAAACTTATACTCTATCAAGGCTTACCAGTCTTGCACGGGAACAGAGATGCTAGGTCCCTAATCCCACTTGGCAATGTTCGCAGGTCTTACTCAGAACCTCCAATCATTACCTCGGGGGACGGGGGAATGGGATAAAATAACAAACAAAGAAGAGACTGGTCCGGAATGGTTCCTTCCGTCAGCTAACTGCGTACTTCGACTATTCTTTCGGTAGAACCTGAAAATTAATACAACATTACCAATTGTATCTCTACTCTAATCTACTCTAGTGTTTCTCTACTAAATATATCTCACCCACCCTAGTTCTCCTGGACCTTGCTTCTCTTCTGCTTAATGAGATTCTGTGTTCCTCGCCAGTTAGTTGTTACTAATAGAAGAAAGCAAACATTAGTTCCACCAGTCTAACCTATTCTAATTTGTCTTATTAGTTTTTAATGTAAGTGCACTTACTTCACTAACTGAAGAGTAATTCCTTATAGGGGGTTCTGTTAATTCCTTCTGTTCCTTGCGCTGCTGGCTTTTAAATGTGTATATTTGACTAACCCTGTCTTTTCTTTTACAGGCCTTTTCTGTGTTCTCAGCTTCTGTTCTAGTGAGTTTTTAACTATTTACAAGCAGTTCCTTAATTACATTTCATGGACACAGCGATGTTAATTAATTATTTTTTCTTTTATCCTTTCACAGGTTCTCCTGTTGTCACAAACTCTGTTCTGGTAAGTATTAACAATTTACACGTTACGTTTTTACTTTTTTCATTCAGGTCTCTTATCATTAAAGAAACTAATTCTGCCCCTTTTCCTCATCAAGTTCTGTAAACAACACGACGAGTGGTCTGGAAAGTCTCTCACAATATTTCACTACGTAATGACAGTTTTACTTAGCTCTGGGCTCTTCCGCTCGTCTTTCAGCTCCACGAACTTGAACTTAATAACCTTCTTCACACGGACGAATGAAGGCTCGTTTTCATCTCCAGACTTCCTGCTCTTGAATTAACTTGCGTCGAACAATGATGCCGAGTTATGCTGTTGTTTTCTTTTCCTCTGCTCTCCGGATGCTTAACTTAGTGGAAATACTTAATTCCTAATTTAAACTAGAAATTCTACGGACATGCGCTAAGACAATAACGACCTCTCTCACTGAATACCTCAGTGAAGTGCGTCGTCACAGAGGCGCTCGCGCTGCTCACCTACTCTCCTGCAGCTGTGGCCTCGTAGACTAGACCGCTCACCTCTAGTCCTACCTTGGTGGCCATCTCGGGAACCATCTTGTGTCTCCTGTAATGGACCAGTTCAGTCCACGTGCTGCAATTAGGGAACTCCTGCTCCCTAGTCAGGGAATTCACTCCGCAAATTCTAGCCCCTGGTTTTGCGGTTCTGACAATTTACCCAAATTCGACTTTGATATTTGTGGCACTTAAAAATAAATATCCTATAATTGTTCTACATATTAATCATCCTCAGAATGTTCTTTACAGATTGCAGAGATTGGACATTAGACATATCTCATGTAAATCCTTAGAAAAATGAGTTTTGACGCCTGCGCCAAGTGAAATTCCATATGCAAATGTTCTCATTTTTGCTGTTCAACACAACTTAAATTAAATTTTAATGCTAGGAGGTAATAGTATGAGTAGTAAGCTTCATGAGTATTAAAAAACAATTTTAAAAGCACTTATTTAAAAAAAGAAATCCATAATTAGTAAAAAAAAAAAAAAAATCATTTTTAATAATTCCACATATAATAGCAAGCTGCATCCCTTGCCTATCATATTTAGACGCATTCATTCACAAGCCTAAGCACATAAGCCTAACTTGAAACATGACAAATTTTTGTGCCACTTTTATTTAAAAAGGACAGGTTTTTTAATATTAGAACCAAAAATGTGCTTACAAAAAATGCTTAAAGAAAGGAAACCCTTAATTGAAATGTTTTCCTGTAATACAAAATAATGAACCTTATTTTTGTAACCTTTTTAAAACACTATTCTGAAACGCAAAGGTTCACCTGTGTTTAACTGGGAAAGTCCTGACTGAGTAAACATTCCTGTCTATTCGTGATTGCTTCGTGTTGCTTGCTTAGCGGCAGCAACAGCAGTTTCTTAGTGTTGAAAACGTGGGCACGGTGGCTGTCTATTTAAAACTAAAACTAAGACATTACAAGTTTCAAAATGCGTGTGCAATACAGCAAAATCCAATGTATTCAGATGATGTGTGTTTGCCTGTTAATATCTAATACAATGTATCTAAGGGAAATGCTGTAAGTTTATTTTTTGCAAATCACACAATTTCGTTTTTGAGGGCTTTTTTATTCCTAGTGAATGTGAATTTTAATTTTATCTTTAAAGCATTGTACATGTGCATAATTGCTTACTCTATCAATTAAATAGCAACATATAGCTATTGTAGCATATCACATGGTTAATTTCTGGATTTTTATTTCATTTTCTGATTAATATTAATTAATAAAATTTTCCATAATAGACCGAAAACATCAAGAAAAAACCACAAACACACATTGAGCTCATCTCAGACATAAACAGAAAGGGTTCAAACACTCAGGACACACAATACAGCGCTTTAGCCATTTATTCCATAAATAGCGCCATCGCTATTTACTTACAGAAGTTGCACTAATGGGAAAACCACATAGACATTTAAACACACATTTAACCCACAGATCAATACTCAAGACAGAAACAAAGGACAGTCCACAGACTGTACCTAAACCAAACCATTTGTAAATACTAGTTGTAAGTCATATTTACAAGAAGCGCTTCTCAATAGTGTTCCAAAAAACTGCAAAAACAGCCCCACAGACCTTTAATTCCAAGAAACCAAGATACACTCAATTCACTAGCCTTGGCTGGCAGAACACCAAAAATCGCCCTGCATATCTCCATTCATAAAATTGCACAGAACAAAGGATCCTTGTTTGTATTACGTCCATATTTTAATTCCATGGGGATACAAAATCACCAAGGAAGAAATATGTTTTTATACCTAAACCTATTGAGGTATTTCCTCTAAGGGAGCCTGCTAATTTAATTCACATCTCACTATGGTACCTTCCAAATAAATCAACACATTCTTTGATGTGAGCTTGAAACAGGCATGCCAAAAATATTGCAGAATGTACAATATTATACCCCAAGTAGTGCTTAAAGTACTCTTCGTATGTGCACCGTTCAAATGTTATACAAAGTAGAGAAAAGTCTCCTCATTACCTGCCTACACGAATTGCAATTCGCATATACAAACCTATACAAATCCAAAGTTGGCCAACACAAATTCCAAAATTCCAAAGCTATACCAAACAAATAGTTGTCCAAATTCTAACTGCCAAGTTCTAAATGACCTAACGGTCTTTTTAAAAAAATACTCAATCCTAAAAGGTTCTCAGTCAGAAGTGACATCATGTGGAGGATCAAAATCAGGAGGATCAGAAATATACTGGGCTGCAGAGACAAAGAATCCCCAGAACCTCCGTGCACAGAGTACCTCCTTAGTAGAGTCCTGTCCTGTCCTCCTCAGTAGATTTCTGTCTTCTGACAAGATCACTCCCTCAGATAGCCACTTCTCTGATGAGGTCCGACGTTGGGCGCCATTTGAAGAAATCTGAACTCCTCTTCTCAGGGGTTCAACTGATACTTAGTCCATTCAAACCAATAATAAAGAATTTGGGCATGACGCTGAATATAAAAGAACATTTTTATTAACCTTAAACAAGGTGAGACTACGTCACACAGAAGCCTTAGCAACTAAATGAGGCAGTCTGCCAGAGTGGTCTTACTTCACGTATTATATACTCTTTATCCTGCCCCAGGCATGTAAGGGAGTTGTACCAATTACATTCCTAAACAAATGGAACATCTGGAGAGTCAGCAGGTGAGTAGCCTTTTGGGGTTTTAGCAGGATATGGGTAAAACATTATAAGTACATAGTTCACAAAGGTTAATCTGATTTAGATGGCACTGCAGGGCATGGCATGATTACATGTACAGTATCCCAACCCAAAAGTTAATCATTAGGAATGTCCCAAATTCAATCTCCAAAAGTCGGACAAACCTATAATTGAAAGCATAACCCATGTAATGTCAGAACATAAAGGAAGTAATAGATGCTGAACAAGATAAAACATGTGCAAGGAAACTAAAAGTTAACGATGTCCTGAACATTGATTGGCAATCTCAGACAAAGATCGATCAGGGAAATTGGCTTTGCAAGGTCAGTTTCTTACAGTTCATTCCAGTGTCAGAAAGAAAGCTTAGTTAATGTATACATGAACTAAAAAGGTCAGGCCACTTGTTCGCCAGGCTACCTTCACAGGCCTACGTGAGGGCAAAACAAAATGGTGGCGGCACAGAACAAAATGGAGTCAGTCTCGAGAATTACAGAACCTCAGAATGTATGCTAAAATTGAGATTTGCGGGGGTTTCTGGGTAGTAAAACATTGGGGGACCCAAGCAAGGAACACCTCCCTTGACTCCCACAGGTGTCTAGTTTTCAGAAATGTCTGGGTTTGGTAGGTCTCCCTAGATTGTCTCTGAGCCCGGAATCAACAACGGGTACGAAGACTTGAGAGGATCCGCAAGAGGCACACCACCAAGTACTCCCCTGGATGTCTGGTTTATAAACATATCTAGAGCTGGTAGATGTTACTTACAAACAATGTGCACCCTGGCAGAGAAATACTGAAAATACAAATATTACTTCACAACCTTCTATGCCTCAGGAACAAACACATACTGGTTGGATTTGGCACAAGGGTAAGTCAAGGTTCAGAATGTAAAATGATATTAACAAGAGGTTTTACAAAAATGAAATCCACTGTTAATAATTGAAAGGTTAAAAACTGAACCAATGACTCACAGCTTGTGAGCTGTAATGCCTCATCAAGGCACCAACCGCTTTACAGGTCATTCAAAAACCTTTCATACATGACACACACATGACCATTCACACCAACAGCTGTTAGCCCAGCACTAAACAACACTCCCATCAACAGACAGCGCTTTTCAAGGGCCCATCACTTTCATATGCCCACAATTATGACACAGCCATCACACTGACTGGAGGCTGACAAAGTGTGTGGACTGGCATTTGGCTAACAGTGCTTGTCGTGGCCAGCAGCAAGTCACTACTCACTCACTGCCAGCCAAACACCAGCTCTCACACACCACCATCTAAGCGCATCTCACACACCACCAGCCCACTGCCAGTCCACACACACTGCCAGCCAAACACCAGTCAAAGCACACTGCCAGCCAATTGCCAGTCCACCCACTCTGCCAGCCAAAAGCTAATCCACACACATCGCCATCCAAGCATCAGTCCATGCACACTGCCAGCCAAGCACCAGTCCACGCACATCACCAGCCAAATGCCAGTCCACGCACACAGCCACAATTTGGTTTAACAAAACCCAAAACCAATTGGAAGGCGATAAAACACTATAACTGCAAACATAATAGATCTAATTAAATACATCAAACTAATGCTAACTATTAAATCTGGACAAAAAATATAAAATGATACACACCAGTCAGTTTACATCAACGCTAATTCTTGCTCCCATTAACTCCATTGGGTGAAGTACAATTGAAAACATGTGGGCATACACAGCCCATGTTTAGAAGTTCTTTCCCCCTATACCTGTAAACCTGCAACCCCCCCACCCCCCGAGAGAAGGGCTCACCTTTTCAGCATCCTCTCTCTGGACACACTGGAAACAAACTGCTTCCAGGGCGTCCCCAGCACCATGTGATGACGTTGGCGTGCCGTGAGTGTGCCGTCATCAGATCTCCAACAAGGGGTAGCAGCAGAAGTGCTTCCGCTGCCATCCCTAGTTATGGTGGTGTAAATGGGTGTCCCACAAGGGGGGGCGCCAGGGTTTGCCCCATGGGAATATGTGAGGACGGAACAGTTCCATCATCAGCATACGCCCACCATGTCTGAAGACAGAACCGTTCCATCCTCAGGATAGAAGGGGTCAATACATGTCTCAGGCCTACCACTGCAGCCTGTTGTGCAGTTTTCCAAACTGCCATTTTAACCTGGCAAAATAACCCTTCTGCAAGGCCTAAACCCTTGTTTATAACACTTGAAAGTCACCTCTCAGATAGGCCCTAAAGTTCATAGGGAAAGGTGCATAGTGTTTAAAAGGTAGGACATGGGGTTAAGTTGTATATGTCCTGACACTGAAAAACTCCTAGAGTTATGTTGTTTTGACTCATAATGAATTGTAATTTGAAATCCTCATGAATGCTAATATCAGATTTTAGGTCACAATTGTGAAAATGCCACTTTTAAAAAGTTGTCATATTCTTGTCTTATCCATTTTGTGCTTGTGCCAGAGTTCTAGTTCACAATGACTATGAATGGCTCTGCTGTTGGGAATTGTGTATTCTTCCCAGATGGTTGCACAAAGAGGAACAGACATGGGAAGGATGGGCCATCTTGCTGCCTCACTTTCACTTGAAAGGGCTTGTCTCCAGCACACACATAGGAACTTGACACCAGCTTTTTGTCACCACAGACAGCCAAGAGCACCTTGACAAAGGAAGGGAATACCTTTCCCGAACCATATGTGGGGGTACAACAGGATGACCTCCACACCAAGCCCTTCAATAGGTATAAATATTGGACCTTGAACACAACAGGGAAGATGAGGGTCCTAGGGGATGTTTAACGACCAAACATTGCTACCGCCCCTAACTTAACAATTACACCAACAAAAAGTAGCAATGGGTCAGAAAAAAGGCAAGCAACTAACTATGTAAATGTGCAAGAGAAGTGATCTCAACTAATGATATGAACTAGTGAAATCACGCCTAGGGTATTCCTTCTATGTGAAAAATTTCCCATCATTCATCGACTGAAACCGCCCTTCATCATCTGGGACCCTTCACACCATGAAGGTAAGATTGAATACCCACAGCAGATTGGCAGATGTATAACCCTAATCTGGCCTGTCAGGCCTAGTGATTGCTATGGTGTATGAGGGTATAAGGTGACAACTGTAAAGCAGTGCAAAGAACGTGGAGAAATCAATAAGTGAAAAAGTGTGTATTCAACAGATAAAATTGGATAGTGAAGGGGTAAAAGGCTTTAATGTGCACCTCTTCACTCCCAAACCAATAAAAGAGTGTGAAGATAGTAGTGTAAACAAATAACTACTATTGAGTGTGTTAGGTCAACATGTTTCTGCAGACTAGACGGAGCCAAAGGGTATCCTGCTGCTTCATCAGGACCATTAACGCTACTGCTCAGTAACAAATATAAAAGATTGTTTATCACCTAAGTGTTATTTTCATCATCCTTCTCCTGACTTCATGGTCCAAAGTGCGCCAATTTGACCAAGGAACATGCAAAAAGATACATAGAAAAGAAAAACACACAACAATTAGTCATGGTTGGATTGCTGGATCCAAAAACTCAAGAACCAGCAGTCTAGCTTAAAGTAGATCATATGTCTACCTTGTGTCAATAAAGGCACATCTAATCATCATGTACAGAGTGTACTGTCTTACTCACCTATGTGGCAGGAGAGAAAAACTCCACCTCACCTGGCCCCAGCTCAGGTAATGGGAGCACCGCTCTGGTGGACAAATAAAAAGAAGAAGGGGTTTTAGTATGGGACGTCAAAGTTGCCAAATTCACACAACCGCTCATGGTACCAAATAGTGCGGGGACTAATATCCATAGATCTTTTGTTGGTACCAAGTTTACGTCAATGCTCATATCAAGAAATCCTCCGGACCCTTGAAAGTCAAAAGGTGATCTTAATCAATGTAAGCATATAAATAATGCCTCCGGTGCCTGTTTAGTTAGGCACATGTTTTGTCGAATCAAAAGCTACATCCATATATTTCTTGTCCACTCTCTTGAGTGTATAGTTTAGGCTGAACCTACCCCCGTTAGTACATGTTTGGTAAGTTCTGTTTAATGGACGCTGATATTTCCGTCAGGCAGCCGGACCCCAGACCACGTTTCTGTACACACTATAGCCGTAGGCACCAACAAACTGCCAAAAGTTCCGAACATATGTCATTTACTTAGACTCAAGTGCCCCTTACATATAGTCGCTGCCCGCTCTTCTGGAGTGTAAATATTCCAGCAAGCATACCGTCATTAGAGCGTGTTTAAGTTTGTCTGCTGATGCCGGCTCTTCCATCCAGCAGCACAGCGCTGCTGCCTCCGATTTAACCCACACGCAGGAAACCAGCACTCAGAGCTCCCAGCAGACCCACAACATGCCTCGGCCTGTACTCACCTTCCCGTCGGTACTCCAGACGTCCTTCTGGGCTGTCTTTGGGGAGGTACCGACGCGGTGCAATATCGGGCATTTTAAGCTCCTTTGCTGCATGAACGTCAGGACCGGGTCGCGTCTTACGCGTCATTGGCCTGCGTCGTACTAGGGCTTCTGGGTCATGATGTCCCCTACGTCATTAGCCTCGTGTAAACACCGCTTCTTGGTCGTGTGTACTGCAATGTTCTTGTGTATGAAGCCTTATATATTTAACATGATTAATTTGGCTTCCTTCTGCTGCCAGGGGGATTTATCTATTGTTGCACTGTTAGTGCAAAAACCGCAAAGCCCGCCTGCTTCTTCTCTTTGGATTGAACAACTTTATTCGGCAACGTAGGTATACAGCAGCTAGACTTCTGTATTAAGCGGGAGAATGAACGGTATACTCTCTTTTTATCTGAAACTATAAACTTAGTCCACACCAGCCTCAATCAGCAGCCTCACCCATATGCCACAGGATTTTCTTTGTGGATTGTGTAATAGGCATTCTACATACATTGATGCACAGGGCCACTCGTTCATGACACATCAATAAACTATTCCTTAACTGTTTGTGCCAAAAGAAATAATAAATAAGAGGCTAGAGGTATGTAATACGATATTCTACTTCTAGGACTCGTATATATTCATGGTCACTTAATGACCTTAACAAAGTCTTTGGGGGCGGAGCTAGCCAGCAAGCGAGATGGACGCTTGAATCCGGAGCTCCGCCGTGCACAGACGAATAATCCTGCATTTATAGAGTTTGAGCGGAATGAAGTGCTCGACTCCCTCTCCCCTAGCTGCCCTGGGGTGGAGACGACTGGCGGCACCTGAAAAGCGGAGCGAATTCGTCCCAGTGGGTGACTACGTCCGGCGAGTCCCGGAATCCTGCAGGCTGTTAAGCCCCGGGCTCGGGTAAATCCCTGTGGCTGAACAGCGTAACACGACGTGCGACTACTGGCTGCGTAGGTGACCCGGAGCGCCGATACTCGGCTCCGACTTCAGCCACGATCTACCACATCTGGGGGCGAGGAGTCGGGGGTGCTGCCCAACACTCCAGCACGGTGTGGTTTCACCCGGAGCAGCGCCTTCCCCCCCTCCAACGGCTGCGGTGCCGTGTTTCCCGCCGGAGACGACGTGAGCCTGGTGGTAACTATGGGTCATAGCAGCTTCTGAGGCCTCTGTACGCCCATTGTCCGGACTTCCACTCAAAGGGTGCTGCCTGCTGGGAGCCTCAGGGTCCACTTCGTGGCCAGTATCGTGTGGATGGTGGCCCCCCTGCCAGGAACACGTAAGACCCGAACGCATTGATTAATCACTTCTGCGTGTGAGGTGGATGAGAGGGGCCCGCTCTGGCTTGTGGCCTAGGCTGGGCGTTTGGGTAAAGGCTGACACCTGGGGCTGACACTTGCTTGAGTTTGCTCCTAGTGCTGCCGGAGGGGAGACATGCCCCCCCTGGTGAACTGATTGGCGGTGGGCTGGCGTCTTGTGCCCCAACGCGGAACCTGATGAGTGGCGGCTGTCTGTTGCTGGCCTCCTCCTTTGTTGTGTGGACCTGGTGGTGCCCCTGGGATCCACGGTGAAGCCCAAACTAAGCTACATGTTGAGGAGGTCCCACCCACGACCACGGAGACGATCTGACAGGGGCGGGGGAGGAGCGACCGATTTCCCCGGGGGTCGCCCGGTGAGAGAGCATACTACTCCTCCCTATGGGGCAGTCGCTTGGCGGAGAGTGACCGGGTCCTGCTCGAGCTGCGCAGTGTGGTTTGATTGCGGCTCGTAGGCCAGGATCGTGCTGAGTCGCCCTGGGAGTTTACCCCCCCCCTCACGAACAGAGCCGTGGACTTCTCTTTTATTGAGCTGTGAGAGCCTGCGGTCTTATATCGAGAGTGCTTCCCTGCCAGGTGGATAGAGCACGTGTTGCTCCTGTTGACAGGTGGGCGGTTAAACACACGATGGGCAAGGGGGATAAAACCCAGAGCAGACTGCCCTTTGCGCAAAGGAGGCTGCAACAGCACAGCCCACTTCCAGAAAGCAGGGCTGAAGCGCGACCAGAGGAGACACAAGTGGCGAGCTCGGACATCAAAGACATGCTGGTTTCTATGGAACAGAGTCTCCAGTCAATTCTCTCTGCGCTTGGCACCAAAATGGATGCTATGACCTATAGGATGGACCGCATGGCGGAGCGACTGGATAAACACGCTGAAAGGCATGACATGGCTGAGAGGAGGATGACGGAGGTTGAGGAGGCGCAAACGGACTTGGACACGGCGCATAAAAAGATGGAGAGAATGATGCAAGTCCTACAGGACAAGACTGAGGACTTGGAGGCGCGTTCGCGACGGAGTAACCTCCGCATCACGGGCCTTCCGGAGAGCACACACACGGGCCCCATTAAGCAATTCATGGAGAAGCTACTCACCACGCTTCTAGGAGAAGGAGTGTTCTCGGACATGTTTATAGTGGAACGAGCACACAGGTCCCTAGGCCCACGCCCCAAGCCGGGAGCGCCTCCATGACCCATAATAGCGAAGCTACTTAATTATCGTGACAGGGACACTGCTCTCCAGCTGGCTAGGTACAAACAATCGCTGCAGTATTAAGGGTCAGCCATATCCCTGTATCCGGACTTTACGGCGATGGTCCAAGAAGAGCGCAAGCAATTCATTCCACACAAGAAGCGTCTCAGGGAGATGGGACTAGAATATGCGCTACTGTACCCCGCTAAATTACGAGTAAATAGGAAAGGTCATTCGCACATATTCACGGACCCCAGAGAACTGCAACAGGCGATGAAGCGTTGGTCGAGGGATCAGAACTCGGACAATGCGGAGGATCAGGAAGTGGGTGAGTGTGGCAGTCGTTTGGATGATCAGGACTGAGCTATCTCTGTGTCACTGACATTTGCTGCTCACTAGGGGGGTTGTTGATGGAGGAGTGCTCGGGTCGGCCCTGTGGCAAGGTCGCAGGTGAGAGCGGACTCGACTCCGGGGAATGAAGACTTCAGACAGATAAGTGATCGGGGTCGGGGGGAGGAGGGAGGGGAGGAATGATGACACGTTCACTTGGTACATGTTTATTCTTTTCAGCTCCCCGTTCTGGACGCTTTAGAAATGCTATGTACTACACAGCGGATATATATGAAGATTTATGCGATGAGAGGAGTAGCGGGGGTATTATAGATACACATTAAGGATGAGACTGCGTAGCTCTGATTACATGATCTGTGCATGGCGGAAGCAGGTGTAGAGCGGAACGAGGTACCAGAGATCTGAGAAGAGACTATGACTCAAGGCTGCCTTGGCCCCTGCGCGTTAAGCATGGTTGAACTGTTAGTAATCGTAGTTGGGGTTCTGATGTCGGGGTGTGGGGAGGGGGCTGGATTTCTGTTGGGCCAGGTTGGGGTAGGCCTGCAGTGAGTGGGGGTGGAGGGAGTTGGGAAAAAGTTCAAAAAGCTATTGGTTGTTCCGCCAGCCAGAACGGTGAATTCAGGTCATACTGTGCCGCCTTGTTGCTATTGCTCATCCCTTCAACTCAGATGTCCAGTGTTACTGAAGTGCCGGTAGAAGGTGCTAGGGAGACCCTCAGAGCTCTAACTTGGAATGTGAGGGGATTGAACGACCATAGGAAACTTAGGAAAGTGTTGAATTATTTGCAGAGACACCATATTGACTTGGCTCTTATTCAGGAAACTCATCTCCCACTTACAAGCAAAATGCTGCTTTGCAGAGGCCTATCAGGTAACACCACTGTGGCGGGATTCACAACACATTCTAGAGGGGTAATGACATGGACAAATCCCAAATCAAAATTAGCGTTGTGTGTGTTACAAGCAGATTCAGAGGGCAGATATCTACTTTCGAGATGCACGGGGAAGGGGCATGACCTCATTGTGGTTAATGTGTATGGTCCTAACTACGACTCCCCATACTTTTACGAGAGTCTGGCGAAGTGCTGCCGAGAATATTCCGTGGCACAAATGCTCTGGGGGAGACTTCAACCTGGTCATTGACCCAGAATTGGATAGATCGTCAGGCCCGCTGCGAAGGCCTTCTGCGGCGGCTATGACACTCCAAGCTGAGCTTTTAACGTTAGACCTCGTTGATGAATGGAGAACCAGAAATACTAACAGGGGAGGGTACACACATTATTCAGCATATCACGACATCCATACTAGGATTGATTACTGGTTGGCCTCTTTCTCTGTCTCTAGATACATACAATAATGTACGGTACACTTAGGGAGTATCACTGGCACCGGGGGGTAAGTTTCCCAACGTATAAAATTGTCATCTCGACCTACACGAATGACACATTGCTTTATGTCCGTAATCCGGAGGTGAATCTAACTTCTGTATTGAGGGAGGTGGTTCGCTTTGGAGCGCTCTCTGGGCTCAGAATAAATTGGAATAAAACAGTTGTGTTCCCACTAACCCCAGTGACGGAACGTTTTGATATGGAATACCCACAGCATTGGTCGACTGACCCAGTGCGATATCTCGGTATTATGATACACACAGATGCTGATGTCCTTTTTCGCGATAACTACGGTGTAGCATTCAGCAAACTAGAAGATGATGTAGAGAAGTGGTGTAAACTCCCACTATCACTAATGGGCCGTATAGCCATTATGAAAATGGTGGTGCTGCCCCGGTTCCTGTTTCTATTCAATAATTTACCCATTGTACTGTCGAAATGCTTCTTCAGAACCCTGACAAAGCTTATGGTTCGCTTGGCCTGGGGCGGGAAGCAACCAAGAGTGCAATGGACTACGCTTACACTACCATACGAACTGGCTGCCCATCTACACACGTGGATCCATGGAGAAGTGAACATACCTCATGTGCGCATGGAACGACTGTTTGTGGATCCGCTTCCGCTTCCGGCCACAATATGCATCTCCATGGACCACAGAATTGGAGTCCTGGACTCGATCACTGCTACAAAACACGCATGGCATGGGTTACTGGAGGCCAGAGACGGCACCTTGTTGTACTCCCCTTTGATGGCAGTAGAGTGGGTGCTGTGGTTAGCACCAGTCAATGAGAAAGGGGTAGTCCAGGCGCTGCATGGGCTGGGAATTCAGACTGCGGGCGAGTTATTTGTGGATGGAAAGGCGAGAACTTGGGGACAAGTTGAACCCACGTCGGACGGTGCTACGCTGCTACAGCGTTTCAATTCCATAGGGTCCGTAGTGCGCTGATGGAACTACTGGGCCCGGATCTGGAAGAGCCCCCGGAGGTTCCGGAACTCACCCACGTCATCAAAACGGCATCATCACAAAAATTGATAGCTCACCTATATAAAGCAATCGCATCGCACAGGGGTCAGGAACCCTCAAAAGCCAGACTCGCATGGCAGAGGGATCTACAGATCACGATAGATGACACTATGTGGAAATACTGCTGTATGAGCACCAAAAGGCTGTCATTGAATGGTCGACACCGGCTGATCCACTTTAAATTCTTACAAAGAGTGTACCACACTCCGGAACGGTTATACAGGTACGGACTTAGACAGTCTTCTGAGTGTGAAAGATGCCATGCGCCCAATGCAGACTTCGTACATCTGGCGTGGGGATGCCCGAGAATACGCACATTTTGGGAGTAGGTGCTAGCGGAAATGGGAGAGATACTGGAAATTGAACTGCCAGTTGATCCTGTCCTGTCACTGCTCGGCCACTCCAGAGGACTGCCCGTGGCGGTTAGGCGACTGACAGACATGGCGATGCTAATGGCCCGACGAGTAGTAGCACAATGCTGGATGAGGGGCCTGCTCCCAACAAAGAGAAGGTGGGCTCGAGACATACTATATTGCTGCACGCAATCGGAGCACTATAGTGAGCTACTACCTCCCATGAGTCGCCCGAAGAACTTCTGGAGCCTATATCAAACATTTAGGAGTTCTAGAAAGAGCGTTTCCGACACACAGGCAGACAGATAAGAGAAGACGGAATAGTGGGGAAGTTGAACATAGTGACCCTTATACCCTCACAACAGGTGGATTCCCAGATGGATGGGGAAGGAGATTGGTTAGGGACTTCGGGATGGGTGGTAGACAGTAGGTAACCTGGATTAGGCGTCGCTGGGAGGGTCTTGGCACTATCGGGATGGGCTACTTAGGTCGGGACACACACCGCTTTCCCAATTGGGGGGGGCACTACACTTAGTAGAGGACACCAGGGGGCAGGCGGGACAAGTAGAGAGGGCGTAGGCTGAGGAACAAGTTAACATTGTAGGGGGGAGGGTTCAGGGACTTTCTTGTTGGGGGGTAGGTTCAGAGGGATATAGACAGGTGAGGGTTGATTTAAAATGTTAAAAAACACACCGCTGCCATTATTATACTAGGATAGGTTTTACAAGGAGTGTACTTGTGCGACGCCAAGGGTCACAGCAAGTTGTTACTAAAGTGCGATACAGTCAAGTTGAATTGTTGTTTAGATTCTGGTTTGTATACGCCGCCGGGCCCCAGGGATGTCGGCACCTTGGCTGTGTACTTTCGGACTGTCCTACAGACCAGCTGTTCATGCTTTCGCTGCCGGCCCTTGGGGTTGTAGGCTGCAAGCTGTGTATAAACTTCAGCTGGCAAATAAAGGTGTTTATATAAAAAAAAGTCTTTCCGGGCATATGCAGGGCAGAAGATCAAAATCAGAAAAAGGATGAAATACCCAAGAATGTCAAAGTAAAGCTTATATGCTTATCTGTACATAATTTCACAACGACATCCATGGAATATCTTCGATTAGCCTGTTTTTTTCTGAATTTAGCCTATGCACCCATTTCTGCTCTCTTTTAAAGAGAAAGCTGCTGACGTCAGTTAAGTGGGTAGGGATCAGTGGTTGTTCGATTACTGTCCATCTCAGATCTGTGGGCAGATGTCCTACCTCTATGAAATGGTCAGTCAGGTAGCTTGCTTGCAGCATCTAATTGAACTTTTATGCTCAGAAATGCGCACTTTTACTTTGCGCGTGGTCATCCCCACGTATTTCTTGTTGCAGGGACAGGTGAATAAATAAACAAGGTTCTGACTGTTACAATTAGTGAACCGTCGTTGTTCCCACGGGCGATTAGTGCCAATATCGATGGTGGCTGTTTTAGATATTTGGGGGCAGGCTGCACAGATGCCAAAGGGATGATGACCTGTGACGGCTGGCATATCCCAGAGTGTGCCTACTGCTCGGGGGATGTTTCCTTTGGGTCTTGTGTGGACCAATTGGTCCTTCAAGTTTTGCCCTTGTTTAAATGAGAACAATGGAGGTGGCAGTGTGTCCGTTCCAGTATTGAGGATCGCCCAGTGTTTCTTGATGATTTTTTTAATCTGGTTCGACTGAGTACAGAACGTGTTTACACACGTGATCCTATCCTGTTTCGGCTTCAGAGGTAGTAGTTCAAGCAGGCTCTCCCTTTTGTTATTGGAGGCTCTTTTCTTAGAACTACGGATCAGCCATTTAGGATACCTTTTCTCAGCCAAGTTTACTTCAAGAGTCATTAGCATGGTTCTCAAATGCAGATTTAGTTGATCAATTCCGCTGAATACGCAAGAATTGCCCTTAGGGCAAATTATCCCGCTGTGCTTTCGGGTGGCAACTTTCATAACTGAGTAAGGAATTTCTGGCCATAGGCTTACGGTATAGCTCTGATTGTAAGCCAGTAGATGTCGACGTGATCAGCAAGTCCAGAAACGCTAACTGCTGTTTATTATATTCTATGGTAAATTTCAAAAACTGGTTTCTCCCATTCAGCCATGCATGGCAGTTCTTTAAATCCTCAACTGTCCCTCGCCATACCACTAGCACGTCATCTATATAACGTTTCCAGAGGCGCAGGCACCCAAGGTAGGGATTGATGTCAGGGAGGATATGATCTTGCTCTAAACTGTGTATGTACAGATTAGTGAGACTAGGGGCAAAAACGCTGCCCATGCTAGTCCCGCTAATCTGCAAGTAGACAGAGTCCTCAAACTGGAAAAAGTTTTCCATCATAGCCAGCGTTGCCAACGTCATAATTAATCTGACTGATGTGATTGAATCAAGATCCCTGGCCAAAAGGAGACCTTCCACTACTTCCAATGTTTCGGTCTGGGGTATGGACGTGTATAGACTCTCTACGTTGAAAGATACCAGTAGATCTAGGTCTCTGTCATACTCAATGTCTGGTAGGATCCTGAGCACATCTTTAGTGTCTTTCAAAAAAGTCGGCATCTCCCTCACCATTGGTTTGAGGAAGAAATTGACGAAAGTTGACAGAGGTTCTAACAGTGAACCTATGCCCGATATGATGGGGCATCCTGGGGGTGGCAGTTGTGTTTTATGTACTTTAGGCAGTACGTAGAAATATGGCATTACTGGGTTCCCTGCACACAGGTATTGGGCCTCCTTCGCGGTAAGCCATCCCTCAGCCAAAGCCTCCTCCACAATATGCCCAATCACAGTTGAAAGCCTCTCTGTGGGATCAGTTGTCAATTTTCGGTAGGACTTCATGTCATTCAGTTGTCGTAGACATTCGTCGCGGTAGGTACCAGAGTCCAAAAGGACTATAGCTCCGCATTTATCCGCTGGTTTGACAACCACTGATTCATTATTAGCCAGGCCTCTCAGAGCCTCCTGTTCTCTTTTGCACAGATTAACAAAGGGATTATGATGTTGTTGAAATAGTTCTCTCAAGTCATAGTCTACTGCTTCCTCGAAGGCCAAAACCTTCGCTGGAAGTCCTACAGTGGTGGGGTTAAAAGTAGACAGTGTCTTAAGACCTGTGTTGTCATCAATAGTCAGAGTATCTGTGATTTCTCCATTCTTGTTGGAGAACATAAAGTGCAGCCGAATCTTACGGAAGAACTTGCCCATCTCTACCTGTGTGAGAAATGGGTCCCCAGTGTTGGTAGTAACAAACCCTAGTCCTTTGTTTAGGACCTGGTCCTCAGTGTCAGTCAGCACATGGGAGCTCAAGTTGATTACAAGGCTGACCCTGCTGATGTCCCTGCTTGCTCCTGGGGGATCTTCTTCCCATTCCTCAGGTCCATCGTTTGTGGAGGGAGATTCCACTGGACCTGGCTCTGGTGCTGTGTCCGCCGCCGTCCACTCGTCCTCCCTCGGCCAAACCCTAAAAAAGGCTGTTGGTTATAGTCTGGGTAGAACTGCTGCCCTGCTGATGGAGGGTAGGCTGGGACTCCAGGTCCCCAGGGGGTCGGTTGCCACCAAGGTGGAAAAGAGGGTTGGCTAAAGCTCTGGCTGAAACCTCTCCAGTTTCTCCTGTTTCCCTTCCCTCTGTATCTATTTTGTGCATTACCAGGGTTGGATGAATCTGAGTCGCTTGACTCGTCCTCTGAGCTGGAGGTTCCGTATGTTGAACCTCCCTTCCGCCCGTTTTTATTAAATGCCACAGGTGCATAGGTTTCACTTGTGTAGGGGTAGACCTTTTCCATTGAAAATTTAGCAAGATCTTTTAAAAAAAATTCTAATGTGGTGAAAAGGATGGAATCTCTAAATTCCTTGCTCGATTTATTTCCCTCATCCTGGTTCTTAGAAATAGCCTTGCCTGAAATGGTCGTCTTGATCTGGCCTTCAAGGATTTGGATTTCCCCCAGAATCTTGTCCGCCGTTTTCTTAGCTGTTTTTATGATAAGTACAAGCCAGACGCGAGTACATTTCCAGGCGATTAAGGACCAATCTCTCAAAAAGTCCTTATCGTCTAGGAAAAGACGGGGAGCATTTGCAACGATAAGTCCACTCGAGGCACAATTGCCACGCAAGTACTCCGCCATGGATATACCGTGCACGCAGACTCTGGCCTGGTTCTTTTTGAGTATTAAGATTTTTGTCCAGCCATCATCGCTGTTAACCTGGGTAGTTGGTATTAAATCCAAAATACTAGGGTTCTCAGATAGAATAGATTGGATTTCTGCTTCATCGAAAGCCAAGCCTAAATTGGTGGCCATGATGGAGAACAAACACCACACGTCAGTTGTGCCTATGAATAGGTACAGGATTTGTCCCAGATCGCTGCTAAACCACTAGTGCCACCAAGGGTTGGAGATTTTTATATAAATAAACAAATAAAACCGGACCCGCAGCCGAAGCTGCACAAGAACATGAACACAACAGGGAAGATGAGGGTCCTAGGGGATGTTTAACAACCAAACATTGCTACCGCCCCTAACTTAACAATTACACCAACAAAAAGTAGCAATGGGTCAGAAAATAGGCAAGCAACTAACTATGTAACTGTGCAAGAGAAGTGATCTCAGTTAATGATATGAACTAGTGAAATCATGCCTAGGGTATTCCTTCTATGTGAAAAAATTCCCATCAGTCATCGACCGAAACCGCCCTTCATCATCTGGGACCCTTCACTCCTTGAAGTTAAGATTGAATACCCACAGCAGATTGGCAGATGTATAAGCCTAATCTGGCCTGTCAGGCCCAGTGATTGCTGGGTGGTGGAAATCCAAATCCTTGAAGGCCAGATCAAGACGACCGTTTCAGGCAAGGCTTTTTCTAAGAACCAGGATGAGGGAAATAAATCGAGCAAGGAATTTAGAGATTCCATCCTTTTCACCAAATTAGAAAAATGTAAAAAAGATCTTGCTAAATTTTCAATGGAAAAGGTCTACCCCTACACATGTGACACCTATGCACCTGTGGCATTTAATAAAAACGGGCGGAAGGGAGGTTCAACATACGGAACCTCCAGCTCAGAGGACGGGTCAAGCGACTCAGATTCATCCAACCCTGGTAATGCACAAAATAGATACAGAGGGAAGGGAAACAGGAGAAACTGGAGAGGTTTCAGCCAGAGCTTTGGCCAACCCTCTTTTCCACCTTGGTGGCAACTGACCCCCTGGGGACCTGGAGTCCCAGCCTACCCTCCATCAGCAGGGCCCTATGGTCCACAGCAGTTCTACCCAGACTATAACCAACAGCCTTTTTTAGGGTTTGGCCGAGGGAGGACGAGGGGACGGCGGCGGACACAGCACCAGGGCCAGGTCCAGTGGAATCTCCCTCCACAAACGATGGACCTGAGGAATGGGAAGAAGATACCCAGGAGCAAGCAGGGACATCAGCAGGGTCAGCCTTGTAATCAACTTGAGCTCCCATGTGCTGACTGACACTGAGGAACAGGTCCTAAACAAAGGACTAGGGTTTGTTACTACCAACACCGGGGACCCATTTCTCACACAGATAGAGATGGGCAAGTTTTTCCGTAAGATTCGGCTGCACTTTTTGTTCTCCAACAAGAATGGAGAAATCGCAGATACTCTGACTACTGATGACAACACAGGTCTTAAGAGACGTCTACTTTTAACCCCACCCCTGTAGGACTTCCAGCGAAGGTTTTGGCCTTCGAGGAAGCAGTAGACTATGACTTGAGAGAACTATTTCAACAACATCATAAGCCTTTTGTTAATCTGTGCAAAAGAGAACAGGAGGCTCTGAGAGGCCTGGCTAATAATGAATCAGTGGTTGTCAAACCCGCGGATAAAGGCGGAGCTATAGTCCTTTTGGACTCTGGTACCTACCGCGACAAATGTCTACGACAACTCAATGACATGAAGTCCTACCGAAAATTGACAACTGATCCCACAGAGAGGCTTTCAACTGTGATTGGGCATATTGTGGAGGAGGCTTTGGCTGAGGAATGGCTTACCGCGAAGGAGGCCCAATACCTGTGCGTAGTGAACCCAGTAATGCCATATTTCTACGTACTGCCTAAAGTACATAAAACACAACGGCCACCCCCAGGACGCCCCATCATATCGGGCATAGGTTCACTGTTAGAACCTCTGTCAACTTTCGTCGATTTCTTCCTCAAACCAATGGTGAGGGAGATGCCGACTTTTTTGAAAGACACGAAAGATGTGCTCAGGATCCTACCAGGCATTGAGTATGACAGAGACCTAGATCTACTTGTATCTTTCGACGTAGAGAGTCTATACATGTCCATACCCCTGACTGAAACATTGGAAGTAGTGGAAGGTCTCCTTTTGGCCAGGGATCTTGATTCAATCACACCAGTCAGATTAATTATGACGTTGGCAACGCTGGCTATGACGGAAAACTTTTTCCAGTTTGAGGACTCTGTCTACTTGCAGATTAGCGGGACTAGCATGGGCAGGGTTTTTTCCCCTAGTCTCGCTAATCTGTACGTACACAGGTTTGCGCAAGATCATATCCTCACTGACATCAATTGCTACCTTGGGTGCCTGCGCCTCTGGAAACGTTATATAGATGACGTGCTATTGGTATGGCGAGGGACATTTGAGAATTTAAAGAACTTCCATGCATGGCTGAATGGGAGAAACCAGTTTTTGAAATTTACCATCGAATATAATAAACAGCAGTTAGCGTTTCTGGACTTGGTGGTCACGTCGACATCTACTGGCTTACAATCAGAGCTATACCCTAAACCTATGGCCAGAGATTCCTTACTGAGCTATGAAAGTTGCCACCTGAAAGCACTGCGGGATAATTTGCCCTATGGGCCATTCTTGCGCATTCAGCGGAATTGTTCAACTAAATCTGCCTTTGAGAACCATGGTAAGACTCTTGAAGTAAACTTGGTTGAGAAAAGGTATCCTAAACAGCTGATCTGTAGTTCTAAGAAAAGAGCCTCCAATAACAACAGGGAGAGCCTGCTTGAACTACTACCTCCGAAGCCGAAACAGGATAGGATCACGTGTGTAAACACGTTCTGTACTCAGTCGAACCAGATAAAAAAAATCATCAAGAAACACTGGGCGATCCTCAATACTGGAACGGACACTCTGCCACCTCCATTGTTCGCATTTAAACGAGGGCAAAACGTGAAGGACCAATTGGTCCATACAAGACCCAAGGGAAACATTCCCCGAGCAGTAGGCACACTCTGGGATATGCCAGCCGTCACAGGTCATCATCCCTGTGGCAGCTGTGCCGCCTGCCCCCAAACATCTAAAACATCCAGCATCGATATTGGCACTAATCGCCCATGGGAACAACGACGGTTCACTAATTGTAACAGTCAGAACCTCGTTTATTTAATCACCTGTCCCTGCAACAAGAAATACGTGGGGATGACCATGCGCAAAGTAAAAGTGCGCATTTCTGAGCATAAAAGTTCAATTAGATGCTGCAAGCAAGCTGATCTTCTGCCCTGCATATGCCCGGAAAGACTTTGTTGAGGTCATTAAGTGACCATGAATATATACGAGTCCTAGAAGTAGAATATCGTATTACATACCTCTGCCCTCCTATTTATTATGTATGTAGAACGCCTGTTACACAATCCACAAAGAAAATCCTGTGGCATATGGGTGAGGATGCTGATTGAGGTTGGTGTGGACTTAGTTTATACTTTCAGATAAAAGGAGAGTATACCGTTCATTCTCCCGCTTAATACACAAGTCTAGCTGCTGTATACCTACGTTGCCGAATAAAGTTGTTCAATCCAAAGAGAAGAAGCAGGCGGGCTTTGCGGTTTTTGCACTAATAGTGCAACAAAAGATAAATCCCCCTTGCTTTTATTCTGGCAGCAGAAGGAAGCCAAATTAATCATGTTAAATATATAAGGCTTCATACACATGAACATTGCAGTACACACGACCAAGAAGCGGTGTTTACAAGAGGCTAATGATGTAGGGGACTACATGACCCAGAAGCCCTAGTACGACGCAGGCCGATGACACGTAAGACGCGACCCGGTCCTGACGTTCATGCAGCAAAGGAGCTTAAAATGCCCGATATTGCACCGCGTCGGTACCTCCCCAAAGACAGCCCAGAAGGACGTCTGGAGTACCGACGGAAAGGTGAGTACAGGCCGAGGCATGTTGTGGGTCTGCTGGGAGCTCTGAGTGCTGGTTTCCTGCGTGTGGGTTAAATCGGAGGCAGCAGCGCTGTACTGCTGGATGGACGAGCCGGCAGCAGCAGACAAACTTAAACGCGCTCTAATGACGGTATGCTTGCTGGAATATTTACACTCCAAAAGAGCGGGCAGAGAGTATATGTAAGGGGCACTTGAGTCTAAGTAAATGACATATGTTCGGAACTTTTGGCAGTTTGTTGGTGCCTACGGCTATAGTGTGCACAGAAACGTGGTCTGGGGTCCGGCTGCCTGACGGTAATATCAGCGTCCATTAAAACAGAACTTACCAAACATGTTCTAATGGGGGTAGGTTCAGTCTAAACTATACACCCAAGAGAGTGGACAAGAAATATATGGATGTATCTTTTGATTTGACAAAACACGTGCCGAACTAAACAGGCACCTGAGGCATTATTTATATGCTTACATTGATTAAGATCACCTTTTGACTGCCAAGGGTCCGGAGGATTTCTTGATATGAGCATTGAGTTAAACTTGGTACCAACAAAAGGTCTATGGATATTAGTCCCCGCACTATTTGGTACCATGAGCGGTTGTGTGAATTTGGCAACTTTGACGTCCCATACTAAAACCCCTTCTTCTTTTTATTTGTCCAGCAGAGCGGTGCTCCCATTACCTGAGCTGGGGCCAGGTGAGGTGGAGTTTTTCTCTCCTGCCACATAGGTGAGTGAGAAAGTACACTCTGTACATGATGAGTGGATTTGTCTTTATTGACACAAGGTAGACATATGATCTACTTTAAGCTAGATTGCTGGTTCTTGAGTTTTTGAATCCAGCAATCCAACCATGACTAATTGTTCTGTGTTTTTCTTTTCTATGTATCTGTTTGCATGTTCCTTGGTCAAATTGGCGCACTTTGGACCATGAAGTCAGGAGAAGGATGATGAAAATAACACTCAGGTGATAAACAACCTTTTATATTTGTTACTGAGCAGTAGCGTTAATGGTCCTGACGAAGCAGCAGGATACCCTTTGGCTCCGTCAGGTCTGCAGAAACATGTTGACCTAACACACTCAATAGTAGTTATTTGTTTACACTACTATCTTCGCACTCTTTTATTGGTTTGGGAGTGAAGAGGTGCACATTAAAGCCTTTTACCCCTTCACTATCCAATTTTATCTGTTGAATACACACTTTTTCACTTATTGATTTCTCCACGTTCTTTGCACTGCTTTACAGTTGTCACGTTATACCCTCATACACCATAGCAATCACTGGGCCTGACAGGCCAGATTAGGCTTATACATCTGCCAATCTGCTGTGGGTATTCAATCTTACCTTCATGGTGTGAAGGGTCCCAGATGATAAAGGGCGGTTTCGGTCGATGACTGATGGGAATTTTTTTTCACATAGAAGGAATACCCTAGGCGTGATTTCACTAGTTCATATCATTAGTTGAGATCACTTCTCTTGCACAGTTACATAGTTAGTTGCTTGCCTCTTTTCTGACCCATTGCTACTTTTTGTTGGTGTAATAAATATTGGACCTTCAGAACTACTCTTCAGGACACTCCTGGACCTGTGGGAGTTACAGAAGATGGACTGCCCTGCTGCTTGAGGGCTGCCTTGCTGTCTGAGAAGGAAGACTGGAACTGCTTAACTTCATCCCAGGCTAACCCAGTGTGAGCTACAAGGACATAACATGCTCCAGAGGCCTCCCTGCAACTGTCCAGCTGACCTGCTGCAACTGGACCTGCCCTGCGACTTTCTACTGACCTCTGCCTGTAGTGGGTCCTGATCTCCAAGCTGTGCCCCAAGGTCCTGGACCAGAATTTCAGAGTGTACTCCTACTTTCCTGACTGTGGATTGCATCAAAAACTACACAGCATGATCCAGCCCAACGCAGGACTTCACATCGCAGCAGCTGCAGATTGACAGCATCATTGGAACCAATGCAACACGATGCAGGACCTTGAATTGCAGCCCTCATAGCTCCTGATCTGAAATGATGCAGCACAAAACAACTCAATGCAGCACTCCACATAACAGCACAGCACAGATCCTAATCAGAACTGATGCCAAGCAATAAGAAGCCTTGCAGCAAGGACACACGGTGCAACATTCAACAGGAATAACCTTGTCCCAGTATCAAGCTTGCTCTGTATCATAGTCAAACTGAACTTGTGACTTTGTCCCGACCCTACGTAACCAGATAATTACAGTTGGCGCTATATGCTTCTTGGTGCTAACATTTTAAAATTCTATATCTCTGGTTTTTCTGATTGGATTTTTGTCATTCTGGTATCATTTTATTTACTAAACTTTATTTCTCTACTTTGGTTTGTGATTTTTCTTCTGTTGTGTTCCCACTTTATTACTATTTTTGTGTTGCATCAATTCATTACACATTGCCTCTAAGTTAAGCCTGACTGATTTGAGCCAAGCTTCCAGAGAGGTAGGCACAGGGCAACTTAGGGACTTTTTGCAGTCCACCCTAACAAGGATTTTGGTTGTTGCCTGAGTGGGGGCTCCCTGCCAACCAATAGCTGAATTTCGTTCAATGGACGTTTTGTCAGGGCAAATAAAAGGATCATCAAGGAAAAATATAGTAAAGGGTATGAGCATTTTTTTCAAGTGAATGATACTGACAACAAAGTTGATTTGCCGAGCTGTGACATAATTGTTGATAACAAAATAGTTAAAGTTGTTGCTGCCTCGTGGGCACATTTTAGTAAAATTAATAGTGAACTGTGCAAAGAAACACTTGGCAATTATGTTGGAAAATTCTGATATATTTCCTGATAGCTATAATAAAGACCCCTTGCCTAAGAATTATTGTTGAGAATTCATGAGAACTGAATTGGAGGAAGCCTACAAACATTTGTGTTGGAGACACTAAAGAGAGCTAGTTATTGATTTGACATGAGTGCTGTAGACCCTGTGCTACTTGTTGAGTGATCTCTATGTGGTAAGGATATATGTGCTGAATTTCCGAGGGTTCTCATAGGCCCGTTGAACAATTTCCAACACATGATCAGGCTAAAGGAAGGAGTTGTTCCAGATATGTATAAGGTACATCGCTTGATGGCTAACTTACGCTGAAAACTTTAGATGCCTGAATTACAAAAGTGGACCGAGGAATAATCAATCTGTTAGAGTTATTAGAGGGGATAACATCATTGTCCTGGCTAACAAAAACAACAATGGCAGCATATGTATCTGTCTAGGTCTGCATGATTTAAATTTCTGCCTGTGGGTAGATCATCACCCACATCCTAATATAAACAAGCTTCTCAACCTGATAGGAGAGGTGATTTTTTTAGCATAATGGAGCTATCTACCGCCTGCCACCAGATTAAGCTACATAAAATTCTTTGATACTGCTCTAGGTGTTTACCATTACATTTTAGATAGGCTTTGGCAGCTGTTGCATTCCACCAAATCATGCTGTAAATACTAAAATCCTATGCTATTTACCAAATGTCTCAAGTTTCCAAAACAATGGTCCTGATTTGCAGTTTGGCGATTGGGTATTTTGTCACAAATGAAATGGATATCTCATCCGCCTAGTTCTAAGTGCTTTAGGATATAACCAGGGCCATTGGAACATTGCAATGATGTGGTATTTTCCCCAGAGTTGTGGATTTGCTTCATTTGCATCATAATCCATCACTGGCTGCACAATTTATAGATTTTAACAAGAACATTTGTTTCTAGTTTAAACACATCAAAAAACAACAAGACGTGGGGTGTTTGGAGAATACGGCATAAAAAAAAACCAAAAACAAAAATAGTGTCTCAAGAAATTTGGGATGTCAAAAAATTGTTGGCAGTAATATCAAAAGTAAAAATATAATTTTTAGTGTTGTTTTTGAATTTGTTCAATACAATATTGATGTAGAAAATATTGTTGTATGCAATATTGTTTGTGTCATTTAGTATGTTTTTGAAGTTTGTTTGATTCTATATGTTTATTATTTTTCATTTTAGTAAGATAATATATTAGTTATGAAATATGTATTTTGTTGTACTAATGTATATAAATAATGGTTTATTACTTTTTAACAGTGGGATATTGCATTTTTACAGGTTAAGGATGGGGAGATTTTTAAAAAGTATATATTTTAAAGTACATTTTATGTCAATTATTTTATTGATATGAAAAGTACTATTCATTTTTTTACATTTATTTTGTTATGTTTTTGGTTTTCATACATTTTGTTTTAAAAAAATCAAATATACAACAAAGGTCATTTTCTTAAAATTTCTACAAAAGTATGAAAACGATGGTAAAATGTAAAATATGAAAAAATAATTTATTAACAATATCATTTGCATTTTTTTACATAAAAGTTTTACATTTGATCATTGTTGTGAAGAATAAATTTAAGTATCATATATATATGTTTATTGTTTTCAATTATAATTTTATATGAAAATGTAGTTAATTTTTTTTGTAACTAAAATATAGGTTTTACATATTTTTTTCTTTTATGATTGTTAATTTTGGGTTATGATTTTATATTTTATTTTATTTTATGGTTTAATATTTAGGAATTGTTGTAAATATGTTATTATTAGTAATAAACATATTTTTTATATGTTAAAGCCTAAATAGGAATATAGATGTTTGTAGTTTTTGTTTGCATGTTTTTACATTAAATTTCAGTTTATGTTATAGTTAACAAATTGTGTGCGAGTATGGAATATTTATTGTGTATATCAGATGGTTAGTTTGTAATATTAAAATCTTTTAGAATGTTGTGAAAATACTAAATTTCATATCAATTTCAACTCAACAATACACATTTATTTATAGCTAGGTAAATCAAACATTTGTAATGATTTGTTTGTATTAAATTAGCAATTTGGTTCTGTGGGCATTGACAGTTTTTTTTTTTTAAAGGAAATTAATTTGGCTTACAATTGACTAAAATATTGCATCATTTGTAGTTGTTGGTAGCTTTTCTCTTTTTGTAATACATCTCTAAATGTATAGAGTGTAAGTTGGGTTCTGTTTAGTGTGGATTGGAAGGCAATGTGCCATCCTTCCACTGCATTTTTTGTTTTGGCTCTCTGTGGCAAGTTGCTGTCATAGATATTCCATCATGGTATTTGGAATTTGGGTTGGTGCTTGTGTTCGTTGCCACCCAGTTTGCCAACCCAAGTGTCTTTGAAATAAACCATTAAGGGGCTTAGTTTGTCTTTATACTGTTGGTAGATGGGGCTTTTGAATAGTAAATTATAGTGGTTAGCTATCACAGTGACAGGGACATAGGGTACTGCTATAATGTATTTTTAATTTCAAAGGCAATGTAGCTTTTTGCTTGAATAGTCTACACTAAGGGCCTGATTATGGGTCTGGCTGTCTGAGGACCACCAGTCTAATGGCGGCGCAGTGGTGGCAGTCCAGCCACCACTGCACTGGTGGTCTGACTGCCCCATTACATCTTAGGTGGTCCAACCAACATGGGACCACCAACGCTGCCAGGGAACTGCATTTCCTGGAGGTGGTGTGGGAGTTCTGCGGCTGCAATATTCTTGGCGGTTTTGCATTGGTCCCATCAGGCCTATTACGAGTTTCCTCTCCACCCCGGTTTTTATGGCGGCTCCACCACCATGAAAACGTGGTGGTGAGGAAACAAAGGGGCCCTGGTGCCTCATGCCATGTCGATGAACACAGGGGGGGACAATATGTGCCATGCGGATGAACACAGGGGAGAATAATATGTGCCCCCCTGGGGTTCATGCTAACCAGTTCCTGCACATCATAGACGTTATAATCCATGCTGTGTAGGAAACCTGTGTGGCACTACCATTGTGGTGCCTTTGTCGAAGGCACCTCCGCCTTTGAAAGAGGCACCACCTGCCACCAAACCACTTTGAACCCTTTTCTGTTAGGCCTTTACCACCCTGTGCTAAGCCTTTTTTTGGCTATTTTGGGTAGTTCGCGCTTAGGCGCTTAGGCCCCTGTAACTTTTTTTCCACATAAGGTTTCCACTCCATATTTGTGTCCTGTTCTTCCAGCATCATGGGGATTTTAAAGGTACCCAGAGTTGTGGATTCCCCTGGAGGGGACACAGAACTTTGCCAAAATACAGCTAAATGTTGTTTTGGGGGAATGGGGAATAACAATGCTGCAGAAGCAAGCATCTGTTTTCTTCCCTGTAAATGGTATTAACAAAGGGTTTGTGGTGCTGAATTTCCCATCATCCCAGCTTTCAGGAACAGGCAGACTTTTGTAAGAAAACCACATTTTCTACACAGTTTTGGCATTTTACTGGGACATAGCCTATTTTTGCTACTTTTTGTGCTCTCAATCTCCTTCGAGTTAGTAATACAAATGGGTGTGAAAGCAATATTGGATCCCTGAAAGCTATACATTTCTAAAAAGAAGACATAATTCTGAATTCAGTAAGGGGTCACCGTGCCCAAAGAACCCAATAAGGATATGGGGCGATAACAGCCAGATTCTGTCGATCTCCTTTCTTTAAAATTGGGACCAAGATGGAGTTTGACCATGAATCAATATGCCCTAATGAACAAGTAGCTTGTAAAACTCTTGTCAGTATTGGTGACCATAACTCCATATTGGATGTAAAAAGATCCACTGGTATCCCATCGGGGCCCGGAGCCTTTCCCCCTTTACTAGCCTTTAGAGCATGATCAACATCCGATAGGTTGATATCAAAATCTATAGGGAAGAATACCGGATCGGAAAGGCAGCTTATCACAGAGTTATCATCTATCACCAGATTTACATCAGTATTGAAACTAAATATTTTGGAAAAATGTTCTATCCAGTGATTTTCGTCCCCTGCTGTTACAATTGTCAGCCCTTGCCCCCCTTCAGAAAGAAATGGGGTTTTAAGAACTCTCCAGAAGGCAGCACTGTCTTTGTTTCTACAGCTATTATGAATATCTTCCCAGAGTTCCTTTTTCAGCTCTGCTTTTCTTAGCTTTATGGCCTGATTGTATACACGTCTTAGCTGTACAATGCTGCTTCTGTCCCTCATCTCTGCATGTAGAGCGGTTTTTAGCTCGCGCTATGCCTTTGCACAGGTGTCATTAAACCAACCTTTAGACCTACCTTTGTTGTTTTTTTGTTGAACAGTCAATATTTTTTTATCTTCTTAGTAATTTCCAAGAAGCTACTTACAACCTCCTGATGTGAAGATGAAGGATCTAAACCTTTAGTTATGGAGTTAAAGAAATTCGCTACTACCGCTTTCGTGATTTGTTGTGGGTCAACTTTGGCCCATCTGAGGGAATATCCATTTATTCTGTCGATAGACAGATTATTTTGCCCTATATTTCTTTCCGATTTCTTGCTGCCCAAGTTAGGGGGACAGGAAATTGAAATGCTATTTGGGAAGTGGTCACTAGTTGCATTGTCATGGGTCTTAATGTTCATCAAACGGGGGGCAGCCCTACTTGTTATAAGAATAAAATCTATAACGGTACTGGCACCTCTACCGCTAAATGTTTGCGAAAAAGGAATTGGTGGTGATATTAATTCATTGGCAAATTCCAATTCTAATAGGAATAGTGTCTCATTTAGGCATTCACCACTTATAGTATGCGGGAAGTGGGTAAGGTTTACACTATTTTCATCCGATAGGCCACATGTTAAGTTGCTACTGTGGTTGCATGGTGTTAAATTAAAATTGCCCCCCCATATCACAAGAGGTGGGTTAGAGCTCCTACTCTGACTCTCCAGAAGGATGAAACAAATTTCTTTTAAAGTTGAAATCAGCTGTTCCTTATGCATATTATTATAACAATTGAACAATACTAGCTTTTCTCGCTTATTCGTGTTGATAGTTATAATTTGGTAGTTTAGATCTGACTTAGTAAAAGTTATAGACTTTGACCCCAAAAGGTTCGAAATATAAAATCAGGCCTCCTTTGGCCCTGCCAGAAGTGGAAGGAATGGCAGTGGAAAAATAAGTCTTGTACCCCTCAATGTGGATTGTTGTGGTAGCCCATGTCTCCTGTAAGCAGAGCACCTGGAATTTACCAGCAAAAGCGAGCCATAAATCGTTACTAGTTTTTGATCGAAGTCCTGCTATATTCCAAAATAGAATATTTCATATTTCTTCATTCATTGGCTCCAAAAAATTACAATCTGAGACAAACTGGCCCAAAAAAGCAGCTCCTTCAATTCCGAGGTTTCTAATCCATTCTCCGTAATAATATATGGGGCTAAATCCACATCTGCTAATGTTCTATTTGGGTCAGAAGTCTAAGAATCTAAATGGTGATTCTGTACAGTATGTGGAACATGTGAATTAAGATCTGTGGTAGTTTCTAAGGTATTTAATCTACAGGAAACAGAATTAACCTGGGTCCTAGAATGTAAGACTTAGTGCTTGGATGGCATCGCCGAAATTAGTGGTATAAACCTCAGTCAATCTATTTCCTCTAAATTTGAGAAAAGATCGAATCTATTGTAAACAGGAACATTATAATCATAGGGATTCCGTGGTTGAAGCCAATCCCTACAGCAATCCCTTCTAGAGATATGTGAAATTGTATTGCGATAAAAGAACCCAAGTGGCAGTATACAGATGCCATCCCTAGTCAAATGTCTTGCACCTGCCCTTTCTAGGATAGTTTTTACAAGTTTCATAGACCTGAAATTCAGGACCACACAATTGCTACTGCCTACTTTTGGAGAGGTCCCAACCCAAGCAATTCTGCTGATCATTTTAAATTCCCGGAAGGGGTGACTACCTAATACTGTTCTACTATTTAATAGATGAAGGGCCTTATTTCTCAGCTCTGACCAGTGTTCCTCAACACCAGATTGAAGTACTGGAACGTTGGTAAGTATAAAAGTATATGGCATGGATTCTGGTGGTAATTTAAGAGAGTCCTTCGGGTAAAGCAGATCACCCCTAAACTTTCCTGAGTAATTACCCTCGGTCATTTCCAATGGAATCCCCATCTCAACTGTTGCGACTTGCGCATTGGAAACATTTGCAGGGGGAGCACACACTATTTTGCTTTTACCGACTACAGTGTCAGCAAAAGATGGCAATTTAGCTTGCGTTGTTACTGGCCTTAGCTCCTTTGATCCGCTAATATTATCACTGCTTGGATTCCGTTGCATAGGGCAGAAATATTTCTCCATTTTATTCAGCCTTGCGTCAATATATGCAAATTTGGTTAATACAGGTTTAAGCATTGCCGCAATCTTTTCCTTCAGTTTTGCTAACATACAATCTTCAGATGTGGTCACTGTCTGACATGGAGGTACCTGGACACAGTAGTCTAGTGGGCTGGAGGAGCCTGCATCTATTGCCATCAGAGCACTGTTTTTTTCCCCTCGAGCCACCCCTCTTGTTTTTGCCATTGTGTTTGCTTGATGTGAGGATAGAAGTAAAGTCCCCGCTTTCCTTTTTTTGGCCTGAGTAGGTAAAGTGACACTCCCATTCTTCTGCACTAAATGTTGCTTTCATGTAAAAACCTGTCCTACTGGAGAAGGGGTAGGAATAGCTATAGCAGGTGTATTTGAAACAGTGACTGCGGGCAATGAGATGTCTTCTTGCGATTGTGACGACCTGGGAGAAACATATAGTAAACAATCAGGGGTTGGTTCAGTGAGCCGCTGGGGGCCAACTGAAGGAACTTCAGTCAACGCGAAACGGGGTTCCATGGAAAGTCTCCTTTGGGTGAGCTGTATTTCATGATTGAGAACAGACTCAGCCTGCAGGAGAAAGGCATCTAAGGTGCCCACTACCCCAGGACCCCCTGTCCCCTTACGATTACTTTTGCTTATGCTAAGCTTATTAAAATTTAAAAAGCACAAGCAGAAAGCAGAGTAAAGACAATTATTACAATAACCCCACAATAAAAAGTCCAGCGTAATTTTATTGGTCTCACTAACCAAATCCTTCACAGATGAAAGAGAGATGGCCCTGCCCTGGCTTCGACGGGCGCGGGACGGGCCGGCCCTTGGCCAGGCTTGGCCTGGGCAGCGCCCGGGCAGGCCCACGTGCGTCCTGTGCTGCGGGAGGGCTCAGCTGCTTTTAATCACCTCCCGGCGCTGGTGTCCGACGCAGCAAAGCACGACACTGGAGGGTTCTGGGGGATGTAGTCCCCTTCCGAGTCCTGGCGTGGTAGATGACAATGGCGCCCAAACAGTAGTTCCTCTTGGGGTCAACACCCCGTCCTGCAGCAGGGAAACAGCAAGTGTCCCAAGGTAAGGCAGCAAGATGAAAAAACGTTCAATTCTGTGTGCCCTAAGTCTCCAGATAAAAATGGAACCTCAGCTGTGTGGGTAGGCCAAGTGCTTGCAACAGGAAACCGGCTGAAACACAGTGGAATCCAGGATGGGGTGACTTGTGTGGCTGTCAAAGGTTCTGTTACCCAGAATCCCTTGTAAACCTCAAAAGTTGTTTAAAAAAACAAATCTCTTCACATTTTTGGGTGGAAAGTTCTGGAATCTGCATGGATCCACAAAATTCTACCCATCCCACATTCCCAAAAGTCTACCAATAAAAATGGTACCTCACTTGTGTGGGTAGGCCTAGTGCCCACAACAGGAAATGGGCCAAAATGCAACATGGCTAAAAAACGGTGATGGATCAAGCCCTGATCTTTGGACTGGGTAAGAGTGGTCTGCTTAATTCAGGCACTCTGTTCATCACCACCCCCTTTTCTGAATCATTTTTTCCACCATAAGCGTGGAAGGGTATACTCAGATGTGAGTCCCTTGCTCATTGCACCATCAGGATTCAAGCAAGCCGGGCCGACGACGCCTGAAATGGCAGAAACCGGTCCCCGGAAGCTTGTTTCCTTCCCAGTATAAGAATTGGCTTGGTAGTTTGGTTTGCCCTGTTCCCATCATGCACTGGGACAGGAACAGACTAGTTTGCATATAGCCAAGTTCTGAGCTGGGATGGTGCAGTGAGCTAAAAAACGGTGATGGATCAAGCCCTGATCTTTGGACTGGGTAAGAGTGGTCTGCTTAATTCAGGCACTCTGTTCATCACCACCCCCTTTTCTGAATCATTTTGTCCACCATAAGCGTGGAAGGGTATACTCAGATGTGAGTCCCTTGCTCATTGCACCATCAGGATTCAAGCAAGCCGGGCCGACGACATCTGAAATGGCAGAAACCGGTCCCCGGAAGCTTGTTTCCTTCCCAGTATAAGAATTGGCTTAGTAGTTTGGTTTGCCCTGTTCCCATCATGCACTGGGACAGGAACAGACTAGTTTGCATATAGCCAAGTTCTGAGCTGGGATGGTGCAGTGAGCTAAAAAACGGTGATGGATCAAGCCCTGATCTTTGGACTGAGTAAGAGTGGTCTGCTTAATTCAGGCACTCTGTTCATCACCACCCCCTTTTCTGAATCATTTTGTCCACCATAAGCGTGGAAGGGTATACTCAGATGTGAGTCCCTTGCTCATTGCACCATCAGGATTCAAGCAAGCCGGGCCGACGACGCCTGAAATGGCAGAAACCGGTCCCCGGAAGCTTGTTTCCTTCCCAGTATAAGAATTGGCTTGGTAGTTTGGTTTGCCCTGTTCCCATCATGCACTGGGACAGGAACAGACTAGTTTGCATATAGCCAAGTTCTGAGCTGGGATGGTGCAGTGAGCTAAAAAACGGTGATGGATCAAGCCCTGATCTTTGGACTGGGTTTGAGTGGTCTGCTTAATTCAGGCACTCTGTTCATCACCACCCCCTTTTCTGAATCATTTTGTCCACCATAAGCGTGGAAGGGTATACTCAGATGTGAGTCCCTTGCTCATTGCACCATCAGGATTCAAGCAAGCCGGGCCGACGACGCCTGAAATGGCAGAAACCGGTCCCCGGAAGCTTGTTTCCTTCCCAGTATAAGAATTGGCTTGGTAGTTTGGTTTGCCCTGTTCCCATCATGCACTGGGACAGGAACAGACTAGTTTGCATATAGCCAAGTTCTGAGCTGGGATGGTGCAGTGAGCTAAAAAATGGTGATGGATCAAGCCCTGATCTTTGGACTGGGTAAGAGTGGTCTGCTTAATTCAGGCACTCTGTTCATCACCACCCCCTTTTCTGAATCATTTTGTCCACCATAAGCGTTGAAGGGTATACTCAGATGTGAGTCCCTTGCTCATTGCACCATCAGGATTCAAGCAAGCCTGGCCGACGACGCCTGAAATGGCAGAAACCGGTCCCCGGAAGCTTGTTTCCTTCCCAGTATAAGAATTGGCTTGGTAGTTTGGTTTGCCCTGTTCCCATCATGCACTGGGACAGGAACAGACTAGTTTGCATATAGCCAAGTTCTGAGCTGGGATGGTGCAGTGAGCTAAAAAACGGTGATGGATCAAGCCCTGATCTTTGGACTATGTAAGAGTGGTCTGCTTAATTCAGGCACTCTGTTCATCACCACCCCCTTTTCTGAATCATTTTGTCCACCATAAGCGTGGAAGAGTATACTCAGATGTGAGTCCCTTGCTCATTGCACCATCAGGATTCAAGCAAGCCGGGTCGACGACGCCTGAAATGGCAGAAACCGGTCCCCGGAAGCTTGTTTCCTTCCCAGTATAAGAATTGGCTTGGTAGTTTGGTTTGCCCTGTTCCCATCATGCACTGGGACAGGAACAGACTAGTTTGCATATAGCCAAGTTCTGAGCTGGGATGGTGCAGTGAGCTAAAAAACGGTGATGGATCAAGCCCTGATCTTTGGACTGGGTAAGAGTGGTCTGCTTAATTCAGGCACTCTGTTCATCACCACCCCCTTTTCTGAATCATTTTGTCCACCATAAGCGTGGAAGGGTATACTCAGATGTGAGTCCCTTGCTCATTGCACCATCAGGATTCAAGCAAGCCAGGCCGACGACGCCTAAATGGCAGAAACCGGTCCCCGGAAGCTTGTTTCCTTCCCAGTATAAGAATTGGCTTGGTAGTTTGGTTTGCCCTGTTCCCATCATGCACTGGGACAGGAACAGACTAGTTTGCATATAGCCAAGTTCTGAGCTGGGATGGTGCAGTGAGCTAAAAAACGGTGATGGATCAAGCCCTGATCTTTGGACTGGGTAAGAGTGGTCTGCTTAATTCAGGCACTCTGTTCATCACCACCCCCTTTTCTGAATCATTTTGTCCACCATAAGCGTGGAAGGGTATACTCAGATGTGAGTCCCTTTCTCATTGCACCATCAGGATTCAAGCAAGCCGGGCCGACGACGCCTGAAATGGCAGAAACCGGTCCCCGGAAGCTTGTTTCCTTCCCAGTATAAGAATTGGCTTGGTAGTTTGGTTTGCCCTGTTCCCATCATGCACTGGGACAGGAACAGACTAGTTTGCATATAGCCAAGTTCTGAGCTGGGATGGTGCAGTGAGCTAAAAAACGGTGATGGATCAAGCCCTGATCTTTGGACTGGGTAAGAGTGGTCTGCTTAATTCAGGCACTCTGTTCATCACCACCCCCTTTTCTGAATCATTTTGTCCACCATAAGCGTGGAAGGGTATACTCAGATGTGAGTCCCTTGCTCATTGCACCATCAGGATTCAAGCAAGCCGGGCCGAGGACGCCTGAAATGGCAGAAACCGGTCCCCGGAAGCTTGTTTCCTTCCCAGTATAAGAATTGGCTTGGTAGTTTGGTTTGCCCTGTTCCCATCATGCACTGGGACAGGAACAGACTAGTTTGCATATAGCCAAGTTCTGAGCTGGGATGGTGCAGTGAGCTAAAAAACGGTGATGGATCAAGCCCTGATCTTTGGACTGGGTAAGAGTGGTCTGCTTAATTCAGGCACTCTGTTCATCACCACCCCCTTTTCTGAATCATTTTGTCCACCATAAGCGTGGAAGGGTATACTTAGATGTGAGTCCCTTGCTCATTGCACCATCAGGATTCAAGCAAGCCGGGCCGACGACGCCTGAAATGGCAGAAACCGGTCCCCGGAAGCTTGTTTCCTTCCCAGTATAAGAATTGGCTTGGTAGTTTGGTTTGCCCTGTTCCCATCATGCACTGGGACAGGAACAGACTAGTTTGCATATAGCCAAGTTCTGAGCTGGGATGGTGCAGTGAGCTAAAAAACGGTGATGGATCAAGCCCTGATCTTTGGACTGGGTAAGAGTGGTCTGCTTAATTCAGGCACTCTGTTCATCACCACCCCCTTTTCTGAATCATTTTGTCCACCATAAGCGTGGAAGGGTATACTCAGATGTGAGTCCCTTGCTCATTGCACCATCAGGATTCAAGCAAGCCGGGCCGACGACGCCTGAAATGGCAGAAACCGGTCCCCGGAAGCTTGTTTCCTTCCCAGTATAAGAATTGGCTTGGTAGTTTGGTTTGCCCTGTTCCCATCATGCACTGGGACAGGAACAGACTAGTTTGCATATAGCCAAGTTCTGAGCTGGGATGGTGCAGTGAGCTAAAAAACGGTGATGGATCAAGCCCTGATCTTTGGACTGAGTAAGAGTGGTCTGCTTAATTCAGGCACTCTGTTCATCACCACCCCCTTTTCTGAATCATTTTGTCCACCATAAGCGTGGAAGGGTATACTCAGATGTGAGTCCCTTGCTCATTGCACCATCAGGATTCAAGCAAGCCGGGCCGACGACGCCTGAAATGGCAGAAACCGGTCCCCGGAAGCTTGTTTCCTTCCCAGTATAAGAATTGGCTTGGTAGTTTGGTTTGCCCTGTTCCCATCATGCACTGGGACAGGAACAGACTAGTTTGCATATAGCCAAGTTCTGAGCTGGGATGGTGCAGTGAGCTAAAAAACGGTGATGGATCAAGCCCTGATCTTTGGACTGGGTTTGAGTGGTCTGCTTAATTCAGGCACTCTGTTCATCACCACCCCCTTTTCTGAATCATTTTGTCCACCATAAGCGTGGAAGGGTATACTCAGATGTGAGTCCCTTGCTCATTGCACCATCAGGATTCAAGCAAGCCGGGCCGACGACGCCTGAAATGGCAGAAACCGGTCCCCGGAAGCTTGTTTCCTTCCCAGTATAAGAATTGGCTTGGTAGTTTGGTTTGCCCTGTTCCCATCATGCACTGGGACAGGAACAGACTAGTTTGCATATAGCCAAGTTCTGAGCTGGGATGGTGCAGTGAGCTAAAAAATGGTGATGGATCAAGCCCTGATCTTTGGACTGGGTAAGAGTGGTCTGCTTAATTCAGGCACTCTGTTCATCACCACCCCCTTTTCTGAATCATTTTGTCCACCATAAGCGTTGAAGGGTATACTCAGATGTGAGTCCCTTGCTCATTGCACCATCAGGATTCAAGCAAGCCTGGCCGACGACGCCTGAAATGGCAGAAACCGGTCCCCGGAAGCTTGTTTCCTTCCCAGAATAAGAATTGGCTTGGTAGTTTGGTTTGCCCTGTTCCCATCATGCACTGGGACAGGAACAGACTAGTTTGCATATAGCCAAGTTCTGAGCTGGGATGGTGCAGTGAGCTAAAAAACGGTGATGGATCAAGCCCTGATCTTTGGACTATGTAAGAGTGGTCTGCTTAATTCAGGCACTCTGTTCATCACCACCCCCTTTTCTGAATCATTTTGTCCACCATAAGCGTGGAAGAGTATACTCAGATGTGAGTCCCTTGCTCATTGCACCATCAGGATTCAAGCAAGCCGGGTCGACGACGCCTGAAATGGCAGAAACCGGTCCCCGGAAGCTTGTTTCCTTCCCAGTATAAGAATTGGCTTGGTAGTTTGGTTTGCCCTGTTCCCATCATGCACTGGGACAGGAACAGACTAGTTTGCATATAGCCAAGTTCTGAGCTGGGATGGTGCAGTGAGCTAAAAAACGGTGATGGATCAAGCCCTGATCTTTGGACTATGTAAGAGTGGTCTGCTTAATTCAGGCACTCTGTTCATCACCACCCCCTTTTCTGAATCATTTTGTCCACCATAAGCGTGGAAGAGTATACTCAGATGTGAGTCCCTTGCTCATTGCACCATCAGGATTCAAGCAAGCCGGGTCGACGACGCCTGAAATGGCAGAAACCGGTCCCCGGAAGCTTGTTTCCTTCCCAGTATAAGAATTGGCTTGGTAGTTTGGTTTGCCCTGTTCCCATCATGCACTGGGACAGGAACAGACTAGTTTGCATATAGCCAAGTTCTGAGCTGGGATGGTGCAGTGAGCTAAAAAACGGTGATGGATCAAGCCCTGATCTTTGGACTGGGTAAGAGTGGTCTGCTTAATTCAGGCACTCTGTTCATCACCACCCCCTTTTCTGAATCATTTTGTCCACCATAAGCGTGGAAGGGTATACTCAGATGTGAGTCCCTTGCTCATTGCACCATCAGGATTCAAGCAAGCCAGGCCGACGACGCCTGAAATGGCAGAAACCGGTCCCCGGAAGCTTGTTTCCTTCCCAGTATAAGAATTGGCTTGGTAGTTTGGTTTGCCCTGTTCCCATCATGCACTGGGACAGGAACAGACTAGTTTGCATATAGCCAAGTTCTGAGCTGGGATGGTGCAGTGAGCTAAAAAACGGTGATGGATCAAGCCCTGATCTTTGGACTGGGTAAGAGTGGTCTGCTTAATTCAGGCACTCTGTTCATCACCACCCCCTTTTCTGAATCATTTTGTCCACCATAAGCGTGGAAGGGTATACTCAGATGTGAGTCCCTTGCTCATTGCACCATCAGGATTCAAGCAAGCCGGGCCGACGACGCCTGAAATGGCAGAAACCGGTCCCCGGAAGCTTGTTTCCTTCCCAGTATAAGAATTGGCTTGGTAGTTTGGTTTGCCCTGTTCCCATCATGCACTGGGACAGGAACAGACTAGTTTGCATATAGCCAAGTTCTGAGCTGGGATGGTGCAGTGAGCTAAAAAACGGTGATGGATCAAGCCCTGATCTTTGGACTGGGTAAGAGTGGTCTGCTTAATTCAGGCACTCTGTTCATCACCACCCCCTTTTCTGAATCATTTTGTCCACCATAAGCGTGGAAGGGTATACTCAGATGTGAGTCCCTTGCTCATTGCACCATCAGGATTCAAGCAAGCCGGGCCGAGGACGCCTGAAATGGCAGAAACCGGTCCCCGGAAGCTTGTTTCCTTCCCAGTATAAGAATTGGCTTGGTAGTTTGGTTTGCCCTGTTCCCATCATGCACTGGGACAGGAACAGACTAGTTTGCATATAGCCAAGTTCTGAGCTGGGATGGTGCAGTGAGCTAAAAAACGGTGATGGATCAAGCCCTGATCTTTGGACAGGGTAAGAGTGGTCTGCTTAATTCAGGCACTCTGTTCATCACCACCCCCTTTTCTGAATCATTTTGTCCACCATAAGCGTGGAAGGGTATACTTAGATGTGAGTCCCTTGCTCATTGCACCATCAGGATTCAAGCAAGCCGGGCCGACGACGCCTGAAATGGCAGAAACCGGTCCCCGGAAGCTTGTTTCCTTCCCAGTATAAGAATTGGCTTGGTAGTTTGGTTTGCCCTGTTCCCATCATGCACTGGGACAGGAACAGACTAGTTTGCATATAGCCAAGTTCTGAGCTGGGATGGTGCAGTGAGCTAAAAAACGGTGATGGATCAAGCCCTGATCTTTGGACTGGGTAAGAGTGGTCTGCTTAATTCAGGCACTCTGTTCATCACCACCCCCTTTTCTGAATCATTTTGTCCACCATAAGCGTGGAAGGGTATACTCAGATGTGAGTCCCTTGCTCATTGCACCATCAGGATTCAAGCAAGCCGGGCCGACGACGCCTGAAATGGCAGAAACCGGTCCCCGGAAGCTTGTTTCCTTCCCAGTATAAGAATTGGCTTGGTAGTTTGGTTTGCCCTGTTCCCATCATGCACTGGGACAGGAACAGACTAGTTTGCATATAGCCAAGTTCTGAGCTGGGATGGTGCAGTGAGCTAAAAAACGGTGATGGATCAAGCCCTGATCTTTGGACTGGGTAAGAGTGGTCTGCTTAATTCAGGCACTCTGTTCATCACCACCCCCTTTTCTGAATCAAAATGCAACATGGACACACCACATTTTTACAGTGAAAACTGAAAAAATTTTGCAAAGTGTCTAGATGTGGATTTTGACGCTAGCTCTTCTGGAACCTAGGGAATCCTAGCAAACCTATACATTTTTTGAAAACTAGACACCCAAGGGAATTAAACATGGGGTGACTTGTGTGGCTCACACCGGGTTCTGTTACCCAGAATCCCTAGGAAATGTCAAACTGTAAAATAAATCAAATTTTACTCACATTTCTGTGATGGAAAGCTCTGGAATCTGCATAGATCCAAATAAAATTCCATCCATCTTGCATTCCCCAAAGTCTCCCGATAAAAATGTACCTCACTTGTGTGGTTAGGCCTAGTGCCGTGATAGGACACATGCCAATACACAACATGGACACACCACATTTTTAAAGTGAAAACTGACCCTTTTTTTGCTAAGTGCCTAGCTGTGAATTTTGATCCCTAGCTCTGCCGGCACCTAGGAAAACCTTGCAAAGCTATACGTTTTTAGAACAAGTCACCCAGGGAAATCCAGGATGGGGTGACTGTGTGGCTCTCACCAGGTTTTGTTACCCAGAAACCCTCGCAAACCTCAAACTTTGTCAAAGAAAACACATTTTTCTCACATTTCTGTGATGGAAAGTTCTGTAATCTGCATGGCTTCACAAAATTCCACCCACCCTACATTCCCCAAAGTATCCTGATAAAAATGGTACCTCACTTATGTGCGTAGGCCTAGTGCAAGCAGCAGGAAATGGTTGATAGGCAACATGGACACACCACTTTTTTACAGTGAAAACTGACCCTTTTTTGAGAGAGAGCCTAGCTGTGGATTTTGAAACCTGGCTCTGCCAGCACCTAGGGAAACCTAGCCAACCTATACATTTTGTTAAACTAGACACCCAAGGAAATCCAGGATGGGGTGACTGTGTGGCTCCAGGTTTTGTTACCCAGAATCCCTTGCAAACCTCAAACTTTGTCACAGAAAACACATTTCCCTCACATATCTCTGCTGGAAAGTTCTGTAATCTGCATGGATCTACAAATATCCACTAACCCCACATTTCCCAAAGTCTCCCGATAAAAAATGGTACCTCATTTATGTGGGTAGGCCTAATGCTCACGACAGGAAATGGGCCAAAATGCAACATGGACACACCACATTTTTACTGTAAAAACCGACCCTTTTTGCAAAGTGTCTAAATGTGAATTTTGAACCCTAACTCTTCCGGCACCTAGGGAACCTGAGCAAACCTATACATTTTTAAAACTAGACACCCAGGGACATCCAGGATGGGGTGACTTGTGTGGCTCTCACCAAGTTTGTTTTGTAACACAGAATCCTTTGCAAACCTCAAACTTTGTCAAACAAAACACATTTTCCTCAAATTTCTGAGATGAAAAGTTCTGAAATCTACGTGGATCCACAAACTTCCACATAACCCGCATTGCCCAAAGTCTCCCGATACAAATGGTACATCATTTGTGTGGGTAGGCCTAATGCCGGGGACAGTAAATGGGCCAAAAAGCAGAATGAACAGCCTACAGTGAAAACAAAAACTTTTTTTTGCATACTGCTTAGCTGTGGATTTCGAACCCTTGCTTTGGCAGCACCCTGAATCCCTTGCAAATCTCAAACTTTGTAAAAAAAACAAAAAAAACTTTTTTTTACATTTCTGTGATGGAAGATCCAGAATCTGCATAGATCCACAGAAGTCCATGCACCCTGCATTCTACAAAGTCTCCCGATAAAAATGGTACCTCACTTGTGTGGATGGGCTAAGTGCCTGTGGCAGGGAAGGGCCCAAAATGTGTTGTGGAGACATCAAAATTACCTAGCACAAAACAACCTGGTTTTGCAAGGGGGGCACCGATTGGCTTATTTCAGTTTCTGTGCAATGACTTCAGCGTGACAATCACGCTCATCGTCATTGCACAGAAACCAAAGAGAGAGCCTTGGGAGCTGGAGGAGCCCTTTCCGAGCTCCTGAGGCAGTTGGGGGGGTGGAGGAAATATCTCTGGTGTCCATTTCAGCGAGTTTTCCAGTGCCATGTGCATGGACAGTTGGAAGCCGTCCTACACACATTAGCTCCTGGCCGTCCTGCGCATGGAAGGGGTAAATTGAAATCTGGTTGGCAGGTGGCAGCGACTCTTGGCAGTTTGGGGGCGCAGCAGTGGCGTGTAGCCCACCACTGCACTGCCAAAAGTCGTAAAGGGGCCCTGAGTGCAGACTGTTGGAGGTGTCTCCATATGCTTTGATTGAAATGATAATAACAGCCTTGCATGGCTCTTTGGGGATATATTTTTTAAATGGTTTGAATCATGGCTTGCTCAAAGTCTATGATTATTTTTTGGAGTTAGCAGTTTTTTTTCATGTCTAATGTAGTCATAGTAAGTGCTGCTTTGTTTATTTGGTAGTAGGGCATATTTAACTCCTTCGACGCTGATGACGGAACCGCTCCGTCATCAGCCGCGGTGGCGCTGTGCTGATGACGGAGCGGTTCCGTCATGGCCCGCCCGACGTGCCTGCGCGGTGCTGATTTCGCGCCTGCGCGGCGCGTTCTATTGAGCGGGCGGGGCCATGACGGAACCGCTCCGTCATCAGCACAGCTCACCCGAGGCTGGTGACTGAGCGGTTCCGTCACCAGCGTGTGAGCACCGCGCGGCCCCCCCGCCCCCTTAGCGCTGCGGCGGAATAGCCGCAGCAGCAAAGAGGTTAGAAAGGATATTTGTGTTTTGATATTCACCATGGTTGGTTTATATATTTGAGTAAATGGAATCGGACACGTTTTGAATGTACCATCCATCATCCAGGTTTGACACTAGATAAGTTGTAGTAAGTTATTTACTGTAGAGAATATTAGGATTTGTTTCTCAATGTTTAGGTTGTCATGTTAAAGTAAAGGTTTTTCATTATTTGTTATTATTAGATGTTCATGTGTTTCTATGCCTTGCTATTTTCTCGGGCAGGAGGAGTATTACTGGTGGGTTTTTTTGGTCATGCAATTAAACATTTTAAAGTGGGTATAGGTGGTAGTTCGGTTGTGATGTGTTCAGGGACTTTAGTCTGTATATATTTAAGGATTTTTTGTTGTGAATTCCTGGGCGCTCGTGGTTGCCACTCTTATATCCTGCAATACCTCCCTTACTTCTATTTCTGTTACATTTAGGGGGATGGTTGTGCTCTCTTCCATGAAATACATCATCTTTTGTAGTTGACCTTCCAAACATTCCATATAGTTTGACCCTACCCTGTCACATAATTCCAGTGGCCCTAGTTCTCATGCACTTGTGCGTAGGCTCACTGGGAATCTTTCACTTTTGTGACAGAGTACTGTTCTGCAAAACTCTAAATCAGGCCCTTTGTTCTGATTTATGATTCTAGCACCATCCAGCATGATGCAATGTTTAGAGACATTTTCAACAGGTTAAGAAATGTTGGATCTTAGGAAAGAAATGTCCATTGCACTGTAAATAGGTCAGTACCACCTGTAACGAGTGATCCAACTTCATGTGAAACTTGCATCCTGACTTTTCTTTGCTTCAGCTAACACACTAATCTAAAGCTTGCACTGCAACTTGGCTATGTCCATGAAGAACTCTGTGGTCGAGAACCTATTCTGTGACCAGGAGCATTGCCCAAAGCATACCCTATATCTCAAAATGGGATTACTGGCAATGTCCTGGGTTGTTGTCTTGAAGTGGTGGTGGCAGAGTACTGTTGATTTGGAAGATAGTGCTAAAAAGATCTTATCTCTTATTTCATTTGAGTTCTCTGCCTACGGTCCCACTCTTGCAAAATTCCACCTATATGTAGTACCCCGACTATTGTACTGAAACTACAATTGCATGTTGACTGAGTGTGCATCAAGCATGGTGCAACTGGTGGCAGACTTCATGTTGTTCTGAGTGTATGATTAATGGGACCAGTGAGATCCATTTTAGATTGGCATTGATTTCACATTGCACAAGATGGAGCTCGGAGTGCAGCGTTCCCAGAGAGTGGATGTGTACTGCCTACATTCCTAAAGCTGAAGGAAAGAGTCTTAGAGATTGAAGTGTGATAGGATGGCAACCACGCTTCATATATAATATTAAGGTCCTTTTAGAAGAGGACTGCTGATTGTTCCAGCTCGAGCAATGATATTTTCTCAATAATAAGAACATGGGGGTGTTGTTATAGGGAAGGAATTTTCTAGGCAGGGTCTTCCACTATTGTCTCTCCCTTAATGCTACTTCAGCAAGGATGATAGCAGTGAAATGAGGAGATTTTACACATCATTGTGCTCATATTGTTGATCCTCCTACTTAGATTCAGCTTTGCTACTCCATGATTTCAGCACATTCATCTTCCACAAAGACTATGCTAGTACTACAGCCAGCAAATTAATTTTGAAAAGGAACCACCATAAACTTGTCACTGAAATCTAGGTAGTAGATCAGCATCATTTGTCTGAAAAATCATTACATAGGGGAGAGCAAATGATTCCACCTTGTGTTGGGTACAACTTCTTCTTGACCAGGGAAGGGAGTGCTATACAGAATACTCAAAGACCTGCAGTAAACCAGAGCTGGTGTCTGTCTGAAAGGCTTCTAGAGGTGAGGGGACATGACATGTAGTCTGCACAGCTTGCTGGAGAGCTGTGGATCTGTCCAATGACTAGAAGCTTCTGTGCTTAGCTTCATTAAAACAGTTTTTTTATTTAGGAAATGTTATGAATCGTGAACAGTTCCATCGAACCTGCTTAACCTGGAAATTAACTGTTGCATATCTATGTATTTTAAGATGAATGAATGACCCTCTATGTGAATTGTCATTAGTTTTATCAAATTTGCTTAATCTGGAATTAATTCTTGTGTACTGTCTTTAAATGTTATGAATTTTAAAATGAATGTATGATTCTTTGCAAACTTTTATGATTCATTTGAATCGAATAAAGTTAGTTGACTGACTGACTGACTGACTAGAAGTTTGCAGGCCTGCTCAGAGAAGGAAGGAGTGAGAGTAGCTCTGTAGGGGGAGACACTGTGCAGGAGGAGAGGCTTAATGTGTTCCACAAGATACCAGGGATCCCCCAGCATAACTGGCAAGCTACAAAAAGGAACTTCAACCTAAAAGCAACAATGTACTGTATGGCATCACCATGATATAATCTGAAGGATCGATCCTACCTCTGCCTTTAAAGATCTGCTTGCCTTGTGAAGCCCAACAACCATGCCATAACAGAGGACCCTCACCGGCTTCGAGGCAGTGATTGCCAAAGGCAATTGTCCACTATAGAGGCCTGGGTAGCTGTTCTGCATCTAGCTTTATGACCCAAGAGAAGAAGCCACTTCCTGCAGTCCTACATCCACTGGTTGAGTTGCTGACTGTGTGACCACAAGGATGTATGACGTTACAACGCATACTTTTACAACGCCTACCTTTACAACGCGGTTTTTACCACGCATACCATTACAACGCATAGCGCTTTGGGGTGCTGGATAGTGAATAGTTTAATTTACTATTCCAACTCCAGTCCCCGTGGATAGTAGGGAAGGTTATTGGATAGTAAATTAACCTATTCCCTATCCTAGAGCGCCTCCAGAGCAATGCGTTGTAATAGTTTGCGTTGTAAAAGTTGCGTTGTAATGGTAGTTTGTTGTAAAAGTTTCATTGTAAAGGTTATATACCGACCACAAAGAGTACACCACCAACCCCGGCACCAGACCACATCCAGACCACGAGACCACATCCAAGTAAACAGGTAACAAAAGCCTGAACCTAGAAACTGTGTAAGAGTGTGTCATGGATTCAGAAAGATAATTCTTCCACATTACAGAGATTACTGATTTCCATCAATTGCTCTTTTTGATCTAGATATCATATAAACTAACCTATGGGTTAATCAAAAGAGTAGTTGCTCACGTAGCCACATTGTGAGCTTGCATGTGTGCCTGATTCCTGTCTATGATCTTTTTCAGTGTTACTAGAACTATAAAGTCTAGTGTGAGATTCCTGACATTACTTTACAACTTTGCTGGAATTCCTTTCTTGTGTTTTATTGAGCTCTATAGCTGAACCCCCCATTAACGTGAGTAGTATTTCATTTTGCTGTGAGATTAAACTACTTCTCTTTTTAACAAGACAAGCACTGGTCTGAACAATGAATTATTGGGGATGTTGTTTTACTGCTTGATGTTTGAGTCTCTGCCCCAACGCTAACACCCTAAGAAGCCTTGGACTGCTCATTTACCCTATCCCGGGAGTCAATTCGGAAGGTTGTCCTGGGCCCTGCTGGAAGAGCCATTGTAAGCAGTGACAGTTTCTCCCAGAAAGCAGCAGTGGAGCAGGGAGGGGGAAGCTGGGACAAGGGTTACAAAAATAAAATTTAAAAACACTTACAAGGAGGCTAGTGGGTCACCGTCGCTTCTCCTCTGTCCTGTTCCTGGCTTCTTCTGTGGAAACAGGAAGCAGGAACCACCCGGGCTACCAGGCTCTCCATAACCAATCGCAAAGCTGTAATGCCAGGGCGTGGGAACTTGGGCATGGAGAACATGTAAAGTGCCCAGAGAGGACCGGTTGAACATTCATGTGCACTTACATATGGCCCACCCAGTGGCATAGCAAGGGGGGCATGGGAGTGGTCCCCGCCCACCTTGCTATGCCACTGGCGTCACAAGTTGTGGGGGCGGCAGCCTCCTCCCACTCTTACATGAGCGGTGACAAACTGAAAAATAATCGCCAGCACCTCCCCAAAACCCCCTCGTCAGCATGGCGGCATGGGGCAGCAAAGGCACGGACTGCCACGGGGCGGCAAAGTGCCTAGCAACGTCACTGGGCCCATCCCTCCTCCGCCTGCTCTGAGAGCAGAGCAGATCCGCCCCGCCCAGATGCCGCAGCAGGAACAAACAAAATGATAATAACGCGAGGCATTATCATTTTATTTTTCCTTTTTTTTCTCTGCTAAAGGCAGTGGGGCAACGCAAGGAGATCAATTGATAGTAAGGTAGACAGGATAGTCTCCAGAACACCCAAGGCAAATGACTATAACCAGCACAATTGTGGTCTATTTGCCCTTGCTTGGCTTTTGAAATCCCCTCACGATCGGACTCCTGAACAGGATCGGACTCTAGATTGATGGGCTGGAAAAAATAAGTCAAATAGGTGTAGATTTTGTTGCTTCTTTAGGACATGCATGTCAAAGGAGGGAATAAAAGAAAAGTGTGACAGTGGAATATCAGTCCAGCTACAAATACAATCTTACCCAAGAAGTTAAGGATGTGCATTGGAAGGCTGGTGAAGTAGTATAAGTAAAAACAAAACAGTGCTGAAGGGTGAAAGAATACTCATTATTCAAGCCACTTGGAATCACAATGGTCAAGCCTAATGAGGTTGACCTTCAAAATGGGCAAGTTTGGACCAAGGTAAAGCTCTGCAAATCTTCTGTTACCAATGCCGAAGTGAATGCGCACGGTATGAGCGGAACAGGTACTCATTAGTCTGCCCTCGCAAGGTAAACAGAAATAGATTTGCTCCGAGAAAGTTTGATGATTATGTAAAATGACTATTTAACCACCAGTTGAACTATGCTGTTACTGATTTTTCTTGCATTTCGCAATTCTATCTGAGTTTGCACTTCCTTACGGGAAGAGATATGTTGCAATTTACTCATAGTCGTTTCTCCGTACCCTAAACCCAACATTTCGGGTAGCTTCTTTCCCCTTTTAACTCCATTGTTCCCTTTAGAATGTTGGAGTGTTAAGTTCCAATCTCGGTGCGTGCCTCCGACTGCCACTCTGTTCGACAATTGAACCCTGTCAGAGAGGCAGGATGTTGCTGACACTTTATTCTTTTCTTTATGTTTATATACCACGAACTCTATTAGAAGGTATTGGAGCGCTTTACATGAGCAACAGTTACACAAAAGATACATTCGTTTTTTATTTTTTTTAGTAATGATTTGCCTAGAATCACAGGAAGCTGAGCAGACGCCGAGACTCGAACCTGGTTCCCCAGCTTCAAAGTCGGCAGCGTGCCGTAATAATATTGCATTCCTACTTGAAATTGTGCGTTGTGAATTCAAGGTAACAATAATACTTTAAAATGCGAAGGATGTTCCGAACTAGTTATCTCCTAGGAACGATCTGTACTCCTGGGAGAGCTCCTGATGTTGAAGGCAGGTACAGTAAGTCAAGACACTAGAAGGTTATAAGGGTGCTGGACTGAGAGGGATGACTCGAAAACACAAAATATGTTCTCAGTGCCTTGCCTGTTAGCGCTTGTTTAACAGCAAATTGGCGGCAAATATCAATAATTTATAGAGCGAGACTGAGCACACTGAAGGAAGCAATGCAATTACTGGAAGCTACAGGGTGCCGAGGGGGCCGGCCTGCAGCGCTAAGCTGCACGTGTCAGGTCTGAAAGAATGGCGGGGAATAATGAAGCAACTGGGAATGGAAACAGCCAGGAACAAAGGCTCTTAAGGGGCATTTAAGAAAAGACACGCTTAGAGCAGATTCAATTGACTCCCGTTAGGGTACATTTGATCCATGAGGTAAGATTTAAAAAGTTGTCAATCGATACACAAAACAGGCTCTCCTGCGCTTGGTAAGGGTTTAGGACAGTGGTGTGAAATCAGGTGTGACTAGAATGACGGGCACCACCCCACCTAGGGGCCTGGTGCCTTTAGTGGCATCACGGGCAGGAGCCAGGTCAGGGCCTGCTCTTCCAGATCAAGTAACCCGGAAGAAGGTGGTGCAGGGACCCCCGAAAGCGTATCACGCAGGGGCACGGGAGACCCCGGACTGCCGGGGGATTTAAATTCTCAGGACAGGAAGTGGAAGTCCTCTTTTGTCCTCAATCCTCGGGTTTGGCAGATTGGAGCATCGCGAAAGACACCCACCCACCCATCCCTAGGAATAGCGTTTGGTTGGGGGGGGTCTTGGGCAGGGCCGGACTGGGAACCACAACCGGCCCTGGCAAAGTGCTCGGCCGGCCAGGGGGTTGGAGGTGCCACCGAGCTCCTTGCCGGGGTCGGTTTTCGGCCGATTTTGGTACAGGGCCGATGTTGCAGCATAGATCGGCCCTGTAACAAAACCGGCCCCCAGGGGCCCAAAACCGGCCCCCACCCGAGCGGCGCAGCAGGAGATTGCCCGGTGCCCACTATGGCCAGTCCGGCCCTGGTCCTGGTCAAGAGTAATGAAAGGGACTCCGTTTGGCGGCTGCTTCTTGGCCCCAGAACAGGGCGTGCAGTCAATTGGGGGCTCTGGGCTGGCGGGAGAGCGGGCTGACCTGCTGATGGCCCTTGACTCTCTGGCCCTACCCAAAAAGCAGGCGCTTTTTATAAGCAGTTTGTGAATCTACCTGCTGCTCTGGTGGCCGGTTGGCAGTCAGCACAGAAGAGAGAGCAGGGTATCTTGGTTGTGGCCTGCTGACACAACCTGCTGCAAGGTGCTTCTGAAAGATCCAGGAATGTAAATACAAATAAACTGCCCATGGCAAAATGTATAAGCTTTCTGTGTTACTATGCGTGTGTTTGCTGTGCTATAAATAATAAAGTTGGTCAAGGGTTGACAGAGAGTGAGTCAACGTTTAAAGTGGCAATAACTTAAATTAATAAAGACTACGCTGTGAAGACCAATTAGGCACTTGGTGTGTTTACTGGGAACCAAACTACATGGCAGGGGGTGAGGGGCAAATCGCACGTGGTATGCCAACGATACTGCAGTGCACTTCCCTCGCTCTTAACAAACAAGCTACGTCCACAATTAACTGTACTGTTCCCCAGGAATGTCCAGGGGTCAGCTGTCCACTGTAACAATGTATCACGAATATTCCTGAAATTAATAGCAGAGATATGCAAGTATGAAGTGGTAATCCCCTTTAGCTGAGTGGTAAACTTATATATGGCTCAGCAATATGCTACCACCCGCTAAGTAAGTGATGACAGTAAATGCAGAGTACCTGCAGAAATATTCAGTTGTGCCAATGATCTGTCTAGTCACGTGGACTCCATTGGCATGGCGCGCCCTCCTTTCAAACAAGGTCTGCCCCTTCCCTTTGCTGCGTGAAAGGACAACACAACTGGCCTTTGTTAAACAATTTTAAGGGGGTGCCATGGGGGATTTTTCTCAGGGACCCTCTTGTTTGGAAGGGACCTTGCTTTACCCATGGTAAGGAGCCACAGAGATCCTAATGCCCAAGGACTGCAGGAAGGGCATAGTACTAGCATGTAGAGTTGTTATAACTTCTGTTATTCTGTGGACAACGTTTCTTCAATACAAACTGCATGGTGAAGAAGCAGAGGAAGGACTTGGCCATAAGACTTTGCGAAAATGGCAGGTCTGGCAATAAAATGCTAGTAGTCGGTTCTATAAAATGTAGAAGCTAGCTCTGGGTTTTATCCAGCATGCATATCAGGCGTAGTGTTGTGCGAAATTCACATAATTTGCTTTCATGTAATTATGTGAAATTCCTGCTAAATTTTGCGAAATTCTGTGCGATGACACAAAATGCAAATCCACCACTTTGTGCTATATTTTACTGCAAAAATCCATACTCTCATCAATTTTTCAAGGAAGAACACATTTACACTCAATACATTGTGCAAATAACAAAAGCACTGCAAACCACAGCGGCTCACATTCTGTTCTCATATGTTCGAGGTAAGTTTCAAATTTCACATTCACAACACATTTTTACAGTGAATGGGGCGCAATTAGATGAAGTGGCATAGTTGTGTAATTTCTGGAATTTCGCATAAGAACTCTAACCTGCCATGCCCTGAATTAGGCGAATTACGCCAGACGATTTACCGTTTGCCCAGTTCTGATCAAGTAGTGCCTGGCAGCAAAAGACAGATGGAGATATTCCAAAAGGTTTCCAGGAGGAGTGAAGTATTATTAGGACTCATCTCGGCATTGCTGCCGCAGCTCCTGTAACACGCTGCAGCTGTTTGCAAAGCTCCTTGACATTTTAGGTTTGGTACTGTGTCTGTAGCAGGGAAATATTTTAAACAAGTCGATGTGTTTTAGAAGCAATCCTATTGTATCTGAAAACGTATAACAGTTTTATGAGTTTTAAATGAAAAACAACTTTTTGTTAAGATATGGATTTTATTTGGGACATTTAAAACGGTTGTCACTTTCCTTCTGCAAAGAACCATACCGTATCTTTTTGAATTTCTGCAATAGTGAAAAGAAATAACACAAACAAAAACATTAATTTATTGCAGATGTTGTAGTAGTGCTGCTTAATAACAGGAAATCATTGACTTATTCACAACACACTCAGCAATAAATGATAAAGCACATTGAATTCTAACACAGCGATTCACATTGTCTTTGCCAATGCCTATTATACTTCTGTTTTAAGTTATCTGCCTACGTGCATGGTTTTTGATGCTGAGGGAACCCACAGCACAGTGGGTGTCTAACTCATTGTTATTGACAACCTTCGTGGATTGTGGCATGCCTCTTAGATTCCGCTTGTCTGTTTAATAGCCTTAACCTTAGCAGAAGTTGTGACAGGGTAGGATTTTTATATCCGATCATGTACAAATTATTCTGAATTGCCTCGCGTATAATTTCTAGTCTGTTGATATGCAGCACCAGGATTCTTACCTCGCTCATCAAATATTCCAGCTTTCTGCAGCTTTAGTAGTGATAATGAGATGATGTAGCCACAGAGCACAGCCTGGCTTTTATCTAAGCTTTGCTTGCTTATAGCTTTCCAACTCCAGTTACCCTTTGCAACCAAAGTACTAATCTAATTACTAAGTCTCCTCATTAGAGTGACCTCATCTGTATGAATGCATTAAAAGCGGTACAGGCAGTTACCTCTGAAGCAACAGCAGAGACCCTTGAGATGACCTTGAAGGCAAGCGGGATTCCAGTCTGGGGATGAACAGTATAGCAAATACACAATTTTAGTTTCTATTCATTTTTATTTCACATTGTAGCCTCCAGAGGAAGGCAACATAAAAAACTGAATCCCAACCAAATTATACTTTATATACGATTATATTACATTTCGGTGGGAAATGGCCTTTTTAAAGTTATAAAAGCACCTTGATTTATCCACATTTCCTCTGGCAACTGCAAACACTTCTGTGTCTCATTGCCTTGCACTACCTACTTCCTTGAGAGAATTGGAGACACTTTAGAAATAAAAGTAAACAGTAGTTGCCAGTGGCATTAGGATATCTAAGGCTTAGTCCCTGCACAATGTGCATTTATTCCTGACGTCCCAAGCTAGCAGTTCCCCACATGTCGACCGCCTTGTATGAAATATAACAATAATAATAGCAACAATTATATTAATACATTAATTTTACAGCACTTCCTATTGCCTTACATAGAATTTTTTATATACAATTAATATTGCCCAGTCAAAATTGCTACTCATTTTATCGATCCCTGAAGGGTAAAAGGTGGAGTCAAACCTTCCATCATTCTAACGTGTGACCTGCAGATCACTCACAGAGCTCACCACAGCTCACTGAGTTGTTATCAGCAGTCTTGACAGTCTAATGTATCCTTTGTTAGCAGGCCGGCTGCTCGTTTTTTCCACAGGGCATTTTCCCAGTGGGCTATATCCTTTGTAGGCGGTTTGACAGTAATGTGGGGTTGCGCCTCTGTAACTTTCTGCAGGTCCCTCACGTAATTGCAGAAGGCCCAGTGGGGGCTTCAAGAAAGACAGACAAGAGAGAGATTAAAGAGTGGAGAGGAAGGAAACAGAGTTGGTTTGAACCAGGGGTGGTCCATCCGTTAGCAGCGGAGAACGGCGGCTCTCTTAAAATCCCCCCAAAGCCCCAGAGAGGAAAAATAAAATGGCAGTACATTACCATTTTATTTTTTATCTTGCATGTGAGCAGTGTCAGGATTGGGCAAGGGAGTTCCAGCATCCGGTTCCAGTTCCTGAATGAAGTAGAGGTACGGAGCGAGCACGTCGCATTAGGTAAGTTGTATTTTGTTTTTTCATAATATTTTGAGTGCCCCCGCCCCCTCCCACCCCGTAGATGCCAGCGGCCACTGGTTTGAACAATTTTTCCAGGGCTGCTTTTTCTTCCCAAGCTGGCCCTGTTTGTTAGGCAGTCATGGTCCAATTTTTTGGCCTTCTGTCATAGCGCTGGTCAATTCAGACAGCAAAAGTCAGAACTTTCTTGGAAATACCTTCAAAGTGCAAAATCACTTCCACTCAACCAGAAGGGAAAGAATGCCCATGAAGGATATAAGTGCAAATGGAAAACTAGAATGCACCAGATGAAATAGGTGACGAGAGAGAGAGATAGGGAAGCCAGGAGCTTTTGGAAAGCAAAAGAGCTACTCAGGAGTAAGGGGTGACCATGGTGTCGATCCCGTTGTATATTTGGCATTATTTTTCCAACTTCTGAAAATCTGTGGTTATCAGCGTATATGTATACTGGTGTCATGAAATTTACATGAAGAGACTGATTTTTTTTAACTGCTAACAAAATATATTAATGAACAACATTTTTATTGCGGCACAATCTCATTGATCTCATTACCAATCAATCCATCCCAATGTCCAACAACCTCTACTGTGTTGCCCACTGGACACATAGGTAGTCCTGTTGAATTCCTTCATAATGATCAACACAATTAAGCAATTTTGCACAGGCCCAAATAATATGAAAGGCACCACCCCTGATCTTCTGATTCCTAGAGAAGGAATTATCTCTATTGAAATGTTTCTGTAGACTGGCCTAGTCACTGGCGTATTCTTTTCTACCTTAATCTGGGAGGAGTTTCTCACACAGAAAGTAAATGTGGTCCTGGAACACAAGAAACATCAACTCCAATGTACTGTCTTCCTAAATTATGTCCCATCTGGTACCAGCAATGTATTACACACTATGTCCCAGCAGGCCAACTATTACAACAAAATAATGACAAATATGTTAGAAGAGCAGGCCAAATGGAAACTTAGAAGACAAACAGCAAGAGTCTCTTCTCATTGGATAAAAAAGAATCTAAGCAAAGCCAGAAGACAATTTAGATTGAGTGAGCAGAGTTGGAAACAAAACCCCTCAACCTTAAATCTATCCCTTCTCCACACAGAAAGATGGTGCAAAACCAGCATCTTCAAGGCCAAAACCACTTGTTTCAGATTACAACTAGACCAAGTGAAAAACAGACCAAGACAATGTTATGAGAACAACAAGCAAAAGACCAAGACCATGAGAAAATTCACAGACTTCCCATAGTCAAATAAAACCAAGGTGCTCTCAGAATTATTTACAGACATAATCAAAAAGAGTACACTTTCACTACCAAGAATCCCAGATCCTTCTGCTTCCTTCACCTAACTCCAAAAACCTACATGGTCTGGAATGAATTCACATATGTTGGTGAAAGAGAGGTTTCCATGAATACCCTGAAGACAACATCCTCTACTTTTCATGCAGACCTGTTTTGTTAATAAAATAATACAGTTGGGACATTTTTCTTCAATGGACACAGATGTTTAACCCTGCATTGGCCCAGGGAGACATCTCCGATTGCCTGACAGTGGGTCAATTCACACTGCTCCTGAAAAAAACAGGAGTGGAATCAGAGGACATGAGCAACTTCTGCCCCATTATAACCCTCTGCTTCCCAGCTAAATTTCTTGAAAGCTGCATCGCTACTCAACCAAAGCAGCCCATTGAGGAGCACAACCTGCTAGACAACTTTCAGTCAGGCCTCAGATCAAGTGATAGCACAGAAACACAAACAATGCCTTGTGCTCTTGGATGAGGACGATTCTTGCCTGCTCTTGGTACTTCTTATGGCCTTTGAGTCAACCATAGAAACCTACTTAACAGAGAATGGGGATAGATGGAATTGTACTTAGGGGCCGATTATGATAGCGGTTTTTCCGCATCCTCCGGGCCGGCGGAAGTATCCGCCGGCCCGGAGGATGCAGAAAAACCGCTGCGGAGACTTCAAAAAACCCCCGCCAGATTAGGGTGACTGGGGGGTCAGGAAGACCGTCCGCCACTTTTCCGCCGCGGTCGCCTTCCGACCGCAGTGGAAAAACTTTAACATGTCTGACGGTGTCTATCAGACACCGCCAGGCATATTAGGATGCCTGCTGTTCCATGCCTTTCCACGACGGCATTTCCGCCGTGGAAAGGCATACAGACTTTTGTTTGGGGGGCCATTGCGGGCCCCCAGGGGTGAAGAGGGGGTGGGGGGTGCACATGGGGGGTACCCCTGCCTTTGCGTCCACGAAGCGGCAGGCACCGCGCGGTGCCTGCCTCTTTGTGCATGCAAATGCACTGTTGTCCTTTTTTACATTGCGGCGGGTGCTGCTTCAAGCAGCACCGGCCGCAATGTAAAAAATACAGGATGTGACCGCCAGGGTGGTGGTCACATCCTATTTGCAATGGAGGGACCGCCGTTGCCGATGCGGATGGTCCCTCATACTCAGGGGTGGCAGACGGACGCAAGTCCGTCCGCCATCATAATCGACCCCTTAGTTTGTTCTTCCCCTACTTGCACAACCCTTACCAACATGTAAAATTAGAAATTTTTCTGCTGGAATCCTGATCCTAAAGTATATGTTGAATTGTCTGTACCCAATTGGAAATGGCTAATTTATCTGTAAGTAAAGTACCCAGGTGCCCAGGGTAAATAAGTTAGAAAGGTACTCCAGGGTTTGCAGCACTGACTGTGCCACTCTGGGGGTCCCCCAATAAAGCAAGTCTGGCAGTCCGCCACTGCAGACTGGTAGAACAGTTGTGCACTGCTAGCCCAAATTTGAATGAATGAATGAATGAGTGGAATTTCTAAAGCATGTGACTAATCAGAGGAGTGTCCTGGCGCTACAAGGGAAATAAGAGTCAGAAGATTAAGAAAAAAACTGTTTAAAGAGTGAAAAGCTAAGTCTTAAGTTGCTTCCTAAAAGATTGTGAATTGTTCACTTGTCAAAGTTCAACAGACAATTTGTTCCAAGCTTCAGGGCTCAAAAGAGAAAGAGATCTGCCTCCTGATCTGGCTCATTTTACCCTCTGAAATTTGGCCAAGTGTCCAAGTGAAGAGCGCAAAGAGTCTGCTTCTAGAGGACAGATAACCTGGGTCAGATTGGTGAAAGTAATGGCTAGGCCACCACTTCTCTGGACAGGTATGTAAGTTGCCCCTCTGGCAGCCCTACCTAGCCCTAAAGGCAGGGTACAACATTTGACACAGGAAGGGCATGTCCTTTTCATGTCCTGACAGTAAAACACACACAGCTACAGATTATAGAGTGGAAAGACTTGGTTGTCCAATTGGCAAGTAGAGAGTTACATCCTGACCCCTCAGCCGTGCTAACTCCTGAATGGTATGACCAAAATGAGCACTCCTAGGTATCAAACAACCTGTTAAATTATGCCTGACTTGTATATCAAGTCAAAATTTATGTAACTTGTTGCAGTGTGCCACTTTAGCGAAGCCGCCACTTTGTTATCTTTAAGAACGCCTGTGCCATCCTGGGCGCACATGCAGCCTGTTTCATGAGAAAGCTTTCCGCACTCCTGGACAGACATGCCAATGACTCTCAGGAAGGAGAACAATGAGAGATTGCCAACCAAGGAGATGGAGGAGTGTGGCTCACTGATTAGAGCAGCAGACCCTGATGCAGAGGTCTGGCCTGGGACCAGGGTTCAATTCCCGTCGCGGCAGGGTCTTGAGCTCAAATGTCCGCGGACCTGATAATTCTCGGCACGGTGCCTACTCTAATCATGGGGTCCCACGCTGCAACTCTGGGCAATAGCTTGCTTAGTCTCCACACCGGCCCTAATCGCTAAGGATGCCTGGCTTCACCAGGGGGGTGCCCAGAAGTTGGGTGCCTCACAGGAACACGCCAGGACGGGTTCCTCAGCGGTTTATTCACCGCGGGGACACACTGGTAAGTGTAACCATGCGCTTTATAAGCTTCAGAATTACAATTACCTCCGCCTTGCGCAAAGCCACTTGGGTGTTAGCCCGAAGGGCAGTCTTCAGAGGTCAAGCTGCCTTTGAAGGACAGGGGAGGGCTGACTAATTTTTTTTGTTGAAAATCTTTTTATTGAAAAACAGTTGCAGAATATAAACATTTGACTTCTATATGGTACAGTGCATGCTTACAGTTTCGAATATACCGTTACATAGGACAATTATAAATTGTAGCATCGTCTTTATTCTCAGCTACCTACAAGCATTCTCTTTTTTCATTACTCCCCTTTGTGGGAAGGGTCTTACATATCATGCCCCCTACTTTTGTTCAGGTCCCCCCAAATCCTGGGCCATTTTTGAGGGCAGCCTCTTCCTTCATAAACCACTCTTTCCGCCTTCATACATCAATACCTATCTGCCTCCCAGTCTCAGAATTTAGGCCCTGTTATTCACTCCCATGTCCTTGCAATGTTGCGCTTAGCAACCATACTCCCAGGTTATTTCTCTTGCTGTAAGGTTCGTTGCATCCCATACATTAAGGAGCCACCATCGGGGTAAGATCTTTACCTACTTTCCACACATAGTTAGAATTCTCAATGTTACTTTCTCCCTGTATGTCTTAATAACTGGATGTTAGAAATGGGGGCCTCTAGTGGGCCTTTCACCAAGTAGGGGCCCTTGCTTCTAGTCAGGGAAAGGGTGTACACTCTTGGATAACCCCTGCTCACCCCTTAGGTAGCTTGGCACAAGCAGACAGGCTTATCTCAGAGGCAGTGTGTAAAGCATTTGTGAGCACATACAGTAATACAGTGAAAACACTACAAATAGACACCACACAAGTTTAGAAAAATAAGTATTCTTTACTAGACTGAACACAAGACCAAAGTATAAAAATTCACAACAAAATATTCAAAAATAAGACTTTCAAATGGTGGAAATAGCTTCATTCAATGTAGATGGTAAATGCAACACTTTACTCTCAAAGTACCTTGGATGCGTCACGCAAACCAAACAAAAGGGTCACAGGGAAGGTGATGCGTCAGTTCCGTGCTTCGGGGGAGGTGATGCATCGCCAGTTCCTTACCAGAGAGGAGGTGATGTAACGGTTTCTTACTGCGGCCCGGTTACGATATGACAAGATGGCGCCTCGATGCGATGTGACGATCGAACTGTGCTTTGCAGTCACTGTTGCGGTGAGGGAGTTAAAAACCATATTGATTGGGGCTACATTGTGCCCCAAACCCAGTCGCACAGCTCAATAGTATGTATATCGCTCTTATCCGTATATTGTAATCCATTTTACTCTGTGTACTCCATGCTTTGTGCCACTTATTTACTTTAATCCCATTTGATCCACACGTAGGGTATCATGCTATTTTCAAGGCTTCTCATGCTCAAGATGTGCCCATCCGGACCTCTGTCAAGAACACGTACAGACGCATGACTCATCCAAAGCAGTGTTTATTAAACCAAATGCATTTCGGGACTTGTAGGCCCTTCTTCAGGGGTAACTACAAATAACAATAACACATTCACCATTCCTGTATTATCCATTGTTATACATGTGTAATCAACCATACTAGCCATCTGATTCTAATTCAACCCAAGTGACCTATCATAATCATGTTCAATATCGTATTTATCCAAATAAACCCCAGCATAAACATCTTTTGATGAAACTCCACGTATCTTTCCCAAAATTTTGGACAGAGTCTGATTACATCCCCCCTCCTCCACTAGATATTCTGTGTATCCCATCTCATCACCCACTTTCAAACTGCACGCTGACCCTCAATGTTTACTAAACAAACCACTCGTCCTAACAAACAATCCGCATTACTTCCACTAGCACCCGTCTTTCCCTTTTTATTTAACCCAATCATATTCACGCTGCACACCCTTCTTGTCCGACATTCCTAAATCACACACGCTTATCTTAATCATGCTCACAACTCTGCCTACACCCCCACTCTTCACAGACGTCTCAAATAATCCCACTGTTCTTTTCACACGGCACTATAAACATCCCCTTTCATCACTCACATCATCATACAGCGTTATCACCCATTTTCTCCCACACTCTCACCACTTGCAAACTCCAACACAACCCGCATAATGGAGCCGCTGCTTACATACAACTTCACAAAACTTCACATACCTACCAAAACTGATTAACACCATCGGTCTCTCATCTAGTTCCAATGAAGCCTTTCCTTTCCATACAACCACCCAAATTTGAACCAAATGCTCGTACCAAATACCCTCCCTCTTTAGTGATGTCTAATTGACCACCTGGTCTGTCCTCAACCACCAAAAAACTCCCATAGGTGCAAAGTGAATACACCTCCCATAATGCAGTATAACATGACTAAACGTTGACAATAATAATTGCAGAAAATAAAGTGTTTTTAACTTTTACCATGAATGAAAAGTTAAACATGTATTAGCACATGATATTTCCAAACATAAAATGTGAATGCCTTAATATTCGTTTGCTGTAACATTAATATTTGTTAAAGTATAACTTTTTCACAAACTTGCTTGATGAACAAGATGTTTCGCCATGCGTGCGGATTGCTGTGATGTTGTCAATTTAATCCGCTTTCACTGCTGGGTGCAAACCCAAGGTAGGGCAATTTTCATGAAATAATTAACGGGTCCTCAATAATCATCCAAATGTGCATGCTCACTGTGTTAATGCCTTGCCCTGGTTGCAAAAAGGTTCCAAACCATATTGATTGTGTCCAAATGTGCGTGCTCACTGTGAGCGGGTTAGCCCATTGTACCCATTGTGGATGTCATGCTTTTGCGTTTGGAATGCTGGCTCTTGTGATAGCCTCTAGGATTGGTACCAGGATCATGACATTCGTTTGTTTTCCCTGAGCTAGTGCCCTCTTCCTTACCACAGCAGTCTGTACCACAGTTAGTATTTTTTCTGTTGGGGCAAAACGCATTTCGGCATTGGTGTATAAATGCAATTTCTATGCAATTGGTACAGCGTCACCTTCATTGAATGTAATGAACGTATTCCCTGATACTCCAGCAATTACGCAGATCACCAGGTCTGTTGTGGTTACACTTGTGTGTAAGTGTTTTGAAGCTAGCATGTCAGCTTATACAGAACGTAAAATGTTTGTGTGTTCTTGTGTTCAGTCTGTGCTTGAAAAGTCTGGCTGTATGAGGTTGCACAATGGTTTACCCCATTCTGCATAATCTGCAATGCATATTCTGCCAAAATTTAGCACTCTCAAGATGGATTGTAACCTCTTTAACTAAATTGGAAGCTGTAGAAGTTCACATTTCTCTAAGAAATGTGTTACAATTCTTGTGCCTTCGCTTGACAGCTCAAATCCCAGAACCAGGACACACCTCACAGGGAAAGCCAGGATGGGTTCCACAGCGGTGTTCGTACAAGCGCCTTGAGACCCTTGCGGGTGAGTAGTGCGCTATACAAGTATCAATTTACATTTACAATTTACATTGAGATGGACAATCTTTGATTCTTTTAAATAAATGTGCAGCCCATGTGAGCAAAACCCACAACTATGCGATCTACTCTCATCTGTATTGAAAGGTCATCATCTGGCAAATATATGTCATTAACATAGGACAATATCTAATCATCAAATTTTGTAGTCGTTTTGTTACTCTAGCTGAAAGCAGCCCAGAGCTATTCTTATACCTTTGAGGTAATTGACAGAATTGCCTCTGAGAACCAAGCGCAAAAAATGCAGTCAAATGCCAGCTTGCCAGCACTATATTTTGGCAGAAAACTTTCTTCAAGATATATAGGGCCCCATTACGATGCGGTCGAGGCGGATGAGGTGTTGAAGCTTTTGTGGATGTCGGCGATCTTGCGATAGAAGAATGTGGCCAGTGAGTCTTGCTAGGGCGGGATGTCGTTGGGGCTGGCGCTGGGGTTGGAGAGTTCATTCACTATGTTGAAAAATTCTTTGCTGTCGTGTGCGTTGTTGTCCAGTCGGGTTTTGTAGGATGATCTCCTGGATGTTCTGATGAGGTGGTGATGTCTGCGGGTGGTGTCCTTGTGGGCTGTGTGACTGTCTGGTGTGCGGTCGTGAAGTCATTTCTTCTCCAGCTTCCGGCATGTACGTTTGGAGGTCTGGAGTTCTTCGGTGAACCACACGGCTTTCTTGCTGGGGTAGTTGATGGAGGGTTTCTTGAGCGGGGCGAGGTTGTTGGCGCAGTCGCTGATCCACTGTCTGAGTTTTGGGTTGCATCGTCTGTGTCGGTGGGGTCGGTGGGTGGGTTCTGGGCGAGGGTGGAAGTCAGCTGGTCTTCGGTGACTTTGCTCCAGCAGCGGCGAGGCAGTTGTTGGGTGCTGTGGTGCGTGGTTGGTTTCTTGAAGGTAAAGTGGATGCATCGGTGGTCGGTCCAGTGGAGTTCGGTGGTGTGGTTGAAGGCGATTTGGGTGCTTGTGTAGAAGACGGGGTCGAGCGTGTGGCTGGCGGTGTGGGTGGGTTCTGTGATGAGTTGTTGGAAGCCTAGGTTGGCGAGGTTGTCAATCAGGGTGGCGGAGTTGGCGTTGTTGTTGTTCTCGAGGTGGAAGTTCAAGTCCCTGAGGAGGATGTAGTCCATTGAGGCGAGTGCGTGGGTGTTGGCGAGGTCGGAGATGAAGTCGCTGAAGAGGGCCTGGGGTCCAGGAGGTCTGTAGATGAGTGTTCCTCTGAGGGTGGTGTTGGGGTCAGTGTGGATCCGGAAGTGAACGTGTTCGGTGGGGTTGGGGGAGTCATCAGTGAGGGTGTGGACCTAGAGGGTGGACTTGTGGATGATGGGTATTACTCCTCCAATTCCGTAGGTGCGGTCTCTGCTGGAGATCTTGTAGCCATCCGGGATGGCTATGGTGATGTCAGGTGCCGAGGAGTCATTCCACCAGGTCTCGGTCAGGAAGGCAACGTCTCGGGTGGAAGTGTCGAGCAGGTCCCAGAGCTCGGCGGCGTGTTTGCGTGTGGAGCGTGTGTTGAGAAGTATGCAGCAGAGGTGGTTGGGTTCGGTACTTGGAGGTTTGGTGGTTCTGGTAGGTTCGTGGGTGCGTTTTGGGGCGGCCTGGAAGCAGCTGTGGTTTCAGCCGGTGTGGAGGGCGTGGAGGGTGGTGGCGTCGTATCGGAGTCTGGCGTCGTGGCAAGGTCTAGGGGTTCTGGCGCTGGGCGCGGTCCAGGTGCGGACGGGCGCAGACGGGCTTGCATTTGGCACGCCCTTAGCGCCAGCAGCGCGGCCACCATTTAAGGTGAGGAGGGAGGGAGGAGCGGCTGAGAGGCAGGAGCTGTGTGGCGAGGGGGCATGGCTGCAGGGGTCAGCGGTGGGAGAGCGGGGGTACAGAACACAAGAAGGGGGTGGGGGTGCGACTGGGATGAAAATGGAGGGAAAGTAAACACTACTACTGGGCACAGAATACAAGCAAGCAGGAGGAAAAAATAACACAAGAATGAACACACCAAATACTTAGCGGCGAGAGCAGGGAACTGAAGGCGCGAACTCGCGCTCGGGAACAGCAGCGGGCGATCAGCAGGTGGAGCTGTTCGGCAGCAGGGGGGGTGACCTGGCCTGCGAGCAGGGTCAGGGTTTAATTATTTACTTGTGAGTTTTATATTATGCGAACATGACCCAAATATATCAGAGGGCTTTACAGAGTAAGCACAACAATATTAACATGAGGTATTATTATTATTTATTATTTACACTTGTATAGCGCATAAATCACCCGAAGGTCTCAGAGCGCTTGTAGAAAACCCCTAGCAGTACATTGAGAGTTTTATATATATATCTGATGTGATCAAGGCCGCTTGGACGGCCGAAACGCGTCTTGACTCTTTGCAAAAGGAAATAAAATAATGCACTTACAACTTGGTTCCACGCTCGTGATTTCGCGCTGAAGCGAGGTTAATCTGCGAGGTATTGCGGATATATATATCTATATATATATAGATATATATATATTTTTTTTAAAAACATTTTCACTGAAAAAACCATAGGTTTCAGGCACGTTGTAGAATTAGCATTTAAAAAACCATAGAAATTCACTGAAAAAATCATAGGTTTCAGGGAAGTTATAGTTAGTTTGACATTTCACTCGTACAAAACCATAGAAATTACAGCATTATCCTCCGTACAGACACTTATATACCCACTCATTCTTCAATACAGCTTGGCATATATATAAAACAAATTTTAACTTTACAGAAACACACAGTCACTGGATGATGTAATTTGAGATGTCATCAGTGATTTCACTGACCATGTCATGAATGATGTAATATGTGACATCATCAGCAATGCATAATGGGGGCGCGAGATATAGTTAGCTGAACTAACTATAACACCGGAATTTCTATGGTTTTGTACGAGTGAAATGTCCAACTAACTATAACGTTCCTGAAACCTTTGGTTTTTCAGTGAATTTCAAAGGTTTTATAAATGAAAATTTGTAACTCTAATGTACCTCAATCCTATGTTTTTTTATATATAGTCCTCACCTACACATAAATAGAGCTGCTGCTCGCGTGCTACTCACATGGTGGACAACCTTGGAGCGTGAATCTATATGCGGCAGTCCAGCCGCAGAGTATGCACCACCCCGTTAACGTGGGGGTCACGGCAGTGAAGTAGCAGCCGTACATGGAATCGAGGACGGGCCCACTTGTGGAGTCCATACAGGACTTGATTGTGTGCTTTCCGTACTACACTTCCCAGAAGTCTCACTGGAGCCTCCCATCGACGGGCGAGTTATATAATTGGAGAAGTGTAGCGGGTGCGCACACCGCTTCCGTTAAAGCCCCTGAAGAGAAGCAGATGGAGCTTCGAAACGCGTCGGGCAGATCCATTACGGAGCGGCGTCTACAAGCGGATCCCCGTCCTCACCTACACATAAATAGAGCTGCTGCTCGCGTGCTACTCACATGGTGGACAACCTTGGAGCGTGAATCTATATGCGGCAGTCCAGCCGCAGAGTATGCACCACCCCGTTAACGTGGGGGTCACGGCAGTGAAGTAGCAGCCGTACATGGAATCGAGGACGGGCCCACTTGTGGAGTCCATACAGGACTTGATTGTGTGCTTTCCGTACTACACTTCCCAGAAGTCTCACTGGAGCCTCCCATCGACGGGCGAGTTATATAATTGGAGAAGTGTAGCGGGTGCGCACACCGCTTCCGTTAAAGCCCCTGAAGAGAAGCAGATGGAGCTTCGAAACGCGTCGGGCAGATCCATTACGGAGCGGCGTCTACAAGCGGATCCCCGTCCTCACCTACACATAAATAGAGCTGCTGCTCGCGTGCTACTCACATGGTGGACAACCTTGGAGCGTGAATCTATATGCGGCAGTCCAGCCGCAGAGTATGCACCACCCCGTTAACGTGGGGGTCACGGCAGTGAAGTAGCAGCCGTACATGGAATCGAGGACGGGCCCACTTGTGGAGTCCATACAGGACTTGATTGTGTGCTTTCCGTACTACACTTCCCAGAAGTCTCACTGGAGCCTCCCATCGACGGGCGAGTTATATAATTGGAGAAGTGTAGCGGGTGCGCACACCGCTTCCGTTAAAGCCCCTGAAGAGAAGCAGATGGAGCTTCGAAACGCGTCGGGCAGATCCATTACGGAGCGGCGTCTACAAGCGGATCCCCGTCCTCACCTACACATAAATAGAGCTGCTGCTCGCGTGCTACTCACATGGTGGACAACCTTGGAGCGTGAATCTATATGCGGCAGTCCAGCCGCAGAGTATGCACCACCCCGTTAACGTGGGGGTCACGGCAGTGAAGTAGCAGCCGTACATGGAATCGAGGACGGGCCCACTTGTGGAGTCCATACAGGACTTGATTGTGTGCTTTCCATACTACACTTCCCAGAAGTCTCACTGGAGCCTCCCATCGACGGGCGAGTTATATAATTGGAGAAGTGTAGCGGGTGCGCACACCGCTTCCGTTAAAGCCCCTGAAGAGAAGCAGATGGAGCTTCGAAACGCGTCGGGCAGATCCATTACGGAGCGGCGTCTACAAGCGGATCCCCGTCCTCACCTACACATAAATAGAGCTGCTGCTCGCGTGCTACTCACATGGTGGACAACCTTGGAGCGTGAATCTATATGCGGCAGTCCAGCCGCAGAGTATGCACCACCCCGTTAACGTGGGGGTCACGGCAGTGAAGTAGCAGCCGTACATGGAATCGAGGACGGGCCCACTTGTGGAGTCCATACAGGACTTGATTGTGTGCTTTCCGTACTACACTTCCCAGAAGTCTCACTGGAGCCTCCCATCGACGGGCGAGTTATATAATTGGAGAAGTGTAGCGGGTGCGCACACCGCTTCCGTTAAAGCCCCTGAAGAGAAGCAGATGGAGCTTCGAAACGCGTCGGGCAGATCCATTACGGAGCGGCGTCTACAAGCGGATCCCCGTCCTCACCTACACATAAATAGAGCTGCTGCTCGCGTGCTACTCACATGGTGGACAACCTTGGAGCGTGAATCTATATGCGGCAGTCCAGCCGCAGAGTATGCACCACCCCGTTAACGTGGGGGTCACGGCAGTGAAGTAGCAGCCGTACATGGAATCGAGGACGGGCCCACTTGTGGAGTCCATACAGGACTTGATTGTGTGCTTTCCGTACTACACTTCTCAGAAGTCTCACTGGAGCCTCCCATCGACGGGCGAGTTATATAATTGGAGAAGTGTAGCGGGTGCGCACACCGCTTCCGTTAAAGCCCCTGAAGAGAAGCAGATGGAGCTTCGAAACGCGTCGGGCAGATCCATTACGGAGCGGCGTCTACAAGCGGATCCCCGTCCTCACCTACACATAAATAGAGCTGCTGCTCGCGTGCTACTCACATGGTGGACAACCTTGGAGCGTGAATCTATATGCGGAAGTCCAGCCGCAGAGTATGCACCACCCCGTTAACGTGGGGGTCACGGCAGTGAAGTAGCAGCCGTACATGGAATCGAGGACGGGCCCACTTGTGGAGTCCATACAGGACTTGATTGTGTGCTTTCCGTACTACACTTCCCAGAAGTCTCACTGGAGCCTCCCATCGACGGGCGAGTTATATAATTGGAGAAGTGTAGCGGGTGCGCACACCGCTTCCGTTAAAGCCCCTGAAGAGAAGCAGATGGAGCTTCGAAACGCGTCGGGCAGATCCATTACGGAGCGGCGTCTACAAGCGGATCCCCGTCCTCACCTACACATAAATAGAGCTGCTGCTCGCGTGCTACTCACATGGTGGACAACCTTGGAGCGTGAATCTATATGCGGCAGTCCAGCCGCAGAGTATGCACCACCCCATTAACGTGGGGGTCACGGCAGTGAAGTAGCAGCCGTACATGGAATCGAGGACGGGCCCACTTGTGGAGTCCATACAGGACTTGATTGTGTGCTTTCCGTACTACACTTCCCAGAAGTCTCACTGGAGCCTCCCATCGACGGGCGAGTTATATAATTGGAGAAGTGTAGCGGGTGCGCACACCGCTTCCGTTAAAGCCCCTGAAGAGAAGCAGATGGAGCTTCGAAACGCGTCGGGCAGATCCATTACGGAGCGGCGTCTACAAGCGGATCCCCGTCCTCACCTACACATAAATAGAGCTGCTGCTCGCGTGCTACTCACATGGTGGACAACCTTGGAGCGTGAATATATATATATATATATACTTTCTATATATAGATATATATATATATATATACTTGCGGCGGGTCCGTGAAGGCTTTCAACTGTTGCCTGCAGTCACGGAATGAAGACCTGCAGCGCCAATGCAGGATGATGCTGTTAGGGGGCACGAACTTCACTGCTGGAAAGCGGGGCAGATAGCACCATTTGTGGCACTTCTCTCCACTTGGAATTCAACTACAGTTCAAATTTGAAGGTATCGGAGGCTGCCCCACAAGGGGAAGAGTATTGGGAATGTATATAACTGCGCGCAATGAAAAACTGCTTCTTTAATCCCCTCTGAACTTTGCCTCTGAAGAAAGGATAGAGAAATCCTGAAACGCATCCGGCTGACATTTACTTTGAAGACTGCAGTTGTGTGTTTATTTGCTGAAGCAAGCTGTGAAATGGATGCAAAATTACGAGTGCCAAATAAAACTTCATGTGGCTTCCTTCGTCTTGGGCCTGTTTTGGTGGAATATATATATACATATATATATTTAAAAAAAATTGTGAATACTTTTTAGTTAGGAAAACTATGTTCATTCTTTATATTATACAGAAGTCGCGCAACCTTCGCGCATCCTACACAATGGCTGCGCGCATTCCGGTAGCCGTTTTGAAAAGTGGTGCTGGGGTCGCAACTTCGGCGTTATTTGTAAAGTATGAAATATCTTTAAATTAATTATAAAAAGTTTTCCTTTGAGTGTTTGTCTAAATTTAATAATAAAAGTATTTTTAAAGTATTTTCAATATAATTTCAACAAAAAGTAAAATTACGAAATGCGCGGCGTAGCCGCTTAATGTGCGCGACATCTCCCTGCGCATATTTCCAGGGTTGTGCTGTGATCGCGCTGAGATCGTTTCGAAGTCGAAAGTTTGAATATCATATTAGACTGAACAGTTTTGCTAATATACTTATTAAAAGTTTATAGACATTTTTATTTATAGTGTATAATTATATATATGATTTTCACGGGTGCGAGAAGGGTGCGTGGCGTGTGCGCACCCTACGCAACTTCATGTCAGCAAAAGAAAAAAAGGAATATGATTTGTTGAAATCAATTTCATTTTGAAAGAGGGAGGATCCATCCTTCTGCTATTTCCCTTACTTTTTGTCCTTGATAGAGAGAAGACCTGTTTCTTGCTACCTTTATATTGATATACCTTTTTTGTGTGTTTGTTTATTTTTAATACAACTATGGCTTCTAATTTTGCTGAAGTTGATCCACTTGCAGTAAAGGAGGAAGAACAGATGGTGCAGCAGAAGAAGAAAAGAAACAAAATCATTGTTTGGTCCCTTTTTAGTGTACAAGAGGAACTGCGATTAATGCCGCTTCTGCCTCCCGTACCCTGGAATGGCACGGTGCGGTCATACTGCGGTGGAACGCACACTCGTTGCCCTCTCATGGCCATGCACCACACTTCGGGGAGGACGCTTTACATTAGCTGTATTTTCTAATGACGTGTCGCGATGGCCCCGTCCAACAACAGAACACCTCTAGATCCAAACAGACTCTTCCACTCTCTCATCGAAAGTGAAACCAGGCCACATGGACACTTTCACAATAAAACAGCCGGGAATCCACTTTTCGGTAAAAAAATACATTCCTCCCTCCTAATTTATCAAATACACAACTCACTGAAGAACAGGGGCCAGTTTCGATCGGTAAACAGATGTTACAACAACTTTTTCACTACGCAATACCATTACAACACATGCATTACCACGTATGCGTTGTACATCGCGGAGTCATTACTATGCATTTTTTTAGAACACATGGTCATTTACCAGGCATGCCTTTACAACAAATTTCATTGTTAAAGTATGTATGGTAAATGACCATGTGTTCTAAAAAAGTAAGGCAATCCACGTCATTGTAAGGGAACAGAGGCTGTTCTGATTCCTCACAATGACGTGCACCGCCCCTCAGAGATGACGTGAAGCAGGAACCATGAGGAGAGAGGAACCATGACGAGTGAGAGGTAAGGGGGATTGGGCATGAGGTGGGGGTTACTTTTCCAGGGATTAGGTTAGTACAGTGGTGTTTGGGTAGTGTAGGGGGTCGTGCTGGGGGTAGATTTGGGGTTTAGTGTAGTGCAGTGGTGTTTGGGTAGTGTAGGGAGTCGTGCTGGGGGTAGATTTGGGGTTTAGTGTAGTGCAGTGGTGTTTGGGTAGTGTAGGGAGTCGTGCTAGGGTAGTGTTTTAGGATTTAGGGTAGTGCAGTGGTGTTTGGGTAGTGTAGGGGGTCATTCTGGTGGTAGTGTTTTAGGGTTTAGGGTAGTGCAGTGGTGTTTGTGTAGTGTAGGGGGTCATACTGGGGGTAGTGTTTTAGGGTTTAGGGTAATGCAGTGGTGTTTGGGTAGTGTAGGGGGTCGTGCTGGGGGTAGATTTGGGGTTTAGTGTAGTGCAGTGGTGTTTGGGTAGTGTAGGGAGTCGTGCTAGGGTAGTGTTTTAGGATTTAGGGTAGTGCAGTGGTGTTTGGGTAGTGTAGGGGGTCATTCTGGTGGTAGTGTTTTAGGGTTTAGGGTAGTGCAGTGGTGTTTGTGTAGTGTAGGGGGTCATACTGGGGGTAGTGTTTTAGGGTTTAGGGTAGTGCAGTGGTGTTTGTGTAGTGTAGGGGGTAGTGTTTTGGGGTTTAGGCTAGTGCAGTGGTGTTTGTGTAGTGTAGGGGGTCGTGCTGGGGCAGTGTTTTAGGGTTTAGGGAAGTGCAGTGGTGTTTGTGTAGTGTAGGGGGTCGTGCTGGGGGTGGTGATTTAGGGTTTAGGGTAGTGCAGTGGTGTTTGTGTAGTGTAGGGGTAGTGTTTTAGGGTTTAGGGTAGCGCAGTGGTGTTTGGGTAGTGTAGGGGGTCATGCTGGGGTAGTGATTTAGGGCTTAGGGTAGTGCACTGGTATTTGTGTAGTGGGCAGCGCACGCGATGCATCGCTAGGCGAGACCTAAACAACATTGCACCAAGATGGCTCTCAACACTTCCTGGATTGAAGTGTTGGCAGCCTATTAGAGCCAATCTTGAACTTGTGTAGTTAGGTCCCGCCCAGATATATAAAGATTTTTTTCCTTTAATATCTTGAAAACTACTGAACTGATTTGCACTGTTTAAAAAAGGGACACTTTCTGAACCAAGCACTACCTTTTTGCCAAATTTGGTGTAATTCCATTCAGCAGTTCGAGCTGTAGCTGTGTCTAAAGTTTCCTATGGGAAATTGATTTTCCGACCTCTATTTTTTTAATTTCTCAGGAACTACTGAATAGATTTGCACCATTTAACAAAAAGGGCTCTTTCTTAACCAAGGGCTACTGTTTAGCAAAATTTGGTGTAATTCCGTTCAGCAGTTCGGGCTGTAGCCGTGTCTAAAGTTTACTATGGAAAATAACATTGAGAAAACACGTTTTGGGCCCCCCTTTTATCTCATCCCCCGCTTGGCGAATCATCCTGAAACTTTCAAGACAGGAGCTGACCGGAGCGTCCCACTAATTTTGAAACTTTTGCGATGATTCGTCAAACGACGCCAAAGTTATTGGGAAAAAACTGCTTTTCCAATGGAAAATAGGTCCTAACTATCACTACCTACTGGCGACCGATATATATATATGGTAAATATGCAACTGAAACACAGTGGGGTAAACAAAAAAATATACACAGCTACAATTGTTTTAAAGAAGTGTCCAAAAGACAGTAGGAATACATCAATGCAGAAAGTTCAGTGGTATATATTACAGGGAATTGCCAGGGTAGGGATTGTAGATGCATATATTCAACCGAGGTGGTGAACACATATGGCATTTTAGCACTAAAATTCAAGGCAACTTGGCACTTTAGAAAGTAGGAAAAATGTCAGTAACATGAGGTACATAGAGAGCAAAATAAGAATATATAGCAAACAATGTGTAGTGGGATATATAAACAGAATAGCAGGGGTACCAGAGATACATAAAAGTGCAAATTAAAGAAGATTGTGATCAACAGTATATATAAGAGTACTGAGATAGTTATGGAAAGGGGATGCAGCGTGGGGAGACAAGATGCACAGTTTTTCCTGAGATAGAGAAGCAGAAATAATGAAGTGGGGTGAAATGAAACATAGGTCCAAGACTCAACCGTGTTATGGAGTGACGGGAAGTAGAGGACAAGTGGAGGGCGGGGTCAAACAGGGAATGGGGGCATATCCAAGTCAACAGTGAGAGAGGAATTTGTTGGATAAGAATGTTTTATTTCTTTCTTGAAGAAGGAAGTGGATGGGTTACATCCAATCTCAGTGGGGAGAGAGTTCCAGATGTTAGGGGCCATTCCAGAGCTGAAACAGAAGTAGGTTTTCTTTTTATTAATTTTTATGGCTTGAGCAGTGAGGAGCTCATACTTCTGAACTATCTGTTCCCACATGAAAAAGGCATTTCCTGGACAGGTAGGAAGGAGTGTTGTGGTGCAACACTTTATGAATCATGCAAGCAATTTTGAGATGCATCCTGACCTTGAGTCGTAACTAATTCAGGTATCGTTTGTCAGGGTTTGGTAGCGCTGGGAGGCCTCAGGGTAGCCATGCGCGATACAAGTCCAAATGTATTCATTCATTCATTCAGGGTCGATGTGATTGCTTATTTTTAGATCCTTTGATGACCCTGGCTGCTGAATTAAGAGTGTTCTTAATAGGAGCAAGTGATGTTTTCAGGATGCCCACAAGAGTAGCGAGCGCTACCATAGTCCAGTTTTGGGAGCACAAGTGCCTGAGTCACAATTATGAGGTCAGCCAAAGGGGAGAAAAGGTTTAAGTTTCCTATGGATATGCAACTGATGGTTGGCTCCTCTAGTGATGGTGCTGATTTGTTTTTGCATGGAGAGGTCTTTGTCCAGGGTGATTCCTAGGGATTTGGCAGAGTCAACGATGTGTGGGGTGAAATTCAAGGCAGAGAGAAAAGAGAGCTATTCTTTGATGTCAGTTCTGGAGGAGGGTGGAGCGTTCAGAAAACATTCAGTTTTAAGGGCATTGAGTTTTAGGTGATTACGAGTCAACCATTGTTGTGTTAATGTTAGGGTGTTATTGAGGGTGTGGATGTCATCAAGGGAGGTTATTCTCATGTAGAGTTGGGTGTCATCAGCATACATATGGTAGGAGATGTGGGAGCATTAAAGGATATTGGTTAGAGGCTCCATGTAGAGGTTGAACAGTCTCAGGAAGGGGATAGAGCCTTGGGGGATGCCCAGCAATAATGGGCCTGCTCAGATAGAGTAGGGTTAATTATCAAGCGCTGGGACCTAGTGCATAGACAGGAGAAGAACCATTTTAGGGCAGTACCCTTCCTATGTTCTAGAATGTCGAGCAGTGTAGAATGGTTGATGGTGTCAAAAGCCCGCTGACAGATCCAATAGGCTCAAGAGGCAAGATTTGTTCCAGTAAAGCAAGCGTAGCACCTCATCGACAATTTGTATTGTGGCTGTTTCAGTGCTGTGACCCGATTGAAAGCCAGATTGGCAATGGTCAAGAAGTTGGAATTGTTCAATGAGATTGAGCAGCTGAAAGTGCACACATTTTTCTAGGAGTTTGGCCAGAGTATGGATGTTGGAGCTGGGTGGTAGTGGTTAGGTTGCACTGGTCAGAAGTAGGTTTTTTAGGAAGGGGTATCCTGATCAATTTTGAGGCAGTCAGGTAGTGAGCCATGGTAGAGGGAGGCATTGGTTATCTTAGTTCACAGTGAGAGTAGGATACAAATGGGCTTATTTAGGAGTTTAGAGGGGAGGGGATCAATGAAGTGGTTAGAATATTTTAAAAAGATCAGAAGATTCAGAGTGTCAGTCTCATCAGGGGGCATGAAGCTAGACCAGAAGGTAACATTTTTGGGCGAGAAGAGGTGGTTATACATGCAAGCTTCCTGGTCCATTGTGTGGGGGAGTGGGAGGGGTTAGGGTAGTAGAAGACTGAATGCAGACTGGATGCCGTTGATTATTAACACTAATATTTGATATGTAAAAATTAAAACGCATCGCAATGTGCTGCCCACAAAAGTTTAATATTGTTGTTTATATAGAAGTGTTATCTTAGAGTCTTTTAATTTAATAGGGTATGGAATCTTATATTAGCACTATGTTTTCCTGTAGAATTCCTAAAGAAAAAAGGGACCGTTTTAATCAATCATTCCAAAGGAATAATAAAATCCACGGTGTCCATACTAACCTCAACAAGTGAGAAGATATCATGTCCAACCAGGGAGGTTTTTTCCCCTGTTTTCATGAAAGGTAAACATACTACAACATTATTTATAGTATAGGATGTGGAAGCAGCACTAGGACAGAATTTGAATATTATGTCTATGTGTGTATATACAGGTGTAATCATAAGAGAAGATTCCATAAAGAAAAGAATAATACAATAAAGTAACTTCTGTGATCTACACCTGCTGCAAAAATAAGGTGAGACTGCCATCCCCAATTAGAGCAAACGATCAAGATGATGGCTTTCGGAAAAGATTAGCACTAATTTGTAATATGGCCTTTTGTTTACAGTTCTTGGGAGGTCCTCACTAAGCTGGGACTTTTTATCTTTGAAAAATTATTAACAAGGGAGGCTTTACCCCTTTCTCATTTATACAGAGGTGAGACACTATAAGAACTCTCATAGATGCGAATATGTGGAATGTGGAAGTGTGGAAGGATGTGAGATATATAGGGTATAAGTCTTTCGAAGATGGTGCCACATCTAAAAGGAAGTAGTAGAACTATGTTAGTTTTAAAAGTGGTTTTATCATATGTGCAAGTTGTAATATATATAGGTATTCCTGTTGTGAAGTAGCACTGATGCATATGGGTCTTTAGAAAGAAACTGGCTGTATCAATTAAAATAATGTCCGACCCCCTTTTTCTTTTACCCTCCTACTTTTCCTGTTCCCCAGAGGTTAATTGAAATTTATGTTTTTGCTGTGTAAATTCTTTAGCTATAGAGGAGTAACGGCTGTATTTTATTATAGGTATCTGCATGAAAATATGTCAGAAGATACAGAGTGTTAAATACCAGAGTCTTGAAAAAGATGGATTTATAAGGTTTTCTCCATTGAAACGCGTCGACGCTATACCTCCATACACAATCCGCTTTGGGGACAGTGGTGTTCAAAAAGCCAGTTATAAAATGTTTAAGCCCAGTTCTTTGAGATGGTATCATAACGGATGTGTAACTAGTTAAGACTAAGTTGTTTGGTCTAACTCTTGTCTTTTCACTCCTTTTATATTTTCATGCATATTGTTTTTTGATGGATTATTACCTTTTGTGATTTTATGAATTTTGTATTAATTGATAGGATATATCTGTGTTTTTATCTAGACAATTTCTGTATTAGGTATAATAAATCCATGTCATTTGATTTTTACCCAGTAGTTGAGTTTTTTCCTTTTTATATGTGGCCAAATCTTGAAATTAGGTATTGAGATGAATGGGCATGAAAGTATATCTGAGTGATTAGTTTCCCAAATTGTGGTTCTTTGATCAATACGTTACCTAAGGGATATTTTCCTTATTTCACGTTGATTATTAACAACATTTTCACAGCTAAAAAGGAGGCAAGGCTTCACAGTTGGGGGTGCTTTGTTGTTTGAGGAAGCAGGATTGCTTTTGCAGGTGTACTAGTGTCTGATGATTTCGAACAGGTCTATTAGTAGCGGTGTCTAGTTGAGTTTGAAAGAACGCTGCTTTGGCATTTCTAATGTGTCAAGTGTAGGTGTTGCTTCTTTGATGCAGCAGGTTGAGGTTGACCATGGAGGGGTGTATCTCCAGGCTCATTCAGCAAGCCTAAGGAGACACCATTCTTCATTAAGATCACTGTTGGATCAATTGGACGGGATTCTTTTTAGTTGTTTAGGGGCTATGGTGTCCATGCTGTTTTACATAGAATTTAAGTAGTGAACATTGAAGTCTTGGGCTTGTGTCAGGGTGGGAGGCCACAACTCACAGTAGATATAGAAATGGAGTTCATGTTACGGTTGTCATAGGTCCAGAGTTTGGCTTTCTTAGATTGCCCTTGGAGGTGATTGATTTTATATTTAGGGAGAAGGTGACACAGTGGTGGTCAACCCAATTGCAAGGGAGAGTAGAGTCAACATGTAATGTGCTGAGGGTTTTACAGATGAAACCTACTGGACCTAAAGGGATGATAAGTGTATTACACAGTGTGGTCACACAACCACACCATATAATTCAGCCCATTTCCTCAAATTCAGTTATATATAAATCCTCTAAACACCATTCTAAAACTGGAAAACAATTCATATCATATTTACACAGATCTATCTCAGAGTTGCGTCTCTGAATAACATATTTGCACTTAACCACAAATCCACAATGAGATCAAGGTTTGGCTGTCTGCCAATCAACTGAAGCAAAATTCTCTTACACTGAAATTCTTCCTCCCCCTGCCCCTGGTGCCTCTAACTTAATTTCAGAATAACTAATCTCATTAAATACTCATTAATGTTTCAAATCTCTCAGTGTCATCATCAATAGGAACTTAAATCTTCAAGCACAAGTAAATAACATAAGAAAGAGTGCCCAAGCATAACCTTGAGTTCTGAAAAACATTAAACCTTTCCTCCCAGACTCAGACCAAACTGTAGCCATCTCAATGCTGGGGTAGGGAAATGCCCTACTTATGAGAATTCCCAAAATGCACCTAGCACTAATGAAGTCAGTTCTGCACGCTGCTGAACGGCTTTTTTACAGGAGCAAAGCGCTTCAATCTCATTACCCAACTACTCTTCACACTTATCTGGATTCCTGTCAAAGATAGAAGCATCTTTATAGGTGATTAGCAAAAAAAGCCCTGCATAATCACCCTCCAGAATACCTCGTTCAGAAATTAATACCATCTGATAGATGCCATGCCACACAAAGTGTATAAACCCTGCTGCAAGAGCATTCTAGGTTCATGAAATATTAACAATTTCCCACTACTTCTGCCAAAATGAAAAATATGCAAATCCATCCCCCGAGAGATCAGCAACAATCTACTGATTGAACCCTCAAAAGAGAACTAAAAGCTTGCCCAGATATATTTTATGAACTAAGATCTTACCCCTTCAATTTTCATTTTTGAGAACTAAATTTCCCACTTGCCTGCTGCCTCACCCTTGCACTTTCTGAATGATATATATTTGAATCTTTCAAAGAGGACTAAGGGCTTGATGTACAAAGCAATTTTACGGTCACAAAGGTAAAATTTGAGCCTTTACAACTGTAAAATTGAATTTTTAAATGTACAAAAACCTAATTGCTAATCGGCAACATGACATCGTATCGCGGTTTGAGTTTAAGGGCTGATTTAGAGTTTGGAGAATGGGTTACTCCAGCACACACATGATGGATGTCATGTGTGCTGTATTACAAGTACCATTGGATATAATGAAGTCAAAGTCAAAAAGTACTTTATTTAGGTCAAAGATCATAAAAGAAACATATTCATAAAAATACTGTCAAAAGTACAAGATTCATTCTTTCGTAATGTCACAATTTAAGCTTCATCGCATAATTCATTTGCAGCCAAAAACAGTTCTAATAGCATTGTTAATATGTTTTTACAGTAAAATCATGTGTAGAATGCAGTGAATAAATTGATTAAAATATTCATGATTGTAAAAACAATACAAAAGAGCTACAGCATTTTGAAATCAGCAACAATAACAACCCTCTCAGGATTCATGGCTAGTGTTATATCACAATAATAAAGTGTAATAGTATCTTTCAGCAGTTTCTGCAGCACATACTGTCTCCCTTGTAAAGCTAGTTTTCAGTATAGCCAGCAACAATCTGTTAGGCAATGTTGCTTTTAGATGGGGTAGGTGGAACTCGCAGAGTTTTACTCTGTGGAATTCCGCTGAGTTACATAAAAACTCTGAAAGAGTCGATGGAGTTTTGCCCACCCCTACATAAAACTCGGCTCAATTGAATTTTTTTTGGCAACTGTCTTCTTTTTAAAGCCTCCTTACATGCGGTGTGCTGCAGCAGTTCCTTCTCCGCCCAGAAGCCCCTCCTCGAGAGCCCTATCCAATGTCCTGATCATGGTATAGGAAAGGACCAGCCTCTGATTTGGTCCTGCTGGAAACGCTGTTGCAACAAACTTGTTCCTTCTTTGTGGCATTATGCTCTTCTAGGAGGTAGTCTTATTATTTTTGCATTAGTGGTGCCCGTAGAACAGCTGCACATCCCTGTGAGATTGCACGCGCCACCTGTGCTCCCTGCACTCTCTTGCCCTCTCTTGCTGCCGCAGTACCTCTCCCTCTCATCCCTTTCGTCCCTCGCTCCCCCCGTGTTTCAAAAATCCCAACACAGCCGTATTACAGTTCCGAGTTACACCTCTAGTGCTACAGCTAGCAACCCCGTTCCACATTGGCCACTCCTTAGAGCATTGTAAGTACTGTTGCTACAGTCTATAACAAAATGTTGCACCACCATATCAAAGGCGACCTTTAAATTAACAAATGACACATAGAAGCTATCTTTTCTTTTGTTCACAACATTCCATATTAGTAACTGGAATCTAAAGAACTGAATAATTGTGCTTGTTTTGTAGAAGAATCAAGCCTGAAACTGTGAGAGTATCGTATTGTACTCCAACCAAGACATCAATTTGTCCAGAATTAAAAAAATATATATTTTCTGCCTGTTGTCAATAAGACGTATTGGGTGATAGTTGGCTGAGCCAGATCTTAAGCTCTTTTTTAAAAGGGGAATGATCTACGCTCCTCTTCAGGTTGCAGGGATTGGTGCACAAGCCATAGTGGCATTAGCAACTTGATTTAAATATGGTACCCAAACAGCTGGCTCTTAAATAAATTCCCAGGGGTCTTACCCGCCGTCTGCATGCAAATAGCTCCACGGATATCATCCATGAAGAAGAACATCACTATGCTTCTTCTCCATGGTAGGACACTGGATTCTCTCCTGGTGAATCATTATTTGATTTGATTGTCAAGGCCTCTGTGTCTGTTGCTTTAAAGGCTTTGCCACCATGGCAGAACATTTGCCAAAAAGCTGCCTGATTCCTAGATCGTACTGTGTCCACAAAGCAGCTTCAATGTCCTTGGTAGTCCCGTTTTTTATGTTACTAATCAAGAAAATGTTGGCTACCCGCAACTGGATCTGAAGTTCTGTTCATGTTGACAGATTTAGTAAAATAAAGATTTTTCAGATCCCCCAAACATTTAGTATGAAGTTTCACAATGGTATGTGATGGGAGCCTGGGGCATTGAAATGCAGTTAACATTGGAATTTGTATATTGATATAAGTGACTGGTGACAATATATTTTTAGGCTACTATTCCCCATTTGACATTCCTTCTATTATTAGCAATGACCAGATTTCCACAAGACTGCCTTGTGTATCTGGGGTTATTTGGGTCAAAGCTTCCCTGTAGTGTAAACAAAAGGGGACAGTGATCTCTATCATAGCTAATAATTACTTCCATGTCAATGAGATCTAACCACGAGAACATATCTAAAAAAATGTAATCAATGTTACTCGTGTACAATTTTCTTCTATGAGTAGGTATACGACACTGTGCATCCATTGCATGCTTTCAGATAGAAGCTAAATGATAAATCTATTAGCTGGAGGGCAGCCCTAGACGTACTCGGGCTGCAGAGTTCTTGTAATTGGAGAACACCCACTGCTGGTCCTCATAAAAATAGAGGGTTGAAACAGATGTTAAAATCACCCTCCACCAAAACTGCGGTGGTCTTGTTGGCCATTGCAATGCACTCAATGAGCAATGTTAAATTCAGGGAGTCAGCAGTCCTTGAGGTGATTTTATTGTATAAATAATAAGTCTTTTGCCACGCCATGTGGAAAATTCTAGACCTATTATTTTGGGCAAATCAATATTTGTTGCTTTCCCTGCCATCAAATAGATCTACTAACCTATGTAGCAAGACCCCCAGATGGCCATCAGCTTGTGATGCCAGTGCTGGAATATAAATTGTGCTATATCCTTGCCTGTGGATTGTATCTATATCCCATGTTTCCTGGAACATAATGACATCAGCTTTATCAAGAAATGCACATCGGTCGTCTCTGGCGCTTTATTCTCAAGTCCAGGTACATTCCGTAATACCAGTGTTAGATTGTTAACTTCAGTGGCAATGTTAGCCAGGTCTCCCTGTATAGATGTTGTTACAGGGGGCGTGTCTAGTGAGGCAAATAAGGTGGTTAAAGAGAACAGGCCTTTTACATAATTTTCCTCCTAGGCCAAATTTAGCACTGTGCTAGTGTGTCCACTCTTGCTGTTGCCATGTGTCACTGCCAGCCAGGCATTGAAAGACGTAGGTGATTTAGCATTGACTGTGTGAGCTGCCTCTAGTGGTAGAGGTGTGGATTTAAATTGGTTTTTTTTTAATTTGGAGGTGGGGGGTTATATGTGCATCAAGTCCTAAGAAACCATTTGTTATAAAGGGAGATTTGAGGGTCTATTGAGTAAAGTGAAAATGCCTCTCGACAGAGGAATGGTGAGTGTCCCCAATGATGTAAAGGTGGATCGAAATATAGCACTTTTGAACCCCCTTATCTAGTGGATGACCTTATTAATCAGGGAGTCCTCAGTCTCTCCAGAGTGGGATGTAAGCTTTGGGATGCCTGTCACGTACACTATTCTGCTGGTAGGACAGCTTGAGCTGTGTTTACCTCTCCCTATATTGCCTACATTGCCTCTCGGATATGAGGCTGTAGGTTTAATCGAAGTTGGGAAGTTAAGGGGTTGTTCAAGTAGATGTGGATCGGGAGTAGTTAACTCATCATTAAAATAGGATCTTGAGAGAAAAAATTGAGCTTTTGCGGGTTAGGGGAAATGTAAATTACTCGGTTGAACATTCGGTTCGATTTCCAGGTACCCTTCATGGTAGTGCGTCTTATGTGCTGTGATGTTGGTTTGGTGGCATTCCAGGTGGTGCTGTGAGTTAGCTCCCCTTATAGGGTGGCAAATGTCACAGCCTGCCCCTCTACTCTTGGTCTCAACCCCTTTGTAGCATGAAGTCATGGACCTTTCCGCATGGGAATATCTCTGACTGCTAAGTCAGGGACTGCACCTTAGCTCTATAGGTGTTATGTCAGCCTCTATGGCATTAATGATATCCCATAGTTCATTTATTGTACTATCCGGCTTAGCAGTGCTTGTGAGTTCAACATTGCCTACTATTGGATAAAAATGCTCAGGACATTTTTTGGACCTAGTGGATTACAGGGAATATGGATTGGTGTAAATTATGAGAGGTTCTAGTGGGATATTAGGCCCCATTTGTGGTTGTACTGGTGTTCCATAGCTGCTTGCTAGGGCTAATATCATGGTTTACTGAGTAATGAGTTTGGGGTCGGGCTGTTCTGGTTTTCGTTCTTTTATTGTCAAATAATGGGGCCCATTTCGGGTTCTTTTTACTGGATACTTGGGGTTTGGGGTTATCTGGGCATAACATTTACTCCACGTCCTCAATAATTTCTTGTTGGGTACAATCATCTGGGGCTGTTTTAGATGCTTTCTCGCGTATGGACTCCCCTGGATATTTTTTCACTAGTTTTCTTTTTCACCACGATGAATTCTTAAGAGTCGGATAATTTCCAGCAGATGGTTTTTGATAGTATCTTAAATACTAAGACAGGAAAGTAGAACTCTACCTACAGGTGCCCTATGCACTTTCAACAATTAAAACAAATACCCTGTTAAGCAATGCCATGGGATCTCTTTCATTAAAGATAAAAAGGGGACAAAAACAGAAAGCAAAGGAGCCATAAGCCTCAAAAACAGATGACAAATGAGCATTAAAAAAAAAATGGAAATATGTTACTCGACAAAATGCCAAAACTAAAGAGCCTCACACATAAGCAACAAATGTTCTTGTATAAACGAGAATATATTATATAGGTTTAATGAACACTATTAAATTAGATGTCACCTGGAGATATAAGTCAATTCAGTTTCGAAGACACATCTGCCCTACAACCAAAAAAATAGACCCTTGATCATGGACCTCAGTAGAAAACTTGGCCACAATAATAAATAAAGTCTAAATTATCAGTATATTTTCACACAGAATTAGTGCATAAGTGGGAGAGAGAGCAACAATACCTTAAGCAAAATCCAACGAGGGCTTTGTAGTGCCGGGTGATGTTGGAGCCTCCTTCTTCTGCCCCTGGAATCCTAGGACAGTTAGTCCCTTGCAATATTTGGCATCCCATGCAGCAGGAGTAACAGGCATGCTTTGTAGCACTGGGTGGTGTTGGGGCCTCCTTCTTCTGCCCCACGAATCCTAGGACAGGTAGTCCCTTGCAATTGTTTGCACCCTGTGCAGCAGGAATAACAGGCATGCTTTGTAGCACTGGGTGGTGTTGGGCCCTCCTTCTTCTGCTCCTTGAATCCTGGGACAGGTAGCCCCTTGTAGTGTCATGGTGCGATCATTTCTCCAGTGTGATTGTGTTTTGAGGTAGGTTAAGATGTGAGGGATTCTAAAAGAAGCTGGAGACCGTGATAAGATTGATGCAGTCTATGTGAAGAGTGGAAATTCACCCAGCTGGACGCATACAAAATTGCACAGGTTTCCTAGTCTCGCTTGGAGTAATTTGCAGCAGTGACAGGTAAGTCAGTATCTTTCAATGAACTCATAATAGGGCTGACGTTATACACGTCATGTTTGTGATGCAGTAACCCATCTGCCAAACTCTAAATCAGTCTCTAAATATAGAATCAGTATTTGGTAGTGGCATCCAAAGCAAATACTGATTCCTCTACTTATATATTACTGTTTTGCTACAGAAAGCCAATTGCAACTCATTAATATTTTACCAAATCTAAATTAGTGAGAACAATTTACAAACAAGGAGGAGTCTCCTAAGTTCACTTCACCTTTGTTCACGTAAAAAAAAGCATTTTTTAGCAGCAGGCAGTAGTTCATGGGACCATTGGAAGAAATATTAAAGGCCCCCTATCTGGGTTTATCTGGGACCAGGGGGAATAAGAAGAAAAAACAGGTAATGTCCCACAGTACAAGCACTGACGTCAGACTCACAATACTTCTTGAGTAAGAAGTTTCATGAAGTTTTCGGAATAAGGACCTAGTAACTGATAAGTAGTTAGGCAAGAAATTCGGGTATTGATAATCGACAAGCATATATGCAAGGCTAACACAATTTAACAATGTAGATAAAGAGGCTGTTCTCAAGAGTTTTGGTTAAAAAAACATGAAGATTTTTATTTCATACAACTGTGCAAACAGTTTGGTATGTTAATACATTTAAAAGCATGAATGAATACACATCACAATAATTTTGACAATCAATACAAAAATTATAAAATCTAAAACAAGAATCAAGGAAACAAATGTCAACGCAGCGTTTCAGCTTTTTTTTCAAATACATACACCTTCTTCAGGACAGATTCTAAGTTTAAAAAAAACAAAATTACCAAACAATAATTGTCCAGCATACCCAGCCCACTCGGGGTGAAAATTGCAAAAAACACAGTTGATGGACAGAATGTAGAACAATGTCATACATTCACCCCAGTACAAGGATCTGGGCCTAAATCCATCGTTTTTTTGCACTCCACACCATCCTGGGTTAGACACTGGCTATATGCAAATCAGCTCTGAACCTGTGCCTCATGGGAACAGTCCAGTCCGAACTACCAAGCCATGTCTTTCCCAGACCGGAATCAAGCATCCAAGGACCGGTTTCTGGCTATCAGCCTTCATTCAGCCTGGATAGCTTAACTCCAGTGGTGTGTAGAGCCTGGGACTCACATCTGAGCATACCCAGCCCACTCGGGGTGAAAATTGCAAAAAACACAGTTGATGGACAGAATGTAGAACAATGTCATACATTCACCCCAGTACAAGGATCTGGGCCTAAATCCATCGTTTTTTTGCACTCCACACCATCCTGGGTTAGACACTGGCTATCTGCAAATCAGCTCTGACCCTGTGCCTCATGGGAACAGTCCAGTCCGAACTACCAAGCCATGTATTTCCCAGACCGGAATCAAGCATCCAAGGACCGGTTTCTGGCTATCAGCCTTCATTCAGCCTGGATAGCTTGACTCCAGTGGTGTGTAGAGCCTGGGACTCACGTCTGAGCATACCCAGCCCACTCGGGGTGAAAATTGCAAAAAACACAGTCAAAAACCACTTACTAGGTTTTTGAGATAGTCATGACATTAGGTTTTACAGTTGTACTTCGTGTTTTTCGGTGAGGAGTTGTATATTTCTTGCATTGGTTGCTATTTGATTATGAGATTCATGTAACTGAAAAATCTAACTGTAAAGCAAGCTGAAGCCTCTGGTCCCAGTTTGCGCTTTAGAAAACTCTGTATATAAATAAAAGGAAAATATTGGTAACCCTGGGTGGCGAACTCCGCTCTGCTCCGCTTGCGTAGTTTTCCGCACTCCTCATTTTTTTCCTCACTCGCAATGTCAAGTTGGCCAGTGCGAGCAAGGAAAATCCACTTCCCGGCAACATTTTTCCTCGTTCGGGATCGCCAACATCAAATTGGCAAGCGTGAGCATGGAAAATAAACCACCCAGCCAGATTTTTAATCGCGGGGGTGTCAGGTCTCTCATTGCGAGTGGTCGCGTATGCTTGCGACCGCTCGGGCTGAGAAACTGCCCCTTCGCTTTGAGAAAGCTGCCGCTCGAGTAAAAATCTAATCGAGCGGCAGAAAAGGTAAGCTTGCACTGTGCATGGTACTGTTTGCAATGATTGCACAGTGCGGACAAGCATCCAGCAATGTGCCATCACCGCAAACTGCATTTTTCTACCATACGCTGTTGCTTGCAAAGCTCCGCGTAGTGCGAGTATTGGCACAATTAAAACATAACAGGGCGCAGCAGAGGTAAACAGTCAAAACAATTATACATAACCACAGTACAGCACAATGACATTCCACTGAAATAATGAAGCACAAAAGCAAAGCAGGACAAAAAGCAACACACATCCTCACCACCACAACACAGAGCCACACAACAAACATTCCAGAAACATACTTTCATAATCAAGTGCAAAATGTGTTTTCACCAACCACTGCCTGAATGTACCCTTGTGACATGAAGTAGCACCAGTCAAAAATATTTTGTGTTGCAGCTATTGGCTCATCCTGGGGGAAGGATGAGTCCACTCCCAGCAGCGCAAGAGCACAGTCAGGCCCAGCACGGCCATGATCAACAGGCTAGCAGCAGTCTTGCTTCATGTCCGTCTTATAGTGTGATGTGTCAGCTTCACTGATATGACTCTGGCACCAGATGGGGGAAAAAGCTTTTAAAGTACAGCAACATTTGTAATTTTTCCATTACCACCTAGAAGTTTTTCCCTCCGATTGGCTTTACCCGTTAAAACAGAAAAACAGAATCGCGAAATATACGCCACGCAGGAATACATGTCAGTAAAACCCATTGTGCATATGAGTCTGTCTGTGTCTGTTTGTTGCCAAACACCATGCCCTACAGGGACAACGCGTTTGCCCCCTTACTGATTTATTTTGGTTTGGAGTAGCTCTTCTCAGTTCCCTATGCAAAAGTCTCATCTAAAGGATGCTACCTGCATTACTCAGAGTTAAGCTATCACAGCCTTGGGCCGTGCTCGTTCAGACTGGTTGTGGTCACCACCTATAGCCGGTCACCCATCACAGTCCCCACACACTGAGGAACCGCAGTCAAAGTAGTCTTATATATATTAAATGCTTCCGTTGTGTGGCATTAGTTTTTATTTATCAGCATTACTTATAGAACTAGGGGGCATATTATCAAGCACGGAGTTAAAATTATCGCCGCTTTAGCGTCAGAAAACTGCAGCTAAAGCGGCGATAATGGGCTTGATAATATGCCCTTGAGAATTCCAATAGAAGCCCATGTTGACACCAGAACATAATTTTAACTCCGTATCTTGATAATAGGCCCCTTGATTTTTCTCCACTTTGTGAGTAGAAAATATTTCTGTGATCTGTCCGATCCAAGTTTATTCACTTAATATAAATGAGTGTTATCTGATTCAGAACAGTAAGACTTGCATTTCCATTTTGAAAGAGGAGGCTTGAGTTGTTTCTGTTCACTAATGCTCAGTTCGCTGAGTTTTAAATGGCAGCCATGATTTGAAGGGGTTACTACATTCTCCCATTTTCTGCTGCTCCCAGGTGCCATCTTTGTAAGAAGCGGCGTACATTTGACAGCCTTTTTTTCCATTACCATTAACGCTGACAGGAAGTGATAATACCCGCATCTTAACCGCAGACCTGCTTAAATGCTACTTAAAGGAATAAGTAACGTTTTCAGCTCCGACCAAACACTACTGCACTAATATTCTCATGCAGTTCTAGCCACAGTGAAGACTAGTTAGTCACTACAGAAAATGATAATACATTCTATCAACGCCGAAGACTAGTTAGTCACTACAGAAAATGATAATACATTCTATTAACGCCTGCTGTTTGTGACAGAGTATAGTGCCTTCTCCAGTCCTAGAGGAGACGGGTCTCTTGAGGTAGCAAGCAATAGCTAATTGGTCAATAGAATCCACAGGAATTCATGTGTGAAATACATAACACACCTGCCTCTCTTTTCTCCCCCCCCCACCCACCAACAGCATCCTTTGCTTGCTTGGTTGCCTTTGTTGTTCCTATTCCCTTGCACGTACACGTGTTTCCTTGGTTGACAACGGTTCCTCTGACCTGCTTTCGACTCCTGTGCAGGGCGGTGAGTAAAAGGGGGCGGGGGGGGGGTGGGGGTGGAAGGGGGATGGAGTCCCCTCTTAGGGTGATTCTTGGGAAATGGGATGCAATTATCCTGGAATTCATTGATGTTTCCCATGTAAATGATGCATGATTCAAGAAAACCCGATACCAGTAAAATGACTGCATCAGGGCAGTGAATCAGATGCCTGGAGAAAATATGCAGCCAAACCACTTAAACTGGGGTTAAATTAACAGTCGCAGATATATGTCATCTAATGCATGTTGTAGCGGCAAGGAAAAAAATGCATTGATTGTTCATCGCGTTTTAGACACGGGTTAGCAGTAGGACGATATCAAATTCTGTATTCAATGCGGTGGAAAGTGGTTTAATATTCTATTAACGCATTTTCAGGGAAATTAGTACCGAAAACAAGAATGGAAGATGCCTGCTAATTTAGTCCATCCTCTGACTGAAAACTCTATGAAGCTAATTAATGGAAAGCATCTCTAAGATACCCGAATCCCCTGAAAGCTGCTGGGTCTCCTAGCTTAGTTCAGTAATGTATACACAGGAATCTGTGTTTGTCCCTATATTCCTATATTTTAATCCTAGTGGGTACATTCTGTCTTTAATCTTTCTGAGATCTGTAAAATGAGTATCCTCGAGGTGTATAACAATACACAAGTGATAATTAAGCACCAAGATGCCCCCAGGGGTGAACACATTGCTTTACAGATACCCATGTTAAGTTATATAAAAGTACAGTATCGGCAAAAACCATCCTTTTATGTAGAGACAAAAGACAAGATGGCTAAAGTGAGAACCTTAGCACATATACACGAGTTATGTATCTAAGTCAAACAAGATAAACATTATGACTAAGGGGCTCATCTTTGAGGAATCAAAGTTGGAGATTAGGTTTTGATGTTGTTATTGGGTACCACTAACAAACTTTGATATTAGTTTGTTGTAACTAGTAAAGAATGATTTGACACACTGGTCTAACAAACTTCCTCACCAAAAAAGCCAAAATTAGATCTAGTCTTAAAGTCTAGCATTATTAACACATCCCTGGACCACACAAAGTGCAGAATTATTTAAAACAAGGACAATTTGCCAAGTGGGAAACTGGATTATTTAACTGGGGGGGAAGCAACAAATGAGATCCTGCCAAGTTAATAACCAAAACCTCAGGAGGGAAAATCAGGTGTCAATGATTCTGAATGTATCATAGCCACCTTGATGTAAAGCTGCAGGCTTCCTGCAGAGAAAAAGATGTCTAAATTATTTTATTAAACCCAGATCAGTTGACTGGGGGGTGAGTGCTTGCAATGTTCAACACTCCGTCCATCATCCCCTTTTGTTTTGCTTTGTTCGCCTTAAGTTGGTAGAGTATGCCAAGACAAGGGTCCCTTGCTCACTTTGCCACTGCATTCAAGCTAGCTTGGCTGATTGCTGCTGATTAGGCAGAAACCGGTCCCAGGATGCTTTTTTCCAGTCCAGGGAAGACATGGCTTGGCAGTTTGGGCTGGACTGTACCCATGAGGCACAGGGTCAGACTGATTTGCATATGGCCATGTCGGAACTGGGGTGGCGGAGTGAGCTAAAGAATGATGATGGATTATACCCAGATCAGTTGACTGGGGGTTAGTGCTTGCAATGTTCAACACTCCCTCCATCATCCCCTTTGGTTTTGCTTTGTTTGCCCTAAGTTAGCAGGATAGGCCCAGACGTGGGTCCCTTGCTCACTTTGCCACTGGATTCAAGCTAGCCTGGCTGATTAGCCAGCAACTAGTCCCAGGATTCTTTTTACGGTCCAGGGAAGACATGACTTGGCAGTTTGGGCTGGACTGTTCCCATGAGGAACAGGGTCAGACTGATTTGCATATGGCCATGTCTGAACTGGGGTGGCGTAGTGAGCTAAAGAAAGATGATGGATTAAACCCAGATCAGTTGACTGGTGGTGAGTGCTTGCAATGTTCAACACTCTGTCCATCTTCCCCTTTGGTTTGGCTTTGTTGGTCCTAAGTTGGCAAGGTATGCCCAGACGTGGGTCCCTTGCTCACTTTGCCACTGGTGTCAAACTAGCCTGACTGTTGACGGCTGATTAGCCAGAAACCGTTCCTAGGATGCTTTTTTCCAGTCCAGGGAAGACATGGCTTGGCAGTTCGGGCTGGACTGTTCCCAGGAGGCCCAGGGTCAGACTGATTTGCATATGGCCATGTCTGAACTAGGGTGGCAGAGTGAGCTAAAGAATGATGGTGGAATAAACCCAGATCAGTTGACTGAGGGTGAGTGCTTGCAATGTTCAACACACCGTCCATCATCCCCTTTGGTTTTGCTTTGTTTGCCCTAAGTTGGCAGGGTATGCTCAGATGTTGGTCCCTTGCTCACTTTGCCACTGGATTGAAGCTAGCCTGGCTGATGACGGCTGATTAGCCAGAAACCGGTTCCAGGATGTTTTTTTCCAGTCCAGGGAAGACATGGCTTGGCAGTTCGGGCTGGGCTGTTCCCATGAGGCACAGGGTCAGACTGATTTGCATATGGCCATGTCTGAACTGGAGTGGCAGAGTGAGCTAAATAATGATGATGGATTAAACCCAGATCAGTTGACTGAGGTGAGTGCTTGCAATGTTCATCATCCCCTTTGGTTTTGCCAAATTATTTTAGCAGCATTGAAGTAACATAAAAATCAAATAACTCAATAGATAAAATTCACAATCAATATAGTAAACAGAACAAAAGGAAAAATGTAATGATTAAAAGGACACAAAACGTATTTTTTATGAAAAGTAAAAACTGCCCAGTGAAAAGAATGGGGAAGGCCAAAGCCAATATTCCTCTGCAGGGAATGGGTAGGCACTCTGTGAAGCCACCTACAATGGAGCATGGGTATGGTAAAGCCCAGTAGTTCGTTCGGATCAATAGTTTAGTCTACTGACTTAGTTGTTTTTAGGGAGGTAAAAAGTCTCCATTGACGCAAGACAGGATATTATGGTCGCATAGAGATGCCTGTTGAATTCTGAGTAGCAGCACTTTCTGCTCTTCATTTGGAACTTAAGTGCCTGACTTCGAGTTTTGAGATCATTGGACCACCATTGCAGCGGTGTCAGATTAACCACCGGCGACTAGGCGTTGTACCCCCTGTATTACAAGTTTGGGAGTTTAACGATAGACCTCCGGAGCACCGCCGAAACCACCAGCCATTCACCGACCGCCTCGACAGAGGTCGGGGAAAAGAAGATGTCATAGGGCAATACAGAGAAGTTCGCCGCCATCTGAATTACGAGTTGGCTTTCTGATGAGCCGGCCATGGCAGTGGAATCACCTGCTTCGAGTGGACAGAATCGAAGTATTTGGGGTGCATACTGACCCAATTTCTAGTTCCTTCCTTCATTCACCGACTTGAATACCTTCCTCCAGGACTCCCCTTCACAGCAGCTTGACCCTGACGAAAACAGCCCTATTGGCGCCAAAATCCATGTCAGTCAGTTTTGTACTATTTACTCATTGACTGGACTGGGCACATATGTCCAGACGCCAGCAATTTCAAGGTGCTATTTTTTCACATATCATGCATATGTGTACGTTGCAGTCAAAAAATACACATCTGTATAAATACATATGAAAAAATAGACACCACCATCAGAAACGCCGCAGCCGGCCCACTGCGGCAGTGTTCTTGAGACTGCTGCCATGGTGGTCGGGCAGTCGGACTACCAAACTTGTAATCAGGCCCTAACTCACACCTTTTCCAAACACTGGGCAAGTTCTTCTAGGAAGGTCCAATAGCTCCCATACTTTCATGTGATGATCTTTGGGATTCGATCATCAAAGCCACAGTTCCACTAGAGAGACAGGCCTTCATAGCCCATCTTCCTTTTGGCCATTACTAAAGTTCAGTCCCACTGCACTAACTGAATTCTTCTCAAAGGGCTCGCCTTGTTTTGCATTTTTCTGTGCATAACTTTGCTTACCTATTAAAATAACTACTAGGGTTTTTGGTTCAAGAAGAATCATTATTCAATGTCTTTTCCCTTCCATGGGCAGATACAATTTTTTCCCTCTTAGCATCTTAAAGTTCAAGGCAGTTTTACTGATTTACTGTTGCTGGGAGCCCCAAGATACAGTTGTAAACCAGCAGCAGTAGGTGGTGGACTGGAACCTATCTCTAGAAAGTAGCATGCTCGGACATTGCCAACTCTTCAGCAAGCATTCAGGGTTATTACTAAAATATTCACGGAAAGTACCTAGGACTTTTTCAAATCATAGAGGGTTTTATCAACTGCCTAAGCTCGCCCCTGGACTTTTCTAGTAAAATGTAATACCTCCCTCTCCTCATCAAAAGAAGAACATTTTCAAACATTTCTTGTTCTCTTGCCTCAACAGTGAGCAGAGACGGCCTAGCTAGGAATAGTCTGACATCAAAGATAGGTTGGGGCCATATCTCTTCTTTTAAGTCAGGTCCTGCTTATTCTTTTTGTTGCTATTTGGTATAAGGTATCAACTTCTCTTCCTTCCTCTCACCTTCCTGACATAAGTAAGATGTTATACTTCGTTGAGCAGGACTAATCCATCATTAGGAAAATGTTTTATAGGAGGCATGTTTTTTGAGTGGCCAGTGATAGACAGTGGCATGCCAGTGTTGTTCATGGTCGCCAAACCCCCCTTAGTTCTATAGTGGAAGTGAAGAAGCCAGGCAGTAGCGAGGCATGGTGCTATCTGAAGAATCTAACTGACACTCTGGAGAGACAACAACTTAATCTCTCATCATGGTGCTACAAAATAAACTGCTGTTAATTAGCAGTCATTCTATTTACAAAACTGTAGCACATGGTAGCGTGTGGAACCATAGAATTATCATGGTGGTCAGCATGAGGGGCATCATGGGTTGAACCATGCATAAACCAAGGCCTAGATTTACTAAAATGTGGTGCAACGCAACACAGTAAGACAACTAGCTGTGCTGCGCTGCTTCAAATAGAGAGAGCAGGAATACGCCATATATACTAATACAGCACACATTCCTGCTCTCTTCCTGCACTAGAGCACTATGTGCTGTCTAGTGCCAATGCAGGCACCCTAAAGCATTGGTGCCTGTGGTACTGACGGGATTATTGTTGTGGAAGAAGGGACACCTTCCTGAATGAAAACAATCCTCAGAGGCATTTTCCTCTTTCCATGTGTGCTGCAGAGTGCAGCACACATAGATGCAGCACACATAGAAAGAAGAAATAATCAGGAGAAATAAAGATATTTCTCCTTGTTATGCCTCTGTTGGGATGGTGTAGCATTTCAACGCATTCCCAGGTTTACTAGTCTTAGAAAATCTGGAATGCGCCAAGAAACATTGGTGGATTCTTGGGATCCCCAAGCCCCACCCTCGAAATGCATTCCCAGCGCAGAGAGCGGCAAGGCAGCGATTTACTAAAGTCATACAGATCCACGCAAGGTGGCTTTGCCTGGCTTAGTAAATCTGACTTAAGTGCTTGTGTCATCTAGTGTTATGCAACAGGGACAAAAGCTCTTGGAAAATCTGGGCCCAAGAAAATAACACTGCCCCTCCCTTATACTCTTCCAGACCTATCTCAGGAGATGTTTTTCTTCTCTCTTTCTTCGTATTCCCCTCCCATCTCCATCAGTGAGAGGATGCATCACGTTTCTCTTCTTTTTGATCAATGATACACGTTTGAATCGGGGACCTGGGTCTTACAAACATGTCATGGCTAGTTATCTACCTTTTCTAGCCCCAGGTCCAGTTGTAATGCTGGGCTTCCCACCTTTTTTTTCTAGTAGTCCTCTCTTTTAGATCACAAGATCACTAAGCTGTTAGAAATGTGGGCCATTTCTGCTAATTGACAGACTAGCATAGGAGGTTACCAGCTGTTGGGTTCACCAGGTTTGCCCCCTGAAGATCGAAACCAGAACATTAAGTTAGGAAAATATTGAGTACAACATATCAAATCCAAAAAAATGGAAGGTAAGTAAGTATTGATTTACTATATCTAACTCCACATATACACACCATGATGATATATGTCTTCAAGGTACGTCGATGTGTAGTTGGGATAGTAATCTATATTTCCTCTATATGCACATACCTTCCAATCTTTTTGTTTTCGATATTTTGTTCATGATATTCTTGTACCACAATATTCATAATGGAGCAGCGTGATTTAAGCTCCACCCTATTACGTCCTGTATATACATTTGTGCACTTACATACGCCATTTATATTTAATGTGTGATTTAAATTCATTAACGTCTGTTGTACCTATTAAACAACTTAACTTCATAAAACCATTGTATTCATTGAGAGTTCATGCAAGAATGTATTCGGTTGATCAACATATTGATGTAATTATGTTCATTGCATATTTATATTTAATAATGATTGCTTCCTTTCATTGATGTATAATGCTGAAAGATGCATCCATTTTAATTTTTGAGTTAACTTAGCCTGATATTGGGCCCTAGCTGTAATTGTTTGCTTCAAATTGTCAGCATGCTGTTCTCTTTACTCTGCGGGTGTGTTATCATGTTTCTTGTTAGTTAGGGAAATGCTTATTGTGTATATTAAACTGCTGCTAGTGATGCCTGGGAGTATAAAGTTGGCAACAATTGGGAGGAACCGATGATGAGAGAAGGCCTTCTGTCCACGGTGTACCAGGAGGAAGCAACATTCAAGTATAACAGCTGCATACCTAATTATTTGGAGATGGGAACTTTGGGAGTATGTTGAATCACCTCAAAAGAGGTTACCTGATTGACTCAGCAGTGGGAATGAGATATAGATGTGCTAGGAGGTATCAACTGTATTGTTATTTGGTGATCCATAGCTAGTTAAGCATATTCCATCCTGACTTGCCGGGGGAACAGATATCTCTATCTTTGCTGGGCTTCTGTGAGTGTCAGCTTTATGCTGAACACTCTTTCCATTTTTCCTTTCGACTTCTCTTGAAGTTCAAACATATGCTGACACCTTCTATTCTCTCCTGAAGAAAAACTTAATAAACTGGCTAATTTTGGTATCCTTACCTTATTGCTATACCTTTTGAATGTATTACTGATTTGCATATATACTGGTTGGATTAAATATTCTAAAATAAACCTTTATGGTTGCAATTCTTGATTCTTGGTCTATATTTGGTGTCATATGGGCTTCACAGAATTACAATTGTATTTCTGATGTTGGATCCCTCACTTCACTTCAAGTCAACTAACAAAGGTTCATATTGCCAATGGGGAAATATATTTGATGATTTTACTAGAGACTGGGGTTCAGATATCCATGCTTTTTCAAGTGGTACCTGTCAGATGGTTAGTCACTGAGGGTAGGGAGCTCAATCAATCAATTAATCAATCAATTAATCAGGATTTACAAAGTACGGCTAATCACCTGATATGGTATCCAGGCACTTAAATACTTTTGGATGAAGTCTAGAATTGCCTAGTCAAAACCCTTAAAGTCCATGTTCCAGTGTGGGGGATTGACAGTGTTCCAGTGGTCCGAAAGGAGTTGCAATAGCTGAGAAGAGTATTAATAGTGTGGCGGGTGGCAACGGTGTATGTTGAGCGTGCGGTATTGTGTTGCAGTTTTGTGTTACGTGTGATGGTGTTTGAGTTGTTATGTAAATATAGATGCCCTTAAAGTTGGGCATTTGAAGTTGTCAGGGTGATTTCCCACTGGCTGAGATTTCATCTATGTGTGCGTGAATAGGTCGGAAAGTGTTACTCCAGACTGTTTGTTGTGTGATTCAATACTTCAAATTCTTATATTAAACAAAACAAAGTTTTGGTTATTGGGCCTGTTTAGTGTTTCGAGAGGTTGCGTTTGGTAAGATTTTTAAAGAGGGAGAACTGCTGCAAAGAGTAAGAGTTGCTTCACAGGATGCTGGCTAGGGTTAGACGGTCATTGCAGGTGCTGTTCTGCTATTGGTTGTCACGTAATTGAGAGCAGCACTGCGATAGGTCAAAGCAGTAGGTGATGCTCTGAGAATGGTTATTGGTGCCGGATAATAGTTGCATCAGGACTCACTCCTATAGAGGAGCCTTCCCTGATACCTTAGAATTTTCCTGTGTCCATTCGGTATTCACCATTGCATGTATCAAGCAGTAGCCCCAGAGGGAGTATAATATTTAATACCCCAGATACCAAAATGGTGCCTGTTGGACAGGCCCCATGAAGGGCCGCTCTCCCCCGGCCCAACCAGGCCCGAACCAGCCACGCAAGTACCACACACCACCATTGCACGTCCACCGTCCCCGCAGGGACCCCTACACTCGAACCTGTTGACCGCGTAGGCCGACCCACTACCGGCCTGCGCGCCCATCCTGGGCGCCATCTTGGACACTCCACCACGAGGCCGCCTGGCCCCCGATCGACCTCAACCCTGGGCCTGGCCAGGCCTCAGACATTCCGGCACCAACATCCACCCAGGAGGTGAGCGGGCTACTTGGTCAGTCAATGGGAGCAAGAGGTGTCGATGGCTCTCCCCCGCCAAGTGCCACTCGCCCATCGCCTCTCCGGGCGCTGGCTCCACCCCCCTGCTGGGTGTCTGAACCCCCTCATCCCGGACCTCCCGACCTCCAAGTGCGAGGGTCCGGACATCAAAGCACACCAGCCCTATAACTGGGGCAGCTCCAGAGCAGGACGGGAGTTGTATCTTGGAGTCGAGAGACGCAAAGAAGAACTCATCCTTGACGGACTACTGGCGCTGCCGTAGCTCTGTCTTGTGCACCCTCGTCTTGCCTGCTGGCGCTGCCGCGGCTTTGGGAACCACCCTATCCTTCACAATCGTCGGGACCTGCTGGCGTGGCCGCGGACCGTTTGTAACCACCACCTCCATCGGGACCTGCTGGCTCTGCCGCGGACCGTCGTCTTCCTTCATCCATCTCGGGACCTGCTGGCTCCGCCGCGGCCCGTTCATCTACACCACCAAGCTCGAGGATTGAGAGCTATTTCCATCCTTTTGGTAACAAGACTGTCCCGCTACCCTTTTCCCAAACAGAGACCAGAATAGAGGGGACCCCTGAGTCCAGACCTCCTTGTACCATTCTACCGTACTTGAAGAATTGCCTATAAAATATCGTTGAACTTTATCATTGTGTGGTGTCCGTCTGTGGGGGGGAAGTTACTTGTCTGTACGATTCACTGGAGACGGCTCTCCCCGGAGACCTCTCCCCTTATCCTCGGCCGACCCTCCCGGTCCGTCTAACATTGGTGGCCAGCGACGGGATCCGAATCACCGCATAAACCGTACAGAGAGTAGCTCACCCCACGGCGAATCACGATGTCAACTAAAGACAGCGGATCAACGGAGAAATTCCAGATGGAGAAATTGGACGAGTACAGCCATCGTGAACTTAAACAGTTCTGTATCGAATTAGGTATCGCTACCACCGGACTAAATACCAAAGATGACTTTAAGCAGGCCCTGGAATCTTGGGCAGAAACCGGGGCTGCCGGAACCCCCGATCAAGACATCGCAGCAAAAACCCCCATGGCCCCTGAAGAACGAAGAACGGGTCTCTCGCCAGACGAGATCCAGGAACGAGAAAGAACCCGACTACACGAGCTGGAAATGGCCCGGCTCAAAATGGACGTTGAACTAAAGTTGGCCGAACAGAAAATCAACTTAGAGCACCTGCGTCTCCGAGAAGAAAGAGAGGAGAAACAGAGACAAAGGGAGCTCGAGGAAAAGAAACTGGCATATGAACATGAGCGGAAATTAGCTGAAATCGACCTACGCAAACAGAATAAAGAAACAGGGGTGCCCGAGCAACCCCACACTCCAGGGGCAACAGAGAAGAAGGTACACATCCCCAAGGATGTCGTTCGAGAATACTTCCGAGAGGACGACATCCAGCAATGGTTTAAGGCCTATGAAATCGCTATGACTGCACACCGGATCGATAGAAGCGATTGGGGGGCCGGTCTGTGGGGGAGATTCCTCAATGAGGGCCGCGACGCCCTGCTGCAACTCCCGGACCAGCAGATGACCTCCTATGACCATATGAAAGCTGCACTCCTCACCCGCTATGGCCTCACACCCGAGATGTACCGTCAGAGGTTCCGAGACTGCACCCGCATCCCAGGTACAACTTGGGTGGACTATGTCAATTACTTTAGCCGAGCCTTCGAGGGCTGGATCAAAGGAAGCAAGGTCACAACCTACGAACAACTGTTCAATCTTATGGTATGGGAGCATCTGTCGAACAATTGCTTCATTGAACTTCGCCAGCACCTCCTCGACAGCAAGTTAACGGATCCCCGGCAGCTCGCAGCCGAAGCAGACCGGTGGGAGATCACCAGAGTGAGTCGAAATGGGTCCTGCGAACAGAACCGGAACAACAATGGTCAGCACCGTCCCCGAGGAGGTGGAGGCCAAGGACGCGGAAGAAGCAACGCTCCGGTCACCCCCACTACCAGCACCACCCCCCCGGCCAACCGGGGCAGCACCCCAGCGCGACCGGGACATCGAGCCAATGTTACCTGCCATCGATGTCAACGAGTCGGACACTATGCAAACGACCCAAACTGCCCCCAGTACCAGAGCCCAAGACCCCGCCAAGTAGCCGCTGCCGCTCTGGGGGAGGAACAGATCTCAGAGGAACAAGAAGAATATGAACAGGAACACCAAGAATGGGAGCCAGCCGCCATGGCTCTCGCCTGCCTAGGGGGGAGAGACATGGTCCCGCGGGTCCCCCTACCCGCTAATACCCAGAAGTACAGCCAATGGGTGGGCATCAATGGACGCCGGGCTGAAGCCCTTCGTGACACTGGGGCCAGTGTAACAGCCGTCCGCTGTCACCTGGTGACCCCCGAACAATACTTACCAAACATTCTCTGCCCTGTACGTTCAGCCGATAACTCAGAAAGTCTGTGTCGGATGGCCTGCGTCCCCTTCAAATGGGGAGGGGTCTCCGGCATGTTGAAGGTGACGGTCCGAGATGATGCCCCCGTAGACTGCCTCCTGGGTAATGACCTGGAAAGCTCTCCATGGGCAGCAGTCGAACGGAAAGAGCACCTGGGGATGCTGGGCGTCCCGGACTGGGCGTGCGTCACCACCCGGTCCATGACCGCCCGTGCCAACACCCGCCCAGAGGAACTCGAATGGCCGGCGCCACCGCCTCCGGTCGCCCCCGCCGAAACCACCGACCGTGACGTCCCCCCCGAACCAGCTCAACCTCCAGACCTCGCTAACCTCGACCAGTGGCCTCAAGAGGGGGGGCCCACGCAAGAACAATTTCGCCAAGAACAAAAGACCTGTCCCTCCCTCGAGGGACTCCGCCAGCAAGCGCTAGCCCAAAGCGCAGGGGATACCTCCGGAACTCACTGGGTCTACTGGGACAATGATCTGCTGTACAGTGAGCAAAGAATCGCGGAGCTGGGGGCCAGCCGAGTCCTAGTGGTACCCCTCCGTTTTAGAGACTTTCTGCTAAACCTGGCCCACGATGTCCCCCTGGCAGGACACTTGGGTCAAGACAAAACCTATAGCCGCCTGGTGACCCACTTCTTCTGGCCCAAAATGAGGGACAATGTACACCAGCATTGCCGATCTTGCCCCACGTGCCAAGCCAGTGGGAAGAGCGGCCGCAAACTGAAAGCCCCCCTGCAACCTTTTCCCGTGGTCACCACCCCGTTCGAGAGGGTCGGAATCGATATCGTAGGGCCCCTGGACCCGCGCACAAAACAAGGCCATCGATTCATCCTGGTGCTAGTGGACCACGCCACCCGCTACCCGGAGGCTGTTCCCCTGCGGACTGTGACAGCCCCGGTAGTCGGCCGGGCTCTGATGGGGATCTTCTCCCGGGTGGGCTTCCCCCGGGAGGTCGTCAGTGACAGAGGCACGAACTTTATTTCGAAATATATGAAATCTCTCTGGCAACAGTGCGGGGTTACCTACCGGTTCACGACCCCCTATCACCCTCAAGGAAACGGACTCGTTGAGCGGTTCAACCGCACGCTCAAAGGGATGATCGGGGGGTTGGAGGAGCCCCTCCGTCGCCAGTGGGATGTGCTGCTGCCGTGCCTCCTCTTCGCATATCGAGAGGTTCCCCAGAAGTCCCTGGGCTTCAGCCCATTTGAACTACTATATGGACACCCCGTGCGCGGGCCGCTCAGCCTAGTTAAGGAAGGCTGGGAGATGCCCCCTCTAAAGAACCCACCAGATGTTTTCCGCTACCTCCTGACACTCCGCAACCAGACCCGGCGATTCCGAGAACTAGCAAAAGCCAACCTAGAGGCCAGTCAGGAGGACATGAAAAGGTGGTATGACCGGAATGCCTCCTCCATCGAATTTGAACCTGGGCAACAGGTATGGGTGATGTCCCCCACCGAACCCTGCGCCCTACAAGACAAGTGGACAGGGCCCTTCAAAGTGGTCGAGCGCAAGGGTCCGGCTACCTATCTCATCGACTTGGAATCTTCCCGGAACCCCCTCCGGGTCCTCCACGCTAACAGACTGAAACCGCACTTTGTACGGACAGAGCTCAGCCTCCTGATGGCCACAGACAATGGGGCTGAAGAGGACTCCGAGCCCCTCCCGGACCTCCTACGAACGCGGGAGAAAGACGGTTCCGTAGATGGGGTCCGACTCTCAGAGGCCCTCACCCGAGAGCAACACCAGGAGTGCCAAGTTCTCCTGTCACAATTCGCCAGCCTGTTCTCCCTCACCCCAGGTGTCACTTCCTGGTGTACGCACGATGTGGACACGGGGGACAGCCCCCCTATCCGCCACCGGGCCTACCGCGTGCCAGATCGGGTACGGGCCTGCATCCAGGAGGAAGTAGCCAAAATGCTCACGCTCGGGGTCATCGAGCCCTCAGACAGCCCCTGGGCCAGCCCTGTAGTACTGGTCCCCAAAGCAGCTGCCCCCGGCACCACACCAGAACTCCGGTTCTGCGTCGACTACCGGGGCTTGAATGCGGTCACCAGGACAGACGCACATCCCATCCCCCGGGCAGATGAACTAATCGACCGCATGGGAGCTGCCCGCTACCTCAGTATCTTCGACCTGACGGCGGGCTACTGGCAAATCGGCCTCACACCCCGGGCACAAGAACGTTCTGCCTTTTCCACTCCCGATGGCCATTACCATTTCACAGTCATGCCCTTCGGCATGAAGAATGCCCCAGCAACGTTCCAACGGCTCGTCAATCAGGTCCTGGCGGGGCTCGAAGGATTCAGCGCCGCCTACTTAGACGACATCGCTGTATACAGCAACCAGTGGTCCGAGCACCTCCACCACCTCCGAGCAGTGCTGCACGCCCTTCAGCAAGCTGGCCTCACGATCAAGGCCAGCAAATGTCAAATTGGGCAAGGGTCTGTAACCTACCTCGGGCACCAGGTGGGAAGCGGCCTGGTGGCCCCTCTGCAGCTAAAAATTGCCGCCATCCAGTCCTGGCAGCCCCCCACTACCCAGACCGAGGTACGAGCCTTCCTGGGCCTCACGGGCTATTACCGAAGGTTCGTGAAAGACTATGGTACTATCGTGAGGCCCCTCACAGAGCTCACGTCAAAAAATCAGCCCCAGAAAGTCAACTGGACCCCAGAGTGTCAAGCTGCATTTGAACAATTGAAAGCCGCCATGTGCTCCGCCCCTGTGCTCCAGGCCCCCGACTACAGCCGGGAGTTCATCGTTCAGACGGATGCCTCCGACCATGGCATTGGGGCAGTCCTGTCTCAAGTGAACACCGAAGGCCATGACCAGCCGGTGGCCTTCATCAGCCGGCGACTCCTACCACGGGAACAACGCTGGAGCACCATAGAGAGGGAGGCCTTCGCGGTGGTATGGGCCCTCAAGAAGCTCCGGCCCTACCTTTTTGGCACACCCTTTCGGGTACAGACCGACCACCGACCCCTGCAGTGGCTGATGCAGATGCGGGGGGAAAACCCGAAGTTACTACGCTGGTCCATCTCCCTACAAGGGATGGACTTCACAGTTGAACATCGGCCTGGGCCCGATCACGCCAACGCAGATGGCCTGTCCCGGTTCTTCCGCCTCGACGAGAAGAGTCCCCAAGAGAATGGGTAACTCTCCCCGCCTTCAGCTGGGGGGGACGCATGTTGGACAGGCCCCATGAAGGGCCGCTCTCCCCCGGCCCAACCAGGCCCGAACCAGCCACGCAAGTACCACACACCACCATTGCACGTCCACCGTCCCCGCAGGGACCCCTACACTCGAACCTGTTGACCGCGTAGGCCGACCCACTACCGGCCTGCGCGCCCATCCTGGGCGCCATCTTGGACACTCCACCACGAGGCCGCCTGGCCCCCGATCGACCTCAACCCTGGGCCTGGCCAGGCCTCAGACATTCCGGCACCAACATCCACCCAGGAGGTGAGCGGGCTACTTGGTCAGTCAATGGGAGCAAGAGGTGTCGATGGCTCTCCCCCGCCAAGTGCCACTCGCCCATCGCCTCTCCGGGCGCTGGCTCCACCCCCCTGCTGGGTGTCTGAACCCCCTCATCCCGGACCTCCCGACCTCCAAGTGCGAGGGTCCGGACATCAAAGCACACCAGCCCTATAACTGGGGCAGCTCCAGAGCAGGACGGGAGTTGTATCTTGGAGTCGAGAGACGCAAAGAAGAACTCATCCTTGACGGACTACTGGCGCTGCCGTAGCTCTGTCTTGTGCACCCTCGTCTTGCCTGCTGGCGCTGCCGCGGCTTTGGGAACCACCCTATCCTTCACAATCGTCGGGACCTGCTGGCGTGGCCGCGGACCGTTTGTAACCACCACCTCCATCGGGACCTGCTGGCTCTGCCGCGGACCGTCGTCTTCCTTCATCCATCTCGGGACCTGCTGGCTCCGCCGCGGCCCGTTCATCTACACCACCAAGCTCGAGGATTGAGAGCTATTTCCATCCTTTTGGTAACAAGACTGTCCCGCTACCCTTTTCCCAAACAGAGACCAGAATAGAGGGGACCCCTGAGTCCAGACCTCCTTGTACCATTCTACCGTACTTGAAGAATTGCCTATAAAATATCGTTGAACTTTATCATTGTGTGGTGTCCGTCTGTGGGGGGGAAGTTACTTGTCTGTACGATTCACTGGAGACGGCTCTCCCCGGAGACCTCTCCCCTTATCCTCGGCCGACCCTCCCGGTCCGTCTAACAGTGCCGGTTTGCAGGAAAAAGAATACTTGGTTTGATTCTTTAATAGTTGCTGGAGCTTGTGAAATTTTGTGAAATTTTGTGAAATTTCGGAATCGAGAAAGGAAATCCAGCTCCCAGAGAAAGAAAAACCCATGGATATAGTTAGGTTGAGGTTGGACTTGGAAAAGTTGATATCAGGCAATCTTGATTTCTTCACATAGACACCTATCAAGAGAATGAACTTGTATATCTGTGGAAAGATATTGCATCAAGTGCAGGTCATGCCCATGACAAGCTTTCAGAATTAACCCTAGTTTATCACGTAGATCTAAAAAAGATTAACCCTTATAGAAGAGTGTGTGTCGATTATGGAGCCATTATAATGATGGGGGGGTCAGGGTTCAAACTGCCGATCAGGGAACTGTTTGTCAGTATACAGAAGTGGAGTGAGTTTAACAAGTGGGAAGGCAGATAGGCTAAAAAGAAAGACCAGAAGAAATCAAAGGTATCATCTACTACAGGAAGGAAGGGAGAACCCCCACCGCTTACCCCAGTCAAGGAGAGAACACAGAATTTTCTGGTCACAGGATTGCCAGGTGAAGGATATGTCCATGTACCTTGGTGTCGAAGTGATTTTTCTGCATTTACAAATGACTTTCCTAAATTGAGTGAAAATCCATTATGGTGGTACAGGTACACCCAGCTGAATAGGTTTGTTAACATTTCACAAGTGTAATGAGTGGAATTTAGTACTCTTTTTGACTCAATTGACTCAATTCCACTCATTACTGGTGCCCAGTGATTTGTGGACTAATTGTAAATAGCTGTTCATTGGTCAGAGAAAGAACTCCCTAGAAATTTGATATCCCGTACACCCTCGCCTGAGGCGATGAAAAAGTATAGACAAATAATTATGCTTTTAAGCGGAAAAGTACCTGAGAAGGATATTGATTGGGTAAAGATCAATTGGACCACCCAAGAACCCAAAGAAATTGTGCATGCTTTTTACAAGAGATTGCTTCAGGTGTTCAAGCAGCCTAGCAGAATGGAAAATCTCGAAAGTAGAGATATCGAAAACTTTGTGTCCGGTTTTGTGATGGGATTGAAGCCCGAGATTAGTCTGATGATTCAGCAGCATTTGTTTTGTTGGTTGATGAGATCCCGAGGTATGCAACATATCATTGTGATGAATTGGACATGGAGCAGAAGCCATTAAAAGAAAGGTTCATGCTGGCCCAAATGAAGGCAGCACAAAGGGGAAGCCAAATTCAGTCATATGTAGGGAACTTGAACAGAATGCAAGAAGTTGCTTTTCAACAGGGAGGATTAATGATGCAAGGTGGAAATGGTGTTTCACAGAGTAGAAGTCATGGTGTTACCATTGTCCCGGTTCCTGGCATTGATATAACAATGCTGAAGAGACCTAATCCTTGTCATTACAGTAACTAGTTGGGGCACTGAAGGTCTGGGTGCCATCTGAATCCCAATAGGGGAATGAATGAAGATCAAGTTCTGAATTTGGGGTTTGTACAGCCTCAAGAGAGTAACTCCATGCAGCTGCTGAATGTGTGCCAATGCAGAGACCACAAGATCATAACATGCCACAGGTTCCAGTAATGCCAGTACCTCAAGCCCCTATGCTCAGCAGAATATGAATGGCCCTGTGAGATTGCTTCACGGAGAGGAACGCTTTGGTGTAAAGGGACTGGCTTAACATAAAAGGACCGGCTTAGCGCTTCAGCGCCACTGCTTGCCGCACCCGCTTCGTGGGTGCCGCTGCGCCGTGAAAGACTTCCCTACCTGGGCTGGTGGTGCTGGGCGGGTGGTGCTGAGCGGCTGCATCTACCAATCGGAGACGCCTGGGTGTGCTGTGAGGCGCGAGGAGCAGCGGAGCAGGGACTCAATCTCCCAAGAGTCCCTGCTTGATTTCCATCACCTGGTCCAGCGCTAACAGCGAGACCCGCCCACTGGCGCCTGCATGAGTCAAAAACCCCTCGCCATCTCGCTCACCTTGGGACACCCTGTGAGATTGCTTCACGGAGAGGAACGCTTTGGTGTAAAGGGACTGGCTTAACGTAAAAGGAGCGGCTTAGCGCTTCAGCGCCAATTCTTGCCCGCTGCGTCGTGAAAGACTTCCCTACCTGGGCTGGTGGTGCTGGGCGGCTGCATCTACCAATCGGAGACGCCTGGGTGTGCTGTGAGGCGCGAGGAGCAGCGGAGCAGGGACTCAATCTCCCAAGAGTCCCTGCTTGATTTCCATCACCTGGTCCAGCGCTAACAGCGAGACCCGCCCACTGGCGCCTGCTCGCCCTACATATTGACTATCGACCGCCGCTGCGTGGGAGCGCCGGGCAAAGCCCGTGCAAAGGGCTGGCCCTCTTAGGCCCTCAGAGGCCGAAGGCGGCCGGGCTGGGCCCATTCCCTTCCATCTGCAGTTTTACGTCCACGATCACATAAAGACTCCCATTACAAACCACTGAGTAAGCAGACCCCCCTTAAAAAACAGTAAATGGTTCCTTGGACTAAAATGTTTTACCAGACATTGGTTTGATATCACTGTAAGAGTTGAAGTGTATCTTAAGAAAGGCCTTCCTAGCCACCACTGACTGTCAAAATGTCGTCTCTCCAAAAAGGAAAAACCACATTTGCCTGGAGGAACCAATCGAGGTACATTCGATAATTACATTTTTAGGGTTGGCAACGACACTGACAGGGAAACTGTGCTTGCAGAGCGACGTGCCGAGAGACGCCGCTCAGTGGAGCTTATCAAGAACAAGCGTTCGTCTTTGGGCACGTTGCAGCTAGCTATTTCCCCTGTCCCGAGTCTCATCTGTAGTATCAAAATTTTCCCTCATTGACCAAATTATTTACATACAGAAATTGTTTCACATCATTTCATTGTTCAATTCAAAAAGTACACTTTATAAACACAGCATTTTATCTCAAAGGTTCATTTTTATTTGTATCAAAAAGTTCTTGATTATTTTTTATTTTTTATATATTTCATTTCTTTTTTCTAAATTCAGTCCATTTAACACGTGACAAGCAGTAGACATCAGTTCTACAATGCATATGTTCATCGATACATATATTTCTCTGCTAGTTTGTACTATTTCTAAAACAATTACATAAAAAACACACCTAATATCATTAAGTCCCCCTAGATCACTTCTTTTCACAGTCTCATCTGTGAAAAGGAGGGCTGTCCTGCACCCCCGATGACACTATCCCATTACTTTTTAGATCCCCTATACTAGGTGAACTTAGTCACTCGACAATAAACGACTTAACTCCCTCTTCTAACCCGATCCCAGAGGTCGAAGTACTGTTAGATACTCCACTACCGAAAACTAAGCCAATTCAAAAAGTGAAAGAGACCCATAAATCCACTCCAGCCTTAGGTCCGCCTCCGAAAAAAAGAAGAAAGAGGGGCAGTGGTCAAAATAAAAATAGAAATAAGACCACCCATTCTAATTTTGGGAACGCCAAAAGCTCTGTAGACAATTCATCATTAACATCTGTAGCAGTTACTTCACCACACGTACCATTAAAAGACTCATCCTCCACCGACCTAGTGGGCAATATGGAACATTTAATTAGATCTCTCGTACTGCCACTAGCACAGAGGCTGGAAATGATAGCCCTGCAATTGGGAAATCTGGAACAAGTCATAGGGGAAATTAAAGAGGCCACTAAGGACCTACAAAAGCTTACACCTGCTCCCCTAGTACCTGTCCCAGTCCCAAAAATTACAAATCAAACAGAAACAAAAACCGCTAATCCACTAAAAATAAAAGCGACAAAAATAATCCCCCCTAAAACAACAGAGCCAAATATAAATATAAAACGGAAAGACAAGGAGGCTTTAGTAAGTGGGAAATTGTCCCATCCTCGTAGTGCTTCAAAAGTATCAATAGCGAAAGATCAAGAAAAGGCTGTGAGGGAAATTCCACCTAAAAGGCTCACAGTGGAATTGCCACCGGAAGCAGTTCCATACGTGGTGGTTCTTACTGGTGTGCCACCCTTAGAGGAGGGGAGCACAGAAGCGGAATACCAACTAAGGAATAAAGTCATATTTTGGTTAAAACAGAATCGCCCACTCCCTCCAAATATAAATGGCAATATTCTGTATGTCAGACGTCTTCCCTGGTTAGGACAAAGGAAAAAAGACGTAAAGGGAGATATAAGAGTAATACATTTTAGAGACGAAAGAGCTGTTGGTCACATTATTAACTGGATTCCTCAAAATGACAGTAATGTTATTACTACACGTGATTTGACATATTTTTATCCCAGAGGTACAATGGACCCGGTTAGCAATGTTAAGCCCCTGTTCCATCCCCAGAGAAATTATATAGAGCCCCCCTTTCGAAACCAGAATGACTGGTTCAGACATCCACCCTTAAATCTAGAAGGCTGTCCCAGGTCCTCTTCCCATCAGCAATTTAACTATCCCATTCCAGTATACAACCGTTATGACGTTTTCTCAGGCATGGAGGGAGTTGATTGACTTGATACTGGGACTTTATCTAATAATACTTTTGACAGTCCACAAAAGGCCCCAATTACGACCATAGAACAACATTTACCTAATGGCATCTCATTCACCCAATGTCCAAAGCAAACCTGTTCGCAGGATGAAGTGATTGATCCTGCGACCCTGATCGCGGGTCAAAACCATGCTTCCGTAGTTTCCACCTCTGATCAGGCCCGAAACCCTAAAATCAGTAATAAATTGACACTGGACAATGGGGGATATAAAGGGGCTGAGAAAAAACATTGCGTCTCAGTTCTATTTTGGAATGTGGCGGGGCAGTGGGCTAAAGTGACTAACGATAAATGGGTAGACTTTATTCCTAAATTTGATATCATAGCACTACAGGAGACCTGGGCATGCGATGTGATACATATAGAGGCATTTAAGACTTATTTCTCACCTGCCCAACCCTCTACTTCAGGTAGAGCGAAAGGAGGTTTAACAATTTACGTTGCAAACCTCCTCAATACAACTAAAGTTGTGCCTATTAAATTAGATCCAAATTTCCAGATCTTAAGGCTATGCTTCAATAACAAGGATAATTTCCTTGTAGTAAACTTTTATAACAACCTGACAGATCTTGAAGCACTGAATGTGGGATCTTTGATTCGCTCTATATCACTAGATTGTAAGAGAAGGGTTGTCAAGGAGGAGACAATTATTTGGGGGGGGGACTTCAACCTGGGTCCATGTATTTCCGAAGGAAATTACATTGGAGGTATCCTAGATGAAGCCAGCAACCCAATTACACACTTCAGGCATTCTACCTTAGGTAACCTCCTTAACGAAATAATGTTTGAATTAGATTTAGTTGTAGCAAATAATTTTAACAAGGTAGGCTTGTCTCTCATTCCAACGTTTTCATGGGAGGGGACACCAAACAGTTATAGATTATATCTTGGTCTCAAATGGCGAAATGGCGGTAGAAGCAGTGTTCACCTCACATAAAATTGCACTAAGTGATCACACCCCAATTAGCATCTCCATGCCATTGTCCCAGAACCCAAGGAGCGGTTACAGTTCCATTTTAGCACAAAACAACTTGGCCTTAAATAGAATAAATGGTTATGCTCTGAAATGGGGGAATATAGACCCCACAGAAATAACAAAGCAAGTGGTAGTAAGGGCTTTCCCCTACCTTACAAAATGTCTTAGCTTGGATGTAACAGATCAAGAAATCATCACCAACTTTGAGGCAGTTATAAAAGTAATTAATGAGGCCTTGTGGATCGAAGCAAAACAAAAATCCAAACAGAAAAAGGGTTTGTTTAACCATGCTTGCACGGTAGCCTACTCTAATTTAAAAAGTGCCCTGAGGAAATCAGTTAGGATCCCACAAGAGGTAAAATATCTACGGAAGAAATACAACTCAGCACTCAAAAATAGGAAAAGGGAATTAAAAAACCAACTTTGGGACCAAATGCACGAAAGCTGCATTTACAAGAATTCGGCTGCTTTCTGGTGAAAAGTTCACCAAAATATATGCATACAAGATTGAAGTATGTCTAAGACCCTTAAGAAACACCCCATCCATCAGCTACCAGCGAGTAACTGGTTTCCAGGGAACATCAGCAAGCATAGCATTCTAAGTACTACAGAACCTTATGACATGAAGATGGAGAAGACACTACACATCTTCCTTCTTATAACAAAGCATTAACTCACAAAAAGCATGAGAGAAAAACAAGAAAAAGAAACAATGCAGAAAGAAATCAAATTAAAACATGTTACACTTAAAATCACATCTTTAACTTACATAGTCCTTGAGATATATTGGCATTTTCCTAACACGAGTAGAATCCTTTTTACAGCAAACATTTGATTCATTAGGATCAGTAGACCTACTTTCAACGGGAACACAATTAAAAGCATTTTCATTGACAACAACCACACGATTACCATTCCAGATCTTCCCATTCTCCAATTTAACAGAATTTTTAAAACATTTCACTACCCGCATGGGAGTAGAATACTTTGACCAGGACATAGCCCCAACTGGAGCTTTCACACGAACCAAATCACCAACTACCACTACACTTTCCTTTACCCTTTTCCTGGAATCATAGGAAACTTTATTTTTAATCTGCATTTTTTCTTCTCTTTCTTTCCAAGCATCATAATTTTTATCCTTTAGTCCTTTACCCCAAAACATCCAACCAGGAGACAGACTAGTATTGGGATTTCAACCCTTAAATAATTCAAAAGGGCTTCTCTTAGTTGTAGTTTGTGGAGAAAATCTATGAGCCAAAATACATTTCTGCAATTCTTCTTTCCAATTCAAGGAATTCACCCTTGAGAGTTGAATATTTTCCCTTATAACTCTATTGAATCTTTCTATTACGCCATTAGATTCTGGGTGATATACCGACGTTCTTTCATGTTTTATCCCACATGACAACATGAATTCATTCATCATATTTGAACAAAATTGGGGTCCATTATCTGTTAAAATTGACGTAGGAAATCCTTCCCTTCTGAAAACATCTTTAAGAAAAGAAATCACACAAAAAGATGTGACCTCTGACACAGAAGAAACTTCAACCCATCTAGAGTAAAGATCTATTAAAACAATCAAATAAGGAGTTCTCTGTTCACCTGAAAGGGGACCTACAATATCGATAGCAATATCCTCCCAAGGACCAGTAGGTAAATTCCTGCAAACCATAGGTGCTGTCCTTGGAAACAAAATGTTATCACTTACTTTACAATGTACACATTCCCTCACTTCCCTTTCTATTTCCAAATCCATTCCAGGCCACCAGAAAGAACTGGGAATTCTTTCCTTAGTTTTTACAATTCCTAGATGACCTTGTGTGCCTCTTCAATTATTCTTTTCCTCAAAGTGATAGGAGGAATTAATTTTGAACCTCTTAACAAAACATCATTTTCAACAGACAATTCATTAAATAAGGAGTGCCAAACTTTATCAAAAGTTTTATCAAGAACTGAATTATCTTGAATCAAATTATTTATCTTAAAAATCACCTCATCTTTCCCACATTCTTCCAACCACTCCTCCTCAAGTATAACACCAGATGTAATTTCACACACATTCACCTCATCCTGACAGACCTCATCTTCTTCAGATACACCATTTGCATCTCCAACCAACCTTGAAAGACAGTCCGCAGACACATTTTCCACTCCAGGTATATAATTTACACTAAAGTTGAATTCCTGTAGTCCAATCACCCATTTCCTTATGCGCGAAGATACACAATCCAAGCCTTTTGTCGTGAAAATCTCCTTTAAAGGTTTATGATTAGAGCAAACCTTGAATTCCTGACCCCATAAAAATTTCCTTTTTTTAAGAGTCCAGAATATGACCAAAGCTTCTTTTTCTATGACAGAATAGTTTAATTCTGCACCTCGCAAACTCCTAGAAGCACAGGCAATAAGTTTCTCATTTCCACCTCTATTCTGTTTCAAAATTGCACCAAGTCCTTTTGAACTGGCATCAGTTACAACAAACGTTTCTTCAAAAGGAATAAAAGCCTGTAAATTAGGAGCATTTTCTAAATCTTTCTTAATACCCTCAAATTCTTTCTGACAAAGCTCTGTCCAAACAAATTCTCTGTTCTTAACTATTAAAGCTCTCAAATTGTTAGATTTACTGGCTAAATCCTTTATAAATTTTGCATAATACTCAACCATGCCTAAAAATGAAACACTTTCCTCTTTATTTTTAGGACATTCCAAATTTCTAATAGTGTCCACCAAATCTATCTTTGGAGATATACCATAGGCAGAGATATTATGTCCCAAGTAATTTACACTTTTCACCGAAAATTTACATTTTCCAAATTTCAAAGTAAGACCTGCAGATTCTAGTCTCCTTAAACCCATTCTCAAAATCTTATCATGTTCTTCTTGACTTCTCCCATGAATCAACAGATCATCTTGATAACATTTTACTGACTTAACTCCTCTCAAAATAGAAGCCATAACCCTTTGAAAAACTGACGCAGCAGACACAAGACCAAACGGCATCCTTTTATATTTGTAAGAGCCCAAAGGCGTGATAAAAGCCGTCAACTCAATCTGATGATACGCCTGAGTTAAATCTAAAGTTGAAAATATTCTTGAATCACCTAGAGAAGTTAGAATCTCATCAATATTTGGTAGAGGAAATGTATCAACCACCACCTCCTTATTTAGCGATCTCAAATCACAACAGAGCCTAATTTCGCCATTGGGTTTGTTAGCGACAACAACTGGCGCCAACCATTCAGTTGCCTCAACTGCTTCAATAATATTTTGCTCAAGTAATTTTTTAATTTCCTCTTCAACTTTTCCTTGAACAGCGATAGGAATCTTCCTAACTTTTGCAATGACAGGAATTGCATTCTTCTTGATTTTAATGCAATGTTTGTACCCTTTTAAGCATCCTAACTCTTTTCTAAAAAGACGAGGAAACTCCTTAACAAAAGAATTCCCATCCGATTTTATTTCCTGAATCTGAATCTGTGGATTAGAATTGGGATTTAAAACCACTCCCAACATGCGCTGATGTGACCAACTGATCAAGCAATCACCAACCTTTGAGACATAAACTTTTCCAACAATCATGTTCTTTTCAATTTCAATCATAGCATTAAAATAACCTAACATACTTATTGGGAAACCACCATATCCTCCTGGATTAAGATCCATTCTAAAAAGCTTGTTATTCTTTTGAAAATACTTCTCATACATTTCCTTGGAAACAATTGTAATGGGGGAACAAGAATCAAACTTCATGTCAATTTCTATGCCTTCAACTTTCACTTTGCCAACAGGATGACCATCATTCACGCTCTCTTTAACCTGTCATATAACTTCTTTTATCTCTTTTCTAAACACTTTTTTTTTTTTTGATTTGCAAAATTTCACAAAATGCCCTTTTTCCCACAAGCATGGCAAACAAAGGTTAAAGCTGGACACGTTTTGGAATTTGCCTTATGTCTAGACTTTCCACACCTGAAACATGAAATTGCATTAAAAGAAGTATCTTCCTTGCTTGGTTCCTTAGGAACATTCTTTACCTCCTTTACCTGACAAACAATTTCTTTTACATCCTCAACTACAGTTTCAACTTTCATCTTGTCCCCTTTTAATTCATTTACACATTTTAAAATATGTTCAACCCTTTTTGCTATACTTACAACTTCTTCTAATGGCGGTTCATCCTTCAACCATAATTCCTCTCTGATCTTTTCCTCTCTACATTTCAGTACTAACTGATCCCTCAAACGTTCTTCATTCACCGCACCAAATTTACACGTTGAAGATAACTTTCGTAAGGCAGATAAATACTCTTCAATTGATTCATCTATCCCTTGTTCCCTTTTTCCGAAGTGATACTTTTCCATAATAGTACTAACACGAGGCAAATAAGGCTTATCCAACTTCAATAAACAAACTTCATACTCATCCAAACCCCTTTGTTCTTGTACAGACAAATCAGGCAACTTTTCTAATACTTCTTGACCTTCCCCCTCCTAAACAATGCGTTAAAAGAGAATACTTTCTTTCTGCACTTAGATTTGTCCCACATACACGTGCATAATGCGCAAACATTTTTTTCCACTTACTCCATTTTACCTTTGGTTCACCTGGATCAGGGAGAAAAAACGGTGGAGTAGTAACATTCTGCATCTTAAATTTTAAACAGATCTAAAATAAGCACTTTTCTTCTAAGAAATTGAAACTTTTCTATATCCTAAACTCTACTAAGCACTAAATATATTTTCTCTTCTTAAACTCAACTAAATTACTATGTTTTAATATAGCTTCATACACACAAAATTAAAAATAGTCTTTTCTTCAGAGTGTTTTTCCAAATGTTGATGTTTAAAATAACCTTCTTCTCGATAACTCCAAAATGTAAGTTTTCTTTTTTTTTCTTTTCTGACACGTTTGAAAACCCCCCGATCTGCTTCAAGAAACAGTGCACTCCTTTCTTCCGACTTCGCTTCAAAGAGCGCTTCTTCTACGTTCCTCCTCGCTTCATGCAATACCTCTTCCGCGTTTCACACGCCGAAGAAACTCTCGCCAGTACGCTCACACGCATTCTATTGCGTCATCATTCCTCACAGTCCCTCGCAGCTTGAAGATCGCCCGAACACAGCAAATGGCCCGAACACACCAACGGCTTCAATAAAGACAACCCTCCGCACATGAACACGCACAACTCTGAAAGACTTGGACAGTCCCATTTTGACTGCGCTGCGAGTGAGAAAGCACCAGGTATTTTACCCTTAATGATATTTTCAAAATTACGAACAGATCGTTTTTTGTTTTTTTTTAAATTGAAAGTTCGTTTCTTTCCTTCTCTCGTTTTATTTATATCTGACAGCCGCTGGAGAAGGATTTTCTTCTCAAGTTAATACAGCCGCTGGAGAAGAATTATATCAAACATTTTGTTCAGATTCAATTAAATCCGATTTCGAATTTCAAACACAAGCATAGCATTCTAAGTTCTACAGAACCTTATGACATGAAGATGGAGAAGACACTACATCTGGCAAGTGGTCAAATCCCCTTTTTTAACTGACAGCAACAAGCTCCCAAAAATAGAGGTAGCAATAGAAGAGAAAGACTGGGTTCAACACTTCTCTACGATCTTTTCTCTTAGTCCGGATTATCAAAACCCACAGGACCTCAGACCCAAGGATCCATCCAGTTCTTATCCTATTGACCTTCAGTTTACATCAATGCAAATTGCACAGGCTCTGAAAGTTAACAAAAATGGGAAGGCGCCAGGTCCTGATGGCGTCCCAATTGATCCGTTCAAAGCCCAAATGGACCTTTGGACCCCCCTTCTAACCAGAGTCCTGAATGCAACTTGCAACGTTGGTCTATTGGAATCTTGGTCGAGGTCTGTGTTAGTTCCCATATTTAAAAAAAGGGGACAGAGGGTCTGTCTCTTGTTATCGCCCAATCTCACTTTTAGACTCCCTTGGTAAAGTGGCTGGTCGAGTCATTTTAGAACTACTACAAGATTGGGCAAATGATGGCAGCATTATTTCAGACCTACAATACGGGTTTTGTCAAGGCTTAGGGACCATTGAGCAGGCCTTAAACCTCTCCCACCTGATTGATAAATATGTTTCCATTAAAGGCGGAGACCTGTATTTGGTCTATGTGGACTTATCGTCCGCGTTCGATTGTGTCTCCCACTCCAAACTTTGGTCTTTGTTGATCGACATGGGGGCACCATCGAACAAAGTAAAATTCCTGAGAGAACTTTACTCAAACGCCACAGCAAAAGTCCGCTATGGGACGGGGGGAGTTGACAGCGGAGTTTCCAGTAGAAAGAGGTTTGAGGCAAGGGTGTGTCCTGGCACCCTTCCTCTTTACTTTGTACACGAATGGGCTGGAAAGAGAGATGTTGAAGGGGTGCCAGGACCTTCCAATGGTGATAATTCGCCCAATTACCGCACTTCTCTATGCGGACGACACAGTCATCTTAGCCCGCACACCCCTCGAACTTCAAAAGAATCTGGATAGATATTCCACGTTTATGGCAGGTCTGGATTTGAAAATAAATATCAGTAAAACCTTTGTTATGAGGGTGGGATCATGTCGTAAAAACAAAATGAGGGGGACCTACCTCAACAAAGAAAAAATAGCGATTACTGATAAATACTCTTACTTGGGTGTAACAATAGACCACAAACTCTCTTGGATACCAGCCGTGGAAACACGTACACTGCTCTTCTTAAGAACCACAGCTGCCCTAACAAATTTCACCAGAAAGTTGGGAAAGAGAGCTCCCCCAGAAATTATTACGATATATAAAGCCAAATGTCTATCTGTGGCCCTGTATGGGGCTGGTCTTTGGGGTTTCGTTGCCCTTGATAGCATCCAAAGGGTAGAAAACTCTTTTTTAAGGTTTCTCCTTGGAGTGCCTGGTAGTTCGGGTACTTTTGCTTGTCATACTGAGCTAGGTCTTCCATATGTAACGGACCTAGCAAAAACGGAACCTTTGTTACTGTGGCATAGGATTTGGACTTCAGACAAGGCAACCTTTACCCAACCCATTCTATCTGACTGCATGAAAATGGATAACGCTAATAACTCAAGGTGGTTGCGGTATATAGCGAGGTTTTTCCATGATTTGGGGTGGGATCAATATTATTTAAACCCCTCCTTAATTCGCGAGGTACCGGGAAAGGCTTTAAAAAAGAAATGCTTGGCTCATCTGGAGGATTTGAGATTGATGAGTGAGATTACCAAACCTTCTGTTATCCATGCCTTGCTTATACAAGGGGTACCCACTATACAGCCGTACCTTACCTATAACACCACGAGTTATGAGCGTCATCTGCTAGTAAGGTTCAGAATGAATTCTTTTTATAGATTGGTTGCATTTCCCATTAGGAACAACTGGGCAAAAGTGCTTCCGCCCTGTCCTTGCGATGGTGTTTTGTCCCAATCCACTGCCCATATCCTTTTTTTCTGAGTTTTTTATCATAATCTCAGGAAAAAATGGCTTATACCTCTCCTAAGGAGCACTGGCCTTAGACAATATCGTCCAGCATTGCTTTTTTTACAATTACTACAGGGTGAGCGGCTGGTTTTCATAGTGGCTAGCTTTCTCAAATGTCTTGTTCGTCACTGCTTGACCTTAGATTGTACACTGTATAATATTTAAACCTGAAATTTAATACTGTAATAAGTAACGCTAAGTTTTTTATCTGAATTCAATTTATAGGTTGCCAATCGTCCAACATTTTTATTTTGTAAATATCGTATTTTAATGCTTATTTGATTGTATTTATTTATGAGTATATATATATATATATATATATATATGTTTATTCTCTCTTTTTGTATGCTTTTATGATTTGCAACCAAAATCGAAATAAAGCAAAAATTGAATTGAATTGAATTGAATTGAATGGCCCTAGATTCAGTTTTAACCAGGTTCCCATGTTTGACTCATTTGAGGGCTATGGCTCTGACCAGTCACAATAATGGTGCCTGAGAGGGTAGGAAAATTGCGTACTTTGTACTGTCTTAGAGGTAGACCAGAGTGGTCCATTCATAGAAGGTGAGGTGAATAACTGTTGTGCTTACATTTACAGCAGCTCAGCCAGTTTGCATGTGTGTATGTATGGAACCTTAGAATTCTTGATGACGGTGTGGAATGTTGGTATGCCTGGTGGACTGGAAGAGTGACTGTTGGTGTGAGTGGGCTGAGCTGTGAAGATGCAGCTCCTGGTGGGGCCATGAACTAGCTTGAATTCATCTTGAACGAACCATCATTCTGCTTGTAACCAACAACTATGATCCTGTAACTTTATAAATAAACCTCTACTTGGATTTACCTCGTTACTACCATTATACTTTATTACAATAACCATCCCGGTTAACTTAATTTACTGGCACATTTTGTTCTCTAGACCGTATTGTTATACCTTTCGAATTTATTAATGCTTTACTTACTTACTGGATGGATTCATGTTCTAAAATAACCTTTATGTTAGAAATTATTGATTTTTGGTCTTTATTGTGAAGTCATATTGGCTTCACAGAATTCAAATTGTATTTCTGATGTTGGGGCCATATGTATGAAAGTACCAAATTGCGATTCATTATTTTCCATTTTTCCCGAATTGCACATTCAGAATCGCAAATCGGTATGTATGAAATAATTCGCGAATAAATAGCGATTCCTTATAAATCGCTATTTATTTGCGATTTACCCTAGTGCGATTCCTTAACCTTAAGGAATCGCAAAATGTGCGAAATCGCACAGGAAAATTGCAATTTTTGCGATTGCGTACCAGAAAAAAAATCGCAATTAAGCCAATAAGGGACTCTGGTGCAGCATGATGACATCACAACCAGGAAGTGATTGACTACCCATGCTGCACCTGAGTTCCTGATTCAGAGGCAGAGTGAAGGTGTGTTTGGGAGAGGGAACTGTGTTCCTGGAGAAACATGGCAGAAAGTGGAGACACGCCCAGGCAGGAATCCCAGCAGCAGGAGAGTGAAAGCTCCAGGAAAAGAAAGCAAAAATGTTCTGAGGCAGAACTGGAGGATTTGATTCAAGAAATGGTGTCAAACCATGAATTATTATTTGGTAAAAAATCCCTGAAGGTGCCAGAGAGCCGTAAAAAGAGAATTTGGGAAGACATCCAGCATAAGGTTAATGCTGTGGGGGTGACACCCCGGAGTGTGGAGGACCTCAGAAAGCGCTGGTATGACCTGCGCCTGTGCTCAAAAGAGAAGCTAGCTGCCAGGCTGGAGCAGTCCAGGCTAACCGGTGGTGGGACCCCATCTGTTTCGGACTCCACACCCCTTGAGGAACTGGTGGGGGGGACCCTGCAACCGGAGAGTGTGGGAGGAGTGGCTGATCTTGACAGCTCTGACCAACCAGCATCTGGAAAAGGTAAGAAGCATGTCCTCACACCCCTTACACCCCCCAACACCCTCCAGCAGTGACCAAGGGTCAGGAAAAAGATAGGTAGTCCAGAGCAGGCACACAGGCAGACATAGCAATGCATCATGGGAGATGTAGTCACATGTAAATCAAAGTGCAAAATTTGCTGCTAAAATAGTCAAACATAGAATCTGCAGGTCATGACAGGGAAACAATACACCAATGTAAACCGAATAGGTGTGAAAAAAAATATTTATACAGTGCAAGTTAGTACAGTCAATTAATGTGTGCTGTTCTGTCCATAGCACCATCTTCAACACAGCCCACAGGCAGTGGGACAGTCGGTGAAGGTTTGGACTCAGGAGATGCCGGCCATGAACACTGATGGGGAGGACAGCCCCGTGACTACTCACAGGAAAAAGAGGAGACACATTGTGAGACCACTTGCGCCAATACAGGATGATGCAGATGCTAGTGGTGAAAATATTACCAATGATGACACACAGCCACAGCAAGAGGGCCCGGCACCAGACCATCATGTCCCACAAAGTGCAGCCAGGCGCAGACGGCGCACGACTAACCCTGGGCGTAGTGTGCGGAGTGGGGCTCCGCGGAGCTATGCGAAGTGGGCGCAAAACTACGCCCACCCGCGCACTCCGCGTAGCCCCACTCCGCGCCGCCCGCCTCCCTCCCGCCCTCCCTAAATACTGAAATAAAAAGATAGAAAGCATTTAAAAACACTTACCTTGTCTGCCGCATCCCCGGGGCTCCCTCTTGCCGTCCCGTGATTCGCGCCGCCACCGATTCGGATACTAATGCGCATGCGCGGGCGCCCGCGCATGCGCATTCCTCATGAGAAATGCGCATGCGCGGCCGCCCGCGCATGCGCATTAGTGTCCGAAATGGCGGCGCGAATCGCGGGACGGCGAGAGGGAGCCCCGGGGACGCGGCGGACAAGGTAAGTGTTTTTAAAAGCTTTCTATCGTTTAATTTCAGTATTTAGGGAGGGCGGGAGGGAGGCGGGTGGCGGCCGGCTACGCACCGTCTGCGGAGCGCGCGTAGTGCCGCCTGGCTACGCCCGCTACGCAAAATGCGTAGGAGACGGCACTACGTGCACTCCGTGCACGGAGCGTAGCTGGCCGCCCACCCTTACGCACGACCAACAATGTTGAAGGGCGAGGCGAGGATTCTGTGTTTGCCGGTCTGGAACTCAATATGTTGCAGGTGCAGCGCCTGCAAGCCAAAAACATTAAACTGTTACAAAGGGAGGTGACCATCCCAGTTTCAGAACCTGGCTGTATGCAAATTAGTCTGTTCCTGTCCCAGTGCATGATGGGAACAGGGCAAACCAAACTACAAAAGCCAATTCTTACACTGGGAAGGAAACAAGCTTCCGGGGACCGGTTTCTGGCATTACAGCCGTCTTCGGCCCGGCTTGCTTGAATCCTGATGGTGCAATGAGCAAGGGACTCATGTCTGAGTATACCCTTCCACGCTTAGGGTGGACAAAATTATTTACAACAAGCCAGCCATACAGCCAGGTTCTGAAACTGGGATGGTGCAATGAGCTAAAAAACGGTGTTGGATCTAGCCCTGATCTCTTGACTGGGTGAGAGTACTCTGCTTAATTCAGAGACTCTGTCCATCACCACCCCTTGTTGTAAATAATTTTGTCCACCCTAAGCGTGGAAGGGTATACTCAGATGTGAGTCCCTTGCTCATTGCACCATCAGGATTCAAGCAAGCCGGGCCGAAGACGCCTGAAATGGCAGAAACCGGTCCCCGGAAGCTTGTTTCCTTCCCAGTGTAAGAATTGGCTGTTGTAGTCTGGTCTGCCCTGTTCCCATGATGCACTGGGCCAGGGACAGACTAATTTGCATACAGCCAGGTTCTGAAACTGGGATGGTGCAATGAGCTAAAAAACGGTGTTGGATCTAGCCCTGATCTCTTGACTGGGTGAGAGTACTCTGCTTAATTCAGAGACTCTGTCCATCACCACCCCTTGTTGTAATGGGTGTAGAGCTCCTCCTCAAGGCGCTGGGAGATGCTGAAGCACAAACGGAATATCCTCTCCTGGCGTATCCTCCTCTGTGCAGCAGCTCTCAGACGCATCCTCCTAGCTATAAGGTAAAGGCCCGCCATTGTGGTAAACAGTTTGTGGAATTCTGTTGCTGCTTAAATAGTTTGCACCTGGTTACCACCTGCTCCTACCTGGTGGTAATTGCGATTCTGTAATTAGCAAATTTTTGAAAATCGCAAATTGCGATTTTTTATACATACCATTGCGATTCCTTATTTTGCGATTATGGCCAGTCTGCAATATTTCTGCGATTTCCTACATTTGCGATTTTCCGTTTGCTAATTTCGCAAACTGAGAACTCGCAAATGTAGGGAATCGCAGAATAATCGCAGATTGGCCCATTTCGCAAAATAGGGATTCGCATTTTTACAGATTCCTTGATTCCCAATCAGTTTGCATTCGTACATACCATTTAGCAAATTCGCATTCGCAAAGGCTGAAATTTCGGCCTTTGCGAAAGCGAATTTGCTTGATACATATGGCCCTTAGCTCCCTAACTTTGCTTCAAGCCAACTAACAAAGGTCCATACGACAAATGGGGAAGTATATCTAATGATTTTACTAGGAAACTGATGTTCAGATATTGGTGCTCTGTCAATAGCATCAATATTCAGTAGTACAGTTGTTTCACCACTAGTACTGCAGTGCCTTCCACGTCAATTTGTCTTGCTAGTTATTGCCCTGACTGATTGGCCTGAAGGCCACCTTTTCACCTGTTTCACTAGATGCAGTAAAATGCCTCCAGTAACAGTTTTCCTTGTTTTTACAGTGCGGGTTGACTTGCCATTATCTTGGTTGCACTTTGGCAGGGTTTCTTGCTTTACTGCATCTATTGGATCCAAATAATAATCCCTTTTTTGCTTATCCGTTCTGACACACTGGCATTATGCAAACTATTATATATTTATTGAAGTGATGAACCTCCGTAGTACATACTTTGTGCTGATAAGTCACAGAATTGTAATTTGTAAGCTAAACAGATCACTAGAGTTAGGGACACATATTTGCAGTAGAGATATGTGCATGGTATATATAGCATAATTTTTAGCTAGATAGCAAAGTGATGTTGTCGCTCCTAATATTTGGGTGCATTTCCATGTTTAGCCCTCATGTTTTCAAATCATTTTGTGTAATTCTTCCTTTGGCAAATTTATGGGTGATGAATGAATAGTAGACCGCTTTTTACAACAATACAATTGTTTTGCATGTCATGGATACAGCTAAGTCACATTTCTTATTCTGGCCCTGATGAAGTCAAAGGGATGTTTCCCTATATGACGAAACACATTTTGGGGGGATTTGACAAAGAAAGGAATAAAACAGCACTGACTAAATCCCTCTCTGGTGGATACAAGTTTTCTTTGGGGACTTTTGCAAACTGAAAGACGTATTACTGACAGGCACTTTGAAGGAGTACACACTGATGTTCGGACTAGTTTGATATAGTATCCCACCTTGAAAGTCGTGCAGGGTGGCGGGTTTCTGCCCTCGTCCAGCACCCATTACAGACATAACTGATTATTACGAAATGGGTCTTGTAATTTCTTGTTTATTCTTTGCTACCCATGGTCTTAGTTTACTCACACACAACACTGTAGTAACTGTAGTGCTGTTACACTCTAGTTTACGCACGTACATGCACCCCTACATCTGCAGGCCAGGCATGGCCTGCGGGGCTAAATAAAAGGGGGATGTGCGCTCGTGCACGTCACTTCCGACTGCCACGGAGTGTGTGCCTGAGTTGCTGCTGGTGCGCGACCTGCCCCTGCGCACGCGACCGGGGGATGTTCAGGCCATCCCACGGCCACACACATACCCACACTACATTGGCGACGAGCGGAGGGGGCCCAACCCTCGCCCGTACACCGGAGCTTTGTCGGAGCTGCCCGCTCCCGTCCGCTGTGCCTACCGCGTGGTCGCTGGCTGCTGCACCTGCCTCCTCGGAGCCGGCGTGCTCCTTTTACCCCCCCCTGCCGGGGCCTGGATCTCCGTCCCCCCTGCTGCCCCTCGGGAGGAAAGGACGTCACTGCTGCCTGCCACTGGGGTGCTGCCACCCTTCAGTGAGGCAATTGACCCGTCCACGGCCTCGCCACGGTGGAAGATTTGGCTCGAGAGACTGGAAAACTACTTCGTGGTCACGAGGGAGACAGACAACGCCGTGAAAAGGTCACTACTGCTTCACTACGCGGGGATGAGATCTTTAGACTATTCAAACACCTCCCCAACACGGGTGCAGCTGACAGCTATGACGCCGCTGTTGCTGCCCCACAACGGCCATTTCGACCCCCAGTTGAACGTGGACTTCGAGGTATTCAAATTGGGGCAAGCACGCCAACGGGACGGGGAGTCAATGGATCAATTCAACGCCCACGTCAGGGAGCTAGCCAGCTCCACCGATGAGGACCAACCGAGTGCCATAAGAAGACAGATTATTCAAGGGTGCCGGGACAAGACACTGAGAGGACTAATCCTACCAGGGATTTCACTAGAAGACATCCTCATCCTGGCCAGATCCCACGAGCTCTCAAACGTCAGAGCGACGACCATGGAACAGGCCCTACACAAAGCCCCCATCAAGACTGAAACCATCAAGTTGGAATGCGCAGACGCCGTGCGACCCCGACCACGTGGCCCGATGCAAAAGGGATCCCGGAGAAACTCACCTCAAGCCCGATGTGGGTACTGCGGCCATGAACCACACGCAGCCAAGGACTGCCCGGCCCAGGGACAAACATGTGCGAACTGTGGAATCCCAAACCACTTCGCGTCGGTCTGCCGCAGGAAAAACCAGCCCAAGAATCCCAAGAAGTCATGGACACCCACAAAGGCCGTCCGCCAGTTGTCACTGGCCGATCCGCCCCTGGCGCAGGCAGAAAAACACTTACCCACGATATACGAAGACTCGGACTCGGAGGATGAAGAGGCCTACGTCATCTCCTTCGCCCGGGAACTCAAGCGAAGACGACGGCCACATCCCACATGCGTGGTGCAAATGGGGCAAAACGAGGTAAAGGCTGTCATCGACACGGGCGCCACCGTCAATGTCATGGGACTGCAACAATTCAACAAACTACGCCCTCGGCCTGAGGTACTACCATCCAAGACGAGAATCTTCACCTATGGAGCGGACACACCGCTACCCCTCAAGGGGAAAATCATAATACCCATCCAGGCTGACGAGTCGGAAATAATGGCAACAGTCCACATAATTGACCGGGAAGCTGACACACTGCTAAGCAGCCACACTGCGGAGGACTTAAAACTGATAGCGTTTGCCAATCGCATCCGAGCTCACCAAGTGGAAGAACTACTGGAACGATTTCCTGAACTATTCAGAGGCCTTGGATGCATAAAGTGTGACCCTATCAAGCTCCACATTGACAAATCCGTCTCTCCCACAGCACTGCGCCACCGCCGGATACTATTTCACCTTCCCCCGCTGGTGGAAAAAGAACTTGAAAAACTAGAGAACCTAGGCGTCATTGAGAAAGTAACGGGACCTACCCCGTGGGTCTCGCCTATGGTTATTGTAGAAAAGCCTAAGCAGCCAGGCGAAGTTCGCCTGTGTATCGAAATGCGGCTGCCAAATACAGCCATCCGGAGAGAGAGACATCTAACTCCCACAATGGACGACATAGTGGCCGATGCAAATGGTTCAAAGTGGTTTTCGAAAATTGACCTCAATGCCGGATACCATCAGTTACCACTTGCAGAGGAGAGCCGATTCATCACCACTTTCAGTACCCTTCTTGGCCTCCGACGCTACAAACGCCTCAACTTCGGCATCTCTTCAGCGGCGGAGGTGTTCCAAAACACAATCAGGGAACTTCTATCTGGATTGCCTGGGGTGATCAATGTCAGCGACGACATTTTGATCCACTCTGCCACCGCGTCAGAGCACTACAAACACCTGCGGGATGTACTGAAGAGACTGAGCACGCATGGAGCGACGCTCCACATAGACAAATGTCAGTTTTTTCAACCTTCCATTGAGTTCTTTGGTTACGTGTTCAACCAGGAGGGAATTCAGATTGACCCCAGGAAGTCCAAATCCATCAAGGACGCCCAGCGCCAAAGTCCCCGACGGAGGTGAGGAGCTTCCTCGGGATGGCCACCTACTGTGGCCGGTTCATCCCGGGCCTAGCCACCCGAAGCGAACCTCTGCGAGCACTAACCAAAACGGATGCCACGTGGCAGTTGGGCCCGAAAGAAAATGAAGCATTCCAGGGGATCAAGGATGCCCTCCTGGAAAATGCAACACTATCGTATTTCGACCCTGTGAAACGCACCGAAGTGATCGTTGATGCCAGCCCGGTAGGTCTGGGAGCAGTCCTGACCCAAGAACATGAGCCTGGACAATGGACAGCGCTAGCATTCGCCAGCAAGGCCCTGACCCCAACTGAGACCAGGTACGCCCACATAGAGCGAGAGGCCCTCGCCATCAAGTGGGCCTGCAGCCATTTTCATTTATACCTACAAGGTCACCCATTCGTCATGGTCACAGACCACCAGCCCTTAGTGCCCCTCTTCAAGGGAACTGCGCCGCACCCACCACCACGCATTGAAAGATGGGTGATTCAACTTCAATCGTATGGAATGGAGGTGTTATATCGCCCAGGGGCCAAAAATCCTGCTGATTACCTGTCGCGCCACCCCTTGCCACAGGAGCCTGCACCAATAGATGATGACTGCGAGGAGTACGCTCAATGGGTAGCTCTCACCTCGTGTCCACAATGCCTGACGATTGCGGAAATCAAGGAAGCTGCCGCTGATGACAACATCTACACGAGGTCCCTTCAAGCAGTTCGGGAGGGTTCCTGGGCCAACTTCCTACACCCACCCAACTCCTGGACCGCTACAAATAAAGAGGCTCTCACGAAGATCTGGCATGTCCGCCACGAGCTCAGCGCCACAGAAGAAGGAGTCCTATTAAGAGGTTCACGCCTGGTGATACCGCAGAGCCTCAGGTACCGGGCCACGCAACTTGCTCATGGTGGCCACCAAGGCACAACGAAAATGAAGGCGCACATGAGGGAGAAGGTGTGGTTTCCCGAACTGGAAACCATGGTGGAGGACTACGTGAAGAGCTGCATGTCCTGCCAACTGACAAGTGATCCTGAGAGGCCGGCTCCGATAAACACGGAAGACGCATGTACGACTCCATGGGCCAAGGTCAGCATAGATTTTGGGAGTTTCCCGGGGGAAGGACATACATTGGTGGCTATTGATTCGTACTCCAAGTACCCGCTAGTTGAGAGAGTCAACTCCACGGGCTTCACACATGTAGGACCGGCACTAGAAAAGATATTCTCCATGTTCGGATACCCTGAGGAAATACGGAGCGACAACGGACTGCCGTTCCAGGGAGTGGAATTTGCTACGTTCCTTAAGGCCAGGGGCATCACACATCGACGCATCACACCCCAGTGGCCCCAGGCCAATGGGGAGTAGAACGATTTATGCGGACCCTCAATAAGATGTTCCGGATAGCGGTGGTAGAGCAAGCCGACCCTGAACAGAGACTGCATGACTTCCTACGAGAGTATCGGGGAACCCCTCACTGCACCACACAGAGGAGCCCCTGGACCCTCATGTTCCAAGGACAATGCAGAGACCTCCTCCCCATTGCCCCGGGGGCGCTGCCGAGCCTGGACAACACAGACGATACTCAGGAACGGAGACGACAAAATAACCAGCGAGCGAGCCGACGCAGGAGAGCCACACCAAGGCGGCTGTGCCAGGGAGCTCAAGTAGTCATACGAAACAGACGCCCTGGAGGAATGTTCCAGACTCCCTACGAACCAGGCCCATGGACTGTCACGGCCACGAAAGGCACCATGATCACTGCGAGGAAGGGAGAAGAGGAAGTATCGAGGAACACCTCCTGGTTTAAAGTGATATCCCCGGGGCCGATATCAAGTCTAGAAACCACAGACGAAAACAGTGAATCACCCGGAGCTATGACCCATGAGGTTGAAGGCAATCTATCAGCAGGGACACCGACGGAGGGACCTGAGCAGGAGTGTGGATCCCCAACCAGGTCAAATACCATCAGAGACACACCCCGCACCACAGAACGCGGCCGAGGTAACATCCTGAGGTGCAACCTGCGGCCCAATCCACCACCAAGTCAGAAATTGAAAGACTATGCCTGTCTGCTGAGGCCCTGAAGCTGCCACCAAGAGACATGCAAGTACAGAGGCTTGAACTTTAAATCTAATTGTGCCAAAATGCTTAGACACTGTGAAATTGTATATAGTTGGATAAGGATGTAGTGCTGTTACGCTCTAGTTTACGCACGTACATGCACCCCTACATCCGCAGGCCAGGCGTGGGCTGTGGGGCTAAATAAAAGGGGGATGTGCGCTCGTGCACGTCACTTCCGACTGCCACGGAGTGTGTGCCTGAGTTGCTGCTGGTGCGCGACCTGCCCCTTCGCACGCGACCGGGGGATGTTCAGGCCCTCCCACGGCCACACACACACCCACACTACAGTAACCATGCACTCAGAAAGGCACTTAGGAACAAGATGCAAATCGGAGTGCTTCAGAACCTTTCAAGATCATGGAGAGCTATATAAATAAATCAGGGGTCTCTCACCAGTAGTTTATGAGCTACTGTAGCTCTCCAGCAACCTCAGAGTAGCTCACCTGTGTGCAGCCCAGCTTATTCATTTTAAAAACTTTTGCTTGGTTGAATTAATTCACATATTAAAAAAATGGAGATTATACAACACTAATGATATTAGTAGCTCTCAATGAGTTTCATTTAACATAAGTAGCTCTCAGTACAAAAAAGTTTGGAGACCCTGGGTGTAATTGGATCACCCAGAAATTGTTTTGGGCCTCGCAAGTGGCACAAAATGCGATATTTCTACCAATACAATACCACAGTGAAATGTTAAATATTCAAAGCTTCAAATATTTCTCTGAAGGGAAAATCATGTGTTTATACAAAACCATAAACAAACTGCACTTCGAGACATGTTCTCTCTTGCAGAACTTCTGATGCAGATAACACTTCATAAGCAGCAGCTGAAAAAACTACTTTCCAGGAAACACATATCCTATAATTTGCTTTCATCTATACATGAAGATATTTCCCAGAACGGTCAAACCCAGACCCCAATGCCAGTGGACGCTTAGGGTCAATGCAAGAGTCAATCTGACAACATCCAGGTTGTACCGAGTTGATTGTTTAACGCTGAATGACATGTTTAATTTGGCATACTACAGAGCGAGAATGAGCACCACAGAAGCTATTGGTGCATGAAAGTGCATATTAGAGTGACTTGATAATACCTGCTTGCTGAATAGGAGGTTTCCAATATCTGCCCACAGGATATGCCTACGCAGCCACAGGGATAGCAAACACGATTATGTCTCCGTTACGCGATCCATAGAGGTGCAGCTGAGCACAGTCAGGAGGCGTTGTGATGGAAGGGCGGGGGTAGACCAGGCCTTCCTTTTGCAAGCTTATTAACCCTTATTAATCAGGAACTCATCACCACTTCCAATTCCCTAAAAACATTGCCATGAGTGAACCAACAGAGTTATATATTGTCCTCATCAGGATGACTGCCCCTTCTCTGGCCTTTTATACACTAAGGATAATGCTTCGTGTTCAACTATTTCTTGTGACCGAATGTAATGCCTATTTTCCATAAATACAGGTATCACATTTTAATTCAATCTGCCTCGATGCATACGTAAATGTGAAAGTATCATTCTTGAACAATTTTAAACATAAGAGAAGGGAGGAGAGTATTTTATGTTAACTGTGCCGCCTTTCCCTAACTTACCAAGTAAAGAGGGAGAAGGTAAACACCTCCCTCAGCACATCATCAACAGTAATCACAGAGTTTTAGAAAAAAAAGGGAGACACACACACAGCACGAGAGCAAATGCCATGTTCAGCTGTAAAGGGTCGATTTTTTTTTTTACATTTAAAACTGCATTATGGAGGGAAAAGGTAGGGCCTGGGATATTCATCTCGGCTGTAATTGACTTTCTAGTACCCACGGGAAAGGAGACAATTCAGAGCAGGTCATTCAGCGTGGGAAAGTATTGAGCTTTACCTGGGGTTTTTACTAATACATTGTTTAAATCATCTTGGGATGCAAGAAAGGACACGCGTGGTATGAAAAGTCCGAAATCATTTGAAATATTAATATATGAAATTAAGTAAAATGAATAACACCAATCATTGATAACACAGACAACTTCATTGAACCACGACAAAGAAGACTCATGCCAATATAACTGTAATTAACAAACACAAATTGATAAATACCAACTCAACAGGTGGTGTAATGGTAATTAAAAAAAATGTGATTAATAGTTATATCATTCCTGCATCTCCACAAAAGAAGTGATGTTCCGAAAAAAATAACGTTTTTTTTTTAGCGAAAAATCACCCAATTTAGATTCTCGAGGTAAACCTTTTTTAACATGCACAGACCCTCACCCAGCCAGGCAGCATGCATCATCATCAGGTCGCTCTCTATGTTGTATGTGGGGGGGGGAGCAATACCCAACGAGCTCCTTACAGAGATCTTTATTGGAAATCTTTTTTTTCTTTTCTTTGTAGATCACTAGGATCAAGAAGTTGCAGGAGTGTAGAATTATTAGGCTGGGCAGTTTGTTTTACAATTATCTATGAAAAACCAGTGCCTCAATTTTGATTAGTTAATGGTTAAATCTGTAACAAGGTTAAAAAGAGGAAAAAGGGAGACTCTCAGGATGTAATCATCCCATACGTCTCATCAGGCTGGTTGACATGTTTCTGGCCTTTAAAGCCCCGTAGGATGTACGTCATTATTGAGTACCGGATTAAGAAGTGCCCTAATCTAAATCAATGTAGGCCTTACATTCAAGTAAGGCAATGAGAAAACACCCTCTACCTAGCATCCATGAGCATGTTGCTGCTCCTTGAGTACTGCACAAAATCTGGAAGTACAGGTGCTATATTGTCTATATCCTAACCCCACATATTTCCAACACAATATTCACAATGCTGCTAAAATTTTAAATATTCAACATAGGCCCATTCCCAGGAACCACAAGATCCTTCTCACTGCCTTTCATGAAGACATGGAATTGCTTAATGATTGGCAGTTAGTGGTAAGTGCGTTGGTGTTTATTTGCAATACGATGTAGTGGGCCTTACCTATTGGGTCCTATTATGATGTTTGCATTTTGACACCCATTATGTGTTATTACAGCCAATAATTCCTAAACTTAACTGTATCACTCTGCTTTTGTGAGTGTTCCTTCTGGCCAAGGGCATCTCACTCCCCCTCAGAGTTCCTCCAAGTTCAGCCCAAAGGAGCAGGCATTAAACTTCTGCTCACAGAACGATGTTTATATTTGGGGCAACACTCCCACCATGCATTTGATAATCTGAACCTGCTTTCTGGCACCCCCCCCCCCCCCCGCCAACCTTCACCATTGTTACTAGGAAAGCAATGAGGATGTGGCTTAGAATGTCACTGCGGGCAGTTAAGTTTCTGTCCATGACTTTGATTTCCTATTGTTGAAGGCTGAGCCCACAACGACTGTGGTTCTCTCCCCCAAAAAATAATAGTTCGTACATCAAAGACCAGTCCGCCTATGTCTCTAAATGGATAGTCAAAATTACTGAGTATCTGTGGTATAAACTTCAATGGTCTTGCTGGAACTGATATATGTTTGCCTCTGCTTGTTGATTCAGCATCTTGAAAACATTTAAGTAACAAAGGGGCATATTTACTAGAGAAGTGGTGGAGCGTGGTATTAGCCTCCTTCTGAAATGCAGGACTTCACCATATGTACAACAGTATGGTGCAGCCCTGCGTTTCCCTCTGAGCCGGCGCTAAAATTAGCAGCCTAGAGCCAACGCGGGCACCCGTGCACCATAGTGCAAGAGTGCCTCCATTGAGGGGAAGATTGTTTATGTGCAGGAAGGATTCCCTTCCTGCACATAAACAATCTTTAAATGGCGTTTTGAAACTTCTATGTGTGCTGCTTATTGCATAGAAGTTGCATTGTTAAAAAAATTGTTACTGGTTGTTTCTGTGCAAAAAGAGACACTTTCCAGCACATAAACAATCAAAGGCCTTTTGCTGTTTTTATGTGTGCTGCACAACGCCACACGAAACAGCAAAAACAAGGGGAAATTAAACATTTCTCCTCATTGCACCTGTTTAAGACCAGGTTTTCCCTGGTCTTAATTTTGGCACTGCCCCATATTTACACCATCCTTGTAAATATGGGGCAGCATCAAAATCATTGGTTGTTGCAGTGGAACACCCACCATTACACCCATTGCCCAGCCCTTTCAAGCTCAGTATAGCGTGAAAGGGGGCCTTTTTTTAGAAGGCAGCATAGAGCCATGTTCAGTGGCTTAACACTGCCTTGTAAATAAGGCAAAGCACATATTGCCACAGGAACGTCACTAAAAGTGACATTCCTGTGGCGATAGGGGCTTGTAAATAAGTCCCAAAGGCCTTAGCTGCCTCAAAGTGTAATCACAATATACAGTACACTTGTTCACCATATTCGTGGTGGATGAGCTGTCTGACCAGAAAATAATATGTCTGATGATCAGCTCGTCCCCGTGTAGTTTCACTGTCATTACCTTAGGAGGCAGCTCCATGAAGCTCATACTATTTATCAGCAGATTAGACCTCTACCGCTCTGGCTATTCCACAGTAACTAGCTGAATGATGCACTTCCCAGGAAGAACAGTTATACAATGTTTTACTTCTTATTTCATACTACCATAGCTCATTATTTTTTCACTCTCTTTCATAGCTAAAAGGCTTTGCATAGGGTGGCAATTTAAATCACCTACAAAAGAGTGAGTCATCTAGCACCTGGCAGATATAAGAATGAATGAGTAACTTTGTTCGATCTGACATTGCCTACATGTAAAATGCTAGAATAAGTGATATCTCCTTTTTTTTTTTTTTTCAGTTTAATAAGGTTTTTATTTTGTTTAAGAAAAAACAAATAGTACAGCAAAATATAACAGCATGTCATAGAACAGAACCAATATGAGATAATCATGAACGAAAAGTGGAGATGCAAAAAACGGTTCAGATAAAATATGAAATGGAAGAAAATAGTAGAGAGAGAAAAAGATAAGAAAGGAAAAGAGAAAAAGAGGAAGAGAGAGAAAAAGGAGGGAAAGGTTAGGGAGGGGGAGAAGAGGATAAGAAGGTAGAGAAAGGAAGCCAGGTAAGATCAGACTTAATTTTTAAGGCGACAGAAGAAGAAGAAGCAATTGCAATTCTGTGCTCATCACATATAAAGTTCCACCATGTATGCACTGACAATTTGGAGTTATCCTTCCAGCAAGACAAAATTACTTTGAAAGCAGTTGCAATGAGAAGATCAAACAATTTAGCGTTATACGAATGTAAATCCAAAGCATCTGATAGGGAACCTAAAAAAACATGCAACGATGAAAATGGTTCAGAAAAATGAAAAATACGCATGCAATATGTCCAAACTGCGTTCCAAAAAGTAAGAACTGACGGGCAATCAAATAAGAGGTGTTTGAGAGTGCCTGGGTGAGAGGAACAGGACCAACAAAGGGGTGAGGAGGAAGGGGAACATTTTGTTATGCTTGCGGGGGTAATAAGAGCTCTATGGTAAAGAAAAAAAAGTGACTGAGTAATACGAGCTGAAATCGAAGTCTTAAACAGTTTAGACCATAAGCGATCCCAAACATCAACAGGTAACGAGAAAGATAAATCAGATTCCCAAACAATTTCAGTAACAGTTTTAGGCCTGAGGCCAACATTCTCTAATAACAGTTTATAAATTAGAGCAGCTTTGGGTATTTGTTGGGTAAACATAGGATATAATGGAGTGGAAGGAGTAAGGGAAGGAAGGAGATCAAAAGTAGGGAGGGTAGAAAGGTGAGAGAAAATGGCAGAAGTAATAATGTCATATTCTTTGCGACAATGTGCAGGCAAATCAAACATATTTTGCATTACATCAAATGGAATAATGGATGTTTCAGAAAAAAACTGGTACACAAATATAATATCCTTTTCTTTCCAATACTTGAAATAGAAAGATTTACCCTTGTACTTAAGATATTTGTTATACCATATGCTAGAGGAAAGAAAAGTTTGTAAGGGGGACGAGTCTTTCGAGAATATATTGTGCAGTAGAGTATGTGAGTATCTCAGTACAGGGTGTATAGTCACGAATGAACAATTTGACATGAAAAGGGATTGTTGGAAAGAAAAATCCTTTAACAAGGACCTTTCGACAGCAATCCATCTGGGTAGAGGGGTATCATTGAAATCGAACGCCAATGAGAAGGCTTGTTTTATTAAAAAGGCAGAATGGTAAGATTGGAAATCAGGAAAGCGGACCCCACCTTCAGATTTTGGGCGTGTAAGTTTATGTAAGGCAATACGGGATCTTTTATTATTCCACAAAAATTTGGAGCAGATGGAGTTCAGTCGATTGAAAAATAATTTAGGGATTTTCACAGGGAGCATGGATACAGTGTATAAAATATGTGGGGAGATCATCATTTTGATGGTGTCTAAACGACCCCACCAGGAAAGGAAAAGAGGAGACCATAATTGAAGGAGTGATTGAATTTTTTGAGTAAGGGAGGTAAAGGTCAGTTTGAGTGTGTCACGTAAGTTAGAGGAGAACCAAATACCCAAGTATTTGATCTTGGATGGACACCACGCAAACTCAGTCGATGCAAACATGTATTGGTAACAGGATGAGTTGAGGGGGAGGACCTCCGTTTTAGAGAGATTGAGCTTATACCCAGAAACAGAGGAGTATAAGCGGACTTCTTCTAAAAATGGAGGAAGGGAAGAAACAGGATTAGCCATGTAGACCAGGACATCATCGGCATAAGCCGAAATTTTTGTCTCAATCGATATCTGTTTGAACCCCTGAATTAAGGGGTTAGAGCGGATTTTAATGAGGAAGGGTTCAAGACAAAGAATAAAAAGTAAAGGGGAAAGAGGACAGCCTTGTCTTGTCCCTCTGGATAAGGGGAAAAATTTTGAGAATTGATTATTAACAAAAACACTAGCACGGGGAGCAGAATATAGTAGTTTAACTAAGGAAATGAAGTGGGGGCCAAACCCAAACCATTGCAATGCTTTAAACATGAATTTCCAATTAATTCGATCAAACGCTTTCTCAGCGTCTAGGGATAGGGCAGCTAGAGGGGCTTTGAATCGTTTACTGTGGGAAATAATATTAGCAAAAACACGGGCATTGTCAGCTGCAAGTCTACCTTTCACAAAGCCAACTTGATCGGTCGAGATTAGTAGGGGAATAAGGGATTCGAGGCGGGCCGCTAAAATTTTGGCAACAATTTTACAATCATAATTAATAAGGGAGATGGGACGATAGTTTTTGCACAGGGAGTGGTCTTTGTCAGGTTTGGGGATTATGATTATTAGGGCGTCCAAAAAGGAGCCAGATGCTTTAGCATTTGCAATGAAGGAGTTAAAAAGTTGTAAAAGATGGGGGACAAAAATAGAATGCATGTTGGCGTAAAATTCAATTGGGAGACCATCTGGACCAGGGGCTTTCGCTTTCTTGAGGGAGGTGATTGCCTTGAGAATTTCCTGAGAGGTAATTTCAGACTCGAGTTGATGGAATTCGGTAGGGAGAGATGGGGGAGGAGGAAGGTCATTGAAGAAACGGGAGAGGTCATCATCATCAGGGTGCGTATCATAAGTATACAGGAGTTTATAGTAGGTATGAAAGACTTGTGCAATATCCTCATCAGAAGAAACCGTTGTATTGGTTACTTCATTGAGAATAGAGCCAATTGATTTCCGCTCCGATTTAATTTGGAGATAGTTTGCTAGCATTTTTCCGGCTTTGTTCTGACCCCCATGAAATTTAGATTTAACCTTCAAGAGGGTGTTGCAAGCTTCGACTGTGGCAATTTGATTGAGTTCAGATTTGGCTTTGATAAGTTGGAGGAGAGCGTCAGGATGCTTGGACGAGAAGTAAGAGTGTTCTAGGGTCTTAATGTTGGAAAGTTGGGTGGTGTACTTGTCACGGTTGAGTTTCTTTTTCCTAGATACATAAGAGATTGTGAAACCTCGTAAAGCCGCTTTGAAAGCATTCCAAGTATTTGAAACTGACGTGTCTTGGGGTAAATTGAGGGAGAAGTATTCAGAGATGAAGTCTTTAACTTTAGACATAAATACAGAATCGGAGAGGAGGAAAGTGTTAAATTTCCAACGATTGAAAGAGGAGGAGGTTTGGGTCAGGTCAAAAGTGGCATAAACTGGTGCATGATCCGAAAGAAAAATAGAACCAATTTCAGATGTCTGAATAGCAGGGAGAAGGGATTTGCTGACTAGAATATAGTCAATTCTGGACCTGATGTGGTGAACATTAGAGTAGAACGTATATTCGAGTAAGTTTGGATTACATGTTTTCCACACATCGAATAGGGGACGTGAAGCAACGGCTGATTGGAAGGATTTGTGTGTCTTATCAGGTTGGAATTTGGAGGAGGATAATCTATCTGAAAAGGGGTCTAACCATTGGTTAAGGTCGCCAGCTAAGACAATGTTAGGGCAGTCAATAGAGGAAATGAGGATTTTGACATCAGTCCAAAATTTAGGGTCTGGTCGGACAGGACCATAAATATTAAGGAGCACCATAGTTTTGCTTTGTATAGTCACTTTTGACATAACCCAACGACCTTCAACATCCGATTGAGAAGATAAAATTTGGACATCCAAACCTTTACGAAATAATATAGCAACACCTCCTTTTTTGTCAATAGCAGGAGAAAATACAACTTGACCCACCCATGCCCTCTTAAGTTTCAACGATTCGACATCTGTACAATGTGTTTCTTGGAGAAAAGCAACCTGAGCATTTAACTTGGATAAATGGGACAATACCTTTTGACGTTTAACAGGGTTGCCGAGACCACGAACATTCCACGTTACAAAGTTACACATGATGGAAGGTAAGGGAGGAGGGTAACAGCTGGGTCCAATACACTGCAGGAAAGGAGCTATAAGGAGAGACAGTGGAGACAAACATAATAGAAATGAGATTCAAAAACGAAATATAAACACAGGTAATACAAATCGGGTAAATATAGGAAAACAATAGACAAGGAAGCATCACGGTCATTAGGAAAAGCGAGGAGGAACAATGAGGAATACTGTATTTATCAAGAGGAAAGGAAAGAAGTAACACAGAGAAGAGAACGGAACATAAATGAGCAAGGGATAAACATGAATGGCCTGTGAAAAGAAGAAGAAAAAGAGAGGAAAGAAAAAGGAGGAAATAAATAAGAAACAGATCAAGGCAAAGACGCCAGATCTGAGAAAAAAGAGAATACCTAGATAGTAGGAGCATGGAGACGCCAACGCGGGTGCCTACCATACAGAGCGAGGAAAACGCGGGAAGATAAATAGGATATAACGAGCAATATGAAAAGACTGAGCATATAATGACAAGAGAGAGACCGGGACCAGGCCACAACAGTCGTCAAAACAGAAGAGAAGTGAATGCAGGAAATAGAAAAGAGTTATTTTCAGTCATTAGTGTCCATCGTGGCAGTGGAGACAGTTAGTAGATACTCTCGGAGCTTCTGTGGATCATCAAAAGTACGAGAACGACCATTGTGGGTAATTTTGCAGAGACAAGGATGTAGGATTCCATATTGAATGCTTAATGCCCTCATACGCGGACGCAGATTGAGGAACTCTTTGCGACGTGCATTCGTAGCATTCGATAAATCCTGGGCTATGAAGATGGTATGGCCCGACCAAACGAGGCGACGTTTTGCTCTTGCAGCTTTAAGAACAGTCATCAATTCAGTGAATTCCAGAAAAAGCAGGATAATGCCTCTGGGTTTGGTCGGGTTAGACGTAGGACGTCCCAAACGATGAGCACGCTGTATGTTTAGAGGGGTAGAGTCTGGAAGTAGTTCCAAAAGTTCGTAGAGGAATTTGCGGATGAAGGACACCATATCGCCTTCCCCAAGGGACTCCGGAACACCATAAATACGGAGGTTATTCCGTCTATTACGATTTTCAAGGTCCTCTGTATGAAGTTTCAACTGCTGTATCTCCTTTTCAAGAATAGGAATTTTTGTAGAAACATCCTGGACGTCACTAATGCGTTGTTCTAATTGCTGGACTTTATTTTCCATGACGACCCATCTGTCTTCTATCTGCTTGAGCTTCTCATTAGTTGCCACCATAAAAGGTTGTAGGCCACGAACCTCTTCTAAAATGGAATCCAGCACAGGGTTCTGAGAGGAGCGAATTGGAGATGGAGGGTCATTCTTATGGCGTTTCGGTGTGGTACCAGTGACAGACGATCTTGCATGGCCTGCGTTCTGAGACATGGTGCCAACAGAGGGGCAAACTAGGAGGACCACAGGGATGGGAGCCACACCGCGACAGTCAAAATGCTGAGACCCTATATGCAGAGGTATAAGAAGCACTGGAAGTACTGGAAGGAAGAGGTCATATAAGAGGCAATATAAAACAATGGAGAAGCAATACCTCAGACCCACAGGAAATGCGTCGAAATGTAGCAGAAATCCATTCAAAACGCAGATAAAAACACCATCCAGGAAGCAAACCTAGCGATACAGCAAAGCGTCCATAGTATATGGGGCCCAAGAGGATCACTTGATGTTCCACGGAGGATTGACAGCAGAGGAAAAGAAGCTATTTAGCATTGCGCAGGAAGCACCACAAAATGGCCGTCGCTATGAAGTATAGCATAATTAGGTAATATGCAGGAAGCGAAGGAACCAAATGTCATGAAAACATAGTAGGAGCTTGGTTTGCATTCCTTAGCACATACCTTGTCCATATATACGCATGGGATTCAGCAGGAGGACACACGGGCTGATGAGGCGATGACGGTGACAGAAAAACGGGACGCGATCGCGGCGGCACAAAATGGCGGCCGCTCGCGTCCCGCAGTGGCTGAAGAGAAGATAGCGGCAAAAGAAGGTGAAAGCGGCAATTACAAAAGCCGCTTCACCTCGCAACACACGGGGACCATGTTCCGCCGTGCGGGGTTGCCGTCTGCCGGTCTCCGTAATCCGGAAAGAAACAAGAAATGCGGCCAGGAGACCCGCGTCTTCACGGAGCTCACATAGGAAGCGCCATCACACGCCGGCGCGTAAGCCACGCCCCTCAGTGTTATCTCCTTTTGACTGACTTTTTTTGCAACAAAAATAATTTCATTTAGAGACCGATTTCAGCAATATTTTCGACTGCAGTGGGGATGTTCATCTTTGTACTCGTGTTGTCCTGATGAAGCCCTGAGAAGTGTATCCAAACGGGTCCTAACATTGCCTAGTTCAAATGAAATAATGCGATATAGTTCATTTAATGCCTCTGAATAGTAATGAAAAAATCACCTCTTGCACGTATAACCTGCTTTGGAGTTCATTAATTGTTTCATTTGCTTCTATCGCTGTGAACATTTTGAGCTGCTACTCATTCACCTGTTTCATCTTTGGATTCATAGTCAACTAATTTTGCCAAAATCCTAATATAATACTTATACTAGGCTCTGCAGTCGAGTAGCTTTTCTTGATCACTTCCTATATATACTTAAGATCTATGAATATGCAGAGTATTAAAAAATCTGATTTGAGAAGCATACTATACCTGTGTTAAGATGTATTGATTCAAAAATGGAATTTGCCATGTGACCCATTTTGTTTTTTCGAACCAGTTACCAGCTGAATTCAGTTTTGAAAGAGAGGGTAGCTCTACTTTTGGCTACGGTCTGCTCTAGATTGGTTCAATACCAATATCTTGATGCAAATTATTCCTGGAGCACGTTACATGACCCTGTGGACTCCCTTGCGTCTAGTCCCTGGAACTTTCTGACTCTATGACATCACCTGTTATTATATCATGCATTCATCTCATAGCTGCCGACCACTATCAACCACACTATCTTTCCTGTTAAGGTAGCCTTCACGGTTGCATTGCTAATTCCATCTTCCCTGTGGGCGAGTTCCATCTCTTTCATTTCCCCATAGGCTAAGTAGTACTCCTGAAAGGATGCCTCAACCAAAAATCGGATATTCAATGATGATGTAAAAATAGAAGAAATCCTTGCTTTCCTTGTGTTAGAACCTGGGGTAGCCTGGCCTAGGGCAAGACATAAACTTCAGAGGCACAGTGTGAAGGTTGCAGACCACCCAACAGTAAAACCACGCAATAGCACACAAAAATAACGCTACACCAAAATGTGGAAAAATAAGCACTGCTTTATAAAAATAATATACTCTTTGTTTTTGCTCACAAGTATTCACAATGGGAATTTACAACTTTGATCAGGAGAAGTTCTCAACACTCTTCTGGCTGTGGAAGAATTACAGTTCAAAACATTCAGTTGTCATGAATTCAGAGATGCTTACTTTTGGAATTGAAATTATCTCAATAGGATTACGCTCAGCAGTGTTACTTTGCGTTAATGATCAATAACAACAATATATTTCGTCACTTTAACCTGCCAAATCCACTGGCTACGTCTTTACTACAGTGTTAAGATCTCTCCCCCCTTATCTGCACCTTAATACACCAATTGAATGCACACCCAGAGTGGAATGCAGGAATTTCACAGGCTTACTGTACTCATCAACAATTACTATGAGTGTCTGAAGGGAGTTCCCCCGTTGGCAAGTACTGTCAGCGCTCTTCTGACAATAGTTTAGGTTCCCCCTGACTTCTAGCTTAGTAGCTACTTTTCCCAGACCTGTAAAAATGAGGTTGGGGTTATGCAACTATTTTCCCCCTCACCTACTATGACACAGCTCAGGAATAAAGATGACAGGAAGTCAAGGCACCTTGCTAGACGCTAGATCTGGTGGATATTAACATTAACCAAGAGGGCACAGCACCTTCCTTCCTCACCCCCACTCTCCTTATTGTCTCAGTGGCAGTTCTACCACAGTCCTCCGGCTTTTGACTGACAGCCGGCCTCCAAGGATTCTGCCCAGCTTCCCTGACCAGCTTCTTAGCCTGGGCTGGCGCAGGGGAAGTCGATGCCACAAATGCGGGAGCCTGCCTGGATTTCTCCCCTTCCCTACTGCTCAGCGCGGCTCCTCCGTGTTGCGCTTCAGCAGGGAAAAGGGGGTAACTGACGCGGGGAAGCGCCAAAGCCTGCTCCCTCGCCGATCGTCTTTCAGGCGGTCTGGGCGTCACACACACTCCGGTTCCTTCACGCAGATGCGGGGGAGTAGTGTTGCCGGTTGGGAGTCGGGTCTGTACGCCTGACGCTGGAAGCGTCTTCCGCGGAGGCCTGCTCACTTCGCGGTTCGCCTCACAAGTTGGGGCATGCGCGGACCTGACGCCGGAAGCGTCTCCTGCCGGGGCCTGCTCGCTTCGCAATTCGCCTCACAGATGCAGAACCAGTCAGCGCGGGCACGAGGGACTAGTGTTCCCGCTTGGCGCCGCGCTGTCTCCGCTTCCTCGCCCACAGTCTTTCCCCTCACCTGGCTCCAGGGAAAACGCTGATTAGAGCGGAACGCTCACTCGTCAGGGCCACAAAGGCTCCGCAGCCACTCGCCTTTCCCTCAAAGCCTCAGGGAAAACACCGGGCTCAACACTGGGCTAAAGCTGTCTTCTCTACAACGCTGGTAAGTAAAGCACTGCCAGTGGGAAATTAGGGAAGTCTTTCAGCAAAAGCGTCCCGACAGGGGTCAATGGGGCTCAGGTGTAGAGGGGGGCTTCCACCTCAGGTAGATCAATCTCTTCAGCAGAAGAAGGTGGTTGGGAGGGATTGGTCAGGGGTAGAAGGGGGAACGTCTCCCTGTAGTGGCTGTCTGTCACAGGGACAAACTAACTGCTCCCAGTGCGTCCTCCTTCTTTCACCACTGCCTCACTCCTCCACTCTCTGGTCAACACCGACAGACAAAATGGCTGTCCAGCATTCCGCCTTATATAGGCTGCCCCTCAGTGGTCCAGAATGGACCAGAAGGTTCTGGAATGCCCTATGCTGGTCTATGGGTACGTTCTGGACTTGGCAGTTAGGGCAGTTGGTAGCCACCATTTTGTGGCTCCAACTTTCCCTGTCAGAACAGGCCTCTGGGCCTGAGGTAAAAGATTATGGGGGAAAAAGAACACCTATCCCCTTGACCAACACCTATAAAAATAGTAGACACAAAAATTATCAAGGGTATGAGGGGCAAAAAGGGGACAAAATAAATAATAATGAGGAGGGACTACGCAAAAAATCCAGACAGGTCTAACACCTTGTTGATTCTCTTGGGGCAGAAGGGGGAGCTAAAAACTGTTGCACACACGATAATGGAGGTGATAGAGCAGGATAATTTTGCATAAATAAATCTAACATTAGAGATTATTTAGACATTAAAGTTAAACCACTTTGCTGATCTGACACATAGGGGTCGATTCCGATGTCGGATGGACCTGAGTCCGTCCGACATCGGCCCAGAACCGTGACCGACCGACCCACTGTTGTCGGTTACGGCCCTGCAAGTATGATGCGACCGAACCCTGTTCATTCACAATCGTATATCACACAATGGGAGCATACATTCCGGGCGGAATGCATGCCCGCATTGTGAAATGGAGGGGTGCAGTTTATCACAGCACCCTGTGGCCGGCACCTAAAGGTGCCTGCCACCGGGTGCATGGATCTACAGAGGATCACCATAGGTGCTTCCAGGCCACCATTAGGTGGCCATGCACCCATGGGGGCCCTACTAGGGGCCGTCAAAGACAGTTTCTGACTGCCTTTTTGTGCCGGAAACTTCGCCACGAACAGTTAGTGAAAAACTGCCATCATACTCCCTCGGTCGTAAAGAGGCGGCAGGGGGAGTACAGAAGGATTTCCGGATGGCGGACGGGCTCTCCGAGCCTGTCGTGAGCCATCCGGAAATCCGAATTGGATTCCTTTCCAACTGAGCCCATCGGAATGGCTCGGTCAGAAAGGAATCCGGCCGGCACATTCCGATGCAGGCAGAAGGGCTCCTAAAGTCGTTTGGAGCCCTTCCGTCTGAAATCGGGATAGGCCACTAAGTAAAATGTGTATTTTAAAAGGTCATGTGACATTCACCTGTAGTTTTTTTACTTGCACTAAACTTTCATTTCTATTGTACTTTCATATGCAAAAAACTAGACTAGGTCTCTCGTTCTCTAACTTTCCTTTTAAATAAATAAATGCCTTTTAGAAATGCAAAAACATGCACATATATCTTTGTTAGATGGCCTTAATTTGACTTGCTTAAACTTGTCATTACTGTAGAATGTGCTGACATTATAAAAATGCATTTCTTTTTACAAATTGCATGCTCTCATTTCATTTAAAAATGTTCGAATACACAATGATGAATAGTGAACAGTATATTAAAACAAATAGAGCTTACAAGACAACCTGAATCTCATGATGCAACCAGGGTGCTGAATTAAAATGTTTCTGTCTTGAGAATATTTCATATGTTACGCAGTGGATAAAGTAGAAGCTGATAGCCTAGACTCATTGAGGTTCCCATGAGAAACCAAGTAAAATAATTGCAAATTAAAATAAATGCAAGTGTATGAATGTTTTACAACTTACAATACTTTTAGACTGTAACTTGTCTACATGTGTTTATCATGAGGACGAAGTAAGAAGCTGCAGACCATTGGATGCTTACTTTTCATTGGCTGAAGATGATCCAATACTGGAATACATCGATACATGTGTATGGGTAAACAACCGTTACAACGCAACTTTTACAACGGACTACTTTTACAACGCAACTTTTACAACGCAGGATCCATTACAACGAAGTACCATTACAACGCATTTTTTTACAATGCAAATACCTTTACAACGCATACCATTACAACGTAAGTATAGGTAAGTATATAATTATAGTAAAAATGTTATAGGATTGGGTTTTTGGGTAAAGGGGTATTTTTAGGGTTCAGGGCTAGGTTTGGGTTTTTGGTAAAGGGGTATTTTTAGGGTTCAGGGCTAGGTTTGGGTTTTTGGGTAAAGGGGTATTTTTAGGGTTCAGGGCTAGGTTTGGGTTTTTGGGTAAAGGGGTATTTTTAGGGTTCAGGGCTAGGTTTGGGTTTTTGAGTAAAAGGGTATTTTTAGGGTTCAGGGTTAGGTTTGGGTTTTTGGGTAAAGGGGTATTTTTAGGGTTCAGGGCTAGGTATGGGTTTTTGGGTAAAGGGGTATTTTTAGGGTTCAGGGCTAGGTTTGGGTTTTTGGGTAAAGGGGTATTTTTAGGGTTCAGGGCTAGGTTTGGGTTTTTGAGTAAAAGGGTATTTTTAGGGTTCAGGGTTAGGTTTGGGTTTTTGGGTAAAGGGGTATTTTTAGGGTTCAGGGCTAGGTATGGGTTTTTGGGTAAAGGGGTGTTTTTAGGGTTCAGGGTTAGGTTTGGGTTTTTGGGTAAAGGGGTATTTTTATGGTTCAGGGCTAGGTTTGGGTTTTTGAGTAAAAGGGTATTTTTAGGGTTCAGGGTTAGGTTTGGGTTTTTGGGTAAAAGAGTATTTTTATGGTTCAGGGGTAGGTTTGGGTTTTTGGGTAAAGGGGTATTTTTAGGGTTCAGGGGTAGGTTTGGGTTTAAAAAATAATTAAATTAAATGAAATTAAAATTAAATAAAATTAAATTATATTAAATTTAATAACTTACATTTTTAAAAATATTATATACTTACCTATACTTACGTTGTAATGGTATGCGTTGTAAAGGTATTTGCATTGTAAAAAAATGTGTTGTAATGGTACTTCGTTGTAATGGATCCTGCGTTGTAAAAATTGCGTTGTAAAGGTATGCGTGCTAAAAGTATGCGTGGTAAAGTCATACATCCATGTGTATGTGTTTTATATTAGTGTGTGTTTTCTTGGCTAGAGCATGGCACATCTTTCAGAACTACTCTTCATGAGGAGTTATTTCCTAGACCTTCTCTCAAGTCCTCTCTTGCAGACCTTAGCTGAAAGCTACTGCTGACATCTTTAGTTACCTGCCACTTGGACAGTGACTGCTTCGATTTATCTCTTTCCTTTTCCTTATGTTTTTATGGGTGCAGCTACTGCAGTGTCCATTGCTTGAATAAAGAAACTTGACTTAGTTTCTAGAATTTCTCTTTATGAGGAGTTCAACTTCTTGAATACTTCACAGGTCATGCTCTTTACAAGTACTCTTCATGGGTTCTACTTAACTCTCGAATTCTAATGTATGTAGAATAGGGACTCATTTCCTTTATGGAACACAATGTTTGCTTTAATTTTATGAGTCTTCTAACCATGATTTTCTTGCTATTCCTGTAAACAGATTTATTTGACTTACTAAATTGAATGAAGCAAACAAAGAATTTACTAATTTCCTAATGATAAAATAAAGGTTTTCAAAATGTATCCAAAACTCTAATCATTGACTGATCTAAATTGCCTGTAATGATGATATTGATTAAGATGCTTTTGACTTGTGCTCTATTCTAAAATGGTGGCAAAGATTAATTCGCCTTAAGAAGAACATAGTGCGGAGCCGGACTCCTTCTATGTAAGTCAAGGGTTGGACTGATTAAATTAAATTGACTTCCACACTATCAGAGGGATTAATTTATGGAAAACATCCATTCTTGATTCCCAATGTGTTGCTGCTCATCTTCCACTCTTTTGGCCCTTGTGAGCTACCATTATGTATTGACTTCTCTCGTGCCACTCATGCTGCCTATGCCACATTCTTCTCAGCCACAAGTATCATTGTGTTGAAAACTCCAATTTTGCCTACTCAGCACTTGTCGTCTGAAGGCGTTCCCTGGAGAAAAGAAGGAATGAAAGCAAAGGAAAATATACAATACTGGATCTCCTGCTCCCACAGACATGTATGGACCAGTATTCCCTGCTTCTTCATAGCTGTCAATGTAATAACATGGGGCGGTCCACTTAGAGCCCATGAGCAAGGGACCTATCAAATTCAATGCGAAAATAGACCCTTAATAGGCAATATTTTTCCACAAATTAATTTCATTCTTAACACTGGAAGTTTATTCAAAGTGTAAACCTTATTTAGCAATTCATTTCACAATGTTTTGTATCAGCAGAGTGAGAAACCACAGTTAACATTTAAGACACAATAATCCACGACAATGTAAACATCTAAAACGTATTGAACATGCGCAAAACATGTAAAGTAGGTGTCTAACGTTTGATATAATTGGATGTTCTTTTCTGAGTATTACATTATCCCTTCAATTATTGTAGTTCCATGCATGATGTTTCACACAAATAAAGGTAGAGGAGATCTTGGGCCAGCTAACACATGGGCGTCCGCAGGGGGGGGCCAGGGGGGGCGCATGCCCCCCCCCTGGAGCGACCCTCCTTGCCCCCCCTGCGGACGCCCATGAAATCCGTGACTTTAAGACGGGGTTCTCACTCTCTTTCCTCTCCTTTCTTTTATTTGCTTCCCTGTGAAATGGATCCAAAAGATAAACACACTTTTGCTGGAAATGTCCTATTTTTCTGTCATTTTAATGCCAAAGTGCAGCATTGGAAATAAAAGGCTAAAAATATGAAAAATAGATAAATAACTAAATAAAGTAAGACAGAGTGGTAGCAAACTGGCCAAACTGATTTTATTCACACTGAAACACATTAGCGCCACTTTTACAGAGTTTGCCAGTGAAGCGCTATTTTTGTTTTCTTGTCTTTGTTTTCCCTGGACTTGGAACTAGTGCACCAATCCTGGAGGTACTGCAATGTGTGGATTGGAAAACAAAATGTGTGCTGCGGCTCCGCGTCCAGGGACGTGGTCTTTTTACCCTACTGCTTACGTTTTGTAAGGATATAAGCAATGGCCATTGAAATGGGTCCATTCATGGCCCTGTAGTCGTGCCCTTAACTTTTCAGGCAAAAGCACTCACTGATTTCTGAATAGTGAGTGCAAAAGCATTAAGGTAACCGTGTTATTCCTTCTTACATTTCCCATGGTTTGCTAAATTTTGCATTCCCTATAAGTGTTTTATTTTTCCAGGATGTTGTTACTTTTTTTTTTTTTGTGGGCCGCATATTGCTCTTGTCTAGTGCGTAATTTAAATTGAGCCGCATCCAGGTGTTTATAGCGGGCAACAATTGGGTTGTAGTTGAAGACAGTGGGAGTTTTTCTCAGTGGGGCAGTACGGTGTTCAGTGAGGGAGAGGATGTGGCACTATGGTCAGAGCTGCTGAATTTGGAACTGGGAACCAGGTTCAGCCTTAATAACCAGTCCACCAGACCACTCTCCTGCGAGAACACAATCACATGCTAGACCTTAGAGGGCTTCGCAATACCTTACAAGTCCTGGTGTCTTCGCACCAGCAGGTGGACCCTAGCATGACAAGTGTAGGTTAACCTTCAAGTCTTGTCCACCACTATCCATACTCAAGTTCACCTCCAGTCTTGCGGGCAGGCCTATGAAGCAGCACACACTAGAACAACAGTCACCGAGGTCACAGGACCCTTGAGAACGGCCAGCTCTAGGGCAGTGCAGCCAGTGTGACCACACCGGGTGCTGACTTTAGGTGGAGGAATCATGTTTGCAAGTATATTATGGTTTTAAAAACGCTTGCTGCCTCTTTCCTGGACTCCAGCAATTTTCGGCAACAATAAAAATGTCATGATGACTCTGGTGATTAATCTTCTTCCTAGAGAGAGATAAGAATTTTGTCTAGTGGAAGTTTTGACACATGGAAAGGTAGCTCAGAGGGTTAATGTACCGGCTGCAAAGAACTTGCGCCATGCACATCACAAAGTGCACATAATGTAAACAGGTACTGCTGCTTTTGTCAGAGAGATCCTTTTGTTACTTGCAATTTAGAAGTTAAAATCCTAACTTAGAACAGTGAGCTATTAACTGTCATACAAGAGCTGCATACAAACTGCAAGGTATAAATTAGAGCGTTATTTCCCCTCCCCCCCCCCAGTCTTTGATTATCCTAATGTCCCAAAAAGTGTTCTTTTGGACAGAAATCAATTCTGATTATTGTAAAGGAATCCACCCACAGATCTTGGAGATTGTTGTATTCTAAATCAACATTGTCACATCATATCTTTTTAAGTTCGAATTCTGCCACTCCCTCTGCCTCCAACATAGCCCAATACCAGAAAGCTAGTTCTTTTTTCCATGGGCCCTTTCTATTTACAAAGTCAAACTTTGAATTAAATGAACTAGGCTCCCATGCCCTAGTTGCCCACCAGCCCGATAGTTGATAATGCTTAAACCTAGTGAGTGTTCTCCCTGTCAGTCTAGAAAGTGATTCCCAATCCATGAGCTGTGAATCATGTAGTATATCTCTCTAATGCGTTATACCAGCTAACCTCAAAGGTCGTGCTTATTGGTCTCTAAGGCCCTCAGGAGTCCCCGGGGAGTCCCAGATCGGGGCCTGGGGGGCATAGTAGGGAATTATTAAGGAGAACCCCCAACCATGGTATTACGTTATAAATTCCGGGTCTTTTGTTTCTCCAGACCAATCACTATAAAACTATATGGGCTACTAGTATGGTTGTCACGTGAACTCCTACACCTTGTAGTCCTTAGTCTTATGTAACATTTTCTATACAGTGATTTACACACATATTGATTGTCTCTGTGTAATGTGTGTGATGTAAAGTGCTCTGACACCCTACAATGGTATGAGTGGCGCTGTAAATCAAATTAAATGCATCTGAGAGAGAGTGGTTATGGAAACTTGGGGGGCACAGTTAAAGGGTGGTAGTGAGGGAATCCATGGCAGAGGTGGTCATTGGGGGGCCCTAACAAACATTAATGCACAGGACACCACCAGTGCTATGGCTGGCCCTGCCCTTGAGGCCAGTCTGCCTCACCCATAGGTACCTCCATTGGCCTTGTTTCAGCAGTAGTAGCTGCAACTCACCAGGGATTGGCAATGCAGGATTTGCACGCACACCAAACTAAGTTCGCAAACTTACAGTCACCGGGCTTCATTCACAAGCACTTTTAACATGTGCTGTCTGCTGTGGGGCCACTGGAATTAATTATGCAGCAAAGGATGACAACATTATGCCGTAGTGTTGACTAAATTATGCATAAAAAAAAAGGCTGCAGCGTAATGCAGTATATTTACAGATATTTTATTATTTTGACGTCTGTACACATGCTAACAGTCTCTGGAAAGATTTTGCCTTATTAGTACCAGTGTAACATACAAACTCAGCAGTGAGAAAGGTGACGAGTCAACCTACAATAGGCCATCCACTCCGCAGCAACACAAGTCACATTTTATATTAACTTTTGATATGTTTGAGCTACAAACAATTTATTAGTTTAAATGGTCAGATCATGCAGCAGATCTTGCATTATGAGGCAAATATGGCAGAGCCATAATTTTAGAGAAAACATTTGCAAACTAGGATATTTTGCCATTCATGTTTGAAAATGCTGTTGTGGAAAAAGAGAGTAGTGCTGATGACGGAAACTCCATGGCTCGGAGACAAATGGCTTGTGTTTCCACATTTTATCGTATTTGGTACATTCTGTGTTTAGAAGCATATCCCACTTTGTGAATATATTTTAATGTCAATAACTCATTATAACCTTAACCACTTGGCTGCTAAGGCACCTGATGAGCTTCCATTGACTTTCCATTGAAATCAATGGAAAGTCCATGACGAGTTACCCTTGTCATTAGCGCTGAAGTGGTTAAATAATCATGTGTATCCATTGGTTGATTAAACTGGGCAGTGAAATGCCAAACAAATACTAAAAATTGGGAAGTCTGTGCATTCTGGCCACACCTCTGGCTCCACCCACAGATCCAATCCTTGGGTTATTCCCGCCCTTTGATTCTCCGCCCACTGTTCCCCTACTTTTTTTCCCCCACTTCGACCACTGCGTACGACTCAGCATCCCTGGACCTGTGATGTGCCACCGCTGCGGGCGCCGCATGTGCCACACATTTACGGTGCCAGGCTTCCGCATAAGGGAGCTGGCCATTATTGTTTCTTTTAAAAAATATTGCTAACATTTGGACCTATACATTTTATTTTGTATACATTAATTGAATATGTGTAAAATTTTGCACTGCTCGGGGAACTCTAGTAAAGGGAGCACCCATTGGCGAATCACTAGCGTTTGTGATTGCTGCATTATTTATTACTAACTTTGACGTTGTGCTTTAACTTTGGATAAAAGTTATCATGAATTCTAGCACCAAGAAGCCAATATTGGTAAATATGTGTGCTACAAATAATCCCTAACATACACTGTGCATACAGTATATTTAATCTGGTGCTTTAATCATAGGCTGTTTTAAAGTATTCTGATGAAAATCGAATCGTGCTGAAGACAGCCTTGATTGGTGTTGGATCAAGGACCCGGAAGTCTGCACACCTAGCAGTTAGAGATAAATCACCTTGTCAGAAAGTTTCGCGTTTTCCCTACAGGAGGTGTTTGTTGGCCTGTGGCAGGGTCAGTCACATGTCCTGGACTCCTGGCATTTAATTGAGTCTATCCCAGTTCTGTGCCCCAGTGTTTCTTATGCCCCACCTGGCACACATGTCGGAGGATGGTGATGACGTTAACATTTTGCCCCCCCCTGGAAAAATTTCTGCGGACGCCCATGCCCGAAATGTCAACTTTATTTCTCTCAATGCCAACTTATTCTCACTTGGAGAGTGTAAGGCAGAGATTGAGAGCGAGCGAGGAAGAGAGAAGGACAGAGAAAGAACGAAAGAATGAAAAGGCAATATGAGCGCAAGTATTTTTTTTTGTGAGACCTAGGGTCTCCACCAACAGCATTCAGAGCCCATAGGAAATCTGGAAGTTTCTTTCAAGACCATGTTTTCTCAGACTAACCTGCTACAATCAGATACCTTACATAAAAACCCATTTACATTTTTTTACTGTAAGCTGTTGGGCACCACTCCATATCAAATATATCTGTGTACATCCAGCTTTAGAATATGGAATGGGACAACCACTCACACTGCCCTGTTAGCGTAGTTAGATGTATTGAGTGGCCAGGGAGCTTGATGGGTGGGTTATGGTTTTGGGGAGTCACATGGTAGGTGAGGAAAGCAGGCGAGTGATCATATGGGATAAGGAACATGTGCAAATGCAATCACTGCAGTTTGCTTTTTATGAACAATGACACATAAAACTTCACGTAATGATTGCAAGATCAATAATACAAAACCATTTTACACAGTGCTTAATTTGGGCAGGTGGTTGTCTTACGAGGCTATCTTCACTCTTTTTTGGGACTTATTTTTCCTCACAGACCTTTACAGACAGGAACAGAAGAAAAAAACACTCAAAGCAGTAAGTTGGAGGGAGGGAAACACGGAAAAAACATCAGAAAGAGAGGAAGCATGAGCTTTCAAAAGTAATATAAAGGGGCCGGGAGTTTCTGGTAGTGAATTGAAGAGGAATGAGGTGGATTTAAAACTATGCACCAACAAAATCAACAAGAGAGATAGGGCGCGAGTAGACACTCCTGTACCCCAATAATTATATTTTAAACAACGAAGGAGTGACTTAATGAAAACAAAATAAGACAAAACAAGGTGTGTTAGGTTATGCAATGGTCCCTACCCGGTTGGCATAACTGTAAGGTTGGAAAAATCCAATCCTAACAATCAGGAGGTCGCAACCCAGAAAAGTAGTATAACTACACATAACTGGAAAGGACAAGTAAACCTCTTTGTTAAAAGGACCCTCACTCACCACTAGTTGGTGACATGCTTCATCATAGGGTCCCCGCTGGGGTGGCCGAATGCCCCCCCGGCGTGCTACAACGCCTGATTTACAGCGGAGCGGGTTGGTGTTGAGTGTGACAGTGGTTTAACTCAAAAGAAATTGTTGCAAAATAAGTGAGTGCAGAATTTAAAAATTACTAGGTTGAAACCCAAACAAAATCTTCAATGTGGGCCAACCTGTATCCAGATTAAAAAGGCGGACAAAATAGGTTCTGAATTTGGAGACCTGTGTCCTTGAGTGAGATATAAGGTCAACATGTTTCTGCTGTAAAAATGCAGGATCGCACAGCATTCGTCAGGACCATAGACCAATAGCACTCCGGTGGTATGTACACACTAAGGTACACCCTCCCGTGAGGCACTTGATGTAAAAAATTGAAAGAGTATGATGTAATTACTCACGGATATTGCCCGTGTCGGCACACTGTGATTCACAGCAGCCCGAGTTACCTGTAGAGAAAGGAGAGGGACACACTAACACATAGACACACAAATCAACATGTTATCCATTTTTACAACATGTAGCAAGGTAACGTGAGAATCATGAATTCGATATAGAGGGATGTCTAGTTACAGACTGTCTGTAACTAGACATCCCTCTATATCGAATTCATGATTATGAGGGTACTTTATCCTACCACTCTAATAGGGTGTTAAGGAAACAGAGGTGATGTGATAATTCTCACGTTACCTTGCTACATGTTGTAAAAATGGATAACATGTTGATTTGTGTGTCTATGTGTTAGTGTGTCCCTCTCCTTTCTCTACAGGTAACTCGGGCTGCTGTGAATCACAGTGTGCCGACACGGGCAATATCCGTGAGTAATTACATCATACTCTTTCAATTTTTTACATCAAGTGCCTCACGGGAGGGTGTACCTTAGTGTGTACATACCACCGGAGTGCTATTGGTCTATGGTCCTGACGAATGCTGTGCGATCCTGCATTTTTACAGCAGAAACATGTTGACCTTATATCTCACTCAAGGACACAGGTCTCCAAATTCAGAACCTATTTTGTCCGCCTTTTTAATCTGGATACAGGTTGGCCCACATTGAAGATTTTGTTTGGGTTTCAACCTAGTAATTTTTAATTTTTAAATTCTGCACTCACTTATTTTGCAACAATTTCTTTTGAGTTAAACCACTGTCACACTCAACACCAACCCGCTCCGCTGTAAATCAGGCGTTGTAGCACGCCGGGGGGGCATTCGGCCACCCCAGCGGGGACCCTATGATGAAGCATGTCACCAACTAGTGGTGAGTGAGGGTCCTTTTAACAAAGAGGTTTACTTGTCCTTTCCAGTTATGTGTAGTTATACTACTTTTCTGGGTTGCGACCTCCTGATTGTTAGGATTGGATTTTTCCAACCTTACAGTTATGCCAACCGGGTAGGGACCATTGCATAACCTAACACACCTTGTTTTGTCTTATTTTGTTTTAATTTAAAACTATGCAGCCTTAATATTCGGAGGGCTGACATTTATTTGCACTGGCCAAAGGCCTCTGAGCAGAGGTTTGGGCACTGCCACAGAATCGATTACAAATTAAACACTGAGGTAAAATTTATGATCTGGTTTCCTTAGCTCTTGACCCACACAACTTGCATTGGGTAGGAGTTCCATGGGAGTTGCGTGGGTGTTTCCATGCAACTCCCCTGCTTTTTGACGCAGTCCCATATTTGCAAGACCAAGTAAACCTGGAAATGCACCAAAAGGATACGCCTCTCAATGTTTTTTCCTCTTTCTAAGTATGCATTCTGCAGCACATATAGAAAGAGGAAAAAGCCTCTCAGGATTGTTGTTGTGTAGGAGGAAGGTGCCCCTTCCTGCACAAAAACAATCCTGGCTACAACACAGGCACCCTTGCACCATGGTGCAAGGGTGCCAGCACCTGCTTAGTTTGCCAAAACAGCGCCAGTGCAAGGGAAAAGGACAGGAATGCGCCATATTGGATAAATATGGCACATTCCACTCTTTCCCTCTGACACAGCGCAGCTAGGTGACTTGCTGCAATGCCCTGCACCACAAAATATGCCCCTGAGTTTAAGTGACATAGCATTATTGACAATAACGATATTAGTTGTGTAGTGAGGCTGAGGTGTTTCTTATGGCGAGGAATATGCACTCGTTTTTGCTGCATAAACACAAAATGAGGCCCCACCGGCACTTTTGCACTACCAGAACATCACTTTTTTGACGTTCTGGTGGTGCAATGTGCCACTGACATATTTATAAGAACACGCAAAGTCACGTTATGTGGTTTTTTATGGCCTTATAAATATGCGCCCCTTTCAGGTAGAAAACTGTGCGAAAAGGATGTTCCATGGGTGGTGCTGTGGCCGTTCCCAGCAACATCCATGACTTTTTGACACTGTCCCAGATTTGCGAGAAATCGTAAGTCTGAGGCAGCACCAAAAACCTATGCCTCCCCAGGGGAGGTGTAAGGGAGACATAACAATGTGAAATATCTTTAATTCTCCTTGTTTTTCTTTTTCTCTTTGTGCTACATTCTGCAGCATGCATGGAAAGAGGAAGACGCCTCTTGTGATTGTTTTTGTGCAGGAAGCTTTCCCTTCCAGCACAAAAATAATCATCCCCGCAACGCAGGCACCCTTGCACCATTGTGCAAAGGTACCTGCATTGGTGCATGGTAGCCCATTGTGCACCGGCGCTGGGGAAAAGGACAGGAATGCACCGTATCTAATAGATATGGTGCATTCCTGCCCTTTTCTTTTGCTGTAGGGTCAGCGCATCAGCAAGGCCTGCTGCGCTGCCCCATGGCAAAAACACATAAATGAGGCCCACCGTTTACATTTGAAATACAATTACAGGGCATATTATCAAGAATGGCGTTAAAATTATTGCCGCTTTAGCGTCAGGAAACTGCTGCTAAAGCGGTGATAATGGACTTGATAATTTGCCCTTAAGAATTCCAATAGAAGCCCAGGTTCACACCAGAACATGGGCTTCTATGGGAATTCACAAGGACATATTATCAAGCCTATAATCACCGCTCTAGCGGCACTAAAGCGGCGATAATTTTAACACCACTTCTTGATAATATGCCCCCACGTTTTTAGGAATGTGAGTGGGAGATGGATTTGCACAAACTCGCACACATTCAGCGCACAGGGAAATGGGCATTCCGATCGATAAGTGGTGGGGGATTGCCATCAAACACAAGAAACAGATTTTGATAGCATATCGACCATTGCTCAAATAGGATTTTCTATTAAACAACAGATTAACATTGCTGCTTATTGTGGCTCACGTGAGGACATGGAGGCCAGGTTTCCAAAACTAATGGGAGATCGATGCCATATGACCAATCTTGAATACAGATTGGTAAGAATTGAGCCTGCGGCGGTCTTATCCACTTATGATATGTATGGTATTTGAGCGATTTTATGAATGGATCATGACACTGATATATGTGCCGAACCTATGCACCTGCCTGCTCTGCACACACACTGCGCCTTTTGCTCAAACACTGCCTCTATGCCCCTTTCACTTTCTGCCCTCATTCTGCCCCTTCAACTCACATACTTCCGCACTCTGCAGTGAACAATAAAGGTTCTCTCTGCTGGGGGTGCCATGGTGCAAGGTACCCGGCGCGGGCATGTTCAACATTTTTCTATGAGTCTGACATGCTTTGACAGGTATTGAATCTACTGAATTCACTCACAAACATTACCTATAAATCTATAGACAGTTTAACAACTGCTTGTAACTAAAAACTGACTTCAGTGAGGTGGGTGCTGCTGTGTCTCAGACCTAGAAGTATTCAAAAACTGACTTTGGAACAGGTTCCTATCTTTTAAGAACAAAGATTCCAAAGTGATGTAAGGAAAGGTTTATTGAGGTACATAGGAGCAACCCCCAACAGCTGGCTCTCACAAACTCAGCTGCGTTCTACTGGACTCCGCAAGCCGGATTCCAGGAGTGGAAGCTTGCAGTTGTCAAGCAGCAGTTGATAGGACAGGTAACACAACAAGAATATAACATATCCTTCTTCTTTAAAAGAATTTTTTTTTTTTAAACTAAATTTGTTTACACAACCACCCTATTACTGATATTAAAAGTCAATATAATGTGCATATTTGGCAGCTATTGATATGCCATATAATGTGCATAATTGCAAACTACTAAACAAACTGGAAAAAAACAGTTGAATAGGAGTTAACCACAAGTATAATCTTGAAATCTTTTTAGGAACATTTCTAGCACGAGTACTTGGTGGTCTGACAGTGGGTTTGGCACCAAAAGGTACTCTGGTACTTTCAACGCAAACACCATTGGCACCATTGCTCACAACAGAACTATGTAAATCCTTAACCGCATGCGCGCCAGCGGTTTTCCCGCTGCGCGCAGCGATTTTAAAAATCCCGCGTTACATGACGAGCTCAGCTCGTCATCCGCGTAGTGCAGGTTACGCTCATGACGAGCTGAGCTCGTCATGAGCTTAGAAGGGGTTAAGTAACCACTCACAAACTTCTGTTTTATTGCATTATGTCACACGATTGGCATTCCATAACTTTCCATGCGAAAGTTTCAAAAGATCACCCTTGATGGATAAAATCTTCTTGGGGTCAGTTAACTTAGAACCTCCTTTGTATTGTAACATTCCCAACTTTACTCTCACAAAATTATGTACTTCAAATTTTTGAGAATCTTTGAGCATCTTATTATTATGTCTGTCTTCATAAGAATTTTGATAGTCTTCAACTTTAGATCTTATAGCCTTATCATCAATAATTTTCCTGCCACATCTTCCCATCCATGCGGGAACAGCAATAGAACAAGGAACCCTACCTTTGAGCAAACAAAAAGGAGTTTCACCAGTAACAGAGTGTGGCGTGGTTCTGTAGTTCCATAACATTTTCTTTACCAAACATTTCCAACTTACTTGATTGTACATAGCCATCTGTATACATTCACCCAAAACACAGTTAAATCGTTCAATAAGGCCATTTCCACTATGATGATAAACCGGGGTCTTTAAGTGCTTGATGCCCCATATTTTGAGTTTAAAAACAAAGGTATTCACTGGCTGAATTCTAATAGGCCTCTTCCACCGCAGGTACACAGTGAAATCCTATACGCCCACAGAGTCAACTGGGTGGGTCAAAGACCAAAAGATATTGAGGGTGACTTTATTTTGATTCATTTTAGGGACAGGCGGGTGGTAGAGCACATTTGTCATTGGAAGCCGACGTAGGCCTCAACTCGGATCCACTCCCTTCCGCTACATTATTTTTATCCCCATCCCCTCTTCAGCCTTCTGTCGAGGGAAGGAGTGGGTCACGGGAAAATTGGACAGGAAGGGACCTGAGAGCGTAGTTAGGAAGCCTTTTTAATGGGCCTTGTTTCTATGACTCTACTCTACCAGCTATTTTTCCAACTAGTAATAGAATCAGCGTTCTAGACCAGGTTGATTGACAATCCATCAATAGCCATTATTCGACTCCTGAGGTCCATCAGCTATGTCCCAATATCCCTGAAGAGGGGGGGATGGCCCATGAGTAACCATTAATAATAAATGGGGAAGTCGTAAATAAGAAACTGTCTACGGGATTGACTGACCAAGGTTGTGTACTACTGGGCATGGTAATGACTAATTCTACTGGGACTTACAGCGGGAACTCCACTACCCCAAACCAGGCTCCAGTAGTCCAAGGTCCGCAGGTAAATAGGGTGCCTGCATGTGTGGTAGAGATGGGCAATGCTATGGCCGCAACGGAGACTCCTAACAGATCTGTTTCTCACCACTGTGAGGATATTGTTGAAACTATTGTCTCTGACATTGAGGTTAACCTGTCAGTGCGGTGTGAGATAGGGGATTCTACTGTAGACCCCCAATGTAATAAGGTACCCATAGCACATGGGCTAAAGATCCTCTCCTGGAACATTGCTGGCTTGAGTGCCAAAATGGATTTTCCTGACTGGGGTGAGTTTGTGGACCTCTATGAGATTTGTCTCTTTCAGGAAACATGGGCACTGAAGCCTATGCATAGAGTGGGGTTTGCTACATATTCCAAACCTGCAGTACAGGGTGCGAGGGGAAGGCCATCGACTGGGTTGGGTATCTGGGTTGGTGTGCACCTAGACTGTACTGTTAGGATGATCAAAACTACGTGCCCTGATATACTTTCTATTATCCTCTCATTATTTAATTTTCCAAAGGTGGCTATTATTAACGTTTACTCCCGTCCGGTTAGGTATGGCCAGACCTCGCAGGTGTTAGATCATCGTTTTTCCTTTCTATCTATGCTACCGGATGGAGTTGTCCCCATCATTGGTGGGGACTTTAATTGCCACTTTGAACCTTTGAATACTGTCTATGACTCTGTTACGAGTGATGAGGATTCATCGTGGGGAATCCCAGTGTGTAATCACTATCCAGTAAGGGCTTGGTCCCCGCTAGCTTTGCAACTGACCACCCTTACTCTCAGTTATGTCCTGAGAGCATGCAATGGTCGCCTACCTACTGACAACCCAGGGAGAAATACTTTTGAGAGGATAGGTCATTCGTCCGCGATAGATTACATCCTGATCAACGTGGAGATGTGGTATAGGATTGTAAACCTCCTAGTAATTCCACGTGCTGAAAGTGACCACAACCCATTGGTTGTCACTTTGAAGTGGCATTGCTTGGCAGAGGGGCAGGCCGCAATGACCTCCCCTCCTCCTGTATTGCTCTCTGTTGATGAGGGCAGAAGGATTCGTTGGGGCACCTTTTTGCAATCCCCAGAGGCGAAGGCGTCCCTGTATAATTCACTCATACCTTTTTTAGCTTAGGCAAGTGTACTCGCAGATAGTAATGGTGCCACCGATCAGCTAGAAGCACTGTGGGAAAACCATGCAGTTATGGTCAATACCCTTGTACCGTATTTTCACAGAGTATCTACCTGTAAAAGAATCCCTAATAGAACTAATAACCTTTGGTATAATAGGGCATGTAAAGAGGCAAAAAAAGCCCTGCCGACCCACTTGCGACAGGGTGACATAGTACGAATAAGGGAGGCTAGAGTTTAAAAAAATATATATATTTTAGAAGCAGAAGTAGAATGGGAAATTGACAGATGGCAGGCGATGCAGAAAGCCCTAGAAGATAAGGAGACTAGAGGATTTTGGAACTTGGTAAAAAAATGGAACGATCTATGGCAGGAATGCCATTGAACCAAATCTCGGGGAGGAGGTTTGGCGTTCCCATTTTGAGCCGCTGTATTCCAAGCTACGAGCGGAAGCTATTCCAAAAGGCCTGCCGAATAACGATCTCATTTCTGTACAGCAGGTAGACATACCCATTTGTTCGCTGGCTGAGGTTACAGTGGCTCTGTCGAAAGTCCTCCCAAACAAGGCACCTGGGTTGGATAGGATCCCTGGAGACCTGTTTAAATCTGAAATGGGGCCCGTATCTGCAGTGTATATTTAATGCAATTCTTCGCGGTCTGAAACCCCCGCAAACGTGGGCAGGTGCGGAGATCATTCCCATCCATACAAAAGGCTCTCCCTTAGACCTGGCAAACTATAGGCCAATCAGCCTTATCGACATTACCCAAAAGATCTTTGCTTGGGTCCTCTTGGGAAGACTGCAGAGCTGGATGGATGACCATAGTATACTTACTACTTTCCAAGCAGATTTTAGGTCTAAAACCTCCACCATAGACCAGTTGTTTAGACTTCAATTAATCTACTTGAAAATGATACTGCTGGAGGGAGGTTCTCTCTATCTAACGTTCGTGGACCTTAAATCGACTTTCGATATGGTAGATAGAGACCAACTGTGGGACCTTTTGCTCGAAATGGGGGCCCCAGTTTACCTTTGCCAAAAGCTCAAATGCTTACATGAAGGGTCATTTGCTAAAGTAAGATTTGGAAAAGCGAGGAACTCTCCGCATCATTCCCGGTAGAGAAGGGAGTGAGACAAAGTTGTGTGCTCGCACCAACACTTTCTCCCTCTTCCTAAATGGGCTTATTAATGACCTATTAGCTGTCAAAGATATAGACTGGCCAAAACTTGCTAACCGTAGAATCCCAGCATTAATGTTTGCGGATGACACGCTGCTCCTGTCCAAAACACTTATGGGGATGCAGCGTGTCATAGACGGATATAGCGCGTTTTGCAAAAAACGGAATTTGGAGGTCAACATTTCTAAAACAAAGTATATGGTTTTTCATGCAGACTCTACCAACTGTCTCCCCCCCCCCCGAAAATGGATTTAAGATCACTTGACAGGGTACCAGTTTTTTACTATTTGGGTCTCACTGTGAATGAGAGAATGGAATGGGGTCCTCAGATTGCCAAGGTGAACCTAAAATTAACCCAAGCCAGTGGGGGAATTTTTAAAGTGTATAGCAGCTGTGCGGCTAAAGTTATTGGCCCCTGACTGAAATGCATAAGGTTCAGATAAGGGCTGCTTCCTTATATGGCGCAGAACTCTGAGGCCATTGCTCAACTAATAGTTTGACAGTCACTGAAAACCATTTTCTAAGGAATTTACTGGGCTTACCCCAGAGTACCCCGTTAATCCCACCGAGGATGGACTTGGAAATTCGTCCCATCGCTGACCTGATCGCCTCCCGTCCACTACTCTATTGGCGCCGGTTATGGAGTACGCCGGAGTTGGTGAACTATAGAGAAGAACTGAAGTCGATCTTGTCAAACGTGGGGGCGGGTAAGATCCCTTGGCTGTCATTCATTAGGGAAACTGCCTGTAAAATAGGGAGAAGTAACCTGTGGTTTGCCCCGGAGGAGACTTGTACTGTAACCTCTAAAACACTATTAACCTCTGCCTTGATGGAAGTTTAACCTCTAGATTTCTGGATGTTAAATCACACCATACTCTGGAGTCAGCTTTAGATATGATCCAACCCCTTGTAGCCAAGAAACTGTTTGTTCAATTCAGGCACGGGATGCTCCCCCTTTTTGCATTTACTAATAAGTGGGTGGGAGCTAACAAACTTTTATGTCCCGGGTGCAATGAGAAAGAAGAGAAGGAGATCCATGTGATCTTTTTTTGTCGAGCCTATCATTTGTCTAGATCAAAATGGATTCTCCAACTCTGTAAGAATTTAGGAACAAGGAACTACAGAGAGGTCTACAGATTACTAAAGTATGACACATATCCGGCTGTTTTTGTTGCCATAGCAACATTTTTTTTTGCTATATGGTGCAAGCGCAGATGTTTAGTGAGATCTTTGGGCTAGGAATTAGTGTGTGTTATCCTCCTAACTGTGAATATCCCGATCACAAGCGCTATTAATTGCTGTTGTTGTCATTTATTACCTTCTACGTGAACCTATTTATTTATTTATTTATTTTAATATTACTAACTTTTAAGACAGTAGTATTGTATCTGATTTAAAAAATTGTTATCTACTGGTTCCTCCACAAAAGTCATCATGGGCCAAACTTAAATCTGGGAGCTTTTCTTTTTTCTTAAATTGAATGTCCCCTTTTTCCAAGGGTTTAATTGTGTAAAAACATCTACTGAAAATGATCACTGCATGTAAACAGCTATCTTATGTCCTTTAAAAACATTATGTGATTTTTTTATTGTGCTATTATGGCAGCAATAGTGAAATAAAGTTTTATGACTGACTGACTGCTTGATGCCCCATGTTTTGAGAAAAGTACTGAACTCACTAGAAGTGAATTGGGGTCCATTATCAGATAAAATCTCTGCTGGACAACCTTCTCTCCTAAAAATGTCTTCACAGAAATCAATCACCGTGTCAGCTTTAACCTCTCGTACAAATGTCACCTCAGACCATTTAGAAAAATAATCCATTAAAACAATGGCAAATCTGATACCAACTCCAAGACTGTGAAATGGACCGCAAATATTGATTGCCAGTCTTTCCCAAGGAAGCTTAGGCCAATTCATGTGATGAATGGCAGTTTCCTGCACAATATAAGTCTTGTCACTGCCTGAACATTCAACACAATCCCTCACAAACCTTTCAATCTGCCTATCCATTCCTGGCCTCCAGAAATCTTCCCAGGCTTTCCTTTTCATGGCTGACATACCTCCATGACCTTCGTGTAACAATTGTAACAGCCTAGATCTTATGGTAGAAGGAACTATCGATTTATCACTCCTTCTCAAAATACCATCCACAAAAGATAATTCACTTCATACGTCTTTATAAGTAAGTATGTCTTCATGGGACATCCACCCCTCTTTCAATGGAAGACACTCAACCACTTTTTTAGTAACCACGTCATCCAAAATTGCCCTTTTCCAATCTGACTCTTCTATGGCTTGACACACTTCACTCAATTTGGCCACAACCCATTCTTCCCCATCGTTATCGAATTTTCCTCTTCATCTTTTTCCACTGGAAGACGTGATAAGCAGTCAGCATTAATATTCCTAACCCCAGGTACATATTTGATGTTACAATTGCACCCTTGTAACCGATAAATCCATTTGGCTATTCGTGGGGTAGGCTTGGCAGCACCAGCAGTAGAAAAAATGTTGATTAATGGTTTGTGGTCTGTGTGCAATTCAAACCTCATTCCCCAGATAAAATTACGAAAATGCTGCACACCCCACCAACATGCTAGTGCCTCTTTTTCGATGGTGGAATACGTACTCTCAGCTCCTTTGTGTGTTCTGCAAGCAAATGCAATTACCCTTTCTTTACCATCATGGATTTGCATTAGTACAGCACCCAGACCATAACCACTGGCATATGTCACAATTATGCATTTATCATTGATGTTGAAAGGTTTTAAAGCTGCAGCATTTGCAACTGCTTTCTTTACTTCTTCAAAGGAACATTGACACTTGTCAGACCACATAAATGTGACATTTTTCTTCATTAATTCTCGTGATGGAAATACAAAATTTGAAAAATTACAAATAAATCTAGAATAATATTCGGCTAAACCCAAGAATGACCTTAATTGGTCCTTGTTTTGCGGAACAGGAGCTCTTTCTAGATCTTCTACTAGCTTAAACTTAGGTTTAATCCCATCATGACTTAAGGTATGACCAAGATAATCCACCTCAGTTTGGCCAAACTTGCATTTTTTGAGACTGATGGTCAAACCTGCTAGCTCTAATTTACTTAATACCACAGATAAAATATCATTGTGCTCTTCCTTGTCTTTTCCCCTCACTAAAATATCGTCCTGAAATACAAGAATATTGGAAATATCTTTAAGAATACCTTGCATAATGCGTTGAAAAACTGCTGAAGCTGATGCCAAACCAAATGGCATACATACAAATTGAAATGTTCCTTCTGAAGTGATGAAAGATGTTAAGTGCTTAGATTCAGGTTGCAGTAACACTTGATGGTATGCACTGGATAAGTCTAAGGTGGAGAAAAATGTAGCATTATCCACGGTGGCCAGCATTTCATTTATGTGGGGAAGGGGATGACGGTCAACCCAAATATTATCATTAAGATCTCTTAAATTCACACACATGCGTATACTACCATTAGGTTTGTGAGCGATAACAATTGGGCTGAGCCATTCAGAAGCTTCTATTGGTTCTATTATGCCCTCTGTGCACAACCTGTCTAATTATTTTTTTAAAGGAATCCTCAATGCCAATGGCACATTCCATACTTTGTGTACTTTTGGCGTTGCATCAGCTTTTAATATGACGCAATGTCTAAATTTCCTTAAACGTCCTAACTCTTCTTTAAAGAGTTCGGGAAATTTTGACACCCATTCACAACTAATATTATCTTCTGTCAACAATACATGCATGGGGTGATTAGGGTTGAGAATGATATTTAATGTTCTTTCTTCTCTCCATCCTAAAAGGGATTTACCTTTCTCAAGTACACATAATTTAGCCTCAGTCTCCCTATCCAGAAATCTGATCATGGATAGAAAATAATCAATCACTGGTAATTTCTGACCACAATATCCAACATGACTGACATCAGGACTTTGACGTGTTTTAGAACCTAATTCATTCCAAACATGTTTGTTGATTATAGTGAAAGGAAACCACGAATCAGCCCACATTGCTAATTCCTTACCATCCACAAAAATATCACAATTGGGAGGATTATAATCCTCATTGTTTTTAATGTCATCAATTTCATCAATCATGTATACCTCTACATCACTATCCTCCCCATCTTCACACAGATTTTCATCAATTACATTGATAACAGATTTCGGTTGAAAGGTATTAGACGATTTACAAACTCTAGAATTATGTCCTATTCTTTAACATTTATAACATCTGCTTTTGGCTGCAGGGCAATGAATAGCATCTGAAGAATGTCTGTTACTTCCACATCTGTAACACAACTTTTTAAAAGTTGACAAAATATTTTTCCCTTTCACCTCAGGTTTGGCTTCACCAGTAACATTACTCTTCTTATTTTTGTCAATTAGTTTGCGCACTTTCGTAATACCATTTTCATTTTTAGTTTCAGAGACAGTTAATTCCTTTACATATAACGTTGTGTTTTCTGTACGCTTTGCTATGCTAATAGCTTTTTTAATGTGGCGTCACCTAAATCTAGTAATTTTTCCTGAATCTTCTTGTTGTTCGTGGCATTTATCATCTGATCTCTTATAATTTCATCCCTGAGGTCTTTGAACCTGCAAGTGGTTGCTAGTCTCCTTAAGGCAGCAACGTATTGTACAATTTTCTCACCTTGAATTTGCTTCCATGGAAAAAATGTGTGCCTTTCAACTACAATACTCAAATTTTACCATAGTTCTCTTCTAGCATCATTAAAGCAATTTCGTAAGAGTCTTCTTCCACATCACCAGATCCTTCACTATAATTTCTTGAAACAGAAAGTGGTTTAGGAAGTGTTTTTAATACATTTCTTCCTTCCACTAGTAGATGAAGTTTTAAAATTGCCAATTTTCCATCGGGAACATAATCTTTACCACCAATTGCTTCCAGATAAGTTACAAAAAATTCTTTCCAATCTTCCCAGGTCATAGGAGGCGTATCCGGATCCTGAAGAAAGGTAGGAGGTAGTGCAATGACTTGAGAAGCCATTATGCAAGCAAAAATCCCCAGCAATTATTATTAAGGATAGTTCAGAGTGGAAAAGTAAACTATATAAATGTAAAAAAAAAAGAACATTCCAAGAAATTATGTAAAAGTGTTCTGGTAAAAACTTGTAGGTGTTGTCAAAATAAATATTTTATGTCGCCGTAGCTTATCTCCTGCTATTTATATAATGTAGTTCGTTAATCACCGATGCCTGAACAAACGTGGTTGGCAAAATTGAATTACGTGGTTGGCAACCGGCAGAAATACCACTGAATGAAAAAAAATGGTGGCACGTTTGCGTGACTTGATGTCAAGGTCACGTAAGCACAACGTGCTGATGTGGAAAGAGTTTACTTCACTGGTATTATTATGGCCGCAACACGAACGCTTGCATTCTGTGTTTAGAACACGTGCTGACTGTACGCGTGTAACTTTAAAAAATGCAATCTTCACAATGCTGTCTTCATGCGCCTTACGGGGTCCAAGGTGCCGTCCGTTATTCAACAAAAACACAACAATGCTGACATAGACTGGACTAACCTTTACCCTACGCACAGCCGAAATCCTGCTCCGTCTGATACACCTGCACTCCGACGCCCCCACAACACTCGCCAACGATACACGTACCAACAGTCTGTGTGCAGCTCCAGGCACGGCGTAGATGTAAGTAAATATTTTACTTACAAATCACTTCCTCATGAATGTCCTCTTGTGAAAGTTGTTACTGCTGGGGGTCTTCAATCTCGAAGCAATGCTCCAAAACTTAAGAAAAAATTTCCAGATTAGCTCCCACTCAAAATTTCTTCAAATAACATTCTTTGATGCTTTGGATCCCATCCTCGTTGCCATTTTTAAGAACAAAGATTTCAAAGTGATGTAAGGAAAGGTTTATTGAGGTACATAGGAGCAAACCCCAACAGCTGGCTCTCACAACCTCAGCTGCCTTCTACTGGACTCCACCAGCCGGATTCCAGGAGTGGAAGCTTGCAGTTGCTAAGCAGCAGTTGCTAGGACAGGTAACACAACAAGAATAAAACACTATCAGTTCCTAAATCCATTTCCTTTACTTATAGAGGCAAAAAAAATGTTGAATTCTCAACAATAACTGAAAAACTCCTAAGTCAGACCATGTTTTTGATGAAGTGCCTATTTATATTTCACATCTAATCGCAAAAGGGGTATGAAGTTCCTGTCAGGGGAGTTTTTCTCTTTTTGCCGATGTGGAGTGTGGGGTGTAATGAAAAGAGTGTATGTATGTAGCGAGTCGAGTGGAGTAAGTGTAGTTAAGTGAGTCACTTCGAGGTGCCTAGGTGAGTTCAGCATTTCAATGGGTTTTAATGACAGGGCACATTTGAGAGCTCTGGAGCTGAAGCTCAAGTGTGAGTTTTTCACCATGCCTATCAGTGGGTTATAATGATGTTGAGGTCCATACACATCCAATCATTGGCCTGTGTGCAAAGCGCACAGAGCGGTGGTCACATATGCACCAGTTGTAATTGTGATTCTGTGGGAAAGTGTTTGAAGGAGATAGACAGCTGTCAAAATACTGACAGCACGAAAAGAAAATACAGTGCTGCAGGTGAATGGGATGGCTGTGTTTGCTTGTGGGGATTAAAAAATTGGAGGCGATTAATGAAAATGGCTTCATAAGAGAAGAGTGAGTAAATAGTGCAAAAGGACAAGGAGATGACGTATCAAATATGCAAATGAGGGGTGTCTGAAAGATATGTGGTGAAAAAGAGTGCAACTGTCTAACAGAGTGAGGGACTGCAGAGGAAAGTGTTGTGAATGGGAGACCATGAGTGACTGAGACAATTCAAAGACAACTTTCCGTTCCCTAGACCTAAGCAATGTTTTAAAGTCTCATATCTTCAGAACTGAAATTTTTCCAATCAGAATTATTCACATCAAAATTATAGTTGTTACTCATTGATCTGATTCTGCTAGCAAGCAGTGGCAAAGACAATACCTCTTGCTTGTTTTAGGCATATGTCTGTTGTTATATGTATGGACACAAAAAAACAGAAAACTCACAGAGGGGGAGGAGGAGCTTAGCGCGCACCCAAGATGGTCGCGTGAGCTTAGGGCTCCCGGACCTTCGCCACCTCCACAGACTATCCTGAACACTATCCTGATTTGGACGACGGGTTATTAATGGCACGGCCCTGCTGATCGTTTATCCGTTTTCGGACTTTGATTTGGACATCGGGAGCTGAAGATATGGACTTTTGAACTTTTTCGGCCTGCTCCATGGTACTGCCCCCGGGCTCGGTTCTCTGCCAGCCGGAGAGTAATTGAACAACAACGGATCATGCGAGCCTCCTTTGCCCGGTTGTCTACTTTCAGTTTCGTTTCTCACGCTTAGACCTACTTGACTTTGTTTCGATCGCCCTGGCTTGCTGATTTCAACCTCACCGCAATTCACCGACTGGTGACTCGGCCCCCTGCCATTTATCACTTGGTGATTGGTTTGCATCTTAATTTTTATATTGTTGCGGGCGCATCGACTTTAGCCATTTTTACTAGGTCTCAGACTACCCTTCGGGGCGCACGACCTAAGATGGCCACCAAGCCTGAGGGAGAGAAACGCAAGACCAGACCGGCAACGCGTGGGGGCTCCGTGCAATCAAATGTCATGGACAGATACACCCTCGTCAAGGGTTCTCCGGGTGGATCGACTAAATCCCCGGCCACTGTGGGAGAAGACTCCCCGATGGATGAAGAACTGTCGTTGAGGGACGTCATGGGCGCCATTGCCGGGATGAAGGCCACGCTGGGTCAACAATATGAGGCCCTGGCCCACAAGTTGGATACGGTCGCTATCGATGTTACCTTGATCAGGGCTGACCTAGCGAAAACCAATGAAAAGGTCAAATCCCTCGATCTAAAGACATCTAGTCTTGTTGCTGACGTCTCCGATTTACAGGCAGAGGTCGGTAACTTGCGAGCCGCCCGTGACTATCTCACTCGACGCCTGGACGACTTTGAGGGCCGGGCACGACGAAACAACGTCCGTCTGGTTGGTGTCCCGGAAACTTCGGAAGCATCCTCGGTGGACCTGCTGGTGGAAGATCTGGTCCTGAATCATCTAGCACCCAAGGGCCTCAGCAAGTTTTTTGCTGTTGAACGTGCACACAGGATCCCGGGTGGTCCGCCTAACCAGGGAGCCACTCCGCGTCCCATCATTGCTCGGATCTTTAACTTTCGGGACAGGGATGCGATCCTGCAAGCGTCACGCCTATCTGGTCCAACGGCTTATGAGAACACTGCAGTCAGCTTCTACCCGGACTTTACCCAGCAGGTTCAGAAACAGCGACTTGGATTCCAGGGGGTGAAGAAGAGACTGAGGACTAGAGACATGAAATACGCCATGCTTTTCCCGGCCCGGTTACGTGTGGTGTACAACGAACGAACATTTTTCTTTGATCATCCAGGGGCGGCAAGTGACTGGCTGGACACGCTGCCCCCGGGACCGGATCGTTCTGAACACTCTGGACACTCCGGTGGTGCGGAGGGAGGCCCGGTGGAGCAGGAATAGGGGGCGGAATCAGCTCCCGGTCCATCGTGTTGACTTTTCGGCTGTGGGTTGGTGCTATGCCTCTATTGCTCGCTATCATGCTGTCTTATTGGGGTGTGGGTGGGGGGGTGTTCGAGTCTTCCTCCTCTGGGGTTATTTTCATAGACTAGTTGTATGTTAGGGCGACAGGCACTCTGCAAGTTGGGGTGGCTTTTGAGTCTTACGCAGGGGTGCGGGGTGGGGGGTATGATGTACGGGGTTGTTTGGGGGGTTGGGGGGTTGCAGTTTTCGTTTCATTGTTTTCTTCAAGGCATATTATTGATGACCTCCTGTTGTACAGTGTCGCACCCGGTGTGGGGTGGGGATGGGGTTGGTCTCTGGGATGGGGGTTAGGGGACTTAAGGTACTGTGTTGGAACGTGAACGGGTTGGGGGATAGGATCAAACGGGGCGTGGTGTTGCAGCTCTTGCGACGGTTGTCCCCTGATGTGGTCTTGCTTCAGGAGACGCATTTGCTTGGCAATACGTGCCATGCAATGAATAGGCGTGGCTATCGTCTCGTCGCGCACTCAGGTTTCACTTCTGGCTCCAGGGGGGTGGACATTCTGGTTCGGAACTCCCTCCCTCTCGCTGTTGACGACATCATCCTTGATGACAGGGGACGGTACGCCGTCATTGTGGGGCGCTGGGAGGGAAGGGTTGTCGCCCTGCTCTCCGTCTACGAGCCGCCGGGTCTCCAGACTACCACTTATGCGGATCTGGGAAGAGTGATTTTGGGATTCCCCGAGGGTCTGCTTGTAGTGGGTGGGGATTTCAACTCTGTAGTGTCGGGGATGTGTGATCGCTACCCTCCCCGAGACATTGCGAAGTCACAATCCTGGTTGGGGGATTTCCTGGAGGCTTTAGGGCTCACTGACTGCTGGCGCCTGCTTCATCCTGGGCAATTGCAGTATACTTTCCATTCTGGTGCCCATGGCAGTCTTTCGAGACTGGATTATGTGCTGATGCCCTCCTCCCAGGCCTCCTCCATAAGGGAGGTGAAACATCTAGCTAGGGGTATCTCGGATCATTCCCCGCTGTGGTTGGTAGTGGACGCTCACTTGGGGTCGGAGGGTAGGGTGGCCCCGATACACTCCTGGTATCTCCGCGACCCCAAGGTTAGGGCGGAACTAATTAAAACGATTGACCAATACTTTGCTGAAAATGTGGGTTCTGTGTCCTCCTCTGTCACGTTGTGGGAAGCTTACAAAACTGTTATTCGGGCCAGGCCCTCTCCTTGATTGGCAATGTCAAGAGACGTAGGCGGGAGGAGGTTGTCCGTGTTGAAAATGACATCACTGTTCTTGAGGGGGAGTTGGAATCCGAGGTCACCCCGGAGAGGCTGCACCTTTTGGGTCTAAAACAACTTGAGTATAGAGCGCTGGTGACTGATGCGGCGAAGGAGATGAGCAGGGAGCAACAGGGACGACTATATGATGTGGGGGATAAGGCGGGGAAATTGCTTGCTTGGCTGGATAAGAGGGAACGTGGGAGTCGGGTTGTCCCTGTGATTGTTGATGTGAATGACGTGAGTATCACAGACCCTGCTGATATTGTTGAGTGTTTCGCTGACTATTTCCGGGAAGTGTATTCCCCCGTCTCTGATAGACCTGAACAGGACTCCCACTTGCTCCTGCGAGATATCTCGCTGCCACGTTTGTCCGACCCTGAAGGGGATCTCCTAGAGGCTCCGCCTACAGTTGATGAGGTTGTTACGGCCATCCGCTCGGTTCGCTCGGGGAAGGCCTCGGGCCCTAATGGGCTCCCTGTAGAGCTTTACAAGCTCCGTCCGGATGTGATAGCACCGTATCTGCGGTCGATGTTCTTGGAATCACTGGAGGCAGGCTCCCTCCCTCCCGACCAAAGATTGGCTTCCATAGTGGTGATCCACAAGGATGGCAAGCCACGTGACCGCTGCGCCTCCTTTAGGCCCATATCATTGATTAACGCCGAACCGAAGATTCTGGCCAAAGTGCTTGCCAACCGCTTGGTCACTGTCATAGGCGATCTGGTTCACCCGGACCAATCCGGATTCATACCCCATCGTAACACGGCACTTAATCTCCGGCGCCTGCATGGAGTCCTCGCGCGAACGGCGACTCTGCGTGAACCGGCCATCTTGGCGTCTTTGGACGCCACCATGGCGTTCGATACGCTGGAGTGGCCATATTTATGGGTGGTTCTCTCTAAATTTGGCTTTGGCCCCACCTTCATCGCCTGGGTGAAATTGCTCTACACCGACCCCTTAGCCCAAGTGGTGGTAAACGGTCGTGTCTCGACCTCCTTTGCTCTTGGTAGGGGAACGCGCCAGGGCTGTCCTTTGTCCCCCTCTCTTGTTTGCCCTTGCTTTGGAGCCATTGGCGGCATGGCTGAGATGGGAACCATCCTTGAAGGGCATTAGATGGACTCCGGAGTTTGAAGACTGAATATCTTTATATGCAGACGATATACTCCTATATCTTACGTCGCCTCGGAAATCGTTGATCGTCCATTTTGACGTTCTGACTTCTTTCCGTAAAAACTCCGGTCTGGTCATCAACTGGTCGAAGTCTTGCATCTATGTTCTATGCGGCGAGGACCCTCTCCCGCCTCGTGGATGTCCTATTTCGGTGGTGCGGGAGGGATTCAAGTACTTGGGGATCTTTATCACCTTGGACCCTGTGCTTCGTTATGAACGCAATTTGTTGCCCCCTCTCCAGCGCCTCCGTGCCGATGTGACTGCAGGGGGCAGGCTCCCTCTCTCTCCTCTGGGACGGGCGGCGTTATTTAAGATGATGTCGCTCCCTCGGTTCCTTTATGCGTTGCAAAATACACTTGATATTGTGCCCGCCCGCTACTTCCGGGAGATTGAAAGTCTACAGAGACAATTGATATGGGGGGGCCGTCCTCGTATTGCTCTTGCGAAACTGACGCTCCCGTGGTACGACGGGGGTATCGCGCTCCCGGACATCCGCCGCTACTATTGGGCCTCTCAGCTGGGGGCCATCAACCACTGCACTTACGGTCCTTTGCCGAGCCCGGCGTTTGAGATGGATAGATGGCTGCTGCCTGGTGGAGACTACAACAGGGCTCTGTATGCGACATCTGCAGGCGGATCTCTCACGGGCCCCACTAGGACAGCGGTGCAGGTGTGGCATCGCGCCACAGAGGCCCTGGGCTGGGCTGATAAGCCGACCCGTGCTACCCCGCTCTATGCATCGGAAAAACTTGGCTCCCTCTGGAAGTCGAAGGGTTTCGATAAGTGGGATGTCATCGGTATCAGCAGGGTGAATGATGTGTGGATCAAGGGTAGAGTCAAGACGTTTGAGGAGCTGAAAGTTGAGTATGACTTGAATGATAGAGAATCCTTCCGCTATGTGCAAATCCGACACGCGGTTTCGTCTGTATTTCCCCTGGGCTCGGATATTCCGGAGGCGTCCCCGCTCGAAGATCGGGTGCTAGACGGGCATGTCCCTGACGGCACGATCTCACTCATATACAAAAAGTTGATCAATGCCAGAACCGACCTACTGAGTAACCTTCGAGTGATGTGGACTAGTGACGGTCTGGAGCTCGACGACGAGGATTGGCAGGCTGCGATCTCTTCCCCGAAGGAAGTGGCTATCCCGGCATGCCTCCGGTTTGTCCAGCTCAAAATTCTCCATAGGGTCTACGTGACTGGTCCCCGTTTGGTGCGAATGGGGTTCTCTGTGGATGGACTGTGCAGGCGTGGTTGTGGTCTGGTGGGTACGTTTCTCCATAATATTTAGGAATGCCCTGCGGTGATGCGCTATTGGACTCGCGTGCATGAAGTTATGAGTGAGGTCACGGGTGTGCAATCAATGCCTGAGGCGAGGCGGTGTCTGTTGAATGTCTGGGAGCCGAATGATTATGACCTGGCGCAGCTTCGATGGGTGACCTTGGGTAATATGATTGCTAAGAGAGACATTGCTCAGTTGTGGGGTGCCCAGAGGCCACCGACAGTTCTGGTGTGGCAACAAAACATGGACTGGTGCATGTTTCGGGAAAAGACAGTGTATGTTTCCCGTGGCACGCCCCGCAAATGGGGGAAAATTTGGAATCAATGGAATGCGTACCGTGGTGGCATCTGTACTCCCCCCCCTTCGGAATTGGATACTGACCTGTCATCCTCCCGACCTGATGTTTCCTCCACGGGCATTTAGATATCTTGCTTCTTCCTGGTCTCCTCCCCCTTCCCCACTCTCATCACAATACTTCTGACATCTGATTTGATTATGTATCCCCCCCAGCGCCGACATGACACAACTGTAATGTATTGCCTTGTTTTCTGTTTTTTCTTTCCTTGTTTTTTGTTATATTGCATTTAATAAAAAGATATGTAAAAAAAAAAAACTCACAGAGAAGCACCCAAATACTAGTTAGTTGTCTCACTGTGTGAAGCAGAGCATTTTTTTTTTATTTTCAAAAACCTTTATTGAGGATTTAGACACAACAAAATTACAGAATTGCACCATGACTAAATAATATGCATTGCGATACGATATACAAGATCGAAGGCTACCACTTACATGCACCACAAACAATAATATCAATGAAATCAGTTGGGAGAACACCAAAAGCAATGCGAAGAAACTATCAGGAAAGGCACCACACCTGAATGGGGAAAGCACGGAGAAGGGGGGGGGGGGAAGGGAAGCAGATAGTAGGAGACTCATTGACCTGCAACGGCTGCCGCCACGGGCAGAGCACCAGCAGGGATCGTAGGAGAGGTCGCCGGGTGCTGGGAAGTGTGACTTAGGAGATAGGAAACAAGCAGACCCCAGATATCTAGTGGGCGGGATCTAGCGGTCATTAGGTCCCAGAATTCGGACAGGAGAGTCTGGCAACGGGAAGCATCCTCCAACCAAAGGGCCACCTTCGGTACAGGCCGGCGACCCCAGCACATGGAAACCCTGCGCCGCGCAAGAACAAGCAACATAGCAATCAGTCTATGGGTGGCATCTGGGCAAAACTTGACAACACCTAAGAGGCCAAGCAGAATGTAAGGTGGGAGCGAAAATTAAGTGATTTCTGAAATAACAGCGCATATCTCACACCAATAAGCGGAGACCTTGGGGCCGAGCCAGGCAAGGTGGGAGAAGTCGCCCGCAGGCGCAGAGCAGCGCCGACATCTGTCACTGGTAATGAGACCCATTTTGTGCAATTGTCTAGGGGTCCAGTAGAACCTGTGGACATATTTAAAATGGACAAGGCGCAGTCGATAGTTAGGGGAAAGGCGTTTAATCTGGCTGCAGCGATACAGCCAGTCGGCCTGGGAAATTACGATGTCTAGGTCCATCTCCCACACCACGCGCACCCTGTCAGTGGAGATGGAGAAAGCCGCCAGCGTGGAAGCATAGATTTTGGTAACCAATTTCTGTGGAGAAGGGGACGTGTAGAGGAGATTGAGAGTAGCCATCGAGGGGGGAGGCTGGGGAAAAGAGGGATGTAGCTTCCTACAGACCGCCCGAAGCTGATAATAAAGCAGAGTGCCCATAGTCAGCAGCTAGTGTGTAGAATGTGTTCTCTGGGTAGAGATCGGACACAGTAGAAAGCCTAAGACCAGTGGCATGTTTCGCCATCCCCAAAGATTGTGAAAAGCCAGGTGTTGAGCAATGGGCATCACAGCCACGGAGAGCATGTCCGGACCTGAGATTTTCCGGAGCCCCTCCCAGGCCCAGCGCAGGGTCTCGACCGTGTCGATATCAGCACGCGGAGGCCGTGCCTGGGCAAATAAAGCTGTAGAGAGCGGTCAAGGGGCCGCCAGGTCAGCCTCGACCATGACGTGGCGCTGAAACTGAGTGGGATGGAGCCAGAAATGGAGAAAGCTGGCCTGGGCGCTGAGGGCATAGAGTTTGAAATCGGGGGCACCGAGACCACTGCGCAACATAGGGAGAGTTAAAATATTATATGCAATCCTGGGTTGCCGGCCGGCCCAGATCAAAGCAATCACCAAAGAGCGGAGTTTCCAGAAAAAATGAGTGGTGAGGGGAATGGGAATATTAACAAATAAATATAAGAACTTCAGGAGCATCACCATCTTGGCAATGGCTAGACTCTCGGCTAGAGAAAGTGGCAAACAACTCCAAAGAGGAATCTTAGACTTCAGCCAGTCCACCGCATGACCGAAGTTGGCCCTCCAGAGCTCATCAACTTCCCTATTCAGCCAGATACCAAGATACCTAGAGGGCTCAGTCGCCCAGACAAAAGGATAATCCGGATCAAAGGGCATCATGGCATTGGTAAGAGTGAATAGCACGGACTTGTTCCAGTTGACCTGGATTCCGGAGTAGCCGTCAAAGCGGGGTGGTGGACGTATAGGGTGATATATGCCTCCCTGGGTGTGATGCTGACACAACCAAGCCACAAGAGGCTCCATTGCGAAGGCAAAGAGCATTGGGGACAGCGGACAGCCTTGCCGTGTACCACATTTGATGGAGATGGGGTCGGAGATTTGGCAGTTGAGCCGAAGTCAAGCGGTGGGAAGAGTATAGAGAAGCAGCACTTTTCGTATGAAAGCCGGACTGAAGCCCAAGCGGGTACGATGATAGGAAGGCCACTCTAAGGTGTTAAAAGCTTTAGTAGCGTCCAACAAGGCCGCCACTGCAGAGAGCAATGGGTTTATTTGATGGAGGATGGAGAAAATGGTACAAAGATTATGGGAGGTGGCACGCCCAGGAATGAAACCGGACTGATCCAGGTGGGCAATGAGCGGCATGAGGGGCAAAAGGCGCGAAGGAAGCAGTTTGGCGAAAATGTTGTTCCTCGTGTTTATGAGGGACAGGGGGCGATAAGAGTCCCGCGATTCAGGTGGTTACCTGGCTTTAAGAGAAAGTTAAGTAAGCCCTTTTGAAGTGATGGGGAGAGTTGCCCAGTTTCAAAGGACTCGTTTTACATGGCGGCAAGGTGAGGAACCAAAATAGAGGCAAAAGCCTTGTAGAAGGAGGCCTTATCACCTGGCATGCCATTTGTTGCAGCTAGTATCTCTCATTTGGAGAGCGGCCCGTCAAGGAACTCCCGGTGGGGATTACCTAGCCATAGCAGTTCGAGGGTATCAAAATATTTATCAAGGACCTCATGCAAAGGGACTGAGCCGGCCATGTAAAGTTGTGTGTAGAATGTAATAAAGCGTGCTTTAATTTCCTCGGGCGAGGTTGTTTGATCAGTTCCACCGTCACAGAGGTCGTTAATATAAGAAGCCGCCCGAGGCAGGCGAAGGAGGTTGGCCAGGGTTTTGCCAGAACGGTCACCCTCTCCAAAACGGTGCGCCCGAGCCTCCCTGCAGAGAAAGGACAGTTTTCTGTGAGCCTCATCGGCCAACTCAGTCAGTTTCCCCTGGATCTGCGCGCGCTTATCCGGATTGGGGTCGAGAGCATGAGAAGAATCAATATCCTTGATCTCCTTTTCTAATTTGTTGAGGGTTCCACGTATAGATCGAAGGATGCCGGACTGCTTAGAGATACACTCACCAGAAATCAGGACTTTAAAACTCTCCCACAGCGTGGATGGTGAAGCAACCGAACCCTCGTTTAGCTCAAAGAAATTTGTGATTGCAGTCTGAATTTCATCGCAAAATACCGAGTAGTGAAGGCATTAGGATGGAGCCGCCAAGAGAAAGCACAGCAAGGGGAGTGTGGAAGGCGTAGGCCCAATCGAACAGGAGCATGGTCAATAAGAGTGCGCGCCATGTGGTCTACAGAGTTGAGCTAAGCCAAGGTGTCCGGAGTAGTAATCCAAGGTCCAAGCGGGACCAGCAGCCACAGGAGCCAGTGACACAGGTACCCTTACGCATCGGGGCGAGTGTGCGGCCGTGCATCTTACAGAGCTTTGTCAGTGTGAATGGAATTGAGAAGGGTGGTGGCACGCAGGTGAAGAGTGTGAGGACCAGATCGATCAATGGAAGGGGAAAGCGTGATATTAAAATCTCCACCCCAGAGGAGCTCCGTAGGGCTGAGAGGAGAAATGTAGTGCCAGACTTGCGTAAAGAAATCAGGGTTGTCACAATTGGGTCTGTACAGGGCAACAAGTTTATTATTATTTTTTTTTATTTATTAGGTTTTGTAGAGCGCGTAGTCACCCGTAAGTATCCCAGCGCTAAGATCCGAACAACCTGAGGGTGGCAGAGGGGGAAAGAGAGGAAACAGGAGATTAGGGGAACAGGTGAGTTTTCAGTCGCTTCCTGAATCGGAGGTAATCTGGTTCTGTCCTAAGATCCCGGGGGAGGGAATTCCAGAGGCGGGCGGCGTTGACAGAGAAACGCCGTCCACCCGTGCATACCCTCTTCACTCTGGGAACCGTGATGAGGTATTCATGGTCAGATCGGAGGGATCTTAAGGCTTTATAAGGCCTGATGAATTTTTTTAAGATGGAGGAGCCTTTGTCCTGAAGGAGTTTGTGTGACAAACAGAGAGCTTTGAACTTCACTCGCTCTCTCACTGGGAGCCAGTGGAGATGTTTCAGAGCTGGTTTGGCTGAAGATCTAGCCGGGATGTTTGTAAGGATCCGAGCCGCGGCGTTCTGGATTCTTTGCAGTTTGTTTAGGGTTGCCTCAGGGGCTGCCAAATAGATGGTATTGCTTTAATCTAGCCTTGATAAGATGAGGCCTTGGATTAACAGTTTCTGGGAGACAGGAGGGAGTAGGGGCAGAATCTTCCTGATAGATTTCAGGAGCCCAAAGCAAGTCCCGGCTATTTTATTGGCTTGAGTCTTGAAAGACAGATCTTTTTCAAGCCAAATTCCCAGGTTCTTAATCTCAGATTTGGGAGCAGGGGGTTCACCCAGACAGGGGGGCCAGATATTCTGAGGGACTTGGCATGAAGAGTGCCGTGGAGAATTACGAAGCGTCCCTCAGGGTTGACAATCACTTGTGAGGCTTGCCAGGGAGCCCCCTATGTAACAGGATAGACACCCCCGGGAGTAATTAGAATAATAAGAGGAATCTATTTCCCCCAGTGTCAGGAGAGAAGCCTAAAGGATGTGGCGGGCATGAGATGGGTTTCTTGCATGAAGCATATGTCCACTTTGTGACGAATAAGGTGGTCAGTGACCAGTCGTGCCTTACAGTGGTTGTTAAGCCCCCGGACATTCCAGGTCCAAAGGACGGTGTCAGTCATGGTGCCGTGTCAGGGGGGAGAGTATTAAACAAGTCAATAGGAGAGAAAACAGGTGCATGGCAATATAAGGATTGCTGTCCCACATGGTGCAGTGGTCAGGTCAATGCGGAGGGCGTGAAGGCGCAAGGTGGTGCCATAACCCATGTTGCAAAAAGAGCCCCGCAAGAGGGTACCAATAAGCTCTGCGTTGTGCCCTCTTCTGAGCGGCGAACAATAACAATGCAGGGGAAAAGCACATCAATGAGTCCATCGGGTGCAGAGAACAAAAATACACACTAAAAGTGGCGTGTCAGAGAGGAGCCAATAGCATGAAGCAGTACAACAATGAACATCAAAGCCCCAGTAAGAGGCAACAATCCCCTAAAATTCCCAGCGCTACCACCCTGCCCCCACCTCAGAAAAAATTTCAAAAGACCCTCCACCCACGCACCCACCCCAACCCCCAATAAGCTGAGATACCATCCGTTCCCACCCCAGGGACCCACAACTAGGAAGGGGGAGGCATTGCTCACCGTACTACCCTGCCGAGAAAGCAGGATGGCCAAGCTGCAAGCATGTCAGACAATGATCAAAAAGTGGCAGTTGGAAGAGCGACTAGAGCCCCAATGCTTGGGCCGCAGGCGGCTGGACCCGGGGGGCCGCATCAACAGAAAGAGTCAGAATAGAGCAAACAAATGAGCCACAGAGTTTGCAAAGAATAGCCATCTGTTAGCACTCAGCCAGTCAATCATTGTCACTAAGGCGGTCAGCTGCAGTGGCCTGAGAGCCAGTAGGTGAAGAGCCGAGTGACTTGTTAAGTATCTTGCCGTAAGCGAGGGCATCATTAGGATCTGGAAAGACAAGTGTTTTTGAGCCCTTTCGGACCCGCAGCTTCGCAGGATAAGCCAATGAGTAAGAAACTTTGAGTTTTAGGAGAATCTGCTTTGCTGGGAGGAATTCGCGGCGAGCCTCCTGGACAGCGATGGTATAGTCAAGGTAGAACGAGAGTGAGTTGCCTTGATGGCGGATTTTTCTCCTCTCTCTTGCCGCACGGAGAATGGTGTCGCGGTCTCTAAAGTTTAGGATTTTAGTGATGATGGGGCGAGCCAGTAAGCCAGGCCCTGGACGAGGGCTGAAGGAGCGGTGCGCTCACTTGACAATGAAGACCGAGGAGAGGATATCGCCAAAGAGTTCCCTGATGAGCTGTTCCACATCATCCTCAATTCGGGAGATATTGGTGGATTCAGGTACTCCCGTGATGCGGAGGTTGCTCCTCTGGGAGCGCGCCTCCAAAACTTCATTTTTATTCCGAATGAGGTCGAGTATTTTGTTCATCTGTAATAATTTTGGCAATCCTGAGTGGCGGCGTCTTCGGCGTCAAAGACGCTGGATTCAACATGCAAGGAGCAGGCATCGTGGGAGTCAACTCGGGCCTTAACTGAGTCCAGACGGGCAGACAGTTGATCAAGCTGGGCTGCAATACCCGTGACTGTGGACTTGACGTCAAGCATAATTGCCTTCAAATCCTCATCACGTGCGGGGGGTGCCTCCATGATGGCAGCGGGGACGCTACTATCCGAACTCACACAATCCTGTTGCATCGATCAACGCTGGTCAAAGGCGATCTTGGGCTGCTTGGGGTCAGTCCTCCCCATGGCAGGCAGAAGCGAGTAGGAGGTACCGCCAGAGAGCAAGGGGGAGATAGCAGCCAAAGGAAACAGCGACAATAACCACAGCAGGCGAGCCACAGACAGACAGTAGCAGGGTCAACTGCGGGGATGATGGTGAGGCCTCCAATACAGGTAAGCAGGAGCGGTCGGTCACTGAGGGTCATGCGAGCAGCGAGGTGATGGCAGGACATGCACAAGGTAGAGACACCAGGCTGGCAGAACAGCGGGTTGACAAGGGCTGCCCCCACAGGCACAGTGGAGTTACAGGAAGGTCACGGCACTCCGAGCTTAGAGCAGAGAGGTCACCAAAATAGTCCACAGGGACAGTCGGCCACCCAGCGTGGGATCAGCGCCTCAGGTCTGCCGGGCGTGGAGTTGTGAGAAGCAGCAGAGCAGGAGTGGGGCGTATAGGGCCTCGCTGTGCATCACATGTACCCCGGTCCACGCTGCTGAAGCCGCTGCAGTGACAATGGTCACAGTGAGGGGACAAAGCAGGTGCCTGAAGGTGTAGAAAAATCGCCTCGGTTGGGTGATGAGTAGGAGGAACCAAAGATTGAGGCCAGCAGTCCAGGGGCCACTCAGGGGTACACACCGGCCAGCACAGGGCAGGCTACAAGGCCAGGGCAGACACAGTTAGCGCCATAGGATATCAGGCCTCAGGCTGGACTTGGTGGCCGTTGAGGCCCAGGGCCAGATGCGTCTGAGGAGCGAGGGCCAATAAAACCACTAGAGGCCCGAGGCATCACAGCGATGGTGCGATAGGCCGCAGGAGGAGGCCTCAGAGAGGAGGGTGGACACCAGGCGCTGTGCACTTCTCTGCGGGGAAGGCCAGGAGAATGCGCCGGACTGAGACAATCACAGCTGGGAGACAAATGGGGCACGCCTCTCCTGTCACCTGGCCAAGGCACCCAGAGCCGCTGCAGCAGGTGCCAATAGGAAGGGGAAATGCTGCCAACATCGAGGTAAAGACCGGGCTGGGTTGTGCAGCACAAAGGCCCCCAGTCCCACCGCAAAAGACCCCAGCGGCAATCACTGGGCGCAGCAGACCAGGATTCCCCACAGTCCTCCGGTCGATCCGTAGCCTCATGAAGCCGGCCCAGCAGCAACGTAAAAGGCCCGGCCTCACCAACGGCAGGGTTCAGGCCCAGCACAGCGATCGAGCGGCGGATCTCAGCACCCACATGCCGCCAATGGGCATAAACAGCATAGGGCGATGCCTCAGGAGGAGATGCAGCCGGAAAGCCCGATCTCAGGCAGCTTAAAAGTAGTTGTCTGTAGGATTATTGTGGATATTTAGCTTGGCCGCCAGAGCCCACTTAGAGTGCGACCATCTTGCAGCCGGCCAAGCCACGTCCCACCATGAAGCACAGCATTTTAGTGCATTTTTAGTGTTCATGTTTTAAGTCTTACCAATAATTACATACGTCACACCTCTCAAAAATGATTCCTAGTTAGGCTTCTTTGGCCACACTCCTTTTAGAGACACCCCACCCCACTTTTATCACCCAATTTCAAACACTGCGTGAAGAGACTGGCTGAAAGCCCATATATGTAAGTTTGTTATAAATATAATTTTAGGAAAATCAAAAGGTCTTAGCTAATGCCTGACCTAAAAAGGATATGTTGTACAGATTCCAGCACTAAGATGCACAGTCAGCATAGTGTTTTATCTAAAGGGATTCATTTTAAAGATCCATCCGAATTTCCCATCCATCTGGGCAACAGGGACAAGCCTCGGTGTGCCAATGCAGTCTAAACCAGTGTCACCTAGAAACATCTCAGGAAACTACAGAACGTCCAAAATGCCATAGCCAGACTGGTCCTCGACATCCACCACCGCAACCACATGACACAACACCTCCACCAACTCCACTGGCTCCCTATCAACAAGCGAATCCCTTTTAAGCTCCTCACATATGCCTACAAAACTCTCCATGATGCAGGACCGGAATACCTGAACCACTTATTTGCCTTCCACACACCCGCAAGACAATTGTCTGTATACTTGCGGATCTTGCAGCATCTGTGATCATGGCATAAGTCGTATTAAACATTTCAAATACAATGCCAAGAGGCAGTATCACATTATTTAGTTCATTCATTGTAACAGCTGTGGGGTTATTTATGCCATCGCATGTGAGTGTTGCAAAATGTATGTAGGAAGCACAAACAGCATTCAAAATGAGGATCCAGGAACACTGTCTTGCAATATTGAATGGCGATGTTAGATCCCCGATCTATCAACATATCAAGGGCAACCACCCTACTCTTACTAGTGTCAAATTCCATGAGATCCAAAGAATCACTCCCAATATCAGAGGGGGGGACTGGGAACTCAAACTACGGCGAGAAGAGGCCAGGTGGATTAGTAGACTTAGATCTGTGGAGCAGGAATTAAATAGTGATTACGAATTTCATTACTTCCTGTAATGGGTGGCTAGAGATAGGGGAGGTCTCCTTTGGGTAGCAGGCCAGATTCTGAATCTATGGAACCTGATGACTTCTGACTCTGGCCTAGGGAATTTAGACCTGTGAGCCTATGTGGAGTGTTTAGCCAGACTACTTTTGAATTGCAACTCTTCCGTTGGAAAGTGATTAATAGGAGTGGGATAGGTTGGATTGTGAATGACTTGTGTGAGTGAAACTGAGATTCTTGTACACTCATTGAGACCTTGGGGTGTAGGAGTGCCGTTATTTTGGAGCCATGTGCTTCAGACTTTAAACCAGTAATGAGGGACATATAGGGAGTCTGAAAGGGATTTGGGCAGCATTATTGTGCCAAATATGGGAAAGATTGATTTAACAGTGACGGACAGGAGGTGGTTTGATAATCACACAGGCCACCCCTGCAACTGGCCATCAGAGGCAGAAGGTAAAAGAGTAAGGATGGAGGTTGTTTTAATATTATATAATGACCATGTATTTATAGGGGAAACGAGATGGCACACCCATCGCGTCCCTTTAGAAGGTTTGAAACAGAACGCGAACAACGCACGATTCAAGTATGAACTTTGGTCATGCCCAGAATCAGGCGGATCAAGTATTTGCTTAAGCTGGGTGAATTGTGATTGGTTAGTAGCATGTAGGACCAGAGAGGGACCACTTTGAAAGCTTTCCAAGAGGTGGACTAACTGAGTTCGCACACTGGCCACGCCCAAGATCAAGGGGGTCAGGCATTGTGACATTGCATGCGCGTGATTGGTTCTCACCATGGAGGACCAGAGAGGGAACATCCTTTGAATATGCTAAACAGTGGCATGGAAAAGAGATGATTTGATTGGCCTAGAAGTGGTTTAAATAGAATGAGGTCAGAGGTGGCTGGCTCATGGCATGATTTATCAAACCAGTCAGGAGAGAAGGCACGCTGTATTTGAACGCGCTAATAGTCAGGTGAGAACAGGGAACAGGAGGTCTGCTGTGTTTGGGGCAGCACAAGAACTGTTTAAAGGGAGGGATGGTTTTATTCCTTAAACATGGCAAAGTACGATTATTTTGGTTAATATACCTTTCAGAAGGGAAGCAAACTGGTGGGTGGGAGCGATTAGTAACAGGATTTGAAACACAAACCCGGCCCCGTGGTCGACAAGATGTTAACAGCTATGATTGGACATGGTGCTTGATGAGTAGTGGCATGGGATATATATATGAGTCAAACTTGACTGCACATTTGCATATATATTTTTTGCATTACGGAGGGGTGCTGGTACTGTATTTAGCACACCTGGGTAGACATCTACGTTGGGGCAACTTGCCCAATTGCAGTGGGCTTGGGACATGAAAGTGTGTGTTAATTTCTATCGCACACCTAGACATATATATTTAATGTTTCGTAGAAAACCTCCTCAATAATGGGATGGATGGAACAGGAAATTAAAAGCAGATTATCAATACATAATTTGGAGGTATGTTTTCAGTATCAGTAATTTTAAGGGTACTGGTTACTGGCGCTTGGGAGGTGGATTTAGTGAATTGGATCAGACAGGACCATTAACATTGAAGGAGGGGAGTGACGGGAGACTATTAATATATTCGACTTTGGGAGATGGAATTGAAGGGTTCTGACTAACTGCAATTATAATGAATTTGTATCAAGACTTTTAAGACATATTTCAACGCGTTCTGATCAACTGTGATTATAATGAATTGTATTAAGATGTGATGTGAAAGCATGATATGTTCTCATTTGGCAGTCAGGGCACCAGTGCACAGTATAGAATTATTGTTATATTTGTACAAGGGAATGTATTACCCTTGGAACGAGGGAGATTTCAATGATTGGATACAGGTAGGCATTACTGTTTAAGAATTTAGTTAATGTAATAATTGTGGGGACACTGATGAAGTCTTGTTTTTGAAAAAGAGGAACACTAGTAATTTGTTCATTGATGTGTTGTATTTTCTTTTAATTTACAGCCCTCATGCTGTCCAAGTGTGGACGAAATGTGTTGGCTGATTATTTTGTTACTATATTGTGTGGATCTAACATTTTGAAACGTTTTTTAAATAAACCACAGAGTTTGAAATTCATCAAAGACTGCCACTCAACCTTTTTTGGCATGAAACCATTACTTGAATAATAGATTTGTAAACATTGTAAACCGAGGCGCTTCTTTCAGGATAGGTTATGAATTCTTGTTGAGTAGTGGCCCAATGGTGGTGGGACCATTGAAAGTTGAGCATGGATGAACTACCTAATCGACTAACTGGCATTACACACCAGTGCGCACATCTCCTTACCCTCACCACCTATCGAGTAGAATTAATCATCACAATAACAGCCCTACATGTGTGGAGTTGCTTTGAAAACAAAACCTCTGAATGCACCTTTGTTCCTGTGCCAAGCTTTGGTGCACTTTCAAGTGCTTCTTCTGCAGCACTCACCTGATATAATGACACACATGCTGCAGGTATGACACCATTAGCATTGTCAGTGCTGCTCTCCAAAAGGGGTGACAAAATGCAAATACAACAGTTGATGGACAGAATGCAGAACAATGTCATACATTCACCCCAGTACAGAGATCTGGGCCTAAATCCATTGTTTTTTTGCACTCCACACCACCCCAGTTCAGACATGGCCATATGCAAATCAGCCTTGACCCTGTGCCTCATGGGAACAGTCCAGCCCAAACTGCCAACCATGACTTTCCTGGACCAGAATCAAACATCTTAGGACCGGTTCCTGGATATCAGCCGTCTTCAGCCAGGATAGCTTGACTCCAGTGGTGTGGAGAGCATGGGACTCACGTCTGAGCATACCCATCCCACTCGGGGTGACAAAATGCAAACACAACAGTTTATGGACAGAATGCAGAACAATGTCATACATTCACCCCAGTACAGAGATCTGGGCCTATATCCATCATTTTTTTGCACTCCACACCACCCCAGTTCAGACATGGCCATATGCAAATCAGCCTTGACCCTGTGCCTCATGGGAAAAGTCCAGCCCGAACTGCCAAGCCATGTCTCTCCTGGACCGAAATCAAGTATCCTAGGACCGGTTTCTGGCTACTAGCCGTCTTCAGCCAGGATAGCTTGACTCCAGTGGTGTGGAGAGCATGGGACTCCTGTCTGAGCATACCCATCCCACTCGGGGTGACAAAATGCAAAAACAACAGTTGATGGACAGAATGCAGAACAATGTCATACATTCACCCCAGTACAGAGATCTGGGCCTAAATCCATCGTTTTTTTGCACTCCACACCACCCCAGTTCAGACATGGCCATATGCAAATCAGCCTTGACCCTGTGCCTCATGGGAACAGTCCAGCCCGAACTGCCAAGCCATGTCTTTCCTGGACCGGAATCAAGCATCCTAGGACCGGTTTCTGGCTATCAGCCGTCTTCAGCCAGGATAGCTTGACTCCAGTGGTGTGGAGAGCATGGGACTCACGTCTGAGCATACCCATCCCACTTGGGGTGACAAAATGCAAAAACAACAGTTGATGGACAGAATGCAGAACAATGTCATACATTCACCCGAGTACAGAGATCTGGGCCTAAATCCATGCAAAAAAACGATGGATTTAGGCCCAGATCTCTGTACTGGGGTAAATGTATGACAATGTTCTGCATTCTGTCCATCACCTGTTGTTTTTGCCATTGTCGCCCCGAGTGGGATGGGTATGCTCAGACGTGAGTCCCATGCTCTCCACACCACTGGAGTCAAGCTATCCAGGCTGATGACGGCTGATAGCCAGAAACTGGTCCTTGGATGCTTGATTCCGGTCCAGGAAAGACATGGCTTGGCAGTTCGGGCTGGACTGTTCCCATGAGGCACAGGGTCAAGGCTGATTTGCATATGGCCATGTCTGACCTGGGGTGGTGTAGAGTGCAAAAAAAACGATGGATTTAGGCCCTGATCTCTGTACTGGGGTGAATGTATGACAATGTTCTGCATTCTGTCCATCACCTGTTGTTTTTGCCTTTGTCGCCCCGAGTGGGATGGGTATGCTCAGACGTGAGTCCCATGCTCTCCACACCACTGGAGTCAAGCTATCCAGGCTGATGACGGCTGATAGCCAGGAACCGGTCCTTGGATGCTTGATTCCGGTCCAGGAAAGACATGGCTTGGCAGTTCGGGCTGGACTGTTCCCATGAGGCACAGGGTCAAGGCTGATTTGCATATGGCCATGTCTGACCTGGGGTGTTGTAAAGTGCAAAAAAATGGATTTAGGCCCAGATCTCTGTACTAGGGTAAATGTATGACAATGTTCTGCATTCTGTCCATCACCTGTTGTTTTTGCCTTTGTCGCCCCTAGGGGGATGGGTATACCATGCTCTCCACACCACTGGAGTCAAGCTATCCAGGCTGATGATGGCTGATAGCCAGAAACCGGTCCTTGGATGCTTGATTCCGGTCCAGGAAAGACATGGCTTGGCAGTTCGGGCTGGACTGTTCCCATGAGGCACAGGGTCAAGGCTGATTTGCATATGGCCATGTCTGACCTGGGGTGGTGTAGAGTGAAAAAAAATGATGGATTTAGGCCCAGATCTCTGTACTGTGGTGAATGTATGACAATGTTCTGCATTCTGTCCATCACCTGTTGTTTTTGTCTTTGTCGCCCCGAGTTGGATGGGTATGCTCAGACGTGAGTTCCATGCTCTCCACACCACTGGTGTCAGGCTATCAAGGCTGATGACGGCTGACAGCCAGAAACCGGTCCTTGGAAGCTTGATTCCGGTCCAGGAAAGACATGGCTTGGCAGTTCGGGCTGGACTGTTCCCATGAGGCACAGGGTCAAGGCTGATTTGCATATGGCCATGTCTGACCTGGGGTGGTGTAGAGTGCAAAAAAAACGATGGATTTAGGCCCTGATCTCTGTACTGGGGTGAATGTATGACATTGTTCTGCATTCTGTCCATCACCTGTTGTTTTTGCCTTTGTCGCCCCGAGTGGGATGGGTATGCTCAGGCGTGAGTCCCATGCTCTCCACACCACTGGAGTCAAGCTATCCAGGCTGATGACGGCTGATAGCCAGGAACCGGTCCTTGGATGCTTGATTCCGGTCCAGGAAAGACATGGCTTAGCAGTTCGGGCTGGACTGTTCCCATGAGGCACAGGGTCAAGGCTGATTTGCATATGGCCATGTCTGACCTGGGGTGTTGTAAAGTGCAAAAAAATGGATTTAGGCCCAGATCTCTGTACTAGGGTAAATGTATGACAATGTTCTGCATTCTGTCCATCACCTGTTGTTTTTGCCTTTGTCGCCCCTAGTGGGATGGGTATACCATGCTCTCCACACCACTGGAGTCAAGCTATCCAGGCTGATGATCGCTGATAGCCAGAAACCGGTCCTTGGATGCTTGATTCCGGTCCAGGAAAGACATGGCTTGGCAGTTCGGGCTGGACTGTTCCCATGAGGCACAGGGTCAAGGCTGATTTGCATATGGCCATGTCTGACCTGGGGTGGTGTAGAGTGAAAAAAAATGATGGATTTAGGCCCAGATCTCTGTACTGTGGTGAATGTATGACAATGTTCTGCATTCTGTCCATCACCTGTTGTTTTTGTCTTTGTCGCCCCGAGTGGGATGGGTATGCTCAGACGTGAGTTCCATGCTCTCCACACCACTGGTGTCAAGCTATCCAGGCTGATGACGGCTGACAGCCAGAAACCGGTCCTTGGAAGCTTGATTTCGGTCCAGGAAAGACATGGCTTGGCAGTTCGGGCTGGACTGTTCCCATGAGGCACAGGGTCAAGGCTGATTTGCATATCTGACCTGGGGTGGTGTAGAGTGCAAAAAAACAATGGATTTAGGCCCAGATCTCTGTACTAGGGTGAATGTATGACAATGTTCTGCATTCTGTCCATCACCTGTTGTTTTTGCCTTTGTCGCCCCGAGTGGGATGGGTATGCTCAGACGTGAGTTTCATGCTCTCCACACGACTGGAGTCAAGCTAGCCAGGTTGATGACGGCTGATAGCCAGAAACCGGTCCTTGGATGCTTGATTCCGGTCCAGGAAAGACATGGCTTGGCAGTTCGGGCTGGACTGTTCCCATGAGGTACAGGGTCAAGGCTGATTTGCATATGGCCATGTCTGACCTGGGGTGGTGTAGAGTGCAAAAAAACGATGGATTTAGGCCCAGATCTCTGTACTGGGGTGAATGTATGACAATGTTCTGCATTCTGTCCATCACCTGTTGTTTTTGCCTGTGTCGCCCCGAGTGGGATGGGTATGCTCAGAGGTGAGTCCCATGCTCTCCACACCACTGGAGTCAAGCTATCCAGGCTGATGACGGCTGATAGCCAGAAACCGGTCCTTGGATGCTTGATTCCGGTCCAGGAAAGACATGGCTTGGCAGTTCGGGCTGGACTGTTCCCATGAGGCAGAGGGTCAAATCTGATTTGCATATGGCCATGTCTGACCTGGGGGGGTGTAGAGTGCAAAAAAAACAATGGATTTAGGCCCAGATCTCTGTACTGGGGTGAATGTATGACAATGTTCTGCATTCTGTCCATCACCTGTTGTTTTTGACTTTGTCGCCCCGAGTGGGCTGGGTATGCTCAGACGTGAGTCCTATGCTCTCCACACCACTGGAGTCAAGCTATCCAGGCTGATGATGGCTGATAGCCAGAAACCGGTCCTTGGATGCTTGATTCCAGTCCAGGAAAGACATGGCTTGGCAGTTCGGGCTGGACTGTTCCCATGAGGCACAGGGTCAAGGCTGATTTGCATATGGCCATGTCTGACCTGGGGTGGTGTAGAGTGCAAAAAAACGATGGATTTAGGCCCAGATCTCTGTACTGGGGTGAATGTATGACAATGTTCTGCATTCTGTCCATCACCTGTTATTTTTGCCTATGTCGCCCCGAGTGGGATGGGTATGCTCAGACGTGAGTCCCATGCTCTCCACACCACTGGAGTCAAGCTATCCAGGCTGATGACGGCTGATAGCCAGAAACCGGTCCTTGGATGCTTGATTCCAGTCCAGGAAAGACATGGCTTGGCAGTTCGGGCTGGACTGTTCCCATGAGGCACAGGGTCAAGGCTGATTTGCATATGGCCATGTCTGACCTGGGGTGGTGTAGAGTGCAAAAAAACGATGGATTTAGGCCCAGATCTCTGTACTGGGGTGAATGTATGACAATGTTCTGCATTCTGTCCATCACCTGTTATTTTTGCCTATGTCGCCCCGAGTGGGATGGGTATGCTCAGACGTGAGTCCCATGCTCTCCACACCACTGGAGTCAAGCTATCCAGGCTGATGACGGCTGATAGCCAGAAACCGGTCCTTGGATGCTTGATTCCGGTCCAGGAAAGACATGGCTTGGGAGTTCGGGCTGGACTGTTCCCATGAGGCACAGGGTCAAGGCTGATTTGCATATGGCCATGTTTGACCAGTGGTGGTGTAGAGTGCAAAAAACTATGGATTTAGGCCCAGATCTCTGTACTGGGGTGAATGTATGACAATGTTCTGCATTTTGTCCTTCACCTGTTGTTTTTGCCTTTGTCGCCCCGAGTGGGATGGATATGCTCAGACGTCAGTCCCATGCTCTCCACACCACTGGAGTCAAGCTATCCAGGCTGATGACGGCTGATAGCCAGAAACCGGTCCTTGGATGCTTGATTCCGGTCCAGGAAAGACATGGCATGGCAGTTCGGGCTGGACTGTTCCCATGAGGGACAGGGTCAAGGCTTATTTGCATATGGCAATGTCTGACCTGGGGTGGTGTAGAGTGCAAAAAAAGGATGGATTGAGGCCCAGATCTCTGTACTGGGGTGAATGTATGACAATGTTCTGCATTCTGTCCATCACCTGTTGTTTTTTCCAAAAGGGAAGCCCTTAGCTAAGATATTGCTAGGGCCTACTCCCGGGTGTCCCACAGAGGTTGGAGCCCCTGCATGTAGATGATGGTAACACAGCATTTAAAGGCAGTCTGATCTTCTAACTATCCAGTGCCATATGTTCTTATTGATGTTTTTAAATTAACGTATTCTCCTGCACATGGTTTCAGTGCATTACATCGAAGTATGAATTCCAACATATTACAATATTTAAGACATATCATGTGAACATTTACACTTGGAGACAATAACATTATTTAAATCCATGGTTTCAGGGATTCACTGTTATAGTGGGAAACAATAAATAGATATTCAAGAAGAAGAAAGTATGTGCTCACAGACCTCATTTTACCACTAAGTGGTATCCCAATTGAACCTATAATAATTCTCAGATCACAGTTGAATAGCTATAGTGATGTTTGGTGGGTAAACCACTTATACCTTGGGAATAATGCACATTCAAGCAAGAAACAAGGCCATTGGAACTGATACCTTTACGTTTTTTTAGATTAAGCCGATTTGGCAGCCTAGTACCAATGCAGGCACCCTTGGACCCTAATGCGAGAGTGCCTGCTTTGCATGCAGCATTGGTTTTGTTTCAGGAAGTGGCACCTGAATTTAACACATTTGCTTCAGAAGGAGTTTGTGCACCCACAGGAGATGTTTACATGACCCATAGTATCCCTTTTCCCCCCTTTTCCATCCCAGATAAAAGGAAGGGTTTTAACGTTTCATTTATATATAGGGAAGTGGCTCATTGGACTAGGGTACTCACTCTAATTTCAGAACTGTTTGACTATACATATTCCTAATGTGGTGCTGGATATATTGCAGTTTATTAAGTATTCAACTGGACCCTGGCCATATACCCAAGTTCATCCAACACCACAGGGAATTTTAAAACAGTTAGAGGCTCACCCTGTTTCTATAACATCACTGACCACCAGAGCCTATATCATTTTTGGACCAGTACTTTGGTCACTGGAAATTATTTATTCATAGTGTTGGAATCCCAGTTCAGTTTTTTGTGACAGTGTTTTGGGTGTCTAATAGATGTTTGACAAATTCTCAGCTGTATGGGCCCTAGCCTCCTCGGTTATCCCACTTTCGCCAAGAGGCTTTGGTAGTGGGGCAAAATACAGAGGCATTTCAGCATACTTGAAATTTTGTAACATTCTGCTTGCTCTTTAGTTCCATTAAAAGGAGACTCCAACAAAGCCTTATATAAAGAAGGGAGACCTGAATGGTTCAGAGGGTACGGAGGGTCTCCAAAGATGCCCATCAGAATGGTATTATCCATAGGAGCTGTGGTTATTTAAATTATAGAGCCTTGTTGCATAAAAATAGTTTTGAGTTGTATCTAAGAATGGGCTAGAGCATTTTGGTTTCTTTTATTTGTCAGCATTTTAAATGCCCAATATTTCCAATGTCTAAAGAAAGCTAAAATAATTGAAAACATGTTAACGTGCCAAACATCTTAGTTCTAAACATTCTACTACCTCCTAGACAAAGGGCCACATTTAGAGTTCGATGGATGGGATACTCCATCAAAAATATGCGGGATACCTCACCCACTATACCGCCTATGGCACTTGTAGTACAGCCGACAGGATATCTGTTGTGTTTGTAATGGAGTAACTCCTCTGCCACATTCTAAAGGTTCAGACCCTACATCTCGACTGCTCAATATAGCTACTTTAGGAGAGGCAAATCCATGAAATGGTTACATTGTTTATTCAGTTAAAAGGCAATAGTCTCTGAAGTTTTGGGACGTTATAGGGTCTGCCCGAGTACCGGTGCTTTAAATAGGCAGGTACTCAGTATCTGCACTTCTGAAATTTGAAACGTGAGTGCCTGCACTTTTAATAAGAAAGTAACTGCACTTCTCGGTAGCAAATAGGTGCTCTTGAGTAATGAATACGTACACTTTTATATTTCCATTTCAAGAACTGGCCAGCACCCATAGAAAATGCTTCATAGTAGGTGATTGTTATCCCTTGCAAAACTTTCTATCCTTCAGTGACTTTTCTCTGTTGTCCCTCCTGTCTCTCTCCATCTTAGCATTCAAATCAGGCTTTAATTTACTTTTCATTTTGACTAAATTGAAACGCTCTTTTCATCGCAGCAGAGTAAATCACACCCTGGTGCAGGAGCTGAGAAAATAGAAAATGTGTTTCTCATAAAGAAGCAATTTTGAGGCAGAACTCGTCTGAGCTGCAATGTACCCAGAAGCCTTAAATCACCAGGACGTAACAAATTGGAAGACTACTAATTACGTGGTGGCTTTTTTTGTGAGTCAGACGGCAATTTAAAGAAACAGTGCTAAAAAAAGCAAAACATAACATTTAAATAGAGAGTGATGAACTACAATGTCGGATTTCTCACTTTACCATAGAGTGTGATTCTGGCAAAAAAAAAACAACTCCCTCCCTGCCACTCTGTTCCCTCGTCTCCTAAAATATGAAATGTTACGAAGCTGACTTGCGCCTTTTTGTATACAATCCCCATATTTACAACAACGAGCTACTGTTTTAAGTCAGTCATTGTTCTGACAACTAAGGTACCCAGACCTGGGCGGCTTTGAAGGGTCAACATAATGGCAATACATGTCAATGCAGACATCTGTAACATAACAAAACAAGCTCATAAAGCAGAAGGTGTCCAACAACGTGCCAAGAGCTCTGGCTCCAGGCCAGGTATTCATGTTATCCATAGAAGATACATTTCCTCCTGGACCTACATTGGACGCCCTTTATTAACATGGTCATTGTATATCTTAAGAATTAACCTATGGGACGCCTCGAGCTTCTACCCAGCCATCTCTTTACCTCAGCCTATAATCTTGATAATTTGAGAAAAAATACAATAGGATGAAGGTATATGCACCTCCTTTTCAAAACATTTAGGGCTATATATATCAAAAGTTCATTTTGCATTCTCAAAATAGCGAATTTTAGCTAATCACTATTTAAGGAATGCAAAATGGTATTTAAGAAAATAGCGATTACCTAATAGCGGTTCCTAAGACTCACAATCGCAATAAGGTATTTGCTATTATGTAATACTACTCCATTTGTTCCGGCCCAAAGGCACATAGGTGCAAATGGTATTGCATTGCCTAATTTGATTTTACCTAATTGGTAATCGCAAATTAGGCAATGCAAACCCATTGGTGCCCGGGGGCTAAAGTCTACCCTGAAGCACCCCAAAATATATATGTACACATGTAAGCACACACATGCCCTAGGGGCATGTGTGCGGTACATGGCACTTTGAAAAATGCATTTTGTGTGCATTTCAAAAATTGTGCATGGTTACCGTCTACTCGAATTTCATGGTAATAGCATTTCCTAAATGCCCAGTTTGCATTTAGGAAATAATTGCGATTTCCTATTTAAAGTTTATTTATGTATTTATTTATTTATTAGTATTTTGTAAAGCGCCTGGTTACACTAGCAAGTGTGTCCCCGCGCTGTAAATGCTAATATAGTTGTTCGTTGCTGATGCTTCCTACGATTTTAGTTTTTGGGGAAGAGTATTGTTTTCAGGTCTTTCCTGAATTTAGATTCTGAAGGTTCAGTGCGCAGTTCCACTGGTAGTTGATTCCATTTCGTGGCCGTTTGGACTCTGAAGGATTTTCCGCCCATTTTGGCTGTCTGGACCCTCGGGACATGCACCTGTCCCGTCCCCCATGATCTCAGTTGTCGGGTGGGTTCATACCATTTCAGAAGACGGTAAAGGTATCTAGGACCTTTGTCATTCAGAATGCGATGACCTGTACATAAGGCCTTAAAAGTCACCCGTTCCCTGATCGGGAGCCAGTGGAGGGTTTTCAGAGCTTTTTTAGATGAAGCTCTCCTGGGTAATTGTAGGATCAGATGGGCCGCTGCGTTCTGTATTCGTTGGAGTCTAGAAAGACTTTTTTCGTTGGCTCCAAGATACAGAACGTTCCCATAGTCCAGTCTAGATGTTATTAGGCTGTGGACTATGGTCTGGCGCACCGATACAGGCATAAGGTCAAGCGTTTTCCTGAGGACTCGTAGTATCCCGAAACAGGTTCCTGCTACCTGTTTGGTCTGGTGGTCGAGCGTGAGGTTTTTGTCTAGCCAGACCCCTAGGTTCTTTACTAAATGGCTAGGTGTGGGCAGATCACCCAGCTCTTCCGGCCACCACGCTGAAGTCCATACTGATGGGGCTTTGCCTATGATCAGTACCTCCGTTTTGTTGCCAGTCAAACGTAGGCAATTGTCTGCCATCCAGAGTGCCACCTTCTGCATACAAGCTGCAAAGTTGGAGGCGCATTGCTTCTCAGGTTGTGTGAGGGTTACAGTCAGTTGCGTGTCGTCCGCATATGACACTATCTCAACCCCAAATGTCTCTGTAATTCCTCCTACGGGGGCTACATAGAGATTGAAAAGAGTGGGGCTGAGACTGGAGACCTGTGGCACTCCCTGATTTAGATCTATTTCCTTAGACTTGAACTGTCCCTGGGTGACCTGGAAGGTTCGGTCGGTTAGGAAGGATTTCATCCATTCCCAGGCTTTTCCTCTCACTCCTCCCTTTTTCAGGCACTGTAGCAGTGTGTGATGTGCTACAGTGTCGAAGGCAGCACTAAGGTCAAGGAGAATTAATGCCGCCATCTGGCCCTTGTCAGCATATCCTCGTAGGGCTTCTGTTGAGGACAACAGGGCTGACTTGCTCGAGTGATGGGCTCGAAAACCCAACTGAGAGGGATGGAGGAGTCCACTAGCTTCAGCAAATGCTGAGAGCTGTGTATTTACAGCTTTCTCCGCGATTTTAGCGAAGATGGGAAGGAGAGAGATGGGCCTGAGGTTCTCCAATTTGTCAATGCTGATATTGGGGTTTTTCCTCAGAGGCAGGACAGTCGCTTTTTTCCATGTGGTGGGGACTTGTCCTGTACTGAAGGAGAGAGCCAGGAGGTGGCTGATATGGGGTTCCAGGATAGTGATGCTGCCATAGAGTCTTTTAGGGGTTGCTGGATCACATGGTGATCCAGATTTGATGCTGTTAGCTATACTGCATAGGGTTTCTTTGGGCGGTACTATAAATGCAGAGAGGCATTTATCCTCCTGTATATGCAAGTGGTTGTCTGCCTGTTCCCGTCCTGCTCTGGCCTTGTCTGGGAAGCTAGCGTAAATTTTGTCCACTTTGTTAGCAAAGAACTCGGCTATTAGGTCGCACGATTTGACTGATCCCGTCATGGGGGTGGCTAGTAAAGTGAGATCAGAGAGTTCCCTGTAAACTAAAAACATTTCCTTCATGGAGTTGTCAGCGTCTTTGATTCTGGTACATAGGTAGGACTTCTTAGTTTTTCGAATGAGTGCGTGGTATATTTTGAGCCTGTTCTTGTACTCAATTCTGTCTGCATCATGGTAGTGTAACCGCCATTTCCTCTCGTAGTTTATGCATATTGCTTTTTGGTCTCGGAGTTCACCATTCAAAAGTTTTTTGCTGTTACTACGATTACATAAAATTGTGACTATAAACCCCTTAATACATCTTGAATGGCTATTTTGTATTCGCAAACTGTCAAATTTCCCGATTCTCACCATATGCGAATGCAAAAGAGTTTCATACGTGTGGCCCTTTGACAAATAAACATGTCTGCATTAAAGGCGTTACAAAAAGATAAACACTGAAAGATCGACACTCCGACACCTAGCACCTTCGATCATGCACAATGCTCCATAGACCAAGGGTCAGAACTATGGCATTGTGGTATTTTGTGTGTCTGTTTTGTGTGTGTGTTGGGTGAATTTAGAATATGGGGCTCCATGGCGCAAGGGAAGGATGCCGCAAGGCATCAAGCCAAAAAGTGGCACATTGCTGTAGTTGGTTAAAGACTGACGCAACTATAGCAATGTGTCAAGAAAAGAGGCGAGGTGTCAGTATTGACTGAGGCAAGCAGCCTACTGTATTGGGTCCAATGTAATAGAGCGTGAAAAACTCCCCTTGGACTTTGTTACATTGGTCCTGTATTTTTCACATACAAGTAGTCATTGTGTACTTCTGTGTACCACTATATCTACCTTTGTGTGACAAACTATCTGAGACTAATGTGTGTTTGGATATAAATCTTAATGTAGTGTAATGTGACATTTAATGTGCTACCTATTGTTAAAATTGGGGTCTCTAGTTGACAGTCGGTAGTGCAGCCTGTCCAAGTAGGGAACCTCCTACTAGTCAGGGTAAGTAGGTTAAACAGCTAAAATAATCCAGGCTCACCCCTTTGGTCGCTTGGCATGAGCAGTCAGGCTTATCTCAGAGGCAATGTGTAAGGTATTTGTACACACACACACAATACCACAGAGAAAACCTGACAAAAGGACTCCAAGCCAGTATAGAAAAATAGCCAATATTTATGTTAGTAAATCAAACATATACAAGTAAAGATATGAATTTTGTAGGAATATACTTAAAAATACAGTTCCTTAAAGTCGATAGCGCCAACTGGGGTTATATCAGTATTGTGAACAACACAAATTTAACAGTTCAGTGATACGGCATCGGACAGACACGCAAAACAGTACATTTGGAATTGAAGAAGCCTCAAGGATCCTGCGACGTCGGCGGGAGTTGATTCCGAAAGTCAGGCTGAAGTCATTAAGGCCTTGGAGCCCCATAACCTGGCGATCAAGCTCCACGATGTTGAGGTCAGGAGTGCTGGTGATGGCAAGCCAGGACTGCGATGTTGTCGCGGTTGATGTGTCATGCTCTTGACGAGTGGTGACACGGCTTCGGTACAGGCAACTGCGCAGCATCTGTGCTGAGTGCAGTCATCAGCAGACCTGATGGAAAGCATGTGAGACAGGACAATGTGTCATGTTCTTCACAAGAAGTGCCCACATTCACGGTGTAGGCTGCGGCATCAGAGACGAGGTTAGAGTTGATGGCGCTGTTGTCCGTACAACAGGGGCTGCGATGTTGTTGAGGCGATGTGTCGTGCTCTTCAGAAGCGGTGCTCTCTGTTTCGGTGCAGACAGCGGTGTCGATGATGGTGTGAAGCAATGTCGTCGGTGAGGCTGGGGCTGCGATATCATCACATTCGATGCGTCATGCTCCCCATGAGCTGTACCTACGCCTTTGATGCAGGTAGCATCTTAGGGGACAGCGTCAGGTTTGATTTTCTGGAGGTTACAGCACAACCACTCAGTTTTAAGTGCCCAGGACTGGTTTTGGCACCCCTTGGCAACGCAGGACTCCCAGCTGAAGAATTTCAGTGCTGGTAACAAGATGTGAATGAAGTCTGTGATATCCCTGAGACTTTCAACAGAGGGCAAGCTCAACTCAAGCCCTTGGAGAAACTTGGGAAGCAGGATGTAGAAAGTAAAGTCCAGTCATTTGCCTGCTCAAGACAGTAGCAGCAGGCATCAGACCAACACAGCAATACAAACAGCATAGTGGTAGTCCCTCCTGACAGCAACACAGCTCTTCTTCCTGGCAGAATATCCTCAGTCCAGAAGTGTTCTGATGGGAGAGTGTCAGAAATTCAATACTTACATTCCTTTCTGCCTTTGAAATAGACAACCTTCAAAGGAAAGTCTTTGTAGTGCACACAACCCTGCCTTTCCCTGAGCTGTCTCCAGACACACTTCGCACCTCGCACTTGGGGGAGTGGGGTGGAGACACTGTTCTTTGAGGATAGGCACAGCCCTATTCAGGTGTCAGGGACAACTCCTCCCACCACTATAGCTCAGGAAGGCCCATCAGCCGGTGGTGGCCCATCACGAAATGCAAGGCACACCTCAGCCCCCTTATGTGTAACAGTCTAAAGTGAATGCACAACAACCTAACTGTCAACCTCACCCAGACATGGATTCTACAGGCAGGTAGAGGCACCGAATGGTTATGCGAGAAAAGGCCCACTTTCTAAAAGTGACATTTCAACCCCCCAGTTTAAAAAACAATTTCACCAAATGATTTTGTTTTAATTATGAGTTTAGAGACCCCAAACGTCACATCTCAATGTGCTACCAATGGGAAATTACACTTAAAAGATATTTCAAGGCAATCCTCATGTTATCCTATGAGAGAGATAGTCCGTACAATAGGTGAAAAACAAATTTAACATTATTTCACTATTTGGACATGTAAAAGACACCAGTAGATCCCCTACCTTTTAAATACACTGCACCTTGCCCCTGGGGTAGACCTTGGGCCTACCTTAGAGGTGCCTTACATGTAATAAAAGGGAAGATTTGGGCCGGGCAAATGGGTGCACTTGTCAGGACCATGGCAATTTAAAACTGCACACAGACATTGCAGTGGCAGGTCTGAGACAGGTTTTCAGGGCTACTCATGTGGGTGGCAGAATCAGGGCTGTAGGCCCAGTAGAAGAATTTTATTTACAGGCCTGTGGCACCCCTGGTGCACTTTACTAGGGACTTACTTGTACATCAGATATGCCAATTATGGATAAACCAATGACCAATACAAATTACACACAGAGCATTTGCTCTTCAGCACTGGTTAACAATGGTAAAGTGCCCAGAGTCCTAGAGCCAACAAAAACAAGTCACAAAAAGGAGGAAGAAAGAAAAAAGTTTGGAGACAACCCTGCAAAAAGGGCCAGGTCCAAAACTAAACGTATGTGTGCACTTACCTGTTGAGGCAACGTGATTGCCTTACAGATGACACTGTTGGAAGTCACTTCAGCTGGTCAGATTCCTATGCTACAGTCAATGCGTCATTCCTATGCTTGGGTTTTAAGGGAGTAGGAATTTTTGCACACTGCATGCCCTACGGCCTGCTTCCGGACGATGCACCACTTTTCCAAATATATCTGAATATATATATATAACGCCTACCTTGCATATATTAATTCTTATGCAACGCAACCAATTCCGAGGAAGGTAAAATCCGATGTAGGCCAATGAAAAGTAGATGTGTCACCTTGCAAATATGGAAAAAAGAAAGCGCCGCCGGCGTGTTAAAAAAATGAAGCAATAGCTGTTCAAGCTCCATGTAAATTAGCCCCCAAGGACTGAAGCAGTTTGTTGAAAGGATGATTGTGTGACCATGTATTATAAGGTATAAAGTAACCCCTGACGTACAGTATAAGGATATTGCAAGTCAATAAATATACAATAATTAATTACCTTTATGTTCACATCTCTATCCTCAGTATATAAGTTGGGAACTTGAGGAGGGAAAGGATTTGGGACCGAAAGGAGGAACAAGGAGTTGCAGGTGGGGATAGAGACTGTCCAGTTTGGCAATTCCGAAATCTCATACATTTACACTATTGAAGGTATTTAAGGACTTTTTGTTGGTTCTACTAAAGTTGCTTCAGTATCATGTCCGATATTCGCAGGCATGCTTTTTTAAAACTGCCTAGGGTATTTTGTCTGTGGATGTGTTTTTTCTCCTCCATATTAATACAGGCAGCGAGGAGTTGAACAAGAGGGAACTGTCTGATTTGCTTTCATGGAACACCTGCATTAATTAGCCTACAGATACGCCTAATTATGGTGTTTGTTGATCTCATGCTTGACTGCTTTCCCCTCCTGGCATTTTCCAAATGTTGTCTGCACTGCATTTCCCTAATCTTTGCCTGCTGAAGATATCTCTCTCTCGATTACAATATTTCACATCCTAATGCAGCTAAGTGACTACTGCACCATTTTGGATGCTATTTCAATTAATGCCTGGAGAATGGACGTGGATATGAATAATGTTCCCAACGTTAATGTGTCCTCATAAAACTTTAAGAAGCTAAAAAGAGCAAAACAATTACCAAATGGTGAATAATGTGAGAGTAGCTTGTGCAATGAATTTTAAGAATTGTGGGGGTTTATCATGATAGAATCCCCTGGGCAATGGATTACCGGAACTCCTGCGTAAGCTTTTAGGTTCAGTTTCATGCTAGACTGCATCTGACATTGCTGAGTGTGATATTTCTTCTAAACAACGTAATATCACATACTACGTAATTCCATCAAGGTCTGTACTGTATCAATGGAATGTAAACCAGTCTATTCTCCAGTGCAGGCAGTGCAAATGCTTTGTGTAGAAATAGGTTTCAGAAGATGAGGAACAGGGCGATAATGCTTATAGAGGAACTAGACAGTGAAGGGATGATTTTCCTTGTGATTATTACCATCAAAGGCATGCAGAGATAAGCTTATTAACCGGTGGCATAACTAGATCTATGGCCGCCCGTGGTGACCCCTGCATTTGCCGCCCCCACGGCCATGTGTAAGAGGTAAGAGCAGGGGGAGGGGTGCTGGCGATTTCCTCAGAGGCCGCCCGGATCAGCCGCAGGTAAGAGCGGGGGGGGAGGAATTTGTGCCTCCTGGGGTGGACCGCACCCCTTGCCCTTCCCTGGCTACGCTTTTATTACTGTGTGCCTCAAATGAGAGATTGTTAGCAAAATAATGCCTTGAATACATGCACGAGATCTGGGTACAGGACAGGCACCTATGCTAACGCGGGATTACTGGTTACTAGTTACCTTACCAAATCCCAAACTAAGTCGACTGAATCGTTGGTACCTGTCATTGAGTAAAAGGTAATCTTACAATAAGTCAAACAATTTAAGAACTTACACCACTCTAAATGACCACTGACCAGGATTAAGTTTCAAAGGTTTAATATAAAGTTAAAGATAACTGAAGATACAAACTTCTCAAAATGAGATTCAAAAGATAAATTGGTATCACTATAAACATGAACTTCTTGAGTAGTCTGAGTCTGAAAAACAGAATAATAAGTACAATCTCGAAAACCATAAGGGTTGCCAAAATGGATACAAGTTGCAACCTCAAAGTCATTACAGAAAAGAAAAATTAAGATTAGTCTGTCCCTACACTATACTAAGTGACATCCCTACTTAACAAGATCTTTACCCTCTAGGTGTCAGCCGTGGTGACTTCCTAAGAAGATCACGCACTTCTCTTTGTCTCTTCTCTGATAATGGGTCTCTCCTGATCAGCCTATCTGCCTACCCATCCGCTTCCTTAGGCTCCCAAAATCATCTGCTCTGCTCTCTTCCCGGGTCTCTTTCCCTAATACCAAATCACATTTCCCGCAGAAACGCCCCTTGGGACGCCCCTCACGTGGTATCTCTGTGCGCGGCAAACTCCATGATGGTACTCTTGAAGACCCTCGTTAAAGTTGACCTTGGTTCCCAGGCTTCTTCTTCCAATGCGCCGATACCCCCTAAATTCCTGGAAACTCCTACAGGCCTGCGCAAGGCGCCACTGAACAAAGTCCCTTTCATTCGAGCTGATTAGGACCCTCGCACCTGCATACAGCTCGTCCTGCAGTGGGCCTCAAATTCCAGACTCCACCATATCTTAAGTCGTAAAACACTCTCAAAGCTCTGTGCTGGACACCTCTCGACTTCTTCCTTAACGAGCACATGGCGGTTCAAACGACATGACATTATCTTTTCAGGCCTACTTGATTTACATGAAGCAGGTCCCTGCACTCTTAAAACGTTAACTTGATTTAAACAGCAAACATTCTTAACTAGCATACGTTTCTAAAATAACACATCTATAAAGCATATACTTTAACCCTAAGTTCAATAATACATTTGGAAGAACCACGTCAACCTCATCTCACATTATTTTAGCAGCACGTTCAGGTTTGCTGTGAATTGCCCTAAGGCCTACACATTATACTGGATTTCAAAGTTACATTTAATTCGGACATGATTCTTCTAACATGAGAACATGAGGTTTTCACATATATTCCAACATTTCTACATTAATCTCACACCGTTATAATTATAGTTACTCTACTTAACATTCTATACATTTCTCTATTGAATATAGAACACTCTGTATATTTCACTCCTGGATATAAAACACTCGTGTGCAAAACATGTTTAAACTAACTACGTGCTTGTAAATATGGTGTACTTATACATTTTTTTTCAAACTTGTGCTCTCTCAGTCCCCCCTTTGATGACCTTCTGGGGTCATCATCATCAAGACACTAAAAATGTAGAACCCTTCAAAGTGAAGTCATGGCTGTGCCACTTCTTTTCATACTCTCTAATGCTTTCAGACTCTTGTATTGAGTGTCCTGCATCGCTGACAACTCTTCCTCCTGTTTCCTCATAGTTCTCTGCAACCTATTTGATCTATAACATTGATACAAACGCACCAATCCCCACAAAGTGATTACGCAAATCACAATTATGATGATGGGTTTCAGTATGTACCAAACGATACCCTTTCCAAAGTTGGCAAACCAACTTCCAACTTTACCCATTCCATGACCTACTTTTTCCCACACATTTACTTTTGCCAGGTCCTCAATTTCGTAGTGTATGGCAGTGATGTTTTGTATATACTTCTCTAGAGGTTTTGAATTGTCTGGAATGTAAGTACAGCATTCCTGGACCTTCAAAGCCTTACAGACTCCTCCCTCTTTTGCTAACAGAACGTCTAGAGCAAGTCGGTTCTGAAGAACCATTGCCCTAATCGATTGCATCTCCCCTTCTATCAGCATCAATGATCTTGCAGTGCTGGCAGATAGCCTATCCACGACTGTAGCTAACCTCCTGATCTTAATGTCAGTCAATATCAGCCCTAAGATAGGGAATGCAGCGCCTAGTACATCTCCAACTACTTCTGCTGCACCCAGCTCTCGCTTCCATCTCGTTGGTATTTCTTTCTTTGGCGTGTCTAAATTCTCAACATGATATATTTTAGGGAAGACAACAGCCAGATAGCATGATCCGTACCAATTATCTGGTAACTTCACATAGGCATTTCTTCCACATACAAAATATACATTTGGTATTGCTTGCATCCCTTTCAAAAAGTCCTTAGAGTAGTACTCCAATTGAAAGGCATGTTCACAATTGACTTGACCTACATAAAAGTTTTCATAATAAGAGTAACTCCTGTGAATGTACAGTTTCCCCCGTTTCTCCTTATCCAAAGCAATTGGACCAATACTACCTTTTCTTTGATGTGCCCTTTCCTCCTTGGTCCAATCTGTTTCCCATTGTCCTGATGCCTTCAAAATCTTCTGCCTCCTGTATCTAGTATCTACCTGTCCTATAAACTTTTTCTCAACTTCTGATATTTGACAAGTCAGATTGTTTCTTCGAGCATGTGAAGTATCTAACGTTTTCCATGGAATAAACCATTTGTGTAATCTGTCTTCGCTTTTGTAATAGTCCCATTTGTTCAAATGCTTGAAATTCGGGACCTCTGGCAATGTCGAGTCGAAATTCGAGAAATAATACTCGAATCCTTCTCGTCCATAAAACACGCTCAACAATAAACTGCACGTGATTCCATATGTCAACGGAAGATGATGGTATCTGATACCCTCCTCCACCGAAGCTGGTAATTGCATACAAACGTAACAATCCTTCACTTCCATGGCATCAACATATTCATAAAGCAATTTAGCATAAGCATTTGACTTGTAATTTCCCTGTGACTCATCTGTATGTAGCCTTTTTATTTCTGCATCTAACAACGCTTTGTCTTTATCATTGATGTTTCCCTTTTCCTTAATAATGGTAGTTTTCGGTGTTGACACTCCGTTGACCTCCTTGACTGCAGTTTCATCCCTCTCGTGTCCCACTAAGAATGAAACAGTTACCACTAATATTATAAGAGAAACCACTACTCCTAAAAGTGTAACAACTATACATTTTGCCCTGCGGTTCGGGTTGCCAGCCTCCATGTTCTCAAACAGTGTCGCTTTGGACGTTTTCCTGCATCAACTTCTTTTTCTTTTCAAACAAAGTCTCTTTTTCACGCAATGTCTCTCTTTTGAACACCTGGAAGCTTGACAATTTGTTTCCGCAAAACAGTTCAAAGTCCAGTAGAAATATAGACAACCCTAGCCCTTCTCCATCCACTAAAATGAAACCCCTACCATTTTTTCTTCTTCCACTCGGCGCTAGGTTATCTTGCAGCAATGTTACAATTTCTTTTCAAAAGTCTTATTTTCGTCTGAAGTTATGTATGACTCAAGGAGGGACACTACGTCTTCATAAATGTCCATCCGAAGTAACATTCCCTCAGGTTCTGGGCAGTTTGTACCACAACATGGAAAGTCAACTTTTTCTAGGATTATTCTCCTTATTTCGCTCAGGACAAGTGGACGGACGAAATTGAGAGTTAGCGTTTTTTCAATTTCTACTCCTGGTACTATCAGTTCTACATCCACAATTACAAAGGGGTCCGTTCTAATCAAGATCACTTTCTTCACCTTTCCAGTTCTGCGCCCCTTTGAAGACATTCGCAATATGGTATTAATCCACAACAATGAGCGCTCCTAGCATTTCTACTACTCGCTCAAGCATTTCCAAACGAAGAAGAGTTCCCTCCAATATTGGATATCGTGAACAGCAAACTGGAAACTCAACTGTCTCTAAATTCAATTTTCTTATTCCACTCAGGAGAGCAGGATGAACGATGTTGAGTGTCAGCAACCTTTCGGTCTCCGCTCCTGGCAGTAGAAACCTTATTTGCACTGTGATGATCGGGTCAGTTCTGACCAGTTCCACTTCCCTGATCCTCCCTGTTCTGTGTCTCCCAGACATCTGCAACGAGGTAGGTCCAGTCGGGAGTAGAGTATCTTCTGCTAGGCACTCGCACCCTTCTTGATCTTCTAAGACCCTCCTCGGCTTGATCCTGGATATCTTCTTCTGGATCTGAGTCTTCGGATATAGGAGCAAGCGTTTCTTCCTGGGCCGACCTCAAACTTAGCCTTCTTCTCCTTGCTGGCCAAGTGGCAGCTCCAAGCCTTATTCTCCTATTCCTTGTCCTCTCACTTGGTTCTTGGTCGCTCTGATACGGATCTGAGTCTGAGTCGTATTCACTTCTGCTCTCCCCTTCAGTTGCGTCTTCCGTCTCACTGCCGTCCTGCCTTCGCTCTTCTTCTGAATCCGTTGCGTTCCCAACTTCTTCCGACACCCCCTCAGCTGCCTCAATCCCTTCTTGCGACTCTTCTTCCACTTCCGGGCTTTCGTCTGGGATGGGAGCTGTTCCTTCTAGAGGTGCTGGAACTCTTCGAGTATGGGATGCATGGATCCAATTTGGCAGCCCCCCGCACTTCACCGCGGTGTTCGTTATCAGGATTACCTGAAAGGGCCCACGCCAGCGAACATCTAGGCAGTTCTTCCGGACGTGTTTTTTAACCAAGACCCAGTCCCCTGGGTTCAGGTCATGACACAGGTTCCTCGATGCTGGAACTTCAACCGCATGCACCTGAAGGGACACAGAATGGATGGCGTCAGACAGTCCTTTACAATAATCTAAGATCAGATCATCTGTAATATTCAGTAGGGCAGTAGTTGGAACTGTAGGAAGTCTCATGGCCCTCCCCATCAGGATCTCGTGGGGAGAGAGACCTGTCCTCCTGTCAGGGGTGCTGCGCATGCTCATGAGCACTAGAGGAAGAGCATCTGGCCAACTCAAAGATGTGGATGCCACTACTTTAGCCAATCTATTCTTCAAAGTGCCATTCACTTGTTCCACAATTCCTGAAGCTTCTGGTCGATAACTACAATGCAGCTTTTGATCGATATTCAGTGTGGAGCACAACATCTTCACTATTTCGCTGTTAAAATGTTTTCCTCTGTCAGATTCCAAAGAGGCAGGCACCCCGAAGCGCGGTATCAACTCCCTGAGCAACAATTTAGCCACTGTGAGTGTATCGCACCTACGTGTAGGGTACGCTTCAACCCATCTGGAAAATACGCATACAATCACCAACACATACCTAAGGCGATTGACCCTTGGCATTTCGATGAAATCTAATTGCATTCTATTGAAAGGCCCCCCCGACCTCCCAATGTGACTCAGTGTGACTGGTGTTCGTTTGCCTACGTTCAGCTGTTGGCAAGTAACACATCGCTTACATACTGATTCTGCTGCTATTCTAAATTTAGGGCAATACCAAGTTTGCCTAAACACTCTCATCATAGCATCCCTTCCTAGATGTACTGGACCATGTATTTCTCTTGCCATGGGATTAGCTAATTCTTCAGGCAACACAGCTCTCCCATCTGCTGAAACCCAAAAATCCATTTCACTTCGCACACACCCTGCGGTTTCCCATGCCCTTTTCTCAGTTTCTGGTGCATTCTCCTGCATTACCCTCAAATCTTCCCAGGAATCCACGGTCTCTAACATCATGCTTAATTCTGTTCTTTCTTCAACCCCCTCAATTTCCACTTTTGAGAAAGAATAGTTTTGTTCTGCACAATAGCGTGCGACTTCATCAGCGTATCTATTGCCTTGTGACACAAAATCTGTATTCTTAGTATGAGCTACACATTTTACTATTGCGATGTCAACTGGACCTTGCAATGCTTCTAACAACAGCCGCACAAATTCTCCATTTCGAATGGGCGAACCAGAGGAGGTCATGTAACCCCTCTGAGACCACAACTGCCCGAAATCATGAACCACACCGAAACCATATTGGCTGTCCGTGTAGATGGTGACTCTCTTTCCGTTTCCTGCTATGCAGGCACGAGTTAGGGCAATAATTTCTGCTACCTGTGCGGAATGTACTCCTTCCAGGCAAGCGGCTTCCACAACTCCAGTAATAGTACAAACAGCATAAGCTGCTCTCAACCGACCAGTATCGTCTCTTAAACATGAGCCATCAACAAAATAAATTTCATCGGGGTCAGACAATGGCTCATCCACAATATCTGGTCTGGGTTTCGTGCATAGTTCAGTCACATCAAGGCAATCATGGTCTTCACATCCTTCGCCTTCTATTACAGTGGGTAATGGCATCAAAGTAGCAGGATTCAAGACAGAGCATCTCCTGAGGGTCACGTTCTCTGCGGCAAGTATAACTTGCTCGTAGCGCGTGAGCCTACTATTGGTCAGATGCTGCGTCTTCGTCCTGGTCATTAACAATTCAACTGAATGTGGTACATGCACCACCACTGGATGTCCCATCACAATACTCTCGCTCCTTTCAATGCTGACACCCGTTGCAGCAACGGATTTGAGACATCCGGGCAACGCTGCGGCTACTGGATCTAATGTAGCCGAAAAATATGCAACTGGTCTACAGGCATTTCCGTGGGTCTGTGCCAAGACTGACAAAGCACATCCCTCTCTCTCACAGCAATAGAGTGAAAATGACTTCTCGTAATCGGGCATCCCCAAAGCTGGAGCGCGACACAAATCGTCTCTCAGCTGTAAAAACGCCACCAGACATTCTTCATCCCATGGTACCGGATCACTCACCTCCTTGTGCGTCAGTTTCTGTAAGGGCTTTGCTTTCAGTGAAAAGTTAACTATCCACTGTCGGCAGTAACCCACCATTCCTAGGAACATTCTAACTTCTCTCTGTGTTGTAGGCGCATTCATTTTCATTATCGCCTCAATCCTCTCTGGGGACACCTTACGTTTCCCTTTTTCTAACCTGTGCCCTAAATACTGTACTTCTGTCAGACAATACTGCAACTTGCTCGGAGATACCTTATGTCCATTTTCAGCTAAATGGTTCAATAAGGCAATCGAGTCTGCTTTACAGGCTTCCTCTGTTTCTGACGCAACAAGTAGGTCATCTATGTACTGTACCAGAACCGAGTTCTGTGGCAGTACTAGATTCTCAAGATTCTTCTTCAACAACTGATTAAAGATGGATGGGCTGTCTGTGAATCCTTGTGGGATTCAACACCATGTTAAAACGCGATCTTCCATTTTAAAAGCAAAAAGATACCTGCTCTCTTCATCCAATGGGATTGAAAAGAAAGCCTGGCAAAGATCTATCACTGTGAACCATTCTGCTTGACATGGTATTTGAAACAGTATCACTGATGGATTCGGTACCACGGGACAACATGAAACAACTATGTTGTTAATCTTTCGTAAATCCTGTACTATCCTGAATTTCCCACTAGGTTTCTGCAAACCCATAATCGGGGAGTTACAAGGACTACCCACGATTTCTTTCAGTATTCCCTGTTGTATCATTGACTCGATCACAGGCTTTATTCCTGCAATCGTTTCCTGTGACAATTTGTATTGAGGCGTTCTTGGAAACTCAACATTTGGTTTTACCAATATTTTTACCGGCTCTACCCCTTTAATCAATCCTATTTCCTCTCCTGTGAAATCCCATACCTCTGACGCCACTGCATCTCGTAGGTCTTGGGGAAGATCTTCTATTGTCAGGGTAGGATATAGTTCCACACAGGATTTTGAATTGGCCACCTTAAAAGTAGCATCTTCATCGGTAGTCTGTACCTCCACTCCTTGCGGGGTGCAGTATATGGTGCAGTTTAATTTGCACAACAAATCCCTTCCTAACAGACATACCGGACTCGAGTCACAAACCACAAACTGATGTTCGTTCATGTGGTTTCCAATTTTCACAGACACTGGTTCTGTCAAAGGACTAGTCATTCTTTTATTTGCGACTCCTACCACCTGAATTGTTTCCCCTGACATTGGCAAGTCCGGAACCACCGCTGATCTCAAAGTCAATCGAGTAGCCCCAGTATCCACTAAGAACGTTGTAGGACACCCTGCCACTTCTGCCTCAACAAATGGCCCTCTCTGATCCACTTCTAGGACTGCCCCTAAGGTACAGTCCTCTTCACTGCTCACCCGTTGTCCTGTCAATGGATCAATGTAATAACACTTTTCTTCCTCGATAAACAGAGGCATTTGTTTAAAGACCTTTCCCCCTGTCGCTATCTTCGGTGGCTGTGGGAATTGGGCCCGTGGAGCCGAAGTCCCCCCTTTGGCCACCTTACTGCTTGAAACTGTCACCTTTTGCGTTGGGACTTCTTGGACCTGCTCTTCTACTTCTAGCTCTCCATTTTCAGGGTTAAAGGGACACTCGCGTCGCCAATGCCCCACCTGGTGACACTGATGACACTTTGTCGTTTTCTTTAAAGTGGCAAAGTCTATCCTAGGTCTCTGCCCTTCCTCATTGTCTTTATTCTGACCGTTTGGTTTTCGTCCCATCCCCTGCTTCTGCTGGCCACCCTTCCCGGCGGACTGCATTTGCACCACCATCAATTTCTCCTTTAGATTCTTGGCTTTAGAATCTATCTCATCACTACAGTATCGTGCATAACGTAGAATCTCATCTAGTGGTTTGTTCTGCCAACAGATTAAATGTTGTTGAATCATCAAGCAAATGTCAGGTCTCAACCCCAAGACAAACTTTGACACAAATTGTCCTATATCTTTGGGATCCATTACATCAAGTCCACTGTATTGCTTGAATGTTTTCAACAACCTCTCATAAAACTCATGCACGGTCTCCTTCGGTTCTTGCCTTGTTCGATCTATCTTTACCCAATCTATATCCTGAGGTGGTACCTTATCTTTCAACCAAGCTATTACCCTTTCATACTTTCGCATGACAATCTCAGATGGTCCATTAGTTCGAGCATCCCTCAATGGTTCAGCATTTGGCCATTCGACACTAGTCTTACAAGGGGTCCACAGATCAGATGGGACCACGATGTCAAACAATGTGTTCAAATCAATCCACAATACCTTCGAAATTTTAACAAACCTCTCTACCTGCTTATACCATTCTACTGGATTGTCCCGCAACTTCGGAAATGAGTTGGTAAATGCAGCTAAGTCTCCTCTACTCCAGGGCACATGTACATAATTTCCATTTGATATTTCTCGCAAAGGGAATGCCTCCATCTGCATTACCCTTCCCTCAGGAGTCATCACATTTGTACTTCGTCTAACCGTGCCCTTTTTCGACCACCTTTCTTCCCATTTATCTAGTTCTCTCCACACTCTTATTCCAGATATCAGCTCCCTTATGTGAGTTTTCAATCCAGTAGTCCTTTTCTCATCTAGATCTTGGTCTGAGTATTGTAACCTATGGTTACTCTGTAGTGCCCTTGTCCTAGATAAATCTACAGCATACCTGTCGGCCAAATTAGACAGTTTCTCGTGGCATGCTCTAGCTCTCCTAGTAGTATCCTTCGCTATGAACAGCAACTCATCTTGTTCGTACAAATCGATCCTTTCTAAAGGCACCGTTCCTTCTATAATCTCGTCAAGATCGGATTTTAGACTGGAGACATCAAGCCTTTTAACCTTTATCGCAGCTTTCAGCACCTCTGGTCCAGATGTACCTTCCACATCCTTCCCGTCCCAGCTCCTAGCCCTACGCCTAGGCACTGGTGAGTTAAAGGGAGTCCTCCCCTCTTCCCATCTCTCTAGGTCCCATGCCTTTCCATCCTCTCGGGGTGGATGATGAAATATTTCCTTGTTTCTCATTTTTCCCCCTTCCCCGTTCTGCCTGTTTTCTCTGGGTGCATAGTAAGGCATCCCATTGCTCCCCCTTTCCTCACTATTTCCCCGTGATTCTTGATTACTCGAAGCATGGCGGGACCTGTCACTGTTCTCCTTCCTCCACTGTTGGACGTCTTCCCCGAGTGTATGATGCAGGCACCTAAACCTATTCTGAAAAGCCCGTACCATTTCATCTCCCCCTTTCTCCCAGAGACGGGACATTTCCTCACACTCTACAATCCTAGTATTTTGTTCCGGCTGTTCTCTCTGATTTGTAGGACCTGCATCACCTCTATTCTCTGGACTTTGGTTTTCCCGACCCTGACTACTTTCACTGGCCCCACAATGAGATACAGTCCCATTGCCCCTGGTTTCCCACTCTGGTTCCGTTCTTGTCCTGTTACTCGGGGATACTATGGACCCGTCCCATTCCCTCAGATCAGCTCTTAATTCTGAATAGGGTCTTGGCCGCGGTCCCCTTAGATCCATTGGTCCTCTCGGACCTCCCTGTTCTGAATTGGGACCGACAGTTGTGTCTAATGGGGTATCCCATGTTACCGATCCTGGCAATTGTTTCCATGCATTTGTCACATTATTCCTCCTTTCCATCTCAGTCCTTTCCCTATCCAATTGCCTTTGTTGTTCCTCTCTATCTCTCTCAGGGTTATAGATCGAAACTATGGGTCCTATGGTAACAGGCACCTGAAGAGCATCTGGCAATCCTACAGACTCAGCCCTTTCGGTGGTTGTCGTTTTCTGCACCACAAACCTTCCCACTACACTCTGTACAGTGTTGTTTTGAGGTATTTCTCCGCCTTTGATAGGTGTCCATTCCGATATAGGGAGTGGTGTATATCCCTCTATGGCGTTCCCATCTTCCCTTGCGAGCCCTCTATCTTCTATCAACCCCACTCTCGGAGGTGGTCTATCCATTAACAATCTGTTTATCAGATTGTCCTCCGACTCGCTTTCCTCGTCTTCTTCCATGAGGTTTCCTCCTCCTCCTGCCACCTCCCTCATCGGATACATTTTTTCCACCTCAATAGCCTGTACCCTCCAACGCTTTGCCTCCTCATCCCATTTGGAATCTCGCACTGCCCTTACCGATCGCGTCAGCCTTTGTTGACGCCTGTTCAAATTTCGGTCGTGTGCAGCCTTAATCCATGCATTAAGGGCCTCAAACTGTGTTGGTCTGGGCGAGGGTTTCAATGAGGACATGGTTGCTTTTAGCCGATGTAACACCTCTAACTTAAACGTCCCGTACTTCGGGAATTGCATTTCCTCATTCCCTTCCGTAAGCTTATTCCAAGCCCCAATCCATAATATGGTATGCAGCCCCACATTCGTTGCCATATAATGAGCTGGCGTACCCTCTGGCGGAGCCTCTTCCCCGTAATAATGTTCACTTCGTTTACGTTTAAAAATCCCTTTCAAACACTTAAAACACTTCATGATTTCTCTTTTCTCCGCGTTTGTTTACTTCCTGATGACACTCCACCAATCTCAGCGCCGTTCTCACTAACTGGCCTATCCGTACGCGACTTTCCTCCGACGTCACTCTAGCCGCCCAACCAGAGCGCGGCTCTAGCTAACGTCACACCAACCGCTCAATCACAGCGCGGCTCTAGCCGACGTCACCCGTCCCCCTTCGCAGCAGTTCCCCTCCTTTCTCAGCTCGTCTCCTCGGTCATGCACGCGTCCCATTCATACTCCGAAAAAATGATTACTTCCGTCCAAGCGATCACCTTTCTTGACTGTACGCCCACAGTCTTTCTGTAGTTGTCACCTTAACCTGGCGAAATGTCTTTCCGATTACTTCCAGACAATCGCCTTCTCCGATAGGTTACTCACACACAGTAACTTTCGACCAGCGTCCGTTACTCATACACTCACTCTTACACTCCCCCTATCTTGGATCCACGGCGGTCAATGGTACCTCGTGACCTCCGTACTATGGTCGACAACTACCCTGGATGTTCGATACACCCAAAACCACTTAAGCTCTGGCCTGAACTTAAGATTTCACCGGTTCACCCGTTTACCAGGTTACCAGTTTACCAGGTTGCGCGCGCTCACAACCTTCTCTCATTCACACTACAGGCATTCAACTCCGCAAGACATTACAATACAAATGTAACCCAAAACACCGCAATCTGTTCACGCATGACCCTTTGTTATACTCACTCTCCTCCGATACTGCTGCTTTTCTCGCACCGTCTGCACCTTTCGGCACACGATTCTTCCGCTGCTCGTCTCTCGACGTCTCGGGCCTTGGGGTAAACTAACCTCTCTTGATTACCTTCCTCAAGAAGATAACCATCCTCTGCTACCAACTGCTAACGCGGGATTACTGGTTACTAGTTACCTTACCAAATCCCAAACTAAGTCGACTGAATCGTTGGTACCTGTCATTGAGTAAAAGGTAATCTTACAATAAGTCAAACAATTTAAGAACTTACACCACTCTAAATGACCACTGACCAGGATTAAGTTTCAAAGGTTTAATATAAAGTTAAAGATAACTGAAGATACAAACTTCTCAAAATGAGATTCAAAAGATAAATTGGTATCACTATAAACATGAACTTCTTGAGTAGTCTGAGTCTGAAAAACAGAATAATAAGTACAATCTCGAAAACCATAAGGGTTGCCAAAATGGATACAAGTTGCAACCTCAAAGTCATTACAGAAAAGAAAAATTAAGATTAGTCTGTTCCCACACTATACTAAGTGACATCCCTACTTAACAAGATCTTTACCCTCTAGGTGTCAGCCGTGGTGACTTCCTAAGAAGATCACGCACTTCTCTTTGTCTCTTCTCTGATAATGGGTCTCTCCTGATCAGCCTATCTGCCTACCCATCCGCTTCCTTAGGCTCCCAAAATCATCTGCTCTGCTCTCTTCCCGGGTCTCTTTCCCTAATACCAAATCACATTTCCCGCAGAAACGCCCCTTGGGACGCCCCTCACGTGGTATCTCTGTGCGTGGCAAACTCCATGATGGTACTCTTGAAGACCCTCGTTAAAGTTGACCTTGGTTCCCAGGCTTCTTCTTCCAATACGCCGATACCCCCTAAATTCCTGGAAACTCCTACAGGCCTGCGCAAGGCGCCACTGAACAAAGTCCCTTTCATTCGAGCTGATTAGGACCCTCGCACCTGCATACAGCTCGTCCTGCAGTGGGCCTCAAATTCCAGACTCCACCATATCTTAAGTCGTAAAACACTCTCAAAGCTCTGTGCTGGACACCTCTCGACTTCTTCCTTAACGAGCACATGGCGGTTCAAACGACATGACATTATCTTTTCAGGCCTACTTGATTTACATGAAGCAGGTCCCTGCACTCTTAAAACGTTAACTTGATTTAAACAGCAAACATTCTTAACTAGCATACGTTTCTAAAATAACACATCTATAAAGCATATACTTTAACCCTAAGTTCAATAATACATTTGGAAGAACCACGTCAACCTCATCTCACATTATTTTAGCAGCACGTTCAGGTTTGCTGTGAATTGCCCTAAGGCCTACACATTATACTGGATTTCAAAGTTACATTTAATTCGGACATGATTCTTCTAACATGAGAACATGAGGTTTTCACATATATTCCAACATTTCTACATTAATCTCACACCGTTATAATTATAGTTACTCTACTTAACATTCTATACATTTCTCTATTGAATATAGAACACTCTGTATATTTCACTCCTGGATATAAAACACTCGTGTGCAAAACATGTTTAAACTAACTACGTGCTTGTAAATATGGTGTACTTATACATTTTTTTTCAAACTTGTGCTCTCTCACCTAAATAGTCAGACCACTAGTTGAAGTCCAGATGGAAGAGTTGCCAAAGGCTCAGATCTCAGTCTTGCCTGCGTTTAGTCTGAGTTGGCCGCCATCCAACTTTCTACTGACAAAGAGAGCCTTTAAACAGGTCAGGAGAGAACAAACAGCCTGATTCATCATTCTCCCGTTTTGCAAGCCCCTAATAGCGATTCATAACGAATCGCTATTAAGGACTTGCAAAACGGGATTCATGTAGGAATTGCAATAAGTATTGCGATTCCTACATGTTCCTTATTTGCGATTAGCTAATTGCTAATCGCTAATAAGGAATAACTTCCCATGCATTCCTTATTTGCGATTAGCAATTAGCTAATCGCAAATAAGGATGCGATTTCAAGGGTTCAGGGGTGTCCAAAGGACACCCTGTAGCACCCCTGAAATGTAATCTACATTGGTGTTGCGCACACACATGTCCAAAGGACATGTGTGTGTGTCACATGCAACTTAGAAAAATGCATTTAAATGCATTTTTCTAAGCATTTGCTATTTACCGAGAGGTCTGACCTCTCGGTAAATAGCGGCCAGAAATTGCAATTTCGCAATTTTAAAATGCTTCATGAATTGCATTTAAGGAATCTCAAAGAGATTCCTTAAATTCAATTCTTCGCAAATGTGCGAATTCTTAAATAGCGAATTTTGCATTTGGGATGATGAATCCCAAATGCAAAAATTGCACTCGCAAAAGGCAAGATTCTGAGAATCTTGCCCTTTGCGAGTGCAATTTAGCTTGATGAATCAGGCGGAAAGTGCTCAATCAAATCTTAGGACGATCACAGCATCAGTTACATAGCCATGAAACTAGGAACCGTTAGATAAAATATTAGTGAATGAAGCTGCAAAGATGTTAAAAAGCATATGTAATGTAATGTAATGTAAAGATATATTTATAGAGCGCGGCTATCACTCCAAGGAGCATCTTGGCGCTAAGAAAAACCAGACGGATGGAAGGGCTGGTTTCAACTGCTCATCGTGGTGCACCGCACAAGTCAGATTAGGCTTTTGCACTGCGTATCAGGCAGGCTGTAGATATGGCTGGAAGAAGATACCTGTGGCGCCCAACAATTGCTGTATTTAAAAGTGGTATGAGCCAGCATACCTGCTTAAGAGGGACTGTGCAAAAAAAGGCAAACCAGCCGTGGCAGTGCCGTTTACACCTACATCAGTAACTTTATGAAAGAGAATGTCATGAGACACCATGCCTGCCGACTCACATGGTGTCACTGTGTGACACACGATATCAGATCCCATCACACGGTCTCCCAGTGAGGAGTTGATATCACATGGTAGCAGTAAATGCAAATTGAAAACCATTGCAAATAGTGGTTTCCCAGCTCGTTTTCTGAGATTTTCAACTGTTGGAGTCCATTAGGGGTGTGAAAAGACCCCAGGGCATCAACACCAGCCTCATCAAGGTTTTTTTGGGGGGGAATGAGGCTTTGTAACAGGGTGGGGTTCAAAAGTGCCTGTAGGTATTTCCTCAGCACGAGGCCCTGCCCCTTCATGGCCCCGCCCACTCCTCACATGGTGCAATTGTTCTTCAAGTTTGCAGGTGTGAGACACCATTTCAAATGCTACAGATAGATCTCGAAGGATGAGGGTGGCTGAGTTGCTCTTATTTAGAGTCATCCTGATGTCATTACGAGCAGCAGTTAATATAGTTTTAGTACTCAAATTGGGGCAGAAACCCAACTGAAAGGCACTTGGGAGGGAGGGTTCTTCATTACAATGATACAATTGTGGTTAACAGCTTTCAACAATTTTGGCAGTCAGCAGGAGCAGCGACATAGAGCAGTGGATGGATGGAACAGCAGGATCTAGAGGGGGCGTTTTCAGAAAAAAATTATTAGAGCTATTTTTTTTATTTTTTTTTTAATCCAGGGCCGTCCTAGAGGAAAGAGAAATGCTGAAGAGAGATGTCAGAGAAGAGGCAAGTGATCCTAAACGGACAAGGGTTCAGTAGCTAGCAGGAGGAAATATTCTTAAGCTTCGAAATAATATCATCCTGATTTCTCACGCAAACACTCCAGGACAAGATCAGGTAATAAGGGAACTAGAATTCATTAAGAAGGTCAGTGATAGACCTGAAAGATTGCCATGGAACTGGACCCCATAGCTTTACATTTGTCACCCCAGTCCACAGCATTAACATGTAGCTAAATTGATGATCCAAACATTACCCCCTGTTTTACTGCAGAATGGAAACTTCAGAATCAAGTAATGCTATAGAATGGAGTTTTGCTTTTACAGTTCCCGGCTTACTCCAAAGTAACTGAAGCTTTTGGTGTTCTTTCATCTCAGAGTACTCGTGTCCCACCGCTCATTTGGAGGCTAAGCGGGAGATTGCGTGGTGTGCTCAGTGGTAATGTTTTTAGCTTTTCCTTCAAAATGTATTTTCAACCAAAGTAGACACACTGAACCCCACAACCCATATGAACAGAGCTATGCGAGATGCACAAATCACTCTTCAGTTGTTAGTAACAAGTGAAGTTTTTTTCACCTGTGTGGAATTTACACACATCTTCAGCCGCGGTCCTTGCAGGTAACAGCGGTTGGGTGGTGGGGCTGGGTGAGGGGGGATTTCAAGGGACGATGCCGAGGCAAAATTAATTATTTATTTAGTTGTCCCTCAGTATCGCCCCTTAAAATCCTCCCTCACCCGGCCCCACGGCAGTTACCTGCACCGGCCGCGGCTACACATTTGTTACACATCAGAGTTTCGTCTGTGATGACATAGTACTGATCTTTAAAAAAGCCAGATCAGGGCCCTCACTTCTTCAGGGTTCATCGACTCAGTCTGGGATTGGATTGATCTTGAGCATAAAGAAAACCTGCCACATATAGACCAATTTTGTGTTTTGTGAGGTCAAAGGATATAGCTGCATAATGTGGGAATGTACCATGTTCAGTCAGGCCTAAAGGAATACTATATCATACGTCTTGTGTGGTTGGGACAGATGGAGATTATTTTTCAGCAATTACTAAAGATTTTCTAAAAGGGCCAGCTGCTTCTGAGGAAGTGCCCATACAGTCCGGCATTCATATCCCATTGCAAGTTAAGACAAACATGTAATTTGCAAGTGTTGCCCGCAATGACTGGGATTATGATACTTGCACAAAAAAGACTCAAAACAAACAACTTTCATCTTTAATGAGAACTTGGATCCACCAACTACCAGAACCTCAAGATCTTGGGAATCCTTTGCAATTCTAATTTCGCTTTCATCTCTCAAGTGAACGCTGTAACAAAGAATATTGAACACATTTCTTACCTTTGCAAACTTCTCCCTCTTCCTTAAATGCGCCACTGACTTGAGCTGGCAAGATCCCTGTTGATGGTATGTCTAGTTCACTGTGACATAGCTACAGCACAAGACTGAAGAATATCACTAATGTGCTACAAACACCTCAAAGTCATACTGACAGAATCTGCCAGAACTACAGAAGGAGACATCAGACCTACCCTGATAGCTCTTCATTAGCACCCAATGGAGGCGGGAGCTAAATTGAAGGTTCTAAGTATAGTACACCGAAGTATGCCTAAAAATGCCTTGGACTCCAAATCGTTCAAACTAGATCAAGTTTATCCATTCCTTAAGGAAGATTACTACACCTCAGGAGAATCCAGGAGTGCTTTAACCTCGTTTCAGGGTAGATCAAGAAACAGGTTCCTCACATTTTCGGATACAACTTCCTCCGACTCTTCTTCAGACTCAAGGCAGGACTCTTTTAGAAAACGAGGTGCTGCTACAGCCTCTTCGTCTTTTTTAGACAGAGGCGGGCAGACAAGGGTTCGCTTCAAGCCAGCATGGGAGATGCGAACTCGCAACAAGCACTACAAGAGTTAAATAAGTCAACTATTGTAAATCTCTCACCAAAAAATTTAACTAAGGATGAGGAAATGGTTTTAAGCCTTGGCCTCAAGTTTGTCCCCCAAAAGAAAACAGATTTTACCAAACTCAAATTAGAGGCGCTAAACTTTTGTCGCAAAATACGATTGAAGGCCTTTTTCGCAGACACTGAGGTGACGTCAAGGCAAGAGACCACTGGTCTCAGGATAAAATCGAAATTCACTCCAACACAAAATATACCGAAACAGATTCTCGCGTTTGAACAGGTAGTTTTATCATCATTGACTAAATTGGAAAAAACAAAGAGATTTGTGCAGAATAACATCAGCAAAGGACTCACGTCAGCCATCAAAGACCTAAAGAAGGATTCTTCTATCCTCATAAAACAGGCAGATAAGGGGGGCGCGGTGGTCGTGTGGCCCCGCACGATGTACCTGGAAGAAGGAAAATCACATGTCAACAATCGTGAGTCGTATAGACCTGTGAAAGAAGATCCTATACATGCCATCCAGGACAAGATAGCCAGGCTAACTAGGATTGCATTGGATGAAGGGTATCTAGGCTCTAAAGAATATGAATATTTGAACAAGAAATCGCCCAGGACACCCGTCCTCTACTTTCTGCCCAAAATTCACAAAAACGAGCAGGCACCTCCCGGCAGACCGATTATCTCAGGCTGTGATTCGGCCTTAGAGCCTATCTCAAAATACATAGTTTTTTTTCTAAAACCGTTCCTACCTGAGGTCAAGTCGTACCTTAGGGACACAACGGACTTCATCACAAAAATTGAAGGTCTACCATTCAACAATGAGGAGCAAGTGATGGCCACATTAGATGTGGCGTCACTTTATACTCAGATCCCCCAAGACGAGGCCCTTCAGGAAATGGAATTTTACCTGGAGACACGTGAAAGACCTCACAGGGTGCCGACCGCATTCATTATTGATCTGGCAGAAATAACCTTGCACTGCAACTATTTCAAATTCGAGAACGAGTTTTTTATCCAAATCAAAGGGACGGCCATGGGATGTCCTTATGCGCCGGAGATGGCGGTACTCTACATGGCCCAATATGAAGAAAGGTTCATATTTAACAACAACCCATTTGTAGGAAACATAAGTCAGTGGTTAAGATATATTGATGACGTCTGGCTCCTGTGGCAGGGGAGCCAGACCGAGCTCGATTCCTTCCATGACTGGTTGAATTCCAGACACAAGGATATAGAATTTTCGATTGCATCCAGCAAAAATAAAATGACTTTCCTTGACGTCACAGTAGGCGTCTGCGACAATAGGCTGACAACCACCATATATAAGAAAGAAACGGACCGTAACACCATCCTCCACTATAGGAGTGCCCACCCACAGTGTCTAAAAGAGAATCTCCCTTACGGACAACTTTTGCGAATGAGGCGGAATTGTACTGATGTAGCTGACTTTGAACTTTATGGGAAGACCTTTTGTGAAGAAATGGCCAACAGGGGTTACCCCAAAAAATTACTGAAATATTCGTTTAGGCGGGCAAGATTTACCCCTAGAGAAAATCTCCTTCAGATCAAAGAAAAGACTGAGCTGGATAAATTGGTTTGTGTTACCACCTTTGGGGCTCACACTAATCAATTTAAACGAATTATTCTAAAGAATTGGCATCTTTTGGAAACTCTTGAGCACCCTATCCCCAAGCCCATTTTTGCTATGCGAAAAAATCTCAGCATTGGACAGCCAATTGTAAGAGCTGACAGTTACATCCCGAAACAAAAAGGTGACCTGCTGGCACAATGGAACCTCAAGCCAATCTGTGGACATCACAAATGTGGTAACTGCATTTCTTGTACATCCACATTAGAAGGGAATGTGTTTGAACATGACGGGTCAAAATGGAAACATAACATGTTCACAAATTGTAAAACTAAAAATGTCGTGTATGCCGTGGTGTGTCCATGCGACAAAATCTACATTGGAAAGACTTGCCAACCTGTTAATGTCAGAATTACCCAACATCGGTCCCGAATAAAGAAAAAGGTCTCGAATGCACCTATGGTTGAGCACTTTTCAAGTAAAAATCACAGTGAAAACGACTTTAAATGGACCGTACTGACATGGGTTGATCCCAAGCACCACTCTCCATGTGTAGAGAGCGCGTTATTACGCAAAGAAGCCTACCTGATAATGAAATTTGATAGCGTGAATAAAGGATTAAACTCCATGAGTGAGATTAATAGACTTGAATAGTATATTCTGTTTCAAAAGAAACTTTTGTTCTAACCGATTGTAATGTGACTAGGAAAGTGGTCAGACCACAAACCCCAGAATACACCAGAACATACTAGGAACACCTGATTGGTTGAACTCAGATCATGTGACTTACATTTGGCCGAGCAAACCACCTCGCCCCTCCAAACTGGTTTGGTTCAAACAACTGCGCGAGTGACACGGGACCCCTTTCTTGCTGCGAGTTACGCAAATAATTAAGGTGAGAACCGCAGAGAGCTACACCCGTTTGGGCTCGGTTTATCTAAAAAGCGCAAGTGCGAGCTAGTAACTATATCTCGCCGATTTCAGGTCCAGAGACCACGGCGGTCATAAGAAGGAGCGGAAAGAAACGGTTGGATACAACGTTGCTCCTCTCAACCCACCGGTTGAAGTAAGTCCCTTTATTTAAAGTTTGTTCGGTCACAGCAGACAGCCGGCGCACATGACAAACAGACACTTACACCTTTTATTCACTGTTACAGAATCATTTTCCTCAAGAAACGAACAACTCAAAAGCTATTTGAGCACGCGACGATATTATGACTAATCGCTGCTAAACACGCACAGGTCAGAAATTTCCTCCTCTGGTGCTTGGTTTCAATTCCTTTCAACCCTTTATTTATATTGGGACAAAAACATCAAATATTTGATTTGCTGTTTTTTGCAGAGTGACACCCACCGCGCACACGACTTTTTACATATAAAAAAAGACTACAGAAACCTTGAAATGGAATGATACAAGGTATGCTGCATCTTTTGATGCTTTTAAATTTTGGAGTGAAATGAATGTGAATGGTTTGAGGAACTACTTTCTCTAAAAGTTCTTTTCCTCGTTTTTTTTGTCAGAACAGTTCCCTATGGAATCGACTCACCCAGCCCTGATGAGAATCTTGTGATTCAACACACAGGATTCGAAACGCGTCGGCACTTACGCTTTGATTTATTTGGCATCTATGCTCTGTTTTTCTTTCTCTTTTGAATTCATTGTGATACTTTTCAGAGCACAAGGGTCTGTGATACATGATCAAAAAGCATTGTTATGCCCTTTAAATGATTAATAGCGAATGGTATGAACTTGCCAACATATGCTGCTTTGTTTATTTTTTTCCTGGTAACTGGTCTAAATTTCGATTGATTGCTTTTTGTACATATATTGTAAATACTAAGTATGTTTGTTTGTAATTCATTGTAATATTCACAATTTGTGTTTAACTGTTTGGCAACACGTACAGTTGATATTGTTCTTTCTCTGACCAATTTAAATAATAAAAAAAAAGTACTACAAATATCTAAATAAAAAGACATAAACATGTCAGGATAACTAATTGATTCTTAGTTTTTTCCTTCATAATAAATGGCAAAAATAAGCCTAGAGGCATAGGTAAAATCCCCCCTTTTTTGCAATTTCAGAGGCCCAACCTACCCTCTTTCCCATAGGGCCCACACCCCTCTTTTTCCAAACTAACACCCCTTTTTCAGCACTATTCCCATCAAGGAGGTCTAGCAACAGGGAATGCTCCTCCGTTATGACGGAGGAGCATCGCCCCCACCCCCCCACCTGCTGAAAGCCAGCAGAGGCAACCAAACAAGAATGAAATAATAATAAAACATTTTTATTTCATTTTATCTGTTGTCCTGCAGGTTGCAAGCTGAGGGAGGGGCGGGGCCATTCATCCTGATGCTGCAGCACCATGGAAAAGGATGGAGTGTTGGGCACTGAAAGTGCACATGATGGTTTGGCCGGCCCTCTGGGGCCGGCCAAACCATCATGCACACTTAGCCTTTTTCCACCTAGCCGTGTTGTACAGCTGGTGGAGAAACCAACACAGACTCAAAGTAAATGTCTGAGCGCTGAAGCGAGATGCTTAGATCAATCCCAGTGCTGCTCACATGCTGGCAAAATAGCATTCCCAGCATGTAAGCAGTGCTGGGTTTGGGAGCTGGGAGCCAACACAGTGTGCAGCAGACTTAAGGACATGAGGATCAGGAGCAAGGCGGCCATCAGAGCAGATAAGTGTAATTTTAATATTTATAATTCTCTTTTATTTTGATTGAATCCCCCCTCCTGCGCCCTACCATTTCACAGTACCAGTGACCGCTACCAGGGCCGGACTGGCCGTAGCGGGCACTGGGCGTTTCTCTGGTGGACTGCCAGGGTGGAGGCCGGTTTGGGCATCAGGGGGGCGTTTTTGTAACCAGGGGTCAGCAATATCGGCCCCCTGTAACAAAATCTGCAGAAACCAGTCCTCGCAAACAGCTTGGCTGCCCCTCACCTCATCCCAGGGAGGGAGGTGGGGGCGGCCGAGCTGTTTGCCAGGGCCGGTTTTGGTTCCCAGTCTGGCCCTGACCGCTACTGCCTAGCAGTTAGGCAAAGAGACCTTAGGAAGAAAAGAGAGGCCTGAGTATCTGTGGGTACAACTAACTGATAAGTCTGAGGGGAACGTTCTGAAAATGACCCCACCATCCCAGTAAAACATTCAAAATGAAGACATTAAACAAAATAAGAGACTCTGAGGGTTTCAATAATCACTGGGATGGAATGTAGTCATTGGTGAAAATATTAAAATTATGTGGAAAAGGTGCTTTACAAGACGGTGTGGCGTGGTCAATGTCATAACATGGCATTTTTCCTTGACACTTTAAGAACTTCTGAGAGAAATGTAGCATGGGATCATTTTCAAGTTACAGCACTGGTGAATCATTTAAGGGTACTTTTTTTGCAATTGCTGGATACCCTAACCTTATAGCAGCAATAGGTTACACACAGCTCTACTTTTCACTCCCCAGGCCAAGGAGGTGATCTTCATAAGCTTTAGTGCTCAATGTACATCCAGATAATCTGGTTTAGATATCCTAGTTTCACTCTGTGCTATACAAAGTGTGAGTGATTTACTCAACTCTCAAATGGCCTTTCTAATGCCTCCACGGCAAACAAGGATCCTGTCTTATATGGTCGAAGTGTGGAAGTGGACCGTATTGCTACTTGTGATTCTTTGTCTAATGAGACCAGATGACACCAGGTGATCTCTCTGCGAGGTGAAGGTGTGCACAGGGCCGGACAGGGAACCCAAAGCAGCCCTGGCAGATATTGTCAGACCGCCCCCTATACGGTGCAGGTATGTTTACATAATAAGCTATGAAAGAAATGCTTCATGTATCCAATGTTACATTTTGAGAGGGCGCGAATTTTAAGTAAAATTAGATTTACACATTAACGCACGAAAAGATGGCTAGATAATGTTCTTTTTTTTTTTAAAAACGGTGTTCTGCAATTTGAATTTTCGCCAAAGATATTTCATATAAACTTTTTTTTTTTTAGAAACATTTCACCCACGAAGTTACTCTTCAGAGATGGCACGAATTCCTGTCCACTTCCCTCCTCGGCCATGTAAAGGGGCGCGCACAGGACTTGTTAATTTCTGTTGGTGTGCCTTATCTCCACTGAGCCTCAATAAATTGGAAATGCCATTCGAGTGTCTCTATAAAAGACTTGTATCATAACAGTTTGATTAGTGAGATGGCATTTCAGAAGTGCCTGTCTATTTATGACTCGCGGTAATGACATTTTGATCCTCTGTAGGCCACATGGGCCCGACTAAGTTTCTTCAACGCTGCCATTGTCGTCAGCATGAATACTTTAAATTCAAGCGGAGCACCTGTAAATGTAGTACATTAGCTATACATGAAAGGGTTGGGCAGGTGCCAGGTCTATAAGACAAGCATTGGCAAAGACATTAGGCCTGTTCTTGGAAAGGATGCGTTTGTATATGTTTTGCAAACCTACACAATATACAAACAGATTGCGAACATATAAATAAAATATGAATAAACGAGTGGACTGGCAGCTCAGCCACACCAGCCCTCACACAAAAGTACACCTCTTTCAGGCAACTGCGCAGGTGTGAAAATCCAAAATGGGTCACTCAAGTGCAAGGGATTGAAGGGGACTGAGCCTTAGCCCATTCTGTATGCTGAGGTGGGAGGAAACAATGATGCTACAGCTGACCAGCGAGGAATTGAGCTGACTCTAAGCCACTATATGCATGTGTATATGTAGTATGATTAAAAAAAATAGGAGACGCCGGTAAAGCTGTCTCTAGGGCAGACTTAAGTGATTACCCAAATGCAAGGGGATGCCCTCAAGACCCACATTCGCTAGTATTTCCCAAAGATCATATGAATCACAATTTTTCCATTAAAAGAAGAGGTGGATTAGTTGTCTTTGTAGTGCCCAGAGATATCAGTAAATAGGTTTATTTTTGGAGTTGTGTGAAATTTAAATTCTGGGAGTATATTACTGCTAATGTCACAATTTTTTATTTTCAAGATTTTTTTTCTCTTTTTGCAGGACAATTGCTTTTTGACCCTTTTTAGGTTTTGCCTGTACAACATTCGTGCTGTGCTTGTGAAATCCGCTTGTATTCAAAATAAACTCCTTAAAAGGGGCTTAGAACCTACCCATTATTTACCTTAACTTACCATTCGTTGAAATTAATGTTGCTCTAATGTCCGTGCTTCTGACTGATCAACACGGCGTCTGCTTTCACTCTGCACATCTTCCTGCTTTGCCTGTCCATGCTGTAGAGCATGGTTCAAGTTCAGAATTCGGTCACTGCCCAGTGGCTAGTGGGCAGTGTCCTTCCCCTGGCTTCACACTTCAGAAGGTATTTTTTTAACTTAGTTTCTAGCACTTCATATGAGTGCATCGGCAGTCAGTCTCCTTTTCTCCTGGTGCTCTTTACGCATCATTCCTAGCACCCTCCCCTACTCGCTAATGGGTCATCATTACAGCTCCCTGCCTCATCTTTGTTGCTTGTCTGTCCCACATGCCCGTCTGCCTTGCTGCTTAACCTTTCTCTCCTCTCATTTCTCTCATCAATGTTTGTACATATACAGGGCAAGGCTGGCCGTAGCATTCACCTTGTGTTTTCCCGGTGGACTGCCAGGGTTGGGGCCGGTTTTGGGCCCCTACGGGGGTCGTTTTTTGTTACCAGGGGCTGGATTGGCAGTTTAGCTGCAATATTAGCCCACTGTAACAAAAGAGGCAGCTGTGAGATGGGAGTGGTGCTTCAAACTAGCATCCCCCTCCCGGGGGGCCACCTGAGCTGTTTGCCAGGGCCAGTTACAGTTCCCAGCCCAGCCCTGTACATATATCACTGTCAAGTGGAGTGGAGTGGAGTGTGGAGTGGTGTGGGTCACTGGTTAGAAGCGTCAGACGCAGAAGTCGGCCCGGGACCAGGGTTCGATTACCGACGTGGCAGGATCGTCGACCGGGTCAGCGGACTCGATAATTCTCTACTCTAACCAGGGGTCCCACTCGGCAACTCTGGGCATTAGCTTGCCTAATCTCCACAACGGCCCCATCAACTCCAGGGATGCCTGGCTCCACCTTGGGGATTTCCAGCAGGGACCATCCCACAGGGAAAGCCAGGACAGGTTCCCCAGCGGTATACAGCGCCAGGACGCCGACTGGCAACAGTGCGCTTTACAAGTATACTATTGTGTTTTTAACTAGGAACCTAAATCGATATTTCTATTTTATGCCCTTGTTCGGCAATAATCAATAATATCCCTATAACGGCATAAGGAATCATATCCATATTAGTCGTAGCCCATGCAGTCACATTAAGCAAGGCTACTTCCCCGGCCTCCTAGAAAGCACAACGAGTTCTCTAAACAAACCAAACCTCCAGCAACCTGGGAAATCCCCCTTGCTTTTGTTTTGATTTCGTCCTAGAACTCCTGTAAAGCACTGTAAGAACGTCCAGTTCTTAGTGACATCTTTATTGACCTCTTATGTCCAACCTTACGTCAAACCCGGCACCTTTCAGGTATAAATATACCAACGTTGCCTTAAGCAAACACACGGTGGTGGTTTTGGAGCAGAGCAGCTATCTACTTGCCCGAGAGCCCAGCTGATGCGAGAGCCCACGGACGCTGCCCCTCCCTTTTGACGCACTGAGAGAGACGCTGTCTTTTCTCCTGCCGAGAAATCCAGCTCCGGTGTTTCCAGATACCTTCGCAGGTTACTGGGATATCGAGTCCTGAGAGAGAGATACAAGACCTCCTGCTTTCTAATTACCCAGGTACGGAGCTGACTAAAACCTTAGAGAGAATTCTTGAGTCAGATTCTTGGCAAACCCAACTTAACTTAAACTGCTACTTATTTACTCCTTCCCACGTATTAGGCTTAGGTCAGGTACACCAGGGTAGGCGTATTTAGAAGCACCAGTTGAGTACGTTAGTCAATGTATATATGTATGTATATATTTTATCTATTTTAAAGTATCATATGGCTAAGAAACCATATCAATGCTTTTACAGTATTATTTTATAATCCTCCTTTTACTGTACGCACTTTACTTTACTATGAGTATTGCAATTGTGGCAATTCATTTCTCTTGTATGAGAAAGAAGACTGCTCAATAAATCACACCTTTTATTGAAAACGCCCGTCTCTCTTTTCTCTGCACTCTGGTGAAACTAAGTATGCACACTTGACTGAGCGAAATAGCTGTCTATTGTTTTCACACGACTCTAGAGATACACTCTTATTCTGAGGGAGCAAAGTTGTCATGTTTTATGGTTGTCAGAAGCTAATCCCTTCTTGTCTATCCAGGGAGGTTAAACTCCTCCTCGTTTATTCGAGAAAGTTTCTAGTGACCTCTGAGCTAGCTGGCAAACCTTAAGTCTAATATAGTCAGTAGAGACCTAGTCGACCTCAGTCCTCTGTCTACACTGCTGTTTATATTATTCCAATGCGCAGAGCCTATTGGGAATATAGGAACTACACTACAATACACATTACATTACATCAACATGACAGTTTCGAAATAGCCTTCTGTCTCTTATATCTTTATTTTCTGTTCTCTGGCTCCTTGCTCCTCTGCCTCTTCTCTCTGCATCTCTGTCTCAAGCTACCCACCCCTCTGCCTCTTGCCCCATGGCCTCCGACTCTCTATCCATCTGCTCCTCACACCGCTTTTCCCATTCCACTCACCCACAACCTATGTTCCTGTGTATTCGCTCCCAACCTTTGCAGTCTCCCTAACCTCACATTATTTTTTTCATATGTTCTTGTGGCTTCCTTGCCCTTCTCTGATCGGACCCTTGGTTTTGTTTACCCTTTTACATCCTGTATGTTGCACAGCTCACCCATTCCTCGTAAAACGCTCCTGGGGAAAGATCACTTCGGAGACACAATGCTTAGCACTCGAGTTGCTGTGATCCTTAAGCCACACTGCACACACTGCGTCGAAAAAAGAAAAGGAGGAGAAAGAGCGAAGTAAGCGGATTTTAGAATGAAAACGAAAGAAATACAGAAAGAAAGTAAAAGAAAGAACGTTTTCAGAAGTGGATACCATGCAATGTGAGCTTCTCAGGCCCCACAGGTCAGGTGCATAATGTTTTAAAGTGTTGCCTTTTCAAAAGGTCAGGTGCAAATTCTCCTCAGTAGACTGTCAATTATGTGTGAGCTGCTCAGAGGCATGCTGTGAGCTACTGGTGGCATGCGATGGACGTGCTGGAGACCTGTGCTTTTCTATGCTGCCCAATAAAGGAGAAAGAGAACACCTCTGTGCTTCTGTGTGAAATGTCCACAGCCAAGACCACTGCCTATTTTCAAAATACCAATTCCAAGTCTGTTGAAGGCCTATAGCAGAGAAAACCCAGGCAGTACAATTTAGAGTACTGGGGCAATAAGAAAATGAAACATGAAATACTGTGAGGGAACCAAGGATCCAGAAAGAAAATCTACCCACTCATGACGTACAGTATGTGGGAGGTTTGGGGAGAGAGCAAAATGGAATGGAGATTCTGTGAAGGAGGACAGATGGGTTACCTGTCTGAAAGAAAGCCGATCCACAATCAGATTGAGGAGTGTGGTAGGCATATGAAAATGAATATTAAGTAATAAGCAATAGGAATGATTATCTTTTTACTCCTTTACCACTACAATTTAGGATTTCAAGTTGGAATGAATATGTTCACTGTAAAAAACAAAGGTTACAGTGACGTTACAGTTGGAGGTTGAACTGAGCTAAGAACTGATGTTAAAAAACAGAAATTCGCCAGTTAAAATTAAGTGAACTAACTAAGACTTTCACCCCTGCCATGTGCTGCTTATGACTTCACATATTACATTACTTAGAACATGTTCCATGACATCATTGATGACATCACTGATGATATCTCAGTCTTGTGTAGAGGGAGGTTATCCTCCAGTCAGGCCCGGTTCCCAACACAATGCTGTGATGTATTCCTATAGGTTCTGTATCGATCCCCCTATTCCTGACCCTATTCTGGTTAACAAACTAACAAGTTAACTAGCAGCCATCCCATGAGGCAGAAAACCCCCATGATGCAGGAACCGTTATCTGATAAAGCCACACTACGGCACAGGAACGTGTTATCTGATTAGGTCATAACGCTTTCCATCTAATTAGACAAGCGATATTCCTCCAGCCCCTGATAAGGCATACGGAGTTCTCATAACAAATCAAACCTATGACAGACCTGGGAAAAACCCTGCGGCCATTGTTTTGATTTCACCGAGAACTTCAGCAAAAGAATGTGCTAACGACCTGGTCGTATGACATCTTTATTGACGTATCTATGTCCACCCTTACGTCAATCTCGGCACCTTAAAGGTATAAATATTACCGATATTGCCCTATGCAAACACACGCGGTGGTGACGAGGACGGAGCAGCCAGACTTGCCGAAGCCCATAGCAGAGCAGACCCCGCTGGCGCAGCCCCGCCTTCTTGACGCGCTGAGAACGAGCAGCTGCCTATTTCTCCTGCCGAGAAATCCAGCTCCGGCGTTTCCGGGTAGCCCTCGCAGGCAGCCTGGAATATCGAGACCAGAGACGAGAGATACCATCACTCATTCATCCTAACTTCCAGGTACGGAACTGAATAACCCCTCGCAGAGAATTCTTTAGTCAGTCACTTGGCAAAAACAAACTTAACTTAAACTGTAACTTTCTATTCCCGCCCACGTATTAGGCTTAGGTCAGGTACACGGGGTAGGCGTAGTTAGAAACACCAGTTGAGTACGATTAGTCAAATGTATATGTGTATGTAATATATTTTATCCATTTTAAACCTTCATATGGCTTAGAAACCATATCAATGTTTTTACAGTATTATTTTATACTTCTGCTTTTAATGTATGCACTTTACTTAACTATAAGTATTGCAATAATATCGATCCATTTCTCTTGTACGAGAAAAGAGACTGATCAATAAATAACATCTTTTATTGAACACGCCCGTCTCTTCCTTTTCTCTACAATCTGATGAGACTAAGAATGCACGTACTGACTGAGTAAAATAAATTGCCTTTTGTTCACACGACTCTCGAGATACACTCTTGATTAGGGGAGAGCAAAGTTGTCATGTTCTATGGTTGTCAGAAACTAAATCCCTTCTTGTCTAATCAGGGAAGTTAATTCCTTCCTGAACATTCGAGAAAGTTTCTAGTGAACTCTGAGCTAGCTGGCAAACCCAAAACTTTAAGTCTAATATCGACAGTAGTAGACCTAGTTAACGTCTGGTCTAGGCCTATACTATTGAAGGTATTATTCCAATGCGCAGAGCCTATTGGGATAATAGGAACTACACTACATGGCGCCCAACGCGTTTGGAAGGGCGATAAAACTAACGTAAGACATTTAGAATAAATCAGTCGTGCTTTCTCACTCAGACCCCTTTTTCCCCATAATACTCCAAAGACGTCTGGAGTGGGTGAAAGGTAATATCCTCCAAAACCTCGCAGGAGGAAACTCCTATGTATGGTTCTTGGTTTAGTCAACGTTGAAGGATAAACCGTTCCAAAATATTGTGCATCTAATCTTTGTTTCCATAAGAAACCTGATCTGCAAACAAACAAAGTAACCATCCTGTCGGTAAAATGGCAGACAGTGATGATGAAAGAGAGGCAGTTAGATTAGCAGCTGAGATAGCAGAAGCGGATAATACTCATCCCGGTCATTAAAAGGAAATCTATAACCTTAAAACTTATAGAAAATGGACTGACACCTAGAGGTGGTACAGTCATATTCGTAATTGAGGCACACGAATATCGGCAGACAGAGGTATACTATTCATGGATACATTTTCCAGCAGCAAATGCTGTAACAAAGTACTTCCACTATTACAAAATAGAGGAACCTCCTGAAATGTACACTCCTTTCGAGGAGGTGGAAGTACCACTTAAATTTCAAGAGCATTTGCTCTTATTTAATGGCGCCCTAAAACACAGGATTCTGACTATCTGTCTTCCAATGGGAATCGCACCACACATTGAGGACTGTGACACTTGGGGTACAGTCTTTGCTTCCATCTACACAAAAACGCACGGTGTTCCATCCATTTCTGTAATACCAGATGTGCTAAAACAAATTCAAGACGAATACGGTCCAGAACCCGCTTTAACTCTTGGTATGAAATTACTAAAAGACTTCAAGCAGGTCTCGGCTATATTATTAGCCAACATAAAGGGAGAAGCAGCAAACGTGGCGATCCGCCAGAGGTTAAAGGAGACAGATATAGCAGACCAACCAGCTGAAATTGCCAGAATCATAGAAAAATGCTATGAGGAACTAGGTAGAGATAGTTTAGGTGGAATACCAGTAAAACCACAACTGATTGAAAGTCCTGAAAAAATATTTTTTAATAATAATTCAACATCACAGAAAAAGAGCTGGGATGGAAACAAACAATCCAATCCTAAAGAAAAGAAATTCCAGTCCAGAGGAAGGTCTCCTAGGCGAAGAGAAAAATCTCCGAACCAAAGACACAGGTCGCCCCAGAGTGACCCCTCTGGGAAAAGATATAACCTTAGAAATAGGGATAATATAAAAAAGCCTGATAGATATCAAGACATTGATACTCGTCCCTCTCAATCTTTTCAGACTTCCTCGCAGAAATCGGAAAGAAGAGGACGATCAGAACAAAGAGAAGAGCACGCCAAGTCCAAAGACAAGGAACCTGCTCAGCTAAAAAAGAAATTACAATTTCCAAAAAAGAAGGTAGCCAGTATTAAAGTAGTTAACAATGCCGAGAATACTGAGGACACAACTGAAAAACGGAGAATGGGCTCAGACAATGCTAGACAGCGCAGCAGAAGTGAGCATAGCTCGCAAAGTCCTTATGAATCATCTGGAGACAGTGGACACGAATGAATATCTTCAAGTGGAAACTGCAGACACCAGAATTAGCAAACCTCACAAAATATATGAAATAACATTACGTATAAAGGGGGATAAGACTAGAAAAATAAGGGGACTATTTTGGGATAATCTCTCCAAGGGCTATGACATCCTTCTAGCTGAAAAAGACTGGCCACCAGAGTTTGTCAGGGAGTGCCCTCATGGCGAAGAAATAATTATGCCTGCCTTCTCAAATCATATCCCAATTCATAAAAAATACACACTTGCCAGAAAGTGGGCAGTAGCTCTAGCTCCTGCTTTATAGAAAAATCACGTAGGATGGGATGAGGACTCTCCTCCTCACAAAATCCAGTTAAAATCACAACCTACTGCACAGAGGCAGTACCCAATTAAGCAAGAAGCTAAAAAACAGGTAAAAGAAATCCTAGATCAGCTAGAATACCAGGGGGTGATTGAAACTTGCACCTCACAAATGAACAACCCTTTGTTTCCGGTCTCCAAACCAGACAATTCATATCGTCTAGTTTTGGATTACTGACACCTTAACTCATGTTGCAAAACTTTTGCAGTGCAAAATTCGCATAGTGCTGCACTAATGAATAACATAGTGCGCAAAAAATACAAAACAACATTAGACATCTCTAATGGATTCTTTTGTCAAAACATAGCACCAGAGAGCAGATATTTGTCTGCATTCTCAATAAATGGCACTCAAAAGCAATTCTGTCGGTTAGCCCAGGGGTACAAGAACAGCCCGGGCGTATTCTCAGCGAGAGTGACAGAATTACTACAAACATATGATGACGAAGCATTATCGTATGTCGACGACATATACTTAACAGATGATGACTTGGAGACTCACTTGAAGAGAGTGAACACCATAATACTTGGGTTCGCAGCAGAGGGTTACAAATTCAACTTTAAAAAATCCAGAATTGCCCATCTGACAGTCCTGTTCTTAGGATATGAATTATCAAGTGAAGGCAAAAGCCTGGCTGACAATTTTCTAGAAAAATGTGCCGTCCTCCAAGCACCTAGAACACTAAAAAACCTATAGTCAATTCTAGGCTTCCTAAATTTTGGAAGAACATACATTGCAAATTACGCAGAAAGGGTCAAACCCCTTTATGATCTAATAAAACCAGATTTTAAAAGAACCAATTGGACTCAAATACACACAGAAATTTTGAGATCTTTACAAACAGACATGCTAATTAAAACAAAATTAGAAACACGTGATAACACACGCAATCTTGTGATTCGAGTCATCCCAGGGAGATGCGGATTCACATACCTGACCTCTAATGAGGGAGAAAAGGTACCAATTGCATTCAAATCACACTTGTACACAGAAGCTGAACAGAAATTCAGCATTAAAGAAAACATTGTTCATGCAGTTCAAACCGCAATAGCTAGAGAAAAAGATCAAGCTGACGGTAGACGTATCACAGTCAGAACAGCAGAATCAGCCTTTGAGGCATTAACAACCCCATGTAATTTACCAACAACAACATTGAATCCGGAATGGATACGATGGGTGAATTCAATCACAACGGACAAAGTGTACTACTACTTTGATCCAGAACTAGAGGAATTACAAAATCTAGACTATGAAAGAACATTCCCTCTGCCAATCGACATTCTGCCCTTACGACACTACGCTTGTGTAATCTATACAGACGAACATGCTCAACCCTCCGTTTGGGGAGAACAAGCATACAACCCGACATGTGGGATTACAAAAGAAGTGTGGCGCGGAGGTTAACTAAAACCTCTATTAACAAAAACACACTCAGTAGAAACTAATTCAGAACAACAGACTGAAATAATAGCATTGAAAATGGCGCTAGATAATGCGGATCGCGAATTCCCGACACTTATAGTGTCCGATTCATATTACTGCGTCAAATCATATAACAACGATTTGCAGACATGGATTCAAAACGGTTACAAAGATGACACAGATGCAACAATAAAGCAGAAACTGCTCTGGGAACAAATAGCTCTTTTACAAAAAGAACTACCAAAGACTCACGTGACACACTCACTGAGTCATCAGCGTGATGGCGTTCACGTTGCAGGGAATTCATTGGCTGAGACAGCCACAGCGGTAGCAACTAAATCGGCTTCCGTAGTTCGAAAAAAGCGTACATTAAAATACATTGACGGTGAAACAGTGCTGGCGGTGAAAACGTCATTAAAGGGCGACTGCTCAGCGCTACCGATCAACTATCCACTCAATTATACATACATAATCGATGCAAACTCCGTCCCTTTTGCTCGAATCCCTGGAGTGGGGGATAGAGTGATTCCAAACATGGACAGGAGAAACTTGTTAATCGCAGACGCACATATGGGCGAGGGTCTCAGACACCTCAAACTAAAAGATTCTCTGGAAGAATTACAATCAAGGTACTGGTGGCCAGGCATGAGCCTGCATCACACCATGTTTGTAAAAAACTGCCCAAACTGCAACAGAAATCGCAGTGGGGAGAGAAACAGTGTAATACCTCGTCGTTTCAATCCAGAAAAAATCAAGAGTAAAAAGCAAGGCTTGCGATTAACATATACAGGCTAGTTTCCACTTATAATGTAGATCACCAGCCCTCGGCTGACGTCTGGACTGTTATACAAAGATTTGCGAGTCTAAATGGCATATACGCTAAGAGCATGCTACGTTTGATCATTGTTTTCACTCTAGCCCTCCAGCCTGAGGGGAAACATGACCAAATGAGCATAGCACAGCGGGAATCTTCTCACTTCCTTCCTGAGGGATACGGGATGGTGTAAAGAAAAAACCAAGGCATAAAGCAATCTATAACGGAAAGGATATTAGGTTCGGGAGCTGGGTGGGTCAAACATCTAATAAGTGTCCAACGTAGTCTAAATAACTTGCCAAGAAATTCTCTGAAGGGATTCAGTCCGTACGAATTATTATTTGGAACTAGGATGTTAATCTCTGACCTTGACAGTCAAACTTCAGTGGTGAAGGAAAAAAGCTTTGATATCAAAGACCGTTTGGCTATTTTGCAGGACTTAAATGAAACAAGAAAAGACCTGAGCAACATAAAGTTGAAACAACAGCCAACAACCACTGAAGAACCACCACCTGTCCCAGCAAGACCTGTCTGGATTCCAAAAGTCGGGGATCTAGTCAGAGAAAAGATCGCGGTAAAGAAGGAATTTGGGCCTTCTTACAGAAAAGCAGTTCCTGTCTTGTCTATCAACGGGACAAGATCAGTTGTACTACCGCCACTTGCTGGTAAAAAGGAGAACCGAGTTGTATCCATCGACCTGGTAAAACCACAATCATGTGGCCGATAACAAATAGTAGGCCAAGTGGACTCCCAATAAGTAGCAGAACACCAAGGTTTGCTACCAGTACAGAGGTCCTAACAAATAGGCTAATCACATTCAAAACGCCTACAGAAGAACAACAAGGACTATGCAGCAATGCAATGGAACTTAGACCTCTGAAAACCCAAATAAAAACATTTAGCAGAGACACACCAACCTATAATGAAGTAACAAACGACTATGCAAGAAACAGTAATCCTGAAGCAATTGGAACTATTGACAGAACTGCATCCGGCTACTTCATAAACTTCGATGATTCCTCTGAAGGCTTCACTGAATCAAAGACACAGCCATCATCAAAAACCTTTAAAGATAAAGCTAAAGAACTTTTGAAACAACTGAAAGAAACATATCTGATTTCTCCATGGATCGAATTTTGGGTGGGTTTTGGTGCATTTATCCTCATACTTTGGCTCATCATGATACTAACTTTGGGACGCTTCATTGAGGGAAAATATGCTAAAATGGACACAGCAAGTCAGAAAATCAACTTGATCCTCAAACCACACACATCTTCACATGTCGAGAAAAGAGAACTTTCTTCAGTCAACTTCACAGCCAATCCTATACCGGGTGGGGTAGCATGGGACAACACTGACTACGAAATCTATGGTCCGGTTGAAATCCTGAAATATCCACACCAAATTAAGATCTCATTGAGTGACTTTGTAAAACCAAGCTCATTTGCTGATGATTGGGATTTCGAAAGCATTAATAATATGATGTCTGACTTAGTAATGTCTGCTACATTTACCAAACATGATTATTTGCAGGGTTCTACAAATTATGATGGTATGTATTGCTACAACCACTATGGTAACCATTTTTACATAGATCTGCACAACCTAGAAATGTTTTAAATTATAATCAATGGGAACATTGTGCAACACCTCCAAAAGGAAGCTCAAGAACCGTTTACGACAAATATTCATACTTTTCAGGTTTTAACATAAGTAATGCTGAAACATTTTATTTCAAATTGTCAAACAAGACAGGGACAAAGACCATGATAACCAACACAAAATTGATATATTCAGACTCATTCTTTGAACAAATGAATACTTTTGGTTTTGATTATTGGGACAAAAATGTTGAATTGAAAAGTGTTTGGGGTACAAAAGAATGGCAAGTACAGGGTATAGAATCTTTGTTTAGAGCCTGCATGATCCCAGAACAAATTATATTTTTAAATGACACTGTTCAACAAACTACCTGTCTTGGCTTAGCCAAAATCAAAGACTTAAATAAACCGTCTATTCCAAAACCAACAATGAACAGCAATAGCTCTACAGATGAAGAGATAGACGTAAATTATGTATTAAACCAAAACAGAACACATCCAGATTGGAAACAGTGGTTGATCTGGCCCACAGATACTAATAACTGTCAAGACAGATTCCTGAACAAAACACAGGGGTTCAAAATGACCAGGCCAGACCCTAGATATCCTCAAAGACAACACCCAGGGATAATAACCACCTACAGTGTGGGCAAATTATGCCTTCAATGGCTACAAACTTCCACACTGGCAGAAATTAAGCAACACCTAACTTTACTTACTGATGGTGCTGACTTGCGTGATTTCACTATGGGACCACGCAAACAGCGTCAAAAGCGTTTCATAGCAGCCTCTGTATATGCAGCATACAATGAGGCCTGGAAGGTTACTGAAATTGAAACAGCAGAAAAAATACGGGAAATTGACCGTATTAATTTAGAAAAATCACTTTCTGTAGTGGACAATGGGTTAATGACTCTGTCCTCCAGAATTTTTTCTTTGGACAGCATTGTGTCTTCAGCAATCGACATATTATCGCAGGACTTACTGTTATTACAACACGGTCAGTCCCAATTGCGTTCTATTGTACAGCTTGGCTGGACGTTACAAAATCTGCGTTCAGGCTATGTGCCTTGGCGTTTAATCAACACGTCACTTTTCAATATCTTTAACCTTACTGATAGACAAATCAGTATGGCCCAAAAGGGAGCTGATTATACAATCCTGAGCATTGAGAAACTTGAGAGATTACCAGTGACAATGTCAGAACGACCTGTCAATGAATGGATAATACATGGGATAATAAATATTCCAATATCAACCTTCAGGTTTCAATACTGCCAAAAATATATACAGGCTGGCATGTACGAAAAATTGGGAAAAGGGTACATTAAAACAACATGGAACTTGCCCTATTCACATGCATGTGTCAGTAATAAAGGACAGAAAGTGTTTCTTAGTGGCAATAATTGTGCGATGTCACTAAGCGGTACACTTCTGTGTAACGAAATTAGTTTGCATGGAGCCTGTGAAGGGAACTCAAATAACCTTTCATGTCACCAGCAAGGCGCACCTGCAACAGAGATTGAACCATTCTTTCAAAGACTCTATAATGGGCGTTACATTCTAATTGTAGATCGCAGATGTTGTAGTCTTATGCCCGGGACTCCTTATCTCGTAACTACGACTGCGAAGGTCAAGTGCTGTGGACACTCATTGTTCCCCAGCTCCTTTCCAGACAGGGAGGCAAGGGCATGGCCAAACTTGAAAATTACTTCTATTCGAATAGATACTTTAAGCAGAATGAAAACAGTGCTTCTTCAGACGCCGACAAGGCTCACGTCATCAAAAGAAACGTATGATCTCCAAGTCGCAAGGACGACTGCAGAGATACATTCATTGTTATCAACTAATTCCCCCATACATTTCGCAGAAATCCTGAATGAAATCTTAAATATTTCTGATACCAGTGGAGTCTCAAAAGTATTTAAGACAGTATTTTCGATGGCATTAACACCATTCAAAGCCATGCTGGGTATTTTTCCAGATTTCGTCCATTCGATTTTTGGCGGACTTCCCCTCATTTTAGGACTGATTGCAGGAATCCTATTCCTAGTCCTTATATTTCGTTATGGCAAACCATGTCACAGACAAAACACCTGCGACAAGGGAAGAAACAATCCTAGCCATTGGATACCGGGACCGGATATCAAAAATCCTGGGACTATCCCGGCTTAGAGACCTGAACATGACTTGGTTTCTATCATTTCGACCAATGTGGCAGCGATGTGTTTTACCTGTATTAACGTGCCTGCTATGCGGAGAAGAATGCGTGTTAGACACCTGTCTGACGCTACAATCGGATGCGCCAATGGATGCAGAAACATTGTTGAGTCCAACAAAGGCTCATGCTTTGTGCTGCCCTCAACGGCTACCAATCCTGATGACGGCATTCGTGGAAGCTTCACCACTACGATTAAGGGGTAGTGAAGTTCAAGATGAAAGCAGCATCGATCAGGTACGACCTTCTGTCAGCAATCCAGATCAGAATGTCAATGGAGACAATCATGCGCACGAATGCATGGTTACACCTATTTCCGAGTTAGTGGAACTCTCCCAGGAAGCTGTTGACAACTTTTTCGAAAGCCTAAATGATATGATGTTCTCACCAGAGCAGAAATAGAGACTTTTGAGCAAGCTCGTACACGGCGTTCCCTGAATTTGGCCTTCAACTTTAATATTAAAGTCACATGAACAATTTTCCCTCCAGTTCACGGACAGCAATTTTTTCCAGTAGCCCAAAATATTTTTGCATATTTTCCAGGACACTATCTTCTGCTTAAAGTAAGACCTATTCTTAGAGAACTAAGATTTCTTAATTTAGATAGCTTGTAGACATTAGCTGCCCGCTGGCATGTTCATAGTTATTATTATTCTGTGATGAAATGGTCTCGAACCTTTTTTCTGTATTAAGAGCCATTTCATGTGTAAATTTTCATATACAAAATAGCAATAATGTATACAAATGCGTGATTACTTTAGCATTGTTCTACAGCTTGAGTGCATACTATACATATGACTGCATTTTTTCCGTATATTTGATAATTTCAAAATGCATTTATGTATTTTGGGGTGGTAAGGTATACACAATACTCTATAGTATGTTTTACTATGCATAGATTAGTAAATATGTCCATAGTTAGCGTGGAGTGGGTGTGATGTATTCCTATAGGTTCTGTATCGATCCCCCTATTCCTGACCCTATTCTGGTTAACAAACTAACAAGTTAACTAGCAGCCATCCCATGAGGCAGAAAACCCCCATGATGCAGGAACCGTTATCTGATAAAGCCACACTACGGCACAGGAACGTGTTATCTGATTAGGTCATAACGCTTGCCATCTAATTAGACAAGCGATATTCCTCCAGCCCCTGATAAGGCATACGGAGTTCTCATAACAAATCAAACCTATGACAGACCTGGGAAAAACCCTGCGGCCATTGTTTTGATTTCACCGAGAACTTCAGCAAAAGAATGTGCTAACGACCTGGTCGTATGACATCTTTATTGACGTATCTATGTCCACCCTTACGTCAATCTCGGCACCTTAAAGGTATAAATATTACCGATATTGCCCTATGCAAACACACGCGGTGGTGACGAGGACGGAGCAGCCAGACTTGCCGAAGCCCAGAGCAGAGCAGACCCCGCTGGCGCAGCCCCGCCTTCTTGACGCGCTGAGAACGAGCAGCTGCCTATTTCTCCTGCCGAGAAATCCAGCTCCGGCGTTTCCGGGTAGCCCTCGCAGGCAGCCTGGAATATCGAGACCAGAGACGAGAGATACCATCACTCATTCATCCTAACTTCCAGGTACGGAACTGATTAACCCCTCGCAGAGAATTCTTTAGTCAGTCACTTGGCAAAAACAAACTTAACTTAAACTGTAACTTTCTATTCCCGCCCACGTATTAGGCTTAGGTCAGGTACACGGGGTAGGCGTAGTTAGAAACACCAGTTGAGTACGATTAGTCAAATGTATATGTGTATGTAATATATTTTATCCATTTTAAACCTTCATATGGCTTAGAAACCATATCAATGTTTTTACAGTATTATTTTATACTTCTGCTTTTAATGTATGCACTTTACTTAACTATAAGTATTGCAATAATATCGATCCATTTCTCTTGTACGAGAAAAGAGACTGATCAATAAATAACATCTTTTATTGAACACGCCCGTCTCTTCCTTTTCTCTACAATCTGATGAGACTAAGAATGCACGTACTGACTGAGTAAAATAAATTGCCTTTTGTTCACACGACTCTCGAGATACACTCTTGATTAGGGGAGAGCAAAGTTGTCATGTTCTATGGTTGTCAGAAACTAAATCCCTTCTTGTCTAATCAGGGAAGTTAATTCCTTCCTGAACATTCGAGAAAGTTTCTAGTGAACTCTGAGCTAGCTGGCAAACCCAAAACTTTAAGTCTAATATCGACAGTAGTAGACCTAGTTAACGTCTGGTCTAGGCCTATACTATTGAAGGTATTATTCCAATGCGCAGAGCCTATTGGGATAATAGGAACTACACTACAATGCTAATGCCCAAATCCTAATTGTGCACAGTCTTCATCTGTGTGCAGTCATGGGCTGGCCCTGCCCTCAGCCCACTGCAGGTGGCCAACCCCACTGCACATGGCCTATAGACTCCACAATGGTGGTTGGTGACAGGGTCTGCTTTCTTAATGGTTTTTGTTACAGCCGTACCACAGGCATCTCCTAACAGGGTACTGTGGTACTAGGCGGTAGCAACACTGAACTTGCAACACAAAAGAATATTTTTTTTTAAATTTAACTGAAGGGAGGGTTGTGTTGGGAACACCACATGGCCCCGTGAGCGAGGGTATGCCTACGAATCACTGACAGAATATTGAAGGTCAGAATATCGACCTACAATAATATCGAAGAAAGATTATCGAAGTCAAGAATATCGACATCCTATCTACATTATGGTAAGTGGAAAAATATTGAGAAAAAAATATCGATGTAAAAAATATCGTTGTTAAAAATATTGTTTTTTTATTTAAGTAAAAGAAATAATGTAAAATAAAGTAAATAATACATATAATTAAAATAAACATAGTTAAAAACATTTTGTATCAATATTGATCCAGCCCAAAACGTTCTTTTTTTATCAAATATATACAATGGTAACCACAATTTAGCAAATCAAAGTAGTGAAAAATTCAGTAGCAGAATCAACGATGTTATTTTTGAAGTTCAATCTTTATTTAATCTTCATAACGCACTGTAGCCAACGTGTTTCGTCCTCCACGGACTTCTTCAGGGCTACAAATAATACATATATATATATATATATATATATAATATTTGTAGCCCATAAGAAGTCCGTGGAGGACGAAACGCGTTGGCTACAGTGCGTTATGAAGATAAATAAAGATTGAACTTCAAAAATAACATTGTTGATTCTTCTTCATAACGCACTGTAGCCAACGCGTTTCGTCCTCCACGGACTTCTTCAGGGCTACAAATAATACATATAATGTACTTTTTTTATCAAATATATACAATGGTAACCACAATTTAGCAAATCAAAGTAGTGAAAAATTCAGTAGCAGAATCAACAATGTTATTTTTGAAGTTCAATCTTTATTTAATCTTCATAACGCACTGTAGCCAACGCGTTTCGTCCTCCACTGACTTCTTCAGGGCTACAAATAATACATATATATATATATGTATGTATTATTTGTAGCCCTGAAGAAGTCCGTGGAGGACGAAACACGTTGGCTACAGTGCGTTATGAAGATTAAATAAAGATTGAACTTCAAAAATTACATCGTTGATTCTGCTACTGAATTTTTCACTACTTTGATTTGCTAAATTGTGGTTACCATTGTATATATTTGATAAAAAAAGAACGTTGTGGGCTGGATCAATATTGATACAAATTGAAAGTTTGGACAATCAGTTGTTCTTGGAGATTTAGGGGACATAGAATCTCCGATCCGTGGCACCAATAAGATTGAATAAGGCAGTACTTAGGATAGGTGCAATCATGTTTGGACCCCTTTCCCCAGTTCTTTTGCTTTCTATAGTTAAAAACATTCCAAAATGTTTAAAAATTATAAGTGATATATATATATATATATATATATATATATATATATATATATATATATATATATATATATATATATATATATATATATATGACTGCTCCACTTACTCCAAATTGTCCCAGCCGGGATTGGAAACAAAGTAAGGCACTCACGGGGTCAAAGAATCTCAGCAACAGTATTTATTAAACAGACGCGTTTCGGGAGAACGCTCCCTTCGTCAGTGTTTCACAAAGAACGCGCGCATTGGCAGCATGTTATAACTTTACATTTCCGGTTTAGCAGGCATAGACATCAACATAGGACAAACTGCAAGTTTAGTCATACGCGCCATCTTGAAGTGTCTAATGCCATCATTTGCAAACAATGGGTGTTTAGTTACATTTAACCTTCAACCTTTTCGCCTGAATGAAAGTTGTTATTCATTATTCATTTTATACAATGTGTATGACCTTGAGGCTTACCAGTGAATCACGTATATCGTGAACACTTAAAGCGTCACTTTGCGTATTAATCAGATAATCACTGTGTATCGGTTTTGGCAGAAATCATACTGCCCTTTGATTACAAGCACCACTATAGTGCATGACGACTACAGACCAACTGGTCTGCCTGTCACAATCTTGCCGTGGATCGGCATTGCAGCCCATACGGCTGCTATCTAGGTATGCCTCATGGCCATATCTCCACAGTAAAATTAAATTTAAAGGCTGGTTACTAATACACACCCAAACAGAATAAACTTTCAACAAGACCAAAGCTTCAGTTATCAGGACAGGACCCAAGCATTTACCAAATATCTCTCAGTCAACAAATGATTCCAAAATCAACAGATTAGTCCAAACATCGATATGATCCAAACAATGTCAGTTTGTTCTGCTGACATTTACTCAAGAGCATTTAACAGCAACAACTGTTATCTTTAAACTAGCCCAGATGTGTTGACAATTCCTCCCCCATATTGAGCCCCCCAGGGGCCTTAGTTTCCATATCTAATATGTAGCGGGATTCCAACCTTCTGAGCATCTGAAGCTTATTCCCTCCTCTGGGATTATCCACTATGTAATCCACACAGAAGAACCTTAGCAGATCCCTATTGCTGTTGTGCTTGATAGCGAAGTGACGCACGACTGGATAAGAGAAATCCTTGTTCGCGATCGCTCGCATGTGCTCGAGTATTCGCAGTTTGACCGGATTGATTGTGCTGCCAACGTATCTAAGTTGGCATGGACATATCAAACAGTAAACTGCATGATCAGTGTGGCAGGACATAAACTTCTGTATCTTCTTTCCCCCTTTGACACCTCGTACCTCATATGACAAAGTCCGCCTACTGAAGGCGCAGGCCTTACATTTGCCACATGGGAAGAAGCCTTTAGTTTCATTAAGGGTCCCAGGACTCTTTTTAGTGGAGCTAAGATGGCTACGGACCAAATGATCTCGTAGACTCCTGGCCTTGCCGAAAGTGATCAAAGGAGCAGCTGGCAAATCTGGTCCAACGATCTGATCGGTTTTTAAAATGTGCCAGTGTTTTTGCATAATTGCTCTCAATTGGCAAGAGTTGGCTGAGTAGGGGGTAATCATTCGAAATTGATTTTCCACATTGGGTTTGGTTTTAGTCTTGGGTTCAAATAAAGAGCATCTAGAGAGTCCTCTGACTCGATCGAGTGCACTGTTCAGGAGGTTGCGTTTATATCCTCTTTCAGAGAATCTCTCGATGCTCTCTCGTGCAGACTTTTCAAAATCACTGTCTAAGGTACAGTTGCGTCTCAATCTGAGTAGTTCTCCATAAGGGATACTCTTCACTAGCTTCTCAGGGTGACTACTTGTAGCGTGTAAAACGCTGTTACCCGCTGTTGGCTTGCGGTATAAGGAGGTACAGATTTTGTTGTCCCTTATGGTGACTAATAGGTCTAAATAGCTGACCTGCTCCTTGTTAATCTCCCCCGAGAATCTCAAATTGCACTCATTGTTGTTAAGTGATTGGACAAACTGTTTAGCCTCTTCAATAGACCCATCCCAAACAAGGAACAGGTCGTCGATATATCTATACCAAGCAATGACCCTCCTGTTTGATATCCCATGATGTGGGGCCCAGGCTACCTGCTCCTCCCACCAGCCCACGAACAAGTTCGCGTAGCTGGGGGCGAAGCAGGAACCCATCGCTGTACCAGATAGCTGTTTATATATCTGATCCTGGAATGTAAAGATGTTAAAATACAAACAGAATTGGATAAGGTCCAACAGCAAGACTAAAACCAAACCCAATGTGGAAAATCAATTTCGAATGATTACCCCCTACTCAGCCAACTCTTGGCAATTGAGAGCAATTATGCAAAAACACTGGCACATTTTAAAAACCGATCAGATCGTTGGACCAGATTTGCCAGCTGCTCCTTTGATCACTTTCGGCAAGGCCAGGAGTCTACGAGATCATTTGGTCCGTAGCCATCTTAGCTCCACTAAAAAGAGTCCTGGGACCCTTAATGAAACTAAAGGCTTCTTCCCATGTGGCAAATGTAAGGCCTGCGCCTTCAGTAGGCGGACTTTGTCATATGAGGTACGAGGTGTCAAAGGGGGAAAGAAGATACAGAAGTTTATGTCCTGCCACACTGATCATGCAGTTTACTGTTTGATATGTCCATGCCAACTTAGATACGTTGGCAGCACAATCAATCCGGTCAAACTGCGAATACTCGAGCACATGCGAGCGATCGCGAACAAGGATTTCTCTTATCCAGTCGCGCGTCACTTCGCTATCAAGCACAACAGCAATAGGGATCTGCTAAGGTTCTTCTGTGTGGATTACATAGTGGATAATCCCAGAGGAGGGAATAAGCTTCAGATGCTCAGAAGGTTGGAATCCCGCTACATATTAGATATGGAAACTAAGGCCCCTGGGGGGCTCAATATGGGGGAGGAATTGTCAACACATCTGGGCTAGTTTAAAGATAACAGTTGTTGCTGTTAAATGCTCTTGAGTAAATGTCAGCAGAACAAACTGACATTGTTTGGATCATATCGATGTTTGGACTAATCTGTTGATTTTGGAATCATTTGTTGACTGAGAGATATTTGGTAAATGCTTGGGTCCTGTCCTGATAACTGAAGCTTTGGTCTTGTTGAAAGTTTATTCTGTTTGGGTGTGTATTAGTAACCAGCCTTTAAATTTAATTTTACTGTGGAGATATGGCCATGAGGCATACCTAGATAGCAGCCGTATGGGCTGCAATGCCGATCCACGGCAAGATTGTGACAGGCAGACCAGTTGGTCTGTAGTCGTCATGCACTATAGTGGTGCTTGTAATCAAAGGGCAGTATGATTTCTGCCAAAACCGATACACGGTGATTATCTGATTAATACGCAAAGTGACGCTTTAAGTGTTCACGATATACGTGATTCACTGGTAAGCCTCAAGGTCATACACATTGTATAAAATGAATAATGAATAACAACTTTCATTCAGGCGAAAAGGTTGAAGGTTAAATGTAACTAAACACCCATTGTTTGCAAATGATGGCATTAGACACTTCAAGATGGCGCGTATGACTAAACTTGCAGTTTGTCCTATGTTGATGTCTATGCCTGCTAAACCGGAAATGTAAAGTTATAACATGCTGCCAATGCGCGCGTTCTTTGTGAAACACTGACGAAGGGAGCGTTCTCCCGAAACGCGTCTGTTTAATAAATACTGTTGCTGAGATTCTTTGACCCCGTGAGTGCCTTACTTTGTTTCCAATCCCGGCTGGGACAATTTGGAGTAAGTGGAGCAGTCATTTTGTATCGCGGTGCACCACCGCGAAAAAAACGGCACCCGCCGCAGGAGTGACTCGTAATGGTGTAACAGGAGCGCGATATATATATATATATATATAAAATGTAAAAATAAATTAAACATACATATAATATATAATATATATACCTATTATTTTAAAATAATTATTTTAGTAACTTATACATTGTTAAAAAATGTATTATGAATTATAAATACATCTATACACATAAAACAATAATATAAATAAAAATCAAATAAATATATAGAACAAATTAAAAAATTTACTATTATTTTTAATATTTTGTAAATTAATTATATGCTACATTAACTAAAATAATACAAAAAATATTAGATAGCGGAGGGAATAAAATTACTATTCCAACTTGAAACAGTGTAAAAGTAGGTAGAGGGTTGGATAGCGTAAGGATCAAAATTACTATTCCAACTCCAAACAGTAGAACGGTAGGTAAAGTGTTGGATAGCGTAGGGGTTAAAATTACTATTCCCACTGCAGTGACTGCAACAGTAGGGAAAGTGTTGGATAGCGTAGGGGTAAAAATGACCATTCCCTCTCCAGTAGGTGCAACAGTAGGGAAAGTGTTGGAAAGCGTAGGGGTTAAAATTACTATTCCCACTCCAGGGAGTGCAACAGTAGGGAAAGTATTGAATAGCAAGGGGGTAAAAATACTATTCCCACTCCAGTGAGTGCAACATTAGGGAAAGTGTTGGACAGAGTAGGGGTTAAAATTACTAGTCTCACTCCAGGGAGTGCAGCTGAAAGGAAAGTGTTGGATAGCGTAGGGGTTAAATTTACTATTCACAGTCCAGGGAGTGCAACAGTAGGGAAAGTGTTGGATGGCGTAGGGGTAAAAATGACCATTCCCTCTCCAGTAGGTGCAACAGTAGGAAACGTGTTGGATAGTGTAGGGGTTAAAATTACTATTCCCACTCCAGTGAGTGCAATAGTAGGGAAAGTTTTGGATAGCTTAGGGGTAAAAATTACTATTCCCACTCCAGTGAGTGCAACAGTAGGGAATGTGTTGGATAGCGTATGGGTAAAAATTACTATTCCCACTCCAGTGAGTGCAACAGTAGGGAAAGTGTTGGGTAGCGTGGAGGTAAACATTACTCTTCCCACTCCAGTGAGTGCAACAGTAGGGAAAGTGTTGGATAGTGTAGGGGTTAAAATTACTATTCCAACTCCAGTGAATGTAACACTGTGGAAAATGTAGGATAGCATGGGGGTTAAATTAACATACTTATTAATTAAATATTTTTTTTTAAATAAATAACATATCAATAATTAATTAACAAAAAAATTAAAAATGAAGATAAATAAAATTAAATTAATATTTACTTAAATAACAGTAAATTACTTTCCACCCTATTCCCCCATAAACACACAACCCGCTACACATAAAAAACACAGTTAATTTAACTATCAATTGATCAATTAATAAAAATTCATTACCAATTAATAATAAATTTAAAACAAATTAATTAGCAATAAAAATAATAAAATAGTTATCATTAATTTACTAATAAATAAATCGACTAATAAAAATTAATTACCAATTAATAACTAACTAATACATTAATAAACGATAACAATAAATAAAAACATATTTAATAATTAATTATGATTAAATTACTTCCCACCCTATTCCCCTATAAATCCACCACCCGCTCTGATACTAAAACGCAAAATGTACATACAAAATAAAATTACAAATTTTTAAACATTTAATACATATATTAAAAAATAATAAAAATAAATTACAAAAAATGTTAAACATACATATAAAATGCATACTAAAATACATAACACTAATATAAATATCGATATTATTAACAATTATATTTTTGCTAACGATATTACTTACTTAGATATTAATTACTTAGATATTACTTACTTTGATATTACTCACTTCGATATATAACAAAAACAATATTACTTATTTAAGGTCGATATTCTGGTCACCGATATTCTTGACATCGATATTCTGTCCCTATGATATTAAAAAATTGATATTAGTGTAGGTCGATATAAAAAAAACTATATTTTGACTGCGAACCATACTGCAACAGTTTCTTCAATGTTAGAGTCAGATCAATCTGTACCATGGTAACGTAATGGCTGCTGGGAGAAAAGCACACCTGGCCAATCAGAATGGCCGTTTTTGAACCACATTTGGTACTGCGAGTTTCCAAACCGTCTAGATCTGCCTAAATATGTCGGAGGGCTACCGCCTCCATGGCCATCCTGAGTCCCTATTTAAATGCTAATTTCTCAAAAATGGTTGAAGGGGTTTACTCAAATCACTAAAAGCATACCTTATGAGTAAAGTTCCAACCTTTAGCAGATTTGGTGTAATTCCATTCAGCTATTTTATCTGTATTGGATAGCAAATTTTCCCATGGGAATAGTCACTTTCGGAGGGAAACCCTTCTTCTCGTTCCCCACTTGACAGATTAGCACAAAATGTTCTATAAAGGAGTCAAAGTGGGAGGTCCTTTTTAATGAAAGGCAGATTTTTCACAGGAATGGTGTTTGTTTTTTTGCTAATAACTTTGGCGCTATTGAAAGGGCCAAGAAAAAGGGAGGTAATATGTCAGTTCACTGATTTCCAATGTTAATTACAATGGGAAATTTTGTGAAGCGATACAGAAATTTGTCCGAAAATTTCAAATGTTTACAGAAAGCATGCTTTTTGATAGATTGTGTAAATCTGTTTAGCCATTTTCAAGAAATTTGTGTGTACAGAAGTGTTTTGGGTGGACTGCTGATGTCCAGATATGCTTTGATTGGCCACTCTCAATGCAACTAGCCAATCCTGATTGGTCAGCCACAACCTGAGCAATATATTGTGCCAGCCATTACAGACTCAAAAATATGGTTCCTATATCCAGAAAATGAAATAACAAAAATATGTAAGGGGGCAGGGTGTGCCTACCCTAACACCTAGGGCAAGTGGCAGGAGTTCAAAGGGACCTGCCCCTTGACTGGCTGACCGCAACTTTGGCATCACGTTAAGGCACCTATTACATGAGTTGGGGGTCATGGTCTCCATTGCCATGTATTATTGTGAATGGCAGGTTTTGAAGGAGCACATGTAAAGGGTGCTAGCAGTTTTTACTCAAAATATAATTACAATACTACTTTTAGGAACTGAGTTGTGCCGTAAGGTGGCTTTACCCAGTGAAAAATATTCATCCTTTGCTGTGATTTGATGAACCAGGTTTGACTGAAAACTATTTTCTCTCATGAGTTTTATAGATTACTGAACTTGCTACAGAAGCTAAAATGAGAGCACATTTGCTATAATTTCACAATATCTTCCTAAGATATGTGAGACTTAAGTCTGACATTTTGAGTACATGTACTTTCAACATAAGTAGAAGCATGTCAGTTGGTTCTCCATTGTTCTACTGCTGCCTCCTACAATGCTTTAAAGAAAAAATAGAACACTAACTTTCTGTATTTATTACAAAAGTATGGATTCAAAACTGTTAAACTTAAAGCATTTCCTTTACAAATGAACAAAATAAGAGGGTTCTTTTTTGTAGTAGAAATTATAGCTAGTGCTCTAGGAAGCTGAAATGCAGACACATTTTCGGTGAGCTTTCAAATATATTTCTCACTCATGCCAGTAAAACATTCTGACATACAGACTGCAACATGTACTTTCAACGCCAGCAGCAGTCTGTCAGTTAACTCCCCAGTGAGCTACTTACTGCACATTCCCATAGTTTTCTAATAAAGAACAAGAGTGCTAACTTTTGTACTGATGACAACAGTTTGACATGCCTGAATCCGTCTGGATGGAATCAAAGCTGTAAAACCACAAGCATTTCCTCTAGACATGACTGACATGTGGGTCGGGGGTCTTTCTGTGATACAAATTTTGGTTAGGGGTCTAGAAAGCTAAAATGAGGACAAGTTGGCGGCAGGGGCAGGGGCAGTAGCAGCACACTGAATTGTTGAGGGCAGGAGGGAGGATGCCGGGGCACACATATGGACAATGGAGGGCAGAGGGAAGAGGGGCTGGGGCAGCAAGCTGACAATGGAGGACAGACCAGCATGTGCAGTGGCAACACAAAGGACCACAGAGGGCAAAGGGGTGGGGTAGAGGGCAGGGGCAGCAAGCTGACCACAGATGGCAGACTGACATACGTAAGGGCAGCAAGCTAACCATGAATGGGAGACAGGAAGCATCAGGGGTACTGTTAATTATGAATGCCAATGACCCAGAAGTTGAATTTAGAGTAATTTATTTCTCATGATGAAAAAGCACCCACAGAACAACTTCCTTCTCTTAGAGAGTACAGCAGCAACTGAGCAAAGGGAGCCAATGCCTGGAACACTCCACAGAAATAAGTTCCAGAATGCAGAACATGGGCACATTACAAATCACAAAATCAAGCAGGCAAGTTACAGTGAAGCAGACACATTCCGGGCCGGTTTGCAATTACTCGGTGATGCAACATCATCATTAGAACTATGGGCCTTCTTACGATGGCGGTCGGTCAGACTGCCGACCACCATCGTATCGCACAGGAGACCATCTGAGAATTAGTCAGCGGTCCCACCCACCCAATTATGATGAGACTGCCAGCATGGCAGTTGGAAAGTGCTTTTTACTACTGCAAAAAAGGGGCACAAGCAGCAGTAGAAAAAAGCACTTTTTGCACATCCATGCACTGTGTGCCAGGCACCATTTGGTGCCTTACACATGGTGCATGGATGTCCGGGAGTGCACTACATGTACCCCCAGGCCACTGAGAAGTGGGCCGCAGGGGTCAGGGGCCCACTTTGGGCCTCCAAAGACTATTTCCAACTGCCTTTCATGGCGGTCAGAACACCATGAAAAGGCAGTTGGAAAGGAAAATCCTCATCCCTCCGGGGGTGCCCGTGTAGGCACCGCCACCATTGTAGGGATAGGATTCTGACTGTCGCCCTGACGGGATCTGCACTGAAAGCTCAAAAAATAGAAATTTTATTTAAATTATGGGGAATTGGTGTTGGGCAGCACCGCAAGTCTTCTAGCTGAGCTGCCCCACGCCGCAGTGCTGGCAAACAATTTGCTGCCTAGCACTGATGTAGGCACCCTTGCACCATGGTATAAGGTATCTGTGTTGCATGCAGAATTGTTTTTGTGCAGGAAGGAGCCCCATCCTGCACAAAAACAATCCAGATGGGCAATTTGCTCTTCCTATGTGCGCTGCAGAATGCAGTATACATGGAAAGAGGTAAAACCTACTGCTCTGGGGAGACGTAAGGTTTTGCTGCTGCCCCAGGTTTGTGTGATTAAGTAAATCTGGGGCAGCATCACAATCCATGGGCGTTGCAGAGGAAACCCACTTCAACAGTTGTGTTGGTTAGTGTCACTCTGAGGCACAGGAACTCTAATTTATTCAGGATAAATATACACACACACAGCCGCGGGCCGTGGAGGGAGTTACGGTGGGGCAGGGAGGCGGGGAGGGGGAGGGGCAGGGTGGAGAGGGCTAAAAACCGGCATATGGATAATTACAGGTAAGTAAACAATTTAAATAATAAAACAAATTTCGTAGCGCGCACTGCATCGCAAAATGCGATGCAGTGCGCGCTACCAAATTTGTTTTATTAATTAAAGATAGTAATGATAATGTGTCAACCAAATACCCCAACATGTCAATGTATTGTTACCCAAAGGCTTTAGGGTTAACATCTGAAACTTTCTAAACCACTTTTGGACCTTTTAAGTGATAAAACTGTGTAAGAAAAGATAGTAATGGGAGCTCCAGAGTTAGCCATCATTTGACAGAAATGTAACCCACCAGGACCTCACACCAAGGCCCTTTCACTTTTTGTGTTTTGTCAGGTTCCAATTACTGTAATAACTATTTTTGAAAGCTCATACAGTGAATATTCTACATCAAGATCTACGCTGTTCATCCTAACTTATTTTCTTATATAACTTCAAACTCCATGAAAGTGACCTAATCTTTTGCACTTGTTACAGTATTCCCCAATGGCAGGTCAATTCTCATTATTTCCCAAGAGTGCTGTCAAACTACACCAGAAGCATACTTGTTGATTTTCTGTTGAACTTATTCTTTTGTCCCCTATAGAGACTACCCTACAGTCTCAACTTCAGACACACGATTTACACCAACATTCTGCTGTATGGAATGTTCTTGTGACTTGAGCTTGCTTGAAATTAATGATCTCTCTATCCCAATTTCAATATACAACACTTCCAACAATATGGGATCTTTGAAACTCAAAAGATGAGGAACAACTGTAGACAAACTGGTCACTTATTTGGATGTCCAATGCAGCTCCAAAACTACATTTGTAGTCTAAGAACCACAGAGCAGATACAAATCCTTCTACACTCTCATCATTTGCTTGCTTCCTTAAAAAAAATAGAACTTCTCTGATAATACACATGGTTCTTCTGAGAACTACTTTGAAAGTCTTTCCGTAACTTCTCTATATTCATCCCAGAGACCAAATCGATCAGGTGGAGCATACAATTCTGGAAGATTGTCAAAAATCTGTTGCTTCTCCTGACCCAGATGACCGAAAAGTAAAGCCACTTTCCTTACAGGCTCAAACTTGGTGGCATCCACCACTACTAAGTAGTTTTTTAAAGCGTTGTAACCAGGTTTTCCATTTCATAGGAGGCTTTTGCAAAAAGGCTGGAATATGTATTAAATACTGATTGGAAGCCATCTGACGAGTAAGAAGCAAATATAATATAGTTTCAACAACCTCTAAGGTCTAGAACCATTAGAGAAAAACGGTTTCACAATAAAGAGTTTTTCCAGAAGATGAAATAAAACGATTTTAAATACTTTTGAAGTATTTGTCCATTGTTAATAATCCAATTTTTTAAAAAGGAATAAAATAAAATGTACCTCCGACAGACTTACCCGTGTGCCTGTCACTGAAAGTCCATGCCAAATTTCGACCTGCTACTTTGCTTGAAAATGGCCACTGCATCATGCACGTGTTTAAACGTGTGTTTCTTGCAGCAATTGGGCTTGCATGAAGATCCTGATCCCAAATCGCTGTGTGGGAGCATCAGAAGCGGGATGACGTTGCTCTGCAAGGCCACTAAGAATCTCAGTGTGATTCCGATGTCTGGTGTCCTAGCAACATGAACACTACATGCCGGGACTGCTCTATGCAAGCAACTTTGCATGTGCAAACCTCAGTTTGCCCCTCAGCGCACACCCTACATTGTGGCCAGTAGGAAAAAATAACAAAGAAAGGAAGGAAACGGGACTCTGTTGGTCCGACGGGCACTCCGAAATCCCTGGAGTAGACTGTGGCAGCGGAAATTAGCAAGGCAACAAAAGCAGGACTGGAGCAGCACATAAAGCAACAGTGGCCTCCCTGAAGAACTTTCCTGTCATCGCTCGTCACCAAATGTTAAGTATGAATGCCAATGATAGAGCGCTTACAGCACTCTAAATTGTATGGGTGTACTATACTCATTGTTTAAACGCACTCACATGCATTTTTATAGTTTGCAGTGTTTCACGATTATTAAATTGCATTTATTCAAAGATATATCAGCATTGAAATGTAGTCTTCACATTTAAGTAGGACTCTGTATGTATTGAAGAAACTTATAATTCTTGTATGTGTAATGTGCAGAATGAAACTTTACTCATGCAATGTAATTTGTGCTTAGTTTAAGTTGCCTGCATTGTAGGCCCAACTATAAGTTGTTTTTAGTTTCGTTCCTCCTTGTTGCTCAAGAATTATAATTAAATGAATCCTTTTGTGCTCGGAGACAGTATGTTCTCATCCTACTGCAGGTGCAGGAAATCGACCTCATTATTCTTAGTTATAAGGAGATACCTGGAATGTCTTTGAAGAAGTTTGAAAGGCGAGAAGGGATGATGCCTTCAGTGCCTGGCCTGTCTGAGAACCAAGGCCACTGGAAGACAAACCAAATTAATTGAAGCTTCTGTGGAAATTCATGGGACGATGGTGCAAATGGAAAAGTTTCAAGTGACTTATTGTGGGTTGAACATTGTCTTTTTGTATGATGTGCAGGGGCAGATTCGAGAGACTTCTACTTACTTCGGAGGAGAAGGGGCATCTTAGAGTGAGCTCCATAGCTTTAAGCTACCAAACCCATTTGACGTTAGGAAGTCAACACGTGCTGACACCTTTTGGATAGAATAATTGGAACATAGGTAGGACTCTCATCTAGAGCAGAGCAGGGAAAGATACCTCTTTTTTTCATCTCTCAAATGAAATGAGAATTGGACTCAGCTTCTATTCTTTATTGCGTTATTATTTTGGAGTTCATTATATTATCCCTTTTGTGCCGAATGAATTATATTCGTAGATTAGGCTCTGCATTGATTTTCATGTATCTGTATACTCTGATATTGAGGTGTGTTTATATTCAATAATTTTTGCCCTTATAATAAATTCACAAAACTGAAATTCGAAGTCTGTGGTCTTTTAAAAGCATGACCAATTTGAAAGTATTATTTGAAATTGTTTTGCTCCCCTCAAACACTTTAATAGGCTATACAAAGACCATCTGATTTGATCTTAGTAGGGAAGGCAAGGAGTAAAATTTAGCGTAGTTAAATGGTAGTAGATTATGGTTTAGCCTCCTGGAGTGAGGGGAGAAAGGAGAAATTAGAATTAGAATCAGAAAAACAATAGGGCTTTGGACACGGAGTAGACGGCGGCGAAGACGGATGGAAGTCGGCGGATGCTGATGGTGCGGCAGAAACTGTGGTAGCTTGAGTATGAAGCTGTGTGGTGTGTTATATTGCGGAGATGAATAAATTGTCTGATGTCTTGCGAAGTTGGAATGCAAGTTGAGTGAGTGTGGGTAGATCGGTTTACTGGTCCCTACACATGCGGATCAGGAAGTTTTGGTGAGCGGACTCAAGAGAAGTACAAGACCCCCGGATAGTTTTGTCATTGTAATAGTCTGATCCAAATTGTGGGTGTTGTGATGCACTATCGACGATCCACTTGTGACAGGGTACTTTGTTTAAATGTGAGTTATGTCACAGATAGGAAACCCCAGGTACCGTGGGTGAACTACTGCGAATGAGTGACCAACGCAGGTTGGGGTCACAGCGGATGAATGGTCTTGTACGAGTGTTCTATCGATCTTTTAGCGGACGGACAATTACTTGTTTTATGTAACTGTAAGTTATTGTGACTGAGTTAGGAGCAGTTACTTGGTATAATAACTTTTGGTTATACAGTTACTTGTTAGTATGAATGTGTGAGCGAGAGTACGTGATGAAATTGTAATGGAGGGTAAGCCGCTACAAAGAGGGAGTAGTGACGTCAGTGTACATCACACTGAGATAGGTCGGTTGGTGTAACGCCAAGCTGAGATTGGTGGAAGTTCATCTGAAGTTGAACAGTGAAAATTGGACTGCAATTAATTGATTTTAACAATGAGATGTTTTAAGGTATTGTGAGATTTGTGTAGAGGCGAAACAGTGGTGGTGACTTGGGTAGGAGAAGAAACTCCACCAGAGGATACCCCGCACATTATATGGCAACAAATGTAGGACTCCATACAATAGTGTGGCTTCAGAATAGGCATAAAATCACAGAGAAAGAGGGAGAATCTGCTTTCCCTTGCTATGGGTCATTTTGTATTGAGGTGCTGTACCAGCTGAGGGGAGTGATGTCTTCTCTGAAACCTCAGCCCAGACCAGCACAAATTGAGGCATTAGATGCATGGATGAGAGCAGCAATAGTGAAGAGAAGAGAAGCATTCCAGGGAAGAACGAAGAAAGCAATGAAGGCATATCAAGATGCCAGGTGGGCGGCACAGCTGAAGAGATGGAGAGTAGACACCATAGAATGAGAATGATTGTATCCATTCCGGTTGCTAAAAAAAGGGTCTGGAGAACAGAGGAAGACAGAGGAAGAAAGTGATAAATATGCCAGTTTTCTTGCTAGATTGTTAGCAGAACGGCCTCCACCTTATAACTCTAGGTTGGAGACAGGGAGGATGCAGCAACCAGAGGAAACTTCAGGGATGGAACGAATAGGTTCAGAGGATCAGACAGCAGGAGTAACAGAGAGGATTTCAGGAGGAGTAAGAATTCCAGGAGGGTCTGGAGGACCAGGATATACAGATACAGAGCCAGGAGAAAATGCTTGTACCATGAGGTTACCAGAAGCACTTACAGTACCAGTTACTATTGGGCCTATGGTTTCAATATATACCCCCAGAGAGAAAACAGGTGGAAGACAAGGCAAACAGGAAAAGGTGAAGAGATTATATCTGGAGAGAGTCTAACAATGATTGAACAGGTCTGGCTCAGATACCAGTGGAAGCTAGCACTCCACTGCCAGCTATGGCCGATCCGTCGACAATGGACAGTGGGTCGGAATCAAGATGAACAGGAGCTCTGGCAAACTTTAGATCAGATCTCAGAATGTGGGTACCACTGGTGAGGGAGTCAATATTGGGGAGAGATGAAATGGGGATGAGGTGAGAAACGAGTCATTCCTGCAAATAAATAACCATAAAGTGCCACGTGATACCAATCCTACCATTCTAATTTTCAAAAGCGCTAACAGTGCTCAATGCTATACATTGCATGGTTAGATATCATTCTTATTGTTTATTTGCAAGACCCCTCCAATATCGTTTGTATTTATTTATCAAAAAAACACTCTACCTTGAAAAGAAAAAAGGCCTGCATCATCAAAGTGCTAATGAGGCTATCCTTAATTATATAGCAATAAAGTGTTCAGTGCTAAAGTGCTAAAAAGCAGACAAGGAGTCCAAGCTATCAGAGAATCTCCGAACATGAATAAACTTTTTCATTGCCCCGACTCTTTTTGCGTAAGCCTCTTCGAACCTCATTGTCCTTTGCATTTTGTATACCCATTTTAGGTAGGATGGTACCGCCTCAGACCTCCAATTTTGGAGGATTAGAGAGCGAGCTACTAGGGAACAGATTGGCGTGTATGTCTCTTCGGCTTTGGTCAAATCCGACCTTTTTTTTTTAAATGCCAAAAAGAGCTACTTCGGCCGCGGGGTCGAGCGTCTTATTTAAGGCCTGGCTTATTGCAGAGAAAATCTTACGCCAAAGTATTTCAAGTTTTGGGCAGGTAAAAAAATATATGGAGCCAATCGCCCCCGCCTTGAGTCTGACAACGGAAACATTTATTTTTCGACTCTCGGGAAGCTTTTATTAAGAGCTTTTGGGGTGAGATAGACCAACCAACGAGATAGGAAGGCCATCCTTTTAAAATTGGCTGCTCTGAGGGCCTTACTTTCTAGGTGAGCTACCTCCTCCCACTCCTGCATCGAGAAGGAGCAATTTGTTTCACGGGTTATTTTGGCCAGAACTCCTTCAACCAGGGGGGACTCTTCACCCTTTCCCAATAAGGTGTACCAATTTTCCACCCCCTTCAATTTGGCTTTAAATAGTGCATTGGCCTCAGCTGATGGTAGCCCGCCCAACAACAGATTATGGGGCTCATTAGGATGGCGGACGGAAGAGCCACCGCGGCCATGGAGTAGGCGGAAAAACCCTTTTCCGTGTCCGCCTGCCGCGGATACTCCGTCCGCCATATCAGGATAGGAAAACGTATCAAATTTCCGTCCGCGACGGGAAAGCACACACCGCCGTCGAACTACACACGACCACGCGGCGAACGGAACACATCCGGAGGCTCCGCCGTACGTACTGACGTCTAAGACCGTCCCCCAAATCAAGATGGCGGAAAATACACATAAAACCGCAGCGGGAAAACAACCTGTCTGAACACGGCGGAATCCCCACAGCGAACATAGGTGACATAGCAGAGATACCCACCGCAAGCTGACCACCAACATGGACCCAGCGCTACACGCTTTCCCGATGCTCTTCGCGATCCACCACGTCCTAGTCATGGCCCACTATCGACGACGACGCAGGTAAGGCACAAACCATTGGCTGTCTGGAGGGGAATACCAGCAAGGGTCGTGACGTAGGGAGGGGGAGTGTCATGTTACCGAAACCACTGATGAGAAGCAAATACGAATACACATTTGTAGTACGCAAGCAGGAATGACAACGACAGACCACGAGACTTGATAGACTACCTTTATTGTACATCATAGGGGTATAATCACAGTGTATGCGTGAGCATGGGCAAAGTGGGCACCAGAGCAGCTACATCATTGGCAGTAAACGAGAGTGCAGAATGCAGTATCAGAGCATCAACAGGGCATTGTGGAGTACAGAGCAGGTACATCATAGGCAGTAAACGAGAGGGCAGAATGCAGTATCAGAACAGCAACAGGGCATTGTGCCCAACAGAGCAGCTACATCATAGGCAGTAAACGAGAGGGGCTAAGTGCATCAACAGTCCATTGCACTGAACAGGTTGATCAGAGGCAGCACATGAGAGGGCAGAATGCAGTATCAGAACAGCAACAGGGCATTGTGGAGTACAGAGCAGGTACATCATAGGCAGTAAACGAGAGTGCAGAATGCAGTATCAGAACAGCAACAGGGCATTGTGCCCAACAGAGCAGCTACATCATAGGCAGTAAACGAGAGGGCAGAATGCAGTATCAGAACAGCAACAGGGCATTGTGCCCAACAGAGCAGCTACATCATAGGCAGTAAACGAGAGGGCAGAATGCAGTATCAGTACAGCAACAGGGCATTGTGCCCAACAGAGCAGCTACATCATAGGCAGTAAACGAGAGGGGCTAAGTGCATCAACAGTCTATTGCACTGAACAGGTTGATCAGAGGCAGCACATGAGAGGGCAGAATGCAGTATCAGAACAGCAACAGGGCATTGTGCCCAACAGAGCAGCTACATCATAGGCAGTAAACGAGAGGGGCTAAGTGCATCAACAGTCCATTGCACTGAACAGGTCCATCCGAGGCAGCACATGAGAGGGGCTAAGTGCATCAACAGTCCATTGCACTGAACAGGTTGATCAGAGGCAGCACATGAGAGGGGCTAAGTGCATCAACAGTCCATTGCACTGAACAGGTTGATCAGAGGCAGCACATGAGAGGGGCTAAGTGCATCAACAGTCCATTGCACTGAACAGGTTGATCAGAAGCAGCACATGAGAGGGGCTAAGTGCATCAACAGTCCATTGCACTGAACAGGTCCATCCGAGGCAGCACATGAGAGGGGCTAAGTGCATCAACAGTCCATTGCACTGAACAGGTCCATCCGAGGCAGCACATGAGAGGGGCTAAGTGCATCAACAGTCCATTGCCCTGAACAGGTTGATCAGAGGCAGCACATGAGAGGGGCTAAGTGCATCAACAGTCCATTGCACTGAACAGGTTGATCAGAGGCAGCACATGAGAGGGCAGAATGCAGTATCAGAACAGCAACAGGGCATTGTTCCCAACAGAGCAGCTACATCATAGGCAGTAAACGAGAGGGGCTAAGTGCATCAACAATCCATTGCACTGAACAGGTTGATCAGAGGCAGCACATGAGAGGGGCTAAGTGCATCAACAGTCCATTGCACTGAACAGGTTGATCAGAGGCAGCACATGAGAGGGCAGAATGCAGTATCAGAACAGCAACTGGGCATTGTGCCCAACAGAGCAGCTACATCATAGGCAGTAAACGAGAGGGGCTAAGTGCATCAACAGTCCATTGCACTGAACAGGTTGATCAGAGGCAGCACATGAGAGGGCAGAATGCAGTATCAGAACAGCAACAGGGCATTGTGCCCAACAGAGCAGCTACATCATAGGCAGTAAACGAGAGGGGCTAAGTGCATCAACAGTCCATTGCACTGAACAGGTCCATCCGAGGCAGCACATGAGAGGGGCTAAGTGCATCAACAGTCCATTGCACTGAACAGGTTGATCAGAGGCAACACATGAGAGGGGCTAAGTGCATCAACAGTCCATTGCACTGAACAGGTTGATCAGAGGTAGCACATGAGAGGGGCTAAGTGCATCAACAGTCCATTGCACTGAACAGGTCCATCCGAGGCAGCACATGAGAGGGGCTAAGTGCATCAACAGTCCATTGCACTGAACAGGTCCATCCGAGGCAGCACATGAGAGGGGCTAAGTGCATCAACAGTCCATTGCACTTAACAGGTTGATCAGAGGCAGCACATGAGAGGGCAGAATGCAGTATCAGAACAGCAACTGGGCATTGTGCCCAACAGAGCAGCTACATCATAGGCAGTAAACGAGAGGGGCTAAGTGCATCAACAGTCCATTGCACTGAACAGGTTGATCAGAGGCAGCACATGAGAGGGCCGAATGCAGTATCAGAACAGCAACTGGGCATTGTGCCCAACAGAGCAGCTACATCATAGGCAGCAAACGAGAGGGGCTAAGTGCATCAACAGTCCATTGCACTGAACAGGTTGATCAGAGGCAGCACATGAGAGGGCAGAATGCAGTATCAGAACAGCAACAGGGCATTGTGCCCAACAGAGCAGCTACATCATAGGCAGTAAACGAGAGGGGCTAAGTGCATCAACAGTCCATTGCACTGAACAGGTTGATCAGAGGCAGCACATGAGAGGGCAGAATGCAGTATCAGAACAGCAACAGGGCATTGTGGAGTACAGAGCAGGTACATCATAGGCAGTAAACGAGAGTGCAGAATGCAGTATCAGAACAGCAACAGGGCATTGTGGAGTACAGAGCAGGTACATCATAGGCAGTAAACGAGAGTGCAGAATGCAGTATCAGAACAGCAACAGGGCATTGTGGAGTACAGAGCAGGTTCATCAGAGGCAGCACAAGTACGTGTCCCTACCAACCCGTCACAGGGACCACAAGAGTGCCACGCAGTTCTCAATGGACACACCATGTGAAATAACATTTGAGTGAAGTGTTCAGCACCTCACATCACAGAATCAGGGGGACTGCGTGAACTACCTGCCTCGGACACACTGGCAGCACCAGCAACAGGAGTGTGAGACACAGCCACAGCCCGAGTGACACACACATGGGCCACGGACCCAGACACACTGGCAGCACCAGCAACAGGAGTGTGAGACACAGCCACAGCCCGAGTGACACACACATGGGCCACGGACCCAGACACACTGGCAGCACCAGCAACAGGAGTGTGAGACACAGCCACAGCCACAGCCCGAGTGACACACGCATGGGCCACACACCCAGACACACTGCCCGCACCAGCAACAGGAATGTGAGACACAGCCACAGATGTAGTCACTGACACGTGACCCACTGACCCAGACAGACTGCCAGCACCAGAAACAGGAGTGTGCAACACAGCCACAGATCTTCTAACTGACACGTGAGCCATAGACCCAGATAGACTGCCAGGACCTGCAACAGGAGAGGGCACAACAGAGACTGTGCCACTACATGATGCATGACAGCCAACAACAGACACAGTGCCACCATCTGATACATGAGAGTCAACTGCACCAGCGCCACTGGGACAACTGAAATGATGAGCCACAGGGCTGTATGGGCCAGGAGGCAGGGTGGGCCTGGGAGCTGGGGATAGCTGACCTTGAGCCACATCGGGGTTGGCAGGTGTCAATGGTGTGTGTCTGCGTTTCTTAGGGATGTGTGAGTGCACCCTGGACAGGACAGGACTGCCAAGTGGTGGGGACTCTAAAGAATCACCACCCACCATAGGTGGAGCATCTGCAGCCGGGGATCGGGTTTCTGGGGACGTGCTGGAGCCTGCTTGTCGTTTGCTGTGTGCCTGCCGCCTGGACTCTGAATCATGTGTAATGGGGGATGCAACAACAGGGGACACCCTCCTCTGCTTCTGACTGGCCTGGATGGGAGTGGAGGTATGGGGGGACTCCGCCGCGGAGACATCTGTTTGGCGTTCAGTAGAAAACATCAGCCTCAGTGCAGCCAGGGGTGAAGTATGCCTGTCCTTGATTGCGCCATTGTCCATGCTAGATGCCTTGTCCGTAGGATGTGCCTTATCCTTAGGTGGAGTGTTGTCTCTGGATGTAGCCTGTGCCCTGGTCGCCGCCCTGTTCCTGCCACCAGACTTGTCGTCTGTGGTGCACCTGTCTCCAGTAGACACCTGCTCTCTGTGTGTGTCCCTGCCCTCCTTGGGAGATGGACCTTGCTCTGCTGTGGGCCTGCCCTTGGGAGTCTCCCTGCTCTTAGGAGGTGCCTTTGTCTTTTCATTGTCCTTGGTAGGGTCCCTTTCCTCTGCTGTGGGCCTGCCCTTGGGAGTCTCCCTGCTCTTAGGAGGTGCCTTTGTCCTTTCACTGTCCTTGGGAGGGTCCCTTTCCTCTGCTGTGGGCCTGCCCTTGGGAGTCTCCCTGCTCTTATGAGGTGCCTTTGTCCTTTCACTGTCCTTGGGAGGGTCCCTTTCCTCTGCTGTGGGCCTGCCCTTGGGAGTCTCCCTGCTCTTAGGAGGTGCCTTTGTCCTTTCACTGTCCTTGGGAGGGTCCCTTTCCTCTGCTGTGGGCCTGCCCTTGGGAGTCTCCCTGCTCTTAGGAGGTGCCTTTGTCCTTTCACTGTCCTTGGGAGGGTCCCTTTCCTCTGCTGTGGGCCTGCCCTTGGGAGTCTCCCTGCTCTTAGGAGGTGCCTTTGTCTTTTCACTGTCCTTGGGAGGGTCCCTTTCCTCTGCTGTGGGCCTGCCCTTGGGAGTCTCCCTGCTCTTAGGAGGTGCCTTTGTCCTTTCACTGTCCTTGGGAGGGTCCCTTTCCTCTGCTGTGGGCCTGCCCTTGGGAGTCTCCCTGCTCTTAGGAGGTGCCTTTGTCCTTTCACTGTCCTTGGGAGGGTCCCTTTCCTCTGCTGTGGGCCTGCCCTTGGGAGTCTCCCTGCTCTCAGGAGGTGCCTTTGTCTTCTGACTGGCCTTGTCCAAGGTACAGTCCATGGACATGCGAGTATCCCTTGCCTTGGGAGTACCTTTTGTGTTGAATGCCTGTGTAGCTCCTGAAGGCATGTCCCCCAACAACACTTGTGGATCCTGTGTGTGTACTCCAGTGTATCTGACGTTGTCTACGTGAACAGATTTAGCTGATCTAGGGGATGGGGTCTGTGCCCTGCGTGCCCTGACGTGCTGTCTGACGCTGCTTCTAGTGCAATAACCTGTATTTGAGTCCTGCTCTGAAAAGTCACTACCCCCTGAGACATCCAGTGGTGTAGATGGGGAAACAGAAGTAGCACCCTGTTGATGCAACTGTACTATTGCAGACGACACACTGTTTGCCAATGACTGCACTGTCCTGTGTAGACCTGCAAGATCGCCATGCATCCCTTCCATGAATGCCACCACCTGCCCCAACTTCCTATCATGGTCCTAGAAAGCATTTGTCATATTGGTCTGCCCCACACACAGCTGTCGCAGCAGATCAACGGCCTCAGCACACAGTGCATTTTGGCTCACCGTGGCATGGCAGCGGTGCCTGCATCGAACGCCACTCTGCTCCCCCTACTCCTCCGGCCACGAACAGTACATGGTGCAGTTGGCGGAAGTGTGGGCCCTGTGTGCTGTCTTCCGACAGAAGGTGATGATTGCCCACTCCCAGTCTGTGACAACAGTGCAGGCTCACCAAGAGTGTCCGACGAGGAGGACGATGGTGTCTCCACATGCGAGTCCTCAGGGACGGTCCTGTCCCCCTCTCCGGCGCTGGCCTCCTCTGTGTCAGTCTGCGTGTGTGGGAAGTCTGAGCCGGACTCATTTCCTCGACTAATCTCCACCGTCTGTGGCTGAGTGTCCTCTGTCATAGCTGAAATGCACATAAAAGATGTGTGAGTCATGGGCACACTGACGTACAGAAGGACCAGGATTGCCAAATTCCATAGCTGACAAAGATTTAGTAGCCCCCATCCTGCACACGGCCCACCTCTACCAGTCATCCTCACATTTCCTGCCATGGGGCCATGGACCACTAGAGGATGTGCTTCAACACTCAACTACTAAGCAAGTGGCGTGTCAACATGGCGGACCTGGATGTCAAATGACAACCACCCAATGGGACCAAAATGGTATCACAGAGATACATACGCAACACGGAACTCAATACTGTGTCTGTGCACCAATACATGCATAGCACTCACAGGTTTCCTACACAGACAGTATGCTCACCGCTAGTTTGCTGTTGATCGGCACTCAGACGTTCGGCCAGTTCAGGATGCGTCACTGCAATGATACGGTGCATGAGAGGGGTCGTGGAGCGTCGGGCCAGACGGGGCGTCCTTGGAATCATGCCGAGTGTTACTTCCGCTACATTCTTGCTCAGCCTGGAAATGTCGTCCCAGCGTTTGTGGCAGTGTGTATGTCGTCTGTTGCACACCCCCAATGCCCGTACTTCCCGTGCTATGCTCCTCCACAGGTCCTTGCGAAGGTGCAGCTTGACCTACCATGATGGGAGACAAAAGGGTTTAAGTCAGTGGACAGTTGGCCTGTCACACACATAGGGGCAAGACGTAACTGTCAGCAGCCATGCACAATCAGGAACATATGTCTAGCCCACACTACACAGCTAAGATAGAAATAGGCCTGATTATTTGGCCCCCTCATGCACACCAACATGTCCCACACTGCACTTACCACCCGTCCTGGTGCGCCGTAGAGGCGTCCATAGTTGCGGAGTACACCGTCCACGAGGACATCAAGCTCCGCGGCGGTGAAGGGTCGAGACCGGATCTCTTTGCCTCTCGACATGGCAAGATCACGGAGTATGGCACTAGAGCAGCAGTCGGTGGTCAGCTCAGCAGCAGCAGCAGGTCGAGGTGATGGTCCTAGGCAGCAGTCGGTGGTCAGCTCAGCAGCAGCAGCAGGTCGAGGTGATGGTCCTAGGCAGCAGTCGGTGGTCAGCTCAGCAGCAGCAGCAGGTCGAGGTGATGGTCCTAGGCAGCAGTCGGTGGTCAGCTCAGCAGCAGCAGCAGCAGCAGGTCGAGGTGATGGTCCTAGGCAGCAGTCGGTGGTCAGCTCAGCAGCAGCAGCAGGTCGAGGTGATGGTCACAGGCAGCAGTCGGTGGTCAGCTCAGCAGCAGCAGCAGGTCGAGGTGAACAGGCAGCACTGGTCCCCAGGGTAGGAAGTGTCATTTTGGCCAACACACATATATAGGCCCCTCAGCACGTGTCAGTGGCATACGTCGCCAGCAATTGGTCAGCCCTGGAAGCGTGTTTGTGAAATGGGCCAATGACTGGCCCTGTTGTTGCGGTGCACTGCTTCCGCTACTTGCGATTGGCCATATGCGGACAGCGTCCCTCTTCCCATTGGCTGCATGTGCTCGGACCGTCACGGGCACACATCGGCAACCGCACGTGCAAGCTTCAGGCACGGATGCTTCAGTTGCAACAATGTTCTATCACTGGCGCCACCATGGCGGTGCACGTACTCAGCGGGGGAGGTGCAGGCCTATACACCCTTTAGATGTACTCAATGGACATGCCAGTTCATGTCCCCTCTTACAGTCATATTGCATCATCCACCGTACACCGGCCGGAGCGGCCCGGCCTAGGACGGCCGTGCCCGGCCATATCCACAACCGCCGTGCCCGGCCATATCCACAACCGCCGTGCCCGGCCATATCCACAACCACCGTGCCCGGCCCGGCCTAGGACGGCCGTGCCCGGCCATGTCCACAACCGTACATGGCCGGGCACGGCGGTTGTGGACATGGCCGGGCACGGCGGTTGTGGACATGGCCGGCCACGCCCGTCCTAGGCCGGGCCGGGCACGGCGGTTGTGGACATGGCCGGCCACGGCGGTTGTGGACATGGCCGGGCACGGCGGTTGTGGACATGGCCGGGCACGGCGGTTGTGGACATGGCCGGCCACGGCCGTCCTAGGCCGGGCCGCTCCGGCCGGTGTACGGTGGATGATGCAATGTGACTGTAAGAGGGGACATGAACTGGCATGTCCATTGAGTACATCTAAAGGGTGTATAGGCCTGGACCTCCCCCGCCGAGTACGTGCACCGCCATGGTGGCGCCAGTGATAGAACATTGTTGCAACTGAAGCATCCGTGCCTGAAGCTTGCACGTGCGGTTGCCGATGTGTGCCCGTGACGGTCCGAGCACATGCAGCCAATGGGAAGAGGGACGCTGGCCGCGTATGGCCTTTGGGAAGTAGCGGAAGTTGTGCACCGCCATGGCGGTGCCAATTATGTTATCTTGTCAGACGCTGCACCGTGATGTGTTGTGTGCAGTTGCGTCATGAGGGTTGTGAGCGTGATAGGGAAAGGGCATATGTCATACAATATAGCATGTGTGTCCATACTATGCCCATCGGTCGGCACACAATGGGCAACAGATTGCATTTGGGCGTGTTGACGTCGGGTGTGACCCTACAGACGTTATTACATCTTCACAACTACACAGTACATCACGGCTGTATGGCCAAATTATGCATCTGTTGTCAGTGTGTGTTTCTGGCGAGGTGACTACAGTGGTGGTGGTACACATGCATTCCGTGTATGTGTTTTGGACGATGTGTCACCATGCATGTAATTACCGTATGCACAACATTATTGGTGTTGGCATTGGTGCTTGATGACATGGCGTGTGTATCATTATCGTTTGTGTGCATGCAGTTGCATGTGTGTCTGTGATGTGGCTACTAAACATTAGGGTGAAGACTGACGTTTTGTCAGTAAGGTTCACATGTGATGGAGTTGTACACGTATGCGTTGTTTGTAAGTTGACCTAAGTTACATCTCTCTCCCAAACAGGAGGGCTCCAAATGTGCATCGGCCATACACTGTGCTGGAGGATATGGTTGACGAGGAGGTGATTAGGAAATTCCGGCTGGATCGACGTTGGTTGCTGGAGCTTGTTGCTCAATTGTCTCCTCATCTGCAGCCACGTAGGACGTATCCTGGTTCGATTACACCCACTGCAAAGGTCATGGCGGTACTACATTTCTTTGCTACTGGCACCTTTCAGTACACAGTTGGACATGTCGGGGGGATGTCACAGGCCATGTTCAGCACGGTTCTTCGGGATGTCTTAACAGCTATGATGCTGTACAAGAATGACTACATACATTTCCCACGGTCGGAAGAGTTGGCAGCAGTCAAAGCTGACTTCTATGCACTGGGCCACATACCTCACGTTGTGGGTTCAATTGATGGCACACACATCGCTATCATTCCACCACGGGCACGTGAGCAAGTTTTTAGGAATCGCAAACACTTCCATTCGCTGAACGTGCAGGTGGTGTGCCTGGCAAACAACATCATTTCCCATGTGTGTGCAAGATTTCCTGGCTCCGCACATGACGCACATATCATGCGGAGCAGCATTGTCCCACGACTTATGGCAAATCTGCGACCCGGTCAAGCGTGGCTTGTTGGTGAGTGTGCAGTGGGGACTCTTATGATCTCTGTGTGGCATGGGGTACCCACCATATCTTGTTGTGATGTTTGTGTCTGTCATCCCCCTACATAGGCGACTCGGCGTACCCGAACCGGCCCTGGCTCCTCAGTCCCCTACGTAATCCTACAACAGCGGGTGAAATGCGGTACAATGATGCACATGGAAGGACACAGAGAGTCATCGAACGTACCTTTGGACTGCTAAAGTCTAGGTTTAGGTGCCTCGATAAGACCGGAGGGGCCCTGCCTTACTCTCTAGGAAAAGTATGCAGGATCGTGATTGCCTGCTGCATGCTCCACAACCTGGCAGTACGCAATGACATTGAACTGCTCTTGGACCCTGAAGACGAAGAAGTTCCTCAGCCTCCCATCCCACCCATGTCGACTGATGAGGATAGTGGTGAGGAGGAAGGTGTGGACCAGAGGCGCCAGCTCATAGATCGCTACTTCCCTTGAATGTGAGTAACTACCTCTAGTGGCGGTTGACAATGCCTCATGTATGTTTGCCGGTGTTGTGTGGATGTGGGGTGCATCAGCTGTGTGTTGTTTGTGACGGTTGCATATGTGTGTCTTCATTTCTTTGGACATACAAGTCTCCATGATGTGTGTGCTCTCATCCCATGCTTTTGTGATGATTGTAGTTTGTGTAATGTTGCTGTGCATTGTGTTGTGATGTGTGTCAATCTGTTTCCTGACGTGTGTTTGCTGTCTCTGATTTTCCCTAGGTCACTCCCGCAGCGCCATGATCATGTACGACTATGATCCCTGAACCTGTTTACGTCTGTTTCTGAAGGCAATCATGTGAATAAACATGGAGGCAAAACATCATTGTGTGTGTAAGTGAAATTTATTTACAGGTTGTGCTTTTGAGCTGGTGAATATTTACAAGTAAGTGGGGTGGAGGGAGTTGGAGTTGAAGGTAATGGCAGATGAAATGTCCGTGCTGACACCACATTGGGGGGTGTCAGGGTAGTCCAGCAGATCAGTGGGAATGATTGTCTATGTGGGACAGGATACTTAGCAGGGTGAATGTCTGGCACAGGCAGTGACATTGTCATTGGCGTCCCCTCTTGGAGCGTGTGGATGGCGCTCCAACACTGCTCTCAGCCACTTCCTGCCTCGGCCGGCCCCTCCGTCTCTGAGGTGGAACAGAGGCATCTGGGGGGGGCAGGTTGTTGATGGGCCACATCCGTCGCCAGGGGCACAGGTGGTGGTGGCGGCGGTGGAGGCGGAGGTGACGGTGGCGGTGGAGGCGGAGGTGATGGTGGCGGTGGAGGTGGAGGTGACGGTGGCGGTGGCGCTACGACAATTGGTGGAGGGGGGGGGTTGTTCCGGCCAACCCGTTCCCTCCACATCGTTGCCTGCTGGCCCATGATGTGCACCATCTGGCCAAGGAACCCAGAGATTTCGCGCAACATGTTGGTGTTGTCCACTGAGTCCTGGTGTGCACGATCAGCGTTTGCCTGGGACCGGTCGTATGACGCCTGGCACCTGGCAAGGGCTTGTAGGGACTCTGCCACTGGATGGGGTAGCTGTCCTTCCTCTGTACGGCGGTGTGTGGGTCGCCTGATTGGCTGATGTCCCGTTGCCTGTCTTTGTGGCCCACTCACCCTGCTTGTGTGTGAGGCCGATGGACCAGCGTCGTGCGCTGGGTTAGGCTGGGTGGCACAGGCAGGAGTCGTGTTACTGGTGGTACTGGTGGTACTGGTGGTACTGGTGTTACTGGTGGTGGTGGGGACTGTGCAGATCACAGAGACAGGTGTCGCTGGAGTCACACATGCGACGGTGGTCGGTCCCGGGAGTCCCTGTGAGCCAGATGGCCCTGGCTGTGTGCTTGGTCCCGCTCCATCCTCCGCACCAGAGCTGCCTGTGTCCTCGTCACCAGAGAGTCCTGTATGTGTGGGAGGCGAGGCTGGCGGCCGGGTACTGGTTTCCCCAGTCAGTTCACGATCACCTGAGGGACAAGATAGAGCTGGTCAGTAATGTGGACATTACATGGTCATATTGATTAGTAGACATTTCTGTTTCCTGTCGCACACACCCCACCCTCCACCACCACCACCCTCCCCGTGAACATGGGGGCCTGTTGGGAGTTGTAGTTTGGGCCTCTCACACACCCCACCCTCCACCACCACCACCCTCCCCGTGAACATGGGGGCCTGTTGGGAGTTGTAGTTTGGGCCTCTCACACACCCCACCCTCCATCACCACCACCCTCCCCGTGAACATGGGGGCCTGTTGGGAGTTGTAGTTTGGGCCTCTCACACACCCCACCCTCCACCACCACCACCCTCCCCGTGAACGTGGGGGCCTGTTGGGAGTTGTAGTTTGGGCCTCTCACACACCCCACCCTCCACCACCACCACCCTCCCCGTGAACATGGGGGCCTGTTGGGAGTTGTAGTTTGGGCCTCTCACACACCCCACCCTCCACCACCACCACCCTCCCCGTGAACATGGGGGCCTGTTGGGAGTTGTAGTTTGGGCCTCTCACACACCCCACCCTCCACCACCACCACCCTCCCCGTGAACATAGGGGCCAGTTGGGAGTTGTAGTTTGGGCCTCTCACACACCCCACCCTCCACCACCACCACCCTCCCCGTGAACATGGGGGCCTGTTGGGAGTTGTAGTTTGGGCCTCTCACACACCCCACCCTCCACCACCACCACCCTTCCCGTGAACATGGGGGCCTGTTGGGAGCCATGTACATGTTTGTGAGTTGGTGTCCAACGTGCATGGGTTGGGGCGTAGGAGATGTTTCTTCTCAGTTGTGTGAGCCTGACCATGTCGTGCTGATCGTGGTGCTTGGTTTGTACTTACCAGCCTCTTCTCCTTCGTCAAGTCCATCTAGGCTCTCTGGGTGTAGTATCACCAGCACCTTCTCCTCCCAATCGGTGTAGGGTATGGGCTCTGGGGGTGTTCCACCGCCAGTATGATTAGCTCTTGCATGGTTTTTAGCTCGGATGCCCTTCACCCTGGTCTTCAGGTCATGCCACCGCCTTTGAATTTCATGCTTCGTCCTCGGCACAGTCCCCGACGCATTCACCCGAGTGACGATCCTGTCCCACATGTGGTTCTTTTGCGCCACGGACGTCTGCTGGACTTGGGCCCCGAAGATGTGGGGCTCAACACGGATTATTTCATCTACCATTACCCTCAACTCGGTCTCCGTGAATTTAGGTTTTTTTTTGGGTGCCATGGTGTGTGGTGCTCAGTGTGTGAGTTGAGTGAGTTGGGGGGTGCAGGTGTGTGGTGTGTGATGTGTAGGAATTGTGTGGTGGGTGTTTGTGTGGTGGGTGTGGTAGGGTGGTGGTTGTGTGTCTTCTATGTGAGTTAGCAGTATCTCGATTTGGGCCTCTTGCTAGCAGCAATGCTGTGATGCAAAGGATTGTGGTAGTGTGTGGGTGTCATTTTATAGTCGTGTCTCAATATGTTGTTGGCAGTCAGGTGGTAGGTGGGCGTGTTGACTAGTGTGCATTATTGGATACTTGGGACGTGTCATGGTGGCTTGTGCTTGGTGTTGGTGTATGGGGGGGGTTGTCAATGTTCGTATGTTTGCTTTGGACTTGCGGTACACTTTCTAACATTTGTTTGCCGCTAGGGATGTTGTGCGTGTTGGCCTTCCGCAGTGATGCAGTGTTTATCATTGCATTCTTTCCGCCGCGGACGTAAATGGCTGTGCGTTCCGTGGTACGGGCGGATTTATCCTAATTGCGGCCACGGAGTAATCACAGGTATGGCGGTACATGTGTTATTTTCCGCGGTCATTTCCGTCCGCGGCAGTGGTTGTTCATTGGACTCAGTCCGCCGCGGACGGAGTTGGATGTGTTCCGTCCACCGCGGACGGTGTTGGTTATGATCTGTCCGCCGCGGTCGGAGTTTCGTGACATGATTATCCTAATCCCAACCGCGGACTCTCCGCGGCGCAGCCGGGAGTAAAATTTCCCCGACCATGGCGGACAGTACCCATTTCCGTCCGCCATCCTAATCGACCCCTATGTGTCTTTATAATATTTACAATCTGGAGATACTCCAAAAACCCCGGTTTTAGTCAATTCCCGGCTCTGTCTAGGAGCTCTTGCCAGGAAAGAAGCTTCTGTGAAGTAAAAAACGGACACAATTCTCCTAGACCACAGTCCTTCCATCTTTTGAGCCTAGTGGAATGAATTTGGAGCCCGAGGATTTTACACTCTTCTAATTTCAAATAATACCAGCCCCCAAACCTAGCTTGTTTAAAAAAGGACTGTAGTCTCCCGGAGGGTCTTGTATCGGGTCTTCTTAGGTAATTAAGTTGTTTTCACAAAAGTAGGCGCTTGAGATCCAGACTACTGAATCATTCTGTCATAAAAAAAATGTCTATCTGACCATTAGGTTCCAATAAACGTGCTGACAAATCCAAAATTGTTGCCATGTAATAAAACGAATATTTGGAAGGGCAAGACCCCCCTGAGCGGTTCCCAGCTGAAGTATAGGAAGCTTAACCTTAGAAGCTTTCCCATTCCCAAAAAAATCCCTGATCATTGACTCAGTGTCTTTGAAGTAGGAAGAATTTATCTTAAGCGGAACATTTAATAAAAGAGAAATCCGAAGGGAAAGACTTGACATTTTGATGAGTGCTACACGTTCAATCAGAGTAAACGGTAAAAGGGTCCACCTGTCTAGCAAAGTTTTAATTTTATTGTACATTGCTGCATAATTCAAAGTAAATAATTGTTCAAACCGATTGGAAACATAAATACCCAGATATCTAATAGGTTCTGCCCTCAGTGCTTGGGATTTTAAAACCGGGGGTAAAAAATTACATTCCACGTTCAATGCTATAAGCTCGGTTTTATTTTAATTTATTTTATGCCCACAAATCAATTCAAATTGACTGAATTTGTGTAAAGCCTGCTCAAGATTAGGTTGGTCAGGTTGCAGATATAAAATTATGTCATCTGCGAATAGTTTTATTTTCGCAATTCCTTCTAGTGGAGATTTAATTTCAGGGTTTCCACAAATTCTAAAAGCTAGAGGCTAAAAAAAAAAGGTGAACAGGATGGGGGACATCGAGAAACCTTGTCTGGTGCCCCGATTTCTATTTATTGTCCCTACGGTGTTGGCATTTACTACCACCCGGGCTTGAGTACCTTGATAGATGTTATTTAGCATATTAATTGTCTGGGTGGGAATACCGAATTTTTGCATACCAAAAAAAAGTGCATCCCAATTTACAAGGTCGAACGCCTTTTCGGCGTCGACCATCATAGCCAGAATTTGAATGTTGTTGTATGTGGAAAAATCCAGGGCTGGATAAGAAACCCAGTATTAGAGGACATTGACCTCCCAGCCACAAACCCGGACTGGTCGGGATGAATTAAGGCCTGGGCAATCAGGGTAAAACGTTGGGCCCATATTTTCATTAAAATCTTAAAATCGATGTTAAGGAGGCTAATCGGCCTATAGGAATTAACATCCTTATGATTCTTTCCTTTTTTGACAAAACTAATGATGATAGATTCCTTAAAGCTCGTAGGAACAGTACCACCAAGTCTAATTATGTTGAATAGTTTTGCCAAAAAGTGAGTCAGTTCTTTGGAAAAGATTTAATAAAACTCAATTGGGAGGCCATCAGCGCCACAGACCTTCGCTCCTCCAATCGATTTGACCTTGTCTGTGATTTCTGCAACCAAAATATCACGGTCAAGTAGATCAGCTAAAGGTCCGGGCAGAGCAGGAAGATCAACTTCATCAAAATATTTATGAATTTGACCCAGCCCTGCCTCATATTTTGTGGAGTAAAGCTGTGAATAGTGTTCCAAAAAGACTGTAGCTATGCCATCTTTATCTTTTATAGTATCTTGGGTCTTTGGATCAATAATTTCTGCTATCAAGGCTTTTTGCTTTTTAGTTTTTGTTTGCCCTGCCAGCATCTTTCCCACCATTTGACTCTCCTCGTAGACTTGTTGTTGGAAAGTTCTAGAGCTATTGATTTCTTCAATTAAAAAAAATTCTTTCAATGCAAACTTAGCCCTTGCTAACTGGGCCGCGGCATCTCCACAACTCCGGGGCTGAGAATCTCTAAAGCTCATTGCCTTATCAACTGCCTGTTGGAGTTGATTAATCTTCTCCCACCTTTCTCTCGACTGGGCTGCTGAGCATGCAATCCATTGCCCTCACATGGCTGCCTTAAACCCACTCCAGACTGAAAAAATTTCTGCTGTGCCCTCATTTATTGTAGAAAACTTCAGTATCCACTTCTTGGTTTCGGTTACCCATACAGCGTCTTGCAGGAGGAGACGATCCATCAGCCACCTGGATTGGGACCTCCCGCCCCCTTCAGCTTCAAACTCCAGTGCCACAATGGAGTGATCCGAGAATGGGTTGGCCCCTATTGCAATGCCTTGGAGCCTTAAGGATCGTGATATTGAAAAAAATCGATCAGAGAGGCCGTGTGAAATTGATTGGAGTAAGAGGTGAATTTGGAAAATGTAGGGTAAAATTGGCGCCAGGGGTCTACCAACAGATGCTCGTGCCTTAAGGCCTCCAGCACTTTCTTTGTTCGAGGTTTGAGTTCTTTTTTATTTTTATTCGAAGTAGCTTTTTTAAGATCCTGGATAAAATTGAAATCTCCACCCAAAATTATTTTTCCCGGGACCCCCCTAAGTAACTCACTGATCTACAATAGGGCCATGTTATTGTCCATTGTCGGGCCATAATAATTTACAAAATTTTAAATCATCCCATTTAATTTGGCCTCGACCCACAGCCACCGCCCCAAGGGGTCTCTCCGAACCTGCCCAAATTCCCAAGGGAGTCTACGGGAGAAAAACATTGCAACTCCTCTTTTTGCCAGCCCGGCCGAGGCAAGGAAAGCGTGCAAAAAAAATCTAGGAAGATATAACTAAGGGAGATTGTTTTTTTTAATGAGTTTCATGGAAAAATACTACCTGTGGTGAGAGGGACACTAACCACCTAATTAAAGCTCCATATTTTGCTTTGTTTAGTATCCCGTTGACATTGATTGAGATAGTGCAGCACATATTAGTCATTCTTGCCATATTTCAATTGAGAGAAAAAAAAAGACAAAACACCAGCAAAAAAAAACACCAAAAGAGATATTTAAGCCCTCTCGTTCTCTTGAGAACCTTAACTCTACTGCCCCTGCTCCTGCTCGTTTTACTGCTATGCTCTTTTAAATCCTCTCCCCAACCCCCAACCCACCCCTCTAGAAAGGTGAACCACCACACTAACCACCTCTCACCCCCCTGCTACTTTGAAGGGTGCCATGGTTCTGCACCCTGAGTGTCCCACCACTCCCCCGGCAAAGAGTACTAAACACAGGCTAGCAACAAAAGAGAGGAAAACAACAGGGAAAACAATAGAATGTCCGAGAGTCCATTAACTCAGTATGGCACTGAAATTTCCTTGAGAAGATCCTGTGCCTCTTCTAGGTTGGAGAACATGTGAAATTTCCCCCTAACAAGGACACGTAGTTTCGACTGCTGGGCTATTGATGCCTGCGCGCCTTGGGCTTTAAACAGGAAAAGCAGTTTAATAAACTCTTTGCATCTGCGGGCCGCAGCGGCGGACATATCGGGGAAAATTCTACAGTTGGAAGTTTCGTTCACCAGGAATTGCCTTTGTTGTATGGCTTTACCCAGAATCTTCTCTTTAATGCGATAGTCCGCAAAATTCACTAAGATGGTACAAGGTGGACTTGACAAAGACAAAATTGATGCAGGGAAGCTGCAGATTGAATTATACTGTTAAAGATTTGGGAAAAAAAGCAAACAACAGGTTTAAAGGCACAAATTAGAGAATTGGTGATAGGGATGCGACCGTGGAGAGAATTAGACAAATGGGAAGAAAGGTGGGCCAAAAAAAAAAGTGTCAAGAAAGTGCTAGGAGATACTCCGTCTCTGGGTGGAGGGACGGGACAAGTAGGACATTTCAAAGTGAAGTACAAAATGGGGGGTATGTACATGTGCCATGGAGCAGGGGTGATTTGGCAGCATTCATTAATGATTTTCCTCGGCTAAGGGAGAAACCTGCTGAGTGGTATAAACAATTGGATAGGTTTGTCAAGATTTCGAAAGTGTTATAGATTGATTTGAATACCTTGTGTGATATAGTGGTCCCAGCAGATTTGTGGGTAGCATGCAAAGTTGCAATTGAATGGCCCACTGCAGAACCTGCTAGAGATTCAGTGACTCATGGTCCTGCACTTGTGGTAATGAAGAAATATGAGCAAGTGATTACATAGTTGCAATCCAAAGTAGCTCCTCAAACTGTTAATTGGCTTAAAATGGATCGTACTACTCAAGAGCCTAAGGAGTCGGTACATGATTATTATGAGAGACTTTTATTGGCTTTTAAACAGCATAGTGAATTGGATATTATTGAGCAAAAGAAGATGGGACAGTTTGTCTCAAAGTTTGTGTGGGTATTGAAATCTGATATCAGTTTGATTATACAGCAACATTTGATATGTTGGCAGAATAAGTTGGTGGACGAAATTCTGCGTTATGCAAAATACTGTAGTGATCAGGAGGAGTCGTCACAAAAGAAAATGAAAAACAAGTTGATTTTGGTGCAGTTGAGGAATGCTGAAAAGTCTTATCTGATGCAAGGGGTTGGAGGAGCAATGAGTCGAGGAAGGTGCAGGGAAATAATCAAATATGGTAACCGAACCTGGACAAGGAAGAGGAAAAGGAATGTATGCGGGTACAGGAGGTGATTGGGTGGCGAATCAAAAGAGGGTTACTGTTTGTCATTTTTGTCATAAAATTGGGCATTGGAGGCGCAAGTGTCGATTGAATCCGGTGAATGAAATGCAGTATGAGGGAGAGGGACAGATGTCCGAGGGTTTGAACATCGTGACTAGACCTAGGTCCATGCATGGAGGAGGTTATGAGCTGCAAATGCCAATACCCCAGCCTCCGAGAATACCGACAAATATTCAAGTGTACCATCAGGTGCCCTGTTTTGAAATAAAAGACAGGTTTGACCAAACTCAAGATTCTCATGAGTGTCAGAGGGGGTTGCAGGAGGAATGCACTTTGGGTGCACCCTTGGAAGTAGATCAGAGTGGAGCGTTTATAGATGCAGAGGTTAATGGTCATCCTGTTACCTTCTTGTTAGACACTGGCGCTGCATGCTCCACAGTACGGCCAGAAGTGGTTCCAAGTTTATCCCTTTCAGGACAATCTATCCAAGCAGTAGGAGTTACCAATCAGGGTATGACTAACCCATTAACGGATGAATTACCTGAGAGAATGGAACCGTTCCGAGATAAACATCAATTTGTAGTGTGCGTTTCAAGCCTGGTCTGTCTAATGGGAGAAGACCTTTTGTGTAAACTAAATTGTAACATATATTGTACTCCGAGGGGTGTGGAGTCACACACCTATGATGATGATGCAGATTTTAAAATGGCCAGCATGAACTCTTGTGCAGAAATGTTTGTGGTTCTCACGAAAGAGGAGTTACCGCATGATTTGACAAACTCGGTTTCTCTAAAAGTGTGGGATTTCACAGGAGAGGATATATGATTGATTCGAGGGGTTGAACCTGTTAAGATACAGGTCAAACCAAATGCTGAATTTCCACGAATGCCGCAGTATAAATTGACTCCAAAAACTGTAGCTGGAATAAGACCTGTAATTGAGTCTATGATTGCACAAGACATTCTTAAGGAGATAAGAGGAAGTCCCTGTAATTCACCTATTATGGGACTGCAGAATCCTAGCGGCAAGTACAGAATAGGGCAGGATTTATGCAGGGTTAATGAAATTGTGATTCCATGTTGTCCTGTGGTGCCAAATCCAGCTGTGATACAGTCATAGATTAATGTCAGGCATTTTTCTCTATACCATTGCACGAAGATAGTCAATATTTGTTTGCATTTAGGATGGAAAAGGTTGTGGTAATATGGTGTCATATCTCTCAAGGGTATACAGAAAGCCCCTCTATCTTTAGTCAGAGTCTTAAAAGGCATCTTAAAGGACTGGTGATACCCCAGAGCTCAGTTATGGTTCAGTATATTAGATGACTTTTTGGTCACTTCAGAGACTTAGGATTCTTGCAGAATCGATACCGTGGCTTTGCTAAATCATTTGGCAGAGAATGGCCATAAGGTATCCTCAAATAAACTTCAGTATTGACAGACTGAAGTTCAATATCTAGGTCATCGGATTGAAAAGGGAAAACGAACTGTGTCACCAGACACCATAGAGGCGATTCTGCAAATGGGAACTCCGAAAACACAGAAAGAAGTCTGCATGTTTTTGGGAATGGTCGGCTATTGTCGACAATGGATTCCAAATTTTTCGCTGCAAGCCACTACTGAAATTAACTCGAAAAGACATAAGTGATCCGGTACCATGGGATGACGATTGTTTGAGAGCCTTTCACGAGCTGAGAGAGAGCCTATGTCACGCTCCGCCTCTGGGAATGCCTGATTACAACAAAGCGTTTTTGCTTTTCTGCTGTGAGAAGAAGAGTTGTGCATGGGCAGTCCTTGTATAGCCACATGGAGGTGCCTGTATACCAGTCGCTTACTTTTCAGCTACGCTAGATCCAGTAGCCTCTGCGTTGGCCGGATGTCTCAAATACGTTGCTGCAACAGGTGTCAGCATTGAGAGATGTGAAAGCATAGTGATGGGTCATCCACTTATTGTTCATGTGCCACATTCAGTAGAGCTGGTAATGACAAGAATAAAAAAAACAGTATTTAACAAATAATAGACTTACAAGGTATGAACAAGTTATTTTGGCTTCTGAAAATGTCAATTTGAAATGTTGTATGACCTTGAATCCTGCTACATTGTTGCCTCTTCCGCAAGAGGAAGGAGAGGATTGTGAAGAGCATGACTGCCTAGATGTTACTGAGCTATCTACCAAACCCAGACCTGACATTGTCGATGAACCACTGCATGAATCTGATTTGGTCCTTTTTGTTGATGTTTCATGCCTAAGAGAAAATGAAGGGTGTTTGAGTGCAGCTTTTGCTGTGTGCACCATCTTGGAGGTGGTGGAAGCTATCTTTTTGAAAAGAGTCTACTCTGCTCAGGTGACCGAGATTATAGCCCTGATACGTGCTTGTACCATCACGCATGGATTCAGAGTGACTATCTATATGGACAGCCAATATAGGTTTAGAGTGGTTCATGATTTCGGGCAGTTATGGCCACAGAGGGGATTTTTGATGTTCTCAGGATCCCTAATTCCTAACGGACAATATGCACGCCAATTATTGGATGCCTTGCAAAAACCTAAGGAAATTACAGTAGTAAAATGTGCAGCTCATGCAAAGGGAGAGGACGTTGATACAAAAGGAAATTGCTACGCTGATGAAGTAGCCTGTTTTTGTGCTATACATGCTTGTGTTTTCAATGGAGAATATGGAGGAGAGAGCACAGAAGAGACCGAGCTCAGCATGATGTTAGCTGTAGCCGATACTTGGGATGAGGTGAAGTGGCTGCAGGATGAGGTCTCAGAGGAAGAAACTGCATCATGGGTTAGAGCAGGCTGCAAAAGAAGGGAAGATGGCATTTGGGTGTCAACAGATGGAAGGGCAGTGTTACATAATTGTTTACTGAACCCGATGGCAAGGCAAATTGAAGGAGCAGTTCATCTTGGGAGAGATGCCATGGTGAGAGTGTTTAACCCACGATTTTGTGTGTTTGCTGAAGCAGTGTGTCACAGATGTGTTATGTGTCAACAAACAAATGTGGGAAAATGAGGACTGTGGTTGCGATGAGTCACATTGGAAGATCAGGAGGTCCTTTCAATAGGATACAGTTGGAATGCCAACATGCAATAGGCTGAGATATGTTTTAGTGGTGGTGTGTATCTTTTCACTTTGGGTTGAGGCATATCCATCTAGAAGATGTGACAGTCTCACAGTGGCAAAACTGCTGTTAAGGGAGCTGATTCCGTGCTTCGGATTCCCGACCTCAGTGGAAACAGATAGAGGGACACATTTCCATAGCGAAATAATGAAGTTGTTGAGTACAGCTTTAAGAATTGATCAGAGACTGCACTGTAGCTATAGGCCAGAGGCTTCTGGTCTAGTGGAGCAAATAAATGGCACGACCAAGACAAGGGTATCAAAGGTGTGTTTGTCTACTTCTTTGAATTGGCCAGATGTGCTGCCATTGGTACTGATGAGTTTGCAAAGTACTCCTGATAGGAGGACAGGGCTTTCTCCCCATGAGATATTGATGGGAAGAGCTATGCGATTGCCTACAGTGCCAGCTACAGCACTGATAAACATCACAGATGATCTGGTTTTAGATTATTATAGGGGACTAACAGTGGTTAATTCTGTGTCCCATCAGGTTGAGGTTGCGACTGCACCTACCTCGAGAGACTTGCTGCATGACCTGAACCCTGGAGATTGGGGGCTTGTCTGAAAGCATGTGAGGAAGAGCTACCTAGATGCTCACTGGCGAGGACCGTACCAGGTGATTTTGGTCAGAAACATAGCTATGAAGTGCGGAGGATTGCCAAACTGGATACACGCTTCACATACCCGCTGAGTACCAGAGCCTGTGGAGGAAACGACTCCCTTTGTTCCGGGAAGTGCAACTGAAAATGCCACAGTAAATGACGGAACAGGTATAGTCATAAGAACTCTTTGTGAAGCAGGTCAATCAACGGGACAGGAAAGAAGATATCAAACTGCTCCCGAGCTGAGTTCAGATTCTGAAATAGATGAGATTGCAGAAGTAAACATTGAACCAGATCAGAGTGAACAACCTAGTAAAGAGGGATCATATCGAGAGGAAGAGAGGAGAGCAGGTGCTGAAGCAGAAACGTGTCCCACAAGAAAAGAGAGGCTGAACATAAGGTTTGCATCTGAAAAGAACCTTGCACCTATTCCTGAAACATCTGAATCTGATCAAAGTGAAACTGAAGAGAGACCGGATGGTCTAAGATGATCCAGAAGAGAGAGAGTACCATCTCAAAAATACGCATCTCCCGAGTGGACGTACCTGGTTGTAGATGCAGAAAACGGTGAGCTGGGAACCGAACCATGAGTTACGAAGGGAGCACCTTAATAATTGATATCCAGTTACTAGTCCCCGGAATTTATGCATTTGGAATCCTGACTCTGACAGTCTCCAATCCACCAAGGCTGAGTGGTTTGCGATTTTCGATTCATAACCAAGTTGCTTTTCCCACCTTTGGTCGACAGCCCATTGCACAAGAAATGGGAAAGATTCGCGCAGAAATTCTTCAGCTTGTTCTTACTATGCTTGGATCAAATATCGTTAACGATGAAGCTTGAACTATGAAAGACAAACTTATTGGCCTTTAGAAAAAAGATAACCTAGGCCCAAGTGGAAGAAGATATAAATTAGGGATGTTCAATAGAAGAAACATTAAGGGTTAGGGCTGACTACATCTCTTCAATAAGTTAGCATAATTGGACTGAAAAATTGCACTAATCGAATGGAAAACAGAAAATAAAATGACATTGTAAATAAACAGTTAAGGGAAATAAAGAAGAAAAGAGACTTTATTGATTTTGTTTATACTTCAAGAAATACTACAGTGATTCAAAATGGAGCCTGGAAGTTCAGGTTGCAAGCAGAAGCGCATAATCAGGACCATTTTCGTTGTGGTGCTTATTGTCATAACTGTGGTAATTGTTACATCTTTGGTTGGATCTCACGATGCTGAAGAGAATGGGAAACAGGTGACATCTACCCCACCTATGTCTTATGTAGAAGAGGGTGCATACGCAAAAGATAGAGATATGATCAGGGAAACTAGTTGAATGTTACATGTAGAGTTGTCAAAGGGTGATTTCATGTTGAATGCATATGCTCGCCTGTTGTATGAATGTATTGATACAATGGAAGTGAAAGACTGCTATGTGTGTATGCAATTACCAGCAACAGTAGAAGAAGGTATGCAACACCATAATTTACCCTTGACATATGGCATCACATGTAGTGTGTTATTAAGCATGTTTTATAGTAAGGCACATTTTGAGTACTATTTCTCTAATTATGATGTGGGACTCTCCGAAGTTTCATTTCTCAAATACATGAATAAGTATGATTACTATAAGGAGGTTGAAAGGATGTCTTCGTATTTTGTGCCTACTATTACTTTGGATACATTATGCCCATAGACACAATCTGACCTGTGTGTTGTCTGACATCGAGAAAAAGTTTGCAGATCAGATAGAAGATCGACATAGGCAGACTTTATTTAGAGCAGATCCAAAGCATAAAGATATTCCATGGATGCAGGAAGAATTAGATCATAAGGCACAGGGAAGTTCCGGTCCAATAGTTTTGGATTTCCAGCAAAAAGGGAAACTATGCATTAGACATCCTTGAACATATTATGACAAGATATTTGTGGGAGATAGTGATTGTGAACACATTTTCTTCATAGAAGAATCAATAAGGAAGGCGCTCTTGGATACATTAACCATAGTGTCAAATGTGTATTTTGTGTGTGGAAAAAGTGCTTATGTAAAACTGCCTAAGAATTGGTACGGTACATGTTATTTGGTTGTGGTATTTCCAAAAATCTTCCATGTAGATGATTTATGGCCTTTGGAAGGAAAAAGATCTCACAGAGGAAAAAAGTGGTGCAAGTGCAGGAGAAATTGTTGGAGATGTGTTTGGTGCTATGATACCTAGCTCATCTAGAGTAGAGTATGGAAAGATACTTCTGTTTTTCTTCTCTCAAATGCAAAGAGAATTAGACTGAGCTTCTATTCTTTGTTGCGTTCCGATTTTGGAGTTCATCATATTATGTCTTTTGTGCCAAATTAATTATATTCGTAGATTCGGCTCTGCAATTATTTTTGGCCTTATAATAAATTCACAAAACTGAAATTTGGAGTCTGTGGTCTTTTAAAAGCATGACCAATTTGAAAGTATGATTTGAAATTGTTTTGCTCCCCTCAATCACTTTAACAGGCTATACAAAGACCATCTGATTTGAACGTAGTAGAATTTAGCATAATCACCAATAACCCAGAAGTTCAATTTAGTGTGTTTTATTCTAAAATGAAAAAGAAGCCCACAGAACAACAGCATCCTTGGAGAGAGTCCTAAAACAACTGACCAAAAGGAGATGTTGCCAGGAACACTCCACGGAGACAAATGTCAGAATTCAGAACATGCATGCATTACAAACCACAACATCGAGCAAGTAGGTTACAGTAAAGCATTGACATAAGGCAACTAAGGTTCAGATGCTCCGTCCATCACCACCCCCTTTTGTACCACTTTGTAAATGTAAATGTGGGATTCTTGTAAAGTGCACTGTTACTCTACCCGAGTGTCCTGGCGCTGTAGACCGCTGGGGAACCTGTCCTGGTTTTCCCTGTGAGATGGTCCCTTTCTGGGTATCTCCAGGGTGAAGCCAGGCATCCCTGGCGCCTGTGGGGGACGTTGTAGAGATGAGGCAAGCTTATTGCCCAGAGTTACCGAGTGTGTTCCCTGGTTAGAGTAGGCACTGAGGCGAGAATTATCGAGTCCGTTGACCCTGGTCCCAGACCCTGCCGCGTCGGGAATTGAACCCTGGTCCCGGGCCGTTCTCTGCTTACAGGTCTGCCGCCTCTAACCAGTGAGCCACACCACTCCAGAAGTTGGCAGGGTATGCTCAGACGTGAGTCTCTTCCTCACTTTGCCACTGGATTCAAGCATGCCGGGCTGAAGACGGCTGAAATGCCAGAAACCGGTCCTCGGAAGCTTGTTTCCGGTCCAGGGAAGGCATGGCTTGGCAGTTCGGTCTGGACTGTTCCCATGAGGCACAGGATCAGACTGATTTGCATATGGCCATGTCTGAACTGGGGTGGCAGAGTGGGCTAAAGAACGGTGATGGATTAAACCCAGATCTGTTCACTGTGTGTGAGTGTTTGATTGGTTCAGATGCTCAGTCCATCCCCACCCCCTTTTGTACCACTATAACACCAGCAGAAAGCAGGTGTAAAATCCCTTGTGCTAACGCGGCCTATCGCCAGAATTTGTTTCGCATCACCGTTTTTCCCTGTCGTTGTGAAAGTTGTGGTGTGGTTTTTTTCGTGTACAGAAAAATAAACGAACTGGGCAGTGTATCCCATCAAGATCCAGCACCTGACTCACTATTCCTAACCAATATAAATACAATGAGATTTCTTCATTGATTTTGTGTGTACACTGTAAATGCACCCACGACCACAGTGCACTTCAATACAGGATTTTAGTATTTAGAATATGTCGTGAAGGTGCACGTCGTGTCTTGTTGCACGGGTACGGCTACTCTGCATCTCATTATCAGCACTTTAATGCAACTAAAGTTGGGATAAATTTAACACACTATTCAGAAGCTGGTGTAAACTGCAGACATCACCAGTATTTCCGCGATAATTGCCTGTGCGGTTGGACACACAAGTATCTTACTCATGTATAGATTGACATATAAAACATTTTATTTAAAGAAAATTACAACAAATAAAACTGAAGGGAGTCTGGTGCTGTGGTTGCTGCCACAGACTCGAGGTCACTGCCATTCAGGACTCAGGACACAGTTACACATGTGGGATCGGCTTGTGTTGTACTGGGTTAGGAGCATCACATGTTGCCGGTCTTGCATATGGAAATATGCCTCACTGATCGAAGGGAGTCAGGTGCTGTGGTCACTGCCATGGACTTGGGGTCACTGCTATTCAGGACTCAGGATACATTTACACATGTGGGATCGGCTTGAGTTGAAGAGGGTTAGTGACAGCACATGTCCACAATTCGAATTGTGAGCTCTGCTGCCCGCAGTGTAGACTTCTGTTGACTGTTCGTTTGCACTTGAAGATGAATTTGGTGATTGTACTAAAGCTATAACTGATATAAGAAAAGTTCTTGAAGCAAGGATACTAAAAGGATATTATATAGGTTTTAGGCCTGTGATAGTTACTTGCGTACTGGAGTCTGTAATTAAAGAATCAAGACTTAATTTTAATTGTGAGTCCTGATGACTGCAGTGTAGGCCAGAGGTAGCGGTCATCAAGGGCCCATAGCCACATGGCGTTGAGTTGAGGTGCACACAGTTAGTGGCACCAGAAGCACTGAGACTGTATGAGCCTGTGATGATGCTTGGTGTGGATGAGACGCACTGGAGCAATGTCTCTTGCCTACTGGACTGTGTCGTCTGCATTTGGGAGTCTATTGTGAGCCCTGCTGACTGCAGTGTAGGCCGGAGGTAGGGGTGAGCATCTTCATAGCAGTCACAATCTCCAAGTAATTCCATTTCAGTCTGCCAAGGTTTGAAGAGTTGCAGAAGAGGTAAATAGAAAAACTCTCTGTTATCTGGAGTATCGCAACTTAGTTTCCTGTGAATAATCAGATTTCCTTTGGCAGGCTTTACTAAACATCCTTCAGATCCATTTACAGCGTATTTTCCTTCATTTAAAACTTCCATAAATTTTTTTTTAAAGTATAATGTTGCAATATTTCATATAGACAATGTTTTCCAGGTATGGACTTCTATTTTGATAGTACGTATCCAACATATTTGTTTTCAGAATGTCTGTACTTTCTGGTTCATTCAGTGCCAAGTATTCAATTACGTGTACAGATTTAAAAACTCGATTTCGTTCTGCAGGAAGACCAAGACTTATCGAGATGATCCCTCATGACTTTGAATATAAACTTGGAGATGTCTATCAACGTGAACATTCGTAGGATCTAATTTATCAATGTAAAAGCATCTTTAAGCTAGCGTCTTACAATTTTTAGCTAAGTGTATTGTCTTTTGAAATTTTTCCCCGCATTTCTTTCAATTCTGTCTTCTATGACTTGGTAATGTATGACGTGACATAGTGAGAGACAGCAGTTCAGTTATGTGCAACATATTGTATGTCCATATTTGCATTCCACATCTTGTAAATCACCACATTGTAATCAATAATGTACTTTGATTGTTGTGTTCTTTTTATTTTATAAGTATTTTTGGGTGATTTTAGAGTGATAGTATGCCTCACTGCTGACATAAAACTGTTCAAGCTTCCCTGCGATGACTTATGGTGCACTGAGTTAGTTAGTAGTAGCTTTGGCGCTCAGTGCGTACGTTCCCTTCGATGTGCGCCGTTCAGGGGGGGCGCACTCAGACCAATGTCATTTGTATATTGACTTCTACCTGGCTTCTGTTGAACAGGGTAAGCGGTGCTACGTGTTGCGACTTGTGTTGAACAGAGTTAGTGGCAGGACGTGTCGCGCCTTGTGTTGTACAGGGTTAGTGGCATCACATGTCACCGGCCTTTCATATGGAAATATGCCTCACTGATCGAAGGGAGTCTGGTGCTGTGGTCGGTGCCACAGACTTGAAGTCACTGCCGTTCAGGACTTAGAACACAGTTGCACATGTGGGATCTACTGTGCTGATGATGCGTCGTCTGGGCAGGTCGTACTGGTATCAATGTCTGTTGCCTACTGGACTGCGTCATCTGCAATTGCGACTCGATCTGAATTGTGGGCCCTACTCAACAAAATGGAGGCAGGAGGCAGCGGTGAGAAAGGGCCCACAGGCATGTGACGTTGACTTGAGCAATGTCTGTTGCTTACTGGACCGCGTCATCTTGAATCGCTACTCGATCTGAATTGTGAGCCCTACTCACCGCAGTGTAGGACGGAGCCAGCAGTGAGGAAAGGTACACAGCCACGTGGTGTGGAATTAAGTAATATCTGTAGCCAACTGGACTGCGTCATCTGCAATCGCTACACAATATGAAGTGTGAGCCTTGCTGTCCGCAGTGTATATTGAAAGCAGTCGTTTGTACAGACATAAGTCTGCGGTGCTGTGCCACAGGGAGCCTGTGTGGCGGAAGCCAGCGATCGGCTGAGGAGGGTGGTGGTCACGACGGCGGCCTTGTGGCAGGGTGAGGGGCGCAGACCTGGCAGACGCTTTGGTTTTCCCACAAGTGAACCATGCCCTGCGCTCCGGCCTATTTATTCACACTCTTACGCTGAAGTGGCGTACGTCAGACCAGCCCACTCCGGTTAAGCTTATGCTTACAGGGGAGGAACGGCACAACTACATGACTGAGATCTTCCCTAGTGTTTGACGTAACATGGTTAGGTCCACTGTCCACAACACTACCACCAGCAGTATTTGTGCACATGGAGAGGTGTGTGTTGTGCATACTGAGATGTGTCCAGCACATCACCGCTACACTTTGCATTTTGTGCAATGTTATTCATGGGTTAATTGCTTCCTTCACATATAGTTTGTTCACACCTGTCCCAATATTCAGCTATTGTGTGGCTGAGGGGCCATGCTGTTTTCGGAAAGTTTGCTGTCTTGTTCTGCGCTGCCTCGGTGGTAGAGAGTGGAGGGGTCCTGGGGTTGGTGGTCGGTCTTGTGGCAATCTTGGGTGTTGGAGCTGCTTGATCAGTAGGTCTATAACATGTGTTGGTCTTCAGATGTGACTCTGGGTTGGGCTGCCTTTCATACTGTATGTAGTTGTTTAATATTTAAAAGACAAGAAGACATTATATAGTTTGAATAATAAATAAAAAAATTACAATGTGTCCAGCACATCACCGCTACACTTTGCATTTTATGCAATGTTATTCATGGGTGAATTGCTTCCTTCACAAATAGTTTGTTCACACCTGTCCCAATATTCAGCTATTGTGTGGCTGAGGGGCCATGCTGTTTTCGGAAAGTTTGCTGTCTTGTTCCGCGCTGCCTCGGTGGTAGAGGGTGGAGGGGTCCTGGGGTTGGTGGTGGGTGTTGTGGCATTATTGGGTGTTGGAGCTGCTTGATCAGTAGGTCTATAACATGTGTTGGTCCTCAGATGTGACTCTGGGCTGGGCTACCTTTCATACTGTATGTAGTTGTTTAATATTTAAAAAACAAGAAGTTTAAATAATAAATAAAAAAATTACAAAAACTATTTTTAGGATATTAAAGTTCAAAATATAATTTATTTTTTTCAAAGTTACTGAGAAAATCATAGGTTTATTGAACTTTATTATTAGAAATTAGTATTTAAATAACCTTTGAAATTCACAAAAAAATAGGTCTCAGGAACATTAAAGTTAGAAATTAGTATTTAATTTTTTTTTACTGAAAAAAAGATTGCCACATTTCCCAACATTGAGCTATTATATGGCATGAGGGACCATGTCGTTTTTGGAGGATTTGCTGTCCTGTTCTGTACTGCCTTGGTGGTAGTAGGGAGAGAGGTGGTACAGTGGGGAGGTCCTGAGGGTCGGGGGAGTGGGTGTTGTATCCTTCTTGGGTGTCGGAAAAAACTATAGGTTAAGTTAACATTATAATTAGAAGTTAGCATTAAAAAAACATTGAAATTCACTGAAAAAGACATAGGTTTCAGGCCCGTTATAGATAGAAATTAGCATTTAAAAAAACCTTTGAAATTCACTCAAAAAACCATAGGTTTCAGGCACATTATATTTAGAAATAAGCGTTTAAAAAACCTTAGAAATTCACTGAAAAAACCATAGGTTTGAGGCATACATAGTTAGAAATTCGCATTTAAAAAAACCTTAGAAATTCACTGAAAGACCATAGGTTTTTGACATGTTATAGTTAGTTGGACATTTAACTCATATAAAACCATAGAAATTCGGCCGTTATAGTTAGTTGAGCTAACTATAACTCACGCCCCCGCAATGCACTGCTGATGACGTCACATATTACATCATTCATAACATGGTCAGTGACATCACTGATGACATCACTGATGACATCTCAAATGACTTCACTGATGACATCACTGATGGCATCATCCACGTGGCAATCTGATGCACCTCCTCACACCCTAATATAACCTTTGATACACCCCCTGAAAAATACAGAGTTCTATTTTCAAAACCATCAAGACACCAAAACCAGTTACTACAAACACACTCACTAATTCCTAGGTCTACAGACACATGCACTCATTCACCCATACAACCATTCATACATGTAGTCATTGATCAATACAACACTATCATATGCACTCATACAGCTATACAGACACTGACACACCACCATTCATCCTACTCACTCATGTACTCATCTTTGTCAGACATGGAAAGAATGAATCATAGTTCCATTTACTCACCTACACAGTTATACACACCCCACCTCATTTATTCATACAGATAGTGACACATACTTGCTCTCTTATATAATCACTAATACAAGTCTAGGATTCGTAATCCACAATGAGCTATCCTGTAAGGCTCAAATAAATAAGGTCATTTTGGCCTGTTTTGGTAAACTCCGCATGATCCGGAAAATTCTTCCATTTCTTCTTCCGCGGATGCCCGGTGTACCATCATCCACGCCCTCATTACTTCTCATCTGGATTACGCAATAGCCTGTATGCCGGCGCCACAGCCTATCAGATTAAGCAGCTACAGATAGTGCAGAATGTGGCGGCAAGACTGATCTGTAGCATCCCATATCGCCACTCAATTTCATCGCACCTAAAGAAATTACACTGTTTGCCCGTGACTAGCCGCATTCGGTTTAAATCCTTGGTACTGTCATACAGAGCATTGCGAGGTCTGAGGCCGGCCTATCTTAAAGTCAGACTCAAGCACGCTCAGGCTCCCCGCTCCCTCAGATCCAACCATCTCCATCTTTTACATACTCCCCATTTTTGCCATTCAAGAATGGGGGGGAGATCGTTCGCGGTCATCACAGCCCAAGTTTGGAACAACCTGCCACTGCCGCTTCGGTTGTCAGAATCGGAATTTTTTTTTGACACAACTTAAAAACCTGGCTGTTTACCTTTCTTACATTGCTGAGTGCCTCTTGTGAATCTATGCTGCTCGCAGCGCTGGCACAGCCCCGTTGGGGGTAGCTGTGCGCTATATAAGATTCTATAAGATGAGTATAAACTCATCCATACAGCCACTCTCACAATCAGTGACTCACATATAGTCATTTATTTACTCCAACTCTCACATACAATGCCTTTTACATATGTAGTTACTTGGATATGTACCTCTGAGACATCCAACCTTTCTCCAACACATCCATACACACACTCACCCGCCCATACAGCTGTTTTCACATGCACTCTTAAACTCATACACCCAGTGAATCAACCACTCACATATCTATGCACAGAGTCACACACCTCCAAAAGACCCAAACACTCAGTCTACCATACAAATACTCAGGCAATCAATCAATAACCCATATAGACACTCATGTAGCACCTGACCAACACATTCAGCAGCTTACACAAAAACAGACATACTGATACAGACATTCAAACAATTTAGTTACTAACACATGCATTCAGTAAGACACATTTAATCAATCACTTATACAGTCATGCACCTACTAAATCCTTCATCCAGACACTAATACACACAGTCATTCTTCAATACAGCTTGGTATACATCTAAAACATATTTAAAGTTTAAAGAAAAACACATTCACTGGATGATGTCATCAGTGATATCATCAGTGATGTCATTTGAGATGTCATCAGTGGTTTCATTAGTGATGTCACTGACCATGTCATGAATGATGTAATATGTGACGTCATCAGCAGTGCATTGCAGGGGCATGAGTTAGGGAATTTCTATGGTTTTGTACAAGTGAAATGTCCAACTAACTATAACATGCCTCAAACCTATGTTTTTTTCTGTGAATATATATATATATATGTATATATATATCTCGCTCCACGGCCAAAGAGTTGACCAGACCAGCACACACAGTAGATTAAATCTCCTTCGACTTATTGCGCAAATGGACATATATCTATATATGTGTATATAATTTTAAAATTACAAAATAAAATAAAGTTAATTGTTTATTAATTGCTTTAAAGTAAATATATATGAATTATTATGTATATGTGAATAACTTTTTTAATTAAGCCTATTCATTATCTTTTTTTTAATTTCTATTAATTCAACTTTATTTTTTAAATCCATTTTATTTTTCAACAGATTTAATATATATTTATATATATATATATATATATATTCACTGAAAAAAACATAGGTTTCAGCCACGTTATAGTTAGGAATTAGCATTTAAAAAATCTTAGAAATTCACTGAAAAAACCATAGGTTTCAGGGGCGTTATAGTTAGCTGGATATTTCACTCGTACAAAACCATTGAAATTCCCTCGTTATAGTTAGTTCAGCTTTATCAATATTAAATGCATGAAATCAAGTACATTTCAAATCATCACATGCAGTGTGCCACAAACGAAATTACCACAGTAGTAAGTCTACCCAACTCAGATTTAAAGTGGATAAACATGTTTCATGTGACAGACCCATAGGCCAACGCTGCAGTTTCCACATGCTTCAACACCCTCTACATACTCAGCAAGACCTTCAAATGGACCCACCCCCCAAATCAAAGAAGACCCATGCACTCATCACCAGCAGGCTGTATTACGGGAACGCCCTCTATGCCGGAATCAACAAATTTCTACTCCACAAACTTCAGATTGTCCAGAATGCCGCAGCCGAACTCATCCTCAGCATCCCATGACAAGACCACATTACCCAGCATAAACGAGCACTCCACTTGCTCCCCCTTCAAAAAAGAATAACATTCAAGCTGCTCACACACACCTATAAAGCCCTTCACAACACCAAACTCCAATACCTCAATCTCCTTCTACACCCCCAAAAGAAACCTCCACTCTGCTGACCAGGCCTTGGCCGAAATCCTCTGCATCCACAGAACAAGAAAGGAGGCACACCCTTCTCTTACGTCATGGCCAATACCTGAAATGAACTCCCCCTCAGCATCACACTGAAAGCATTCAGGAAGAGTCACAAGACCTGGCTTTTCGAATGACCAAAGCTGCACAAATCCCCCCACACACTCCCCCAGCGCCTGGAGACCCTCACAGGTGAGTAGTGCGCTCTATACATCCCTGATTGATTGATTGATTGATACACCACCACAGTGTGTGTTTGAGTGTTATCAACAGGCCCTGCAATTGGTTTGGCTGTCTATAACTCTTAAGAGCAGTGAAATGAGCAGTGCTGCCTTCTTTAATATACACAGAATGTCTGAAATTGGCTTGGTTTGGCTTCACCTCTGAGAGTTACTTTCAGGGTGCTTGTGAGCTACCAGTAGCTCCCGAGCTACTGGTTGGAGACCCCTGGTATGGATAGTGAGTGGGGTATTGTAGTCCTGAAGCACAAATGTGAAGGTCATTACACCACTACATGCATAATGCATAGCACTTTGAAGCACCCCAATCCCTAAAGCCTGGCTCACTGCATGAGTACATGCTTACTGACTATATGATTACAGTAATATAACGAAATACATTGGGCTAATTCTTAATTGGTTGACTTAGTGAATGAATTACTGCACGATACTGAAAGAGTCACTATGGGATTGCAATAGCAGTCACACTGTGTTTGCTGGAGTATTTGGATAGTGACTGGGGAATTGTAGGCCTGAAGCACAAATGTGAAAGTGGTTACACCACTACATACATAATGCATAGGAGTTTGGAGCACTGCATGCCCTAAAGCCTGGCTTACTGCAAGAGTACATATACTTATGTAACTGCAAAAACATCAACCAACCAATTCATTCTCTCCCAATTTTCCCAAATGAACACTGACTCACAGTGTGATTCTAGACAAATAACAGTATCCCTTGGACTTCACTGAAAGCATTACTATAAGCTACTGAGTCACTATGGGATTGTAAAAGCAGTCACAGAGTGTTTGCTGGAGTGTAAGGATACTAACTGGGGAATTGTAGGCCTGAAACACAAGTGTGAAGGTCGTTAGACTACTATATGCATAGTGCATAGGAGTTTCAAGCACTACATGCCCTAAAGCCTAACTCACTACAACAGTACATGTACTTATGTGTCTGCAAACACATCAACCAACCAAATCATTCTCTCTCAATTTTCCCAAATAGACACTGATTCACAGTGTGATTATGGACAAATAACAGTATCCCTTGCAGTGTATAAAGAAAGATAAAAAAGATTATAAATGTATTAAAACTCGGAGTAATGGAATTAAATAAATTAATACTCGGATATAAATTAGAATACTCAAAGTTTAATAGAGAGTATCTCTGGCATGGAGTACAGGAAAAATAGGGGTTTAGGGTAATGAAGAATAATAAAAAAAGTTTTAAAAAAAGGAAGTTACTAGAATAATAAGTCCCCAAAAAAAGGGGAATGCATGTTAATACTCGTATTAAAAAAAAGTACCCTATAGAAATGCTTTAATAAGAAAAACGAGCTTAAATAAAGCATTTTAGAAATTATACGAAAGTTAAAAAGTATGGAAAGAGGCACGTTTACATAAACACGTGACATACTAAAACAGTGGAAATGAGAACACCTGTCAACTGAAAAACGTAAGTTAAAAGTGGGAGGAGCAATAAATTGATCCCATAGACTGTCAAGTAACCGAAAAGTATATGAACCACACCCGTGGGATGATTAGTTTTTCGTTTCAGAGAATCAATACGGGCGAAGAAACTACAAGCAAGGTAATGATTCGGGGCTGCGGAAGCATCTTGAGAATATTTTTTTATTTCCTTAGAGGGAACATATTGTTAATGTGTATTTAAAAATACATAAAACATTATGCCCCCTCCAGAGGAGTTGGATGAATATAGACTGAGGAAGGAAAGAATATCGAAGAGAGGTAAATTATGTAAATGGGTATATGTTTGATATTTTTTAAAAAGAAAGCAAAAATATTTAAATGAATATAAAATGTACTATGTTTAAGTTGAAATGGAATATAATAACGAGTTGACGAAAGAAACATTACAAAAAATATAGGTTAATTAAGTAATTGCTACGTGCAAGGTAATGATTAGGAACAATGGTATCATCTTGAGTTTATCTTTCATTTCCACAGAGGGATCATATTGTTAATGTATATTTTAATTTACATTCAACTTTATGATCCTTAAAGTGGATTTGGATGACTTTCAACAAAGGATTTCAAAGAATAACAAATAATATTTTTTTTTGTATGCAAGCATTTCTTAATGATTGAAAAATGTACTATAAATACAATATCGACAAAAAAAGGAAATACTTTGCAATAAAGGAAAATACTCTTTAGGTTCTACAGTGAAAATGGTATAAAAGTATTTATATTGAGTAGTGCTTTTACCAATTTTCACTCGTGAAGAACAGGAGGATTATCTTCGCAAGCACTTTTTTTCAAAGAAATAATATAATTGTCTTCAAATGTTAATGTTAATGCTTTCCATTCTTAAAAATGATTGTAAAATGTAATAATGACATGAAATGTACATAACAAAAAGAAAGATGAAGTAGTGAGGGGGTGTTTGTCGTAGCACTTCTACTTTATCTGCGAGTAAAAAAAGCCCTAACAATGATGATGGGGCAACACTTATATAATGTAAACTTAATGAATGAGTGCTTAAAAAAAATGTGGTCCATCACGTGATACCAATGAATGAAAAAAAGATTTTGCATTTCACCCAAGTGATGAATATAAAAGACTCAATAAAAATATTTTGAAAACTTGTGCATTTTTCTTTCAAGTATGGTTTGAAGAATTATACATTTAATGAAAGGACAAAGTACTCCACGCTAAAGGAGAAAAGTCAGCTCCATTATGATAGAATAGAAAATAGAATAATATTTTTAAATACCTTTACAGTCAACAAACTCGTAAGCAGAGTACACAGTTTAAGTTAAAAACACCCTACCACAATACCACAACTAGTTTTTGAAACGCATTTTAAATAAATTGTGTCACAAAAGGGGCCACGTACATGGTGAGGGTATTATAACGTCATATAGAAAAAACAAGCCATTCAACATTAGGATCAGGAAGGTAGAGTTAACCACACAACATCCAATCAAATGTTTTTGAAAATCTGCGCAGGGAAAGGGATTGGTCGTTAATACGTCTTCTTACAATGCTTCACAACCAATGAAAAAGAGGTGTGGAAAGTTTCTGTTTTTAACATACTAGCAAATCAGATGACCTTGCAAGTACACGCAGGGGGAGGCAATTGCTGCTTACAATAAATAATAACAATTAAAAAAGGGTAGTTTAAAAGAACGCTTTCGAATAAAACACATGCGTGTTTGATTATATAAAGTTTATGAGGTGAAGTATAATCAACAATCGTTAAAAAATTAACAGGAAAATTATCAGTCACGGCGTTAACATTATCGCTGCATTAGCGATCAATCACATGACTTACGTTTCACCACTGTCTGCCGCTCCTTGCTTCACTTGCAAAATTAAAAAGAACTTGTGCAACATTTGCATAACAAGTGAAGTGCAATGCGAATTATTGAGGATGACTTTCTTTCGCAAGACCCCAAAAGGCTTCTTGCAGAATAAGTACGTACTTATCTGCCAGACCCCATTTAATGATTGACCAGGCTCTCACAGCTAAACACGTCGAAAATCATCTCTCGTCACTTTTTGTTCGTCCAGGTTGACCGTGAAAGTGCGTGTCTCCTTCTCCTTTAACTCCTTTCTTTTTCATAGTAATTGTTACTCATACACTATCCAGCAAATACCCCACAGATGCAACCCCCTGGATTTGCAATAGTAATTGTTACGCACACACTATCCAGCACATACCATATAGATGCACCACCTTGGGGTTGGAATATATATTTTTTACTGATATACTATCCAGCACATACCATATAGATGCACCAACTTGGGGTTGGAATATTTTTTTTTACTGATACACTATCCAGCACATACCGTACAGATGCACCCCCCTGGAGTAAGAATAGTAATTGTTACCCTTACACTAACATGCACTTACCCTACAGATACACTTCCCTGGAGTTAGAATACTAATTGTTAACCCTACACTAACCTGCACTTACCCTACAGATGCACTCTGCTCTCACTTTCAAAATCCAAGCCAGATTTACAACACCTTTGCACCACTTTCCAATAGAAGCCCATGTTCACACCAGAACATGGGTTTCTATTGGAGTTCACAAGGCCGTAATATCAAGCCCATTAAAATGGCGATAATTTTTATCGCCTTGCTTGATAATGTGCCCCTTGGTTTGGATTTTGAAAGATGTAGCAATGAAATCTGTTCTCACTTTCAAAATCCAAACCAGATTGCTTTTCCACATGAAAGTTAGCATCTCCCCATGTGGATAAGCAAAGCCGGCTCCCAAAGGACGGGGGAGCCGGCGGGACCGTGGGGGCATTGTGGCTCCTCCCACGGTCCTCAACATTTTTTATAGGACCCGGGGGATAGGGTCCTCGGGGATATTAGAAATTACTGATAGGGGCTATTTTTTACGGTAAAATTAGAAGTTGCGCACCCAGCGCAGCGCTCAGTGTGGCTCCCTGGTGTGCACGCACCGGATACACGACTCATAATCTGTAGGGTGCGGGATTCCAGCGACTTTGGTGCACAACTTCTGCGCGTTTGGGAGCCATCATTGCTTTTCCACATGGGCAGCTACTAACATGCAGCTCCCCATGTGGAAAAGCAATCTGATTTAGATTTTGAAAGAGAAAACAGATTTCCTTGCTATGGGAGGGCAGGATGGACACCCCGGGACACTGCAGGAGCCAGCCCTCCCACAATACATAAAGCCCCGGGAAGTGCTGGTCCCCGGGGCTTTGGAGACCTTGCAGCCCCCCAACTATTTTTTTTGTAGCCCCGGGGGGTAATGGGCCCTCGAGTGCTCCAGGAGGGGGGGCATGCAGTCCCCCTCTCACAGTACATAAAGCCCCAGGGGTGGTGGTCCCCACGGCTTTGGGGACCTTGGACCCCTCCCCCCACCATTTTTTTTTGTCCCGGGGGGACGATCCCCAGGGCTGGGGGGCCCTCTGGGCCCCCCATAAAATGTAATAATTTTTCCCCCGGGGGCTAATTATAAAAAAAGCTCTGTTTTATTGTATTTTTTTTTTTACGGAAGAGTCCGCATACCCTACACGCACCTGCCAGGTCTTTTTTTAAAAAAAATAAAAAAGAATTGTGTGCCCTGGGGGTCCTTCTGGGACCCCCTAAGCAGGTCTAGAGGGTAAAACTATTTCTACCCTGCCCCCTTTCTACGTTTTGCGCACATATTCCACTGACTTCTTCAGCCTCGCTTCTACCGAGGCACAAAATGTCTGCCAACAATTCCTGGTTTTGAATGTTGCCAACCACTTGACAGCCAATTAGCATTCAGCACATGATCGGAAGGGTGCACTTATGGTGCGCTCATGGTGCGCTCAGGGTCCGCGGATCGACCGCGCCCATAGATATATAAATGCTTTTAACTGTAATTGTCTCAGGATCTACTGAACAGATTGACACAATTTAAGCAAAAGGCACAAGTTTGAACTGAGGACTACATCTTTGCCCAATTTAGCGTAATTCCGTTCAGCAGTTCGGGCTGTAGCTGTGGCTAAAGGTCCTATGGGAAATTGCATGGGGAAAACGCGTTTTGGGACGCCTATGGATAGTAGGTCCTAACTATAACTACCTACTGGCTACAGCCAGTAGGTAATATATATATATATATATATATATATATATCCACAACTCCATTCAACTGGGCGTTCGAACACAGCAGCGGGTGCCTCCGTCAGGTGGGTGAAACCTTCTTGCCTCGCTAGCACAGTAAACACACGGAGCACTGCGGGATAAATCAACATGATGGCTTTATTTCGGCAGATGCATTTCGGTTAATTGTACCTTCTTCAGTGCCAAGCCTCTAGTTAGTCTTCTGCTCAGCCCCCAAATTTAGCATACTTCTAGTCACCTCATTGGCGGGGCTTCAATCAGTTCAAAGCGGCAGTTCCTCCGATGGGAAACAAGAACGGAAGCGGTGTGAACTCCATGTTCCGTGATGCACCAATTAATGTTTTTCGTTCTTGTTATTTATAATTTGAACACATTCCTGTCGCTTTGCTCGATGTGAAGTCCTTTGCTTTCTTGTCGGGTTTGAGCAGGTTCCCCTCGCTTCCCGCTGATGACACCAAACACAGACGCTTGTGGGTGACCCTCCTATGACCGGAGCACCCCAGGCTTGACTAGTCCGCGCCTTCCGACACCAAGCGCTGGTTCAGCGGGGGTTCAAACATCCCAATTCATATCCACAACTCCATTCACCTGGGCGTTCGAACACAGCAGCGGGTGCCTCCGTCAGGTGGGTGAAACCTTCTTGCCTCGCTAGCACAGTAAACACACGGAGCACTACGGGATAAATCAACATGATGGCTTTATTTCGGCAGATGCATTTCGGTTAATTGTACCTTCTTCCTTGCCAAGCCTCTAGTTAGTCCTCTGCTCAGCCCCCAAATTTAACATACTTCTAGTCACCTCATTGGCGGGGCTTCAATCAGTTCAAAGCGGCAGTTCCTCCTATGGGAAACAAGAACGGAAGCGGTGTGAACTCCATGTTCCGTGATGCACCAATTAATGTTTTTCGTTCTTGTTATTTATAATTTGAACACATTCCTGTCGCTTTGCTCGATGTGAAGTCCTTTGCTTTCTTGTCGGGTTTGAGCAGGTTCCCCTCGCTTCCCGCTGATGACACCAAACACAGACGCTTGTGGGTGACCCTCCTATGACCGGAGCACCCCAGGCTTGAATAGTCCGCGCCTTCCGACACCAAGCGCTGGTTCAGCGGGGGTTCAAACATCCCAATTCATATCCACAACTCCATTCACCTGGGCGTTCGAACACAGCAGCGGGTGCCTCCGTCAGGTGGGTGAAACCTTCTTGCCTCGCTAGCACAGTAAACACACGGAGCACTACGGGATAAATCAACATGATGGCTTTATTTCGGCAGATGCATTTCGGTTAATTGTACCTTCTTCAGTGCCAAGCCTCTAGTTAGTCCTCTGCTCAGCCCCCAAATTTAACATACTTCTAGTCACCTCATTGGCGGGGCTTCAATCAGTTCAAAGCGGCAGTTCCTCCTATGGGAAACAAGAACGGAAGTTGTGTGAACTCCATGTTCCGTGATGCACCAATTAATGTTTTTCGTTCTTGTTATATATATATATATATATCCAGACACCCTCCTGCAAAGAAAGGAAGAGGCCCACGGGGAATAACCAGGGAAGCGCCTTTATTAGAACAGAAATTTGGCATGATGCATTTCGGCTTAACAAAGCCTTCTTCGGATGCCTCTGTCGATTCAGGGTGCTGCCCCACCCCTGCTGATGTAATGTCCTGCGCTCTCCCATTGGTGGGAGGGCACACAGTTCTCAGTCACCTGATTGCACATCCGTGGCAATGTTGTTGACACTACTACTCCCAGAAGGCACTTTACTGGGACCGATGTTGCGTGGTGAGTTTGTTGATAATGCCGCCCAAATGGTGGTGTGCTAGGCAGGACAAAGCAATGGGTGGCCGTTTTAAAAGTGTCCTGAAAGATGGTATATCAAAAGGAGCTTCCTCTGGCCCCCGCATACATCCCAGCCCTGTCGAGTGGAAATTCCGCCAGGCTGTGAGCAGGAAAACAATGTGACCTGCTCCTCGTCAATCCCGAGCTGCAATGTACAGCAGCCCCTGCATGTTTCACTCGGCAAGGCGGGCTTGAGCAGAATCCGATACCTCGGGAACACACAAAGCTGCAACAGCAGACGCCAGCTATCGCTCAGCCCATTGACAGGATGGGGCCTCTTAACACGCCACTGGCCGGCGTGAACAACATCCAGACACCCTCCTGCAAAGAAAGGAAGAGGCCCACGGGGAATAACCAGGGAAGCGCCTTTATTAGAACAGAAATTTGGCATGATGCATTTCGGCTTAACAAAGCCTTCTTCGGATGCCTCTGTCGATTCAGGGTGCTGCCCCACCCCTGCTGATGTAATGTCCTGCGCTCTCCCATTGGTGGGAGGGCACACAGTTCTCAGTCACCTGATTGCACATCCGTGGCAATGTTGTTGACACTACTACTCCCAGAAGGCACTTTACTGGGACCGATGTTGCATGGTGAGTTTGTTGATAATGCCGCCCAAATGGTGGTGTGCTAGGCAGGACAAAGCAATGGGTGGCCGTTTTAAAAGTGTCCTGAAAGATGGTATATCAAAAGGAGCTTCCTCTGGCCCCCGCATACATCCCAGCCCTGTCGAGTGGAAATTCCGCTAGGCTGTGAGCAGAAAAACAATGTGACCTGCTCCTCGTCAATCCCGAGCTGCAATGTACAGCAGCCCCTGCATGTTTCACTCGGCAAGGCGGGCTTGAGCAGAATCCGATACCTCGGGAACACACAAAGCTGCAACAGCAGACGCCAGCTATCGCTCAGCCCATTGACAGGATGGGGCCTCTTAACACGCCACTGGCCGGCGTGAACAACATCCAGACACCCTCCTGCAAAGAAAGGAAGAGGCCCACGGGGAATAACCAGGGAAGCGCCTTTATTAGAACAGAAATTTGGCATGATGCATTTCGGCTTAACAAAGCCTTCTTCGGATACCTCTGTCGATTCAGGGTGCTGCCCCACCCCTGCTGATGTAATGTCCTGCGCTCTCCCATTGGTGGGAGGGCACACAGTTCTCAGTCACCTGATTGCACATCCGTGGCAATGTTGTTGACACTACTACTCCCAGAAGGCACTTTACTGGGACCGATGTTGCATGGTGAGTTTGTTGATAATGCCGCCCAAATGGTGGTGTGCTAGGCAGGACAAAGCAATGGGTGGCCGTTTTAAAAGTGTCCTGAAAGATGGTATATCAAAAGGAGCTTCCTCTGGCCCCCGCATACATCCCAGCCCTGTTGAGTGGAAATTCTGCCAGGCTGTGAGCAGGAAAACAATGTGACCTGCACCTCGTCAATCCCGAGCTGCAATGTACAGCAGCCCCTGCATGTTTCACTCGGCAAGGCGGGCTTGAGCAGAATCCGATACCTCGGGAACACACAAAGCTGCAACAGCAGACGCCAGCTATCGCTCAGCCCATTGACAGGATGGGGCCTCTTAACACGCCACTGGCCGGCGTGAACAACATCCAGACACCCTCCTGCAAAGAAAGGAAGAGGCCCACGGGGAATAACCAGGGAAGCGCCTTTATTAGAACAGAAATTTGGCATGATGCATTTCGGCTTAACAAAGCCTTCTTCGGATGCCTCTGTCGATTCAGGGTGCTGCCTCACCCCTGCTGATGTAATGTCCTGCGCTCTCCCATTGGTGGGAGGGCACACAGTTCTCAGTCACCTGATTGCACATCCGTGGCAATGTTGTTGACACTACTACTCCCAGAAGGCACTTTACTGGGACCGATGTTGCATGGTGAGTTTGTTGATAATGCCGCCCAAATGGTGGTGTGCTAGGCAGGACAAAGCAATGGGTGGCCGTTTTAAAAGTGTCCTGAAAGATGGTATATCAAAAGGAGCTTCCTCTGGCCCCCGCATACATCCCAGCCCTGTCGAGTGGAAATTCCGCCAGGCTGTGAGCAGGAAAACAATGTGACCTGCTTCTCGTCAATCCCGAGCTGCAATGTACAGCAGCCCCTGCATGTTTCACTCGGCAAGGCGGGCTTGAGCAGAATCCGATACCTCGGGAACACACAAAGCTGCAACAGCAGACGCCAGCTATCGCTCAGCCCATTGACAGGATGGGGCCTCTTAACACGCCACTGGCCGGCGTGAACAACATCCAGACACCCTCCTGCAAAGAAAGGAAGAGGCCCACGGGGAATAACCAGGGAAGCGCCTTTATTAGAACAGAAATTTGGCATGATGCATTTCGGCTTAACAAAGCCTTCTTCGGATGCCTCTGTCGATTCAGGGTGCTGCCCCACCCCTGCTGATGTAATGTCCTGCGCTCTCCCATTGGTGGGAGGGCACACAGTTCTCAGTCACCTGATTGCACATCCGTGGCAATGTTGTTGACACTACTACTCCCAGAAGGCACTTTACTGGGACAGATGTTGCATGGTGAGTTTGTTGATAATGCCGCCCAAATGGTGGTGTGCTAGGCAGGACAAAGCAATGGGTGGCCGTTTTAAAAGTGTCCTGAAAGATGGTATATCAAAAGGAGTTTCCTCTGGCCCCCGCATACATCCCAGCCCTGTCGAGTGGAAATTCCGCCAGGCTGTGAGCAGGAAAACAATGTGACCTGCTCCTCGTCAATCCCGAGCTGCAATGTACAGCAGCCCCTGCATGTTTCACTCGGCAAGGCGGGCTTGAGCAGAATCCGATACCTCGGGAACACACAAAGCTGCAACAGCAGACGCCAGCTATCGCTCAGCCCATTGACAGGATGGGGCCTCTTAACACGCCACTGGCCGGCGTGAACAACATCCAGACACCCTCCTGCAAAGAAAGGAAGAGGCCCACGGGGAATAACCAGGGAAGCGCCTTTATTAGAACAGAAATTTGGCATGATGCATTTCGGCTTAACAAAGCCTTCTTCGGATGCCTCTGTCGATTCAGGGTGCTGCCCCACCCCTGCTGATGTAATGTCCTGCGCTCTCCCATTGGTGGGAGGGCACACAGTTCTCAGTCACCTGATTGCACATCCGTGGCAATGTTGTTGACACTACTACTCCCAGAAGGCACTTTACTGGGACCGATGTTGCATGGTGAGTTTGTTGATAATGCCGCCCAAATGGTGGTGTGCTAGGCAGGACAAAGCAATGGGTGGCCGTTTTAAAAGTGTCCTGAAAGATGGTATATCAAAAGGAGCTTCCTCTGGCCCCCGCATACATCCCAGCCCTGTCGAGTGGAAATTCCGCCAGGCTGTGAGCAGGAAAACAATGTGACCTGCTCCTCGTCAATCCCGAGCTGCAATGTACAGCAGCCCCTGCATGTTTCACTCGGCAAGGCGGGCTTGAGCAGAATCCGATACCTCGGGAACACACAAAGCTGCAACAGCAGACGCCAGCTATCGCTCAGCCCATTGACAGGATGGGGCCTCCCAACACGCCACTGGCCGGCGTGAACAACATCCAGACACCCTCTTGCAAAGAAAGGAAGAGGCCCACGGGGAATAACCAGGGAAGCGCCTTTATTAGAACAGAAATTTGGCATGATGCATTTCGGCTTAACAAAGCCTTCTTCGGATGCCTCTGTCGATTCAGGGTGCTGCCCCACCCCTGCTGATGTAATGTCCTGCGCTCTCCCATTGGTGGGAGGGCACACAGTTCTCAGTCACCTGATTGCACATCCGTGGCAATGTTGTTGACACTACTACTCCCAGAAGGCACTTTACTGGGACCGCCTCACTGAAGGAACTACTAAGTGCAACTACAAGGACCATAAGGCTGGGGGAGCAGCCACGCCCACTGGGGCAGGTCCGGCTGTACATCTAGCGGCATTTCACGTGCTCACCTTGCATTTCAACATACGCCACTGAGGAAGGGAGTAACTGAAACGCGTCTGGCGTTTAAATGCTGAAACTACTTTCTTGCCCTGTTTGTTTGCTGAAAACCATTAAATCGTGCAAATAGAGACCTACCTGTTGGCTTTTCCTTGGGGGCAACCTCGTTGGTTTGGATGTTTGCGGCTGGCCCGGCCGCGGATAAGCCACACTGCTGCTGCGGTCCCGTGAGGTCTTCAAGAAAGGCTTCTGGTATACGGGAGGTAGAGCCTGGTGGTTTTCATCATGGAGCAACGCCGGTGAGCAAGACAGTTGTTTTCACCCACTGGGGTTTTAATCTTTGATTATTTTGTGCACGATGAGCCGCCTCACTGAAGGAACTACTAAATGCAACTACAAGGACCATAAGGCTGGGGGAGCAGCCACGCCCACTGGGGCAGGTCCGGCTGTACATCTAGCGGCATTTCACGTGCTCACCTTGCATTTCAACATACGCCACTGAGGAAGGGAGTAACTGAAACGCGTCTGGCGTTTAAATGCTGAAACTACTTTCTTGCCCTGTTTGTTTGCTGAAAACCATTAAATCGTGCAAATATAGACCTACCTGTTGGCTTTTCCTTGGGGGCAACCTCGGTGGTTTGGATGTTTGCGGCTGGCCCGGCCGCGGAAAAGCCACACTGCTGCTGCGGTCCCGCGAGGTCTTCAAGAAAGGCTTCTGGTATACGGGAGGTAGAGCCTGGTAGTTTTCATCACGGAGCAACGCCGGTGAGCAAGACAGTTGTTTTCACCCACTGGGGTTTTAATCTTTGATTATTTTGTGCACGATGAGCCGCCTCACTGAAGGAACTACTAAATGCAACTACAAGGACCATAAGGCTGGGGGAGCAGCCACGCCCACTGGGGCAGGTCCGGCTGTACATCTAGCGGCATTTCACGTGCTCACCTTGCATTTCAACATACGCCACTGAGGAAGGGAGTAACTGAAACGCGTCTTGCGTTTAAATGCTGAAACTACTTTCTTGCCCTGTTTGTTTGCTGAAAACCATTAAATCGTGCAAATATAGACCTACCTGTTGGCTTTTCCTTGGGGGCAACCTCGTTGGTTTGGATATATATATATATATATATATATATATATATATATATATATATATATATATATATATATATATATATATCAGCTGAGATCATGGTCACATGACCTTCCGTGAATTCCCCACATATTTACAGATACAGTGAACCACGGCGCAGCGTGCATGGAAATAAAATAAATATGTGCTGGGTGATTCATCATGCCATCATTTGTTTGGTTTTGTTTGTTATTTGTTAATTGTTCACAAAAAAATTAGTTATTAATTTAGGCACACAATGTTGTTGCAGTGTAATACATTATTAGAAGCGAATGTGTCCATGTAAAAACAATATGCATGTATAGTACATCAGGTTACATGATAAACACATTCAACGAGCTGAAACCACTGGGTGACTGGGGGAATCTGGAGGTCGCAGGGGGGATATAAAATTAACCCAGTAATGAATTCATATTAAGTGTAAGTGAAAAGGTGGGATAAAAGTAAAGTACCTTATTCCAGGTTCTAGGGAAGTGTTGTCCTCACTGGTAATGACCTTCGTAGGGACTATGGGTCTATGAAAATAGAGTGCTCCTACGGCTTGATTCGTGAGTCAGGCTGTTATAGAGAGGACAGTTGGTAGGAACATGCTGTTTCTCATGTGCTCATAATATTAAACGGTGGTTATTCTTCATTCAGGGTCAATGTGAAGCTATGTCAAAATATAAACAAAGATGTCAGTGATAGGTATAGTACTTAACGGTACTTAGTGCAAGTAACCACCACCTAATCACTAAGCAGGTTTGTGCAGTGAGTGAACCTCATGATTAATGTTAAATTATTAGAAATTATCAAATAATACACATTATATTTATCATATGACCCCAGTCTCAGCTTTCACAGAATCACAGAATTAACAACTGTTGAGGAGATGACATGACATAAAGGTTGAAGCAAGTGAGTTAAAATAACAGTACATTCTGTTAATGATAAAACAAACAAAAAAAATAGAAGAAAGAGGTGGGATTCATAAAATGGTTATGGGAAGCAAAGGTTAATTTACAGATGTACATATAGTTCCTCGTCATTATTCATGCCATTCGGGAACATACTGCCAGCCAGCAGTATCAATCTGGATTCCAGTCAGCGTAAGGCCTGAACTCTGTTAGCACCTCTCGGGTTTCTGGGGACGGTGGCCAGACCAAAATATTTACCTTTGGTCCAGTCGCCCTTGTGTGCCTCACTAAAGTGTCTCGAAGTGCTATAGCTGAAATCGCGGTTTGTGACCGCCCTCCATTGTTCTAGTATTCTTTCTTTCACCAGAAAAGTGGTCGATCCCACATACCACTTATCACACTGACAAGTGATTGCATAGACCACGAACTCAGTGCCACAAGTGATCAGTTTGGTTATGCTCCATTTCTTTCTTGTTCGCCTTAGTGTGACTTCGCTTACGTTGTCACTGTGGCTGCAGGCTTTGCATTTATTGCATTTATGAAAGCCCCCCCTCTGTTCAAGCCACGTTTTTTTGGTGTTAGGGTGTAGGTGACTGCTCACTAGAATGTCTTTAAGTGAAGTGGTTTTCCATAGGTCACTGCGGGTGAGTGCCCTAACTTCGCCTTCACGAGTGGGTCTTGTGTGAGGATGTGCCACCTGTTCTTAAGAATGTTCCTCAGTTCGTTAGCCTGTGTGCTATAGGTGGTGATAAATCTGACTGGTGTCCCTGAATTGTCCTCTCTGTGGGTAGTTTTGGGCAGTGAATAGAGGCCATCATTGTGGCTAATGCAGTCAGCTTTTCTGGCCCCTTTGTGCAGAATTTTCACTGGGTAACCTCTGTTCCTGATTCTCTTGGTCATGTCCTGTTTGTTTCTTTGATAAGCAACATCTATGCTGCAGTTCCTTTTAGAGTGAAAAAAACTCTCTGTAAGGAACACTCCATATGAAGTTCGGTGGATGGCTGCTGGCTGAGTGCACTATAGAGTTGCCTGCTGTCTTTTTTCTATACAGATCGGTGATGAGATTACCCTCATCTATAGTCAGCCTGATGTCTAGAAAATCAATATTTTGTTGGCTGTGTTGCATAGTGAATTTTAGGTTCATGGTGTTTCTATTCAATCGCGTCACAAATTCCAGAAGGTCATGTTCGTTTCCCTCCCACACAAAGAACACATCATCAATATATCTGAGCCACAGTCCGATGTTACTGGACCATGGCTAATGCTCCTCACCCCAGAGTACAAGATTTGCGTAGCTGGGGGCAAAGCAGGTACCCATAGAAGTGACTTGCAGTTGCTTATACCACCCCCCATTGAACATGAAAACATTTTCAGTTAAGCAAATCTCAATCATTTGGAAAAGCATGCGTGTATGATCAAGCAGTTTGATGTTCCTTGCACTTGAGAAATGTTGACATGCTTTAAGGCCATCTGAGTGTCTAATGCTTGTGTAGAGACTCTCTACATCTAAGTATACAATCCAATACCAATTCTCCCAATGTAAGTTGTGGATCTTCTGTAGGAAGTCTTTGGTATCCCTGAGATATGAATTCAAATCTCTAACATACGGAAAAAGGAAATGGTCAACATATTCAGATGTTCTCTCCAATAAGCTGTTCTTGGAGGATACAATAGGGCGTCCTGGTGAGTTAGTTGTGTCTTTGTGTACTTTGGGAAGAAAGTAGAATGTAGGTGTAGTAGGGGTTTCATTTAGCAGGAATTTCCTTTCGTCCCAGTTAAGTAGTTTTTGGTCAAACCAGTTGGTAAGATAACCATGGTATCTGGTTTGTAGGGAGCAGAGGGAAGTTTTGTCTACTCTCTCATAGCAAATCGAGTTGTTGAGTTGTCTGAGCCCCTCCTGAATGTACTTCTCCCTATCCCTCACAACAATATTTCCCCCCTTGTCTGATGATTTGATGATGATCCTGTTATCTTTTTGCAATTCCAAAACAGCCTCCCAATGCTCTTTTTTCATGTTTTTAGATCTGGGGCTTAAGTTAATTAGTTTGAGTAGATCATTGCTGACTGTTTCGTGAAACAGGTCTATGTTGTCCTTGGGGGTCTGGGGCACAAATCTGGAGGGGGCTCTAAAGTGGGTCAATCCTGCAGTTCCTGTGGGCAAGCCAAGAGATTCAAGTGTGATATTATCACCTTCAGGGTTTAAAGGATAAGGTGTCTTGTCAGATATAGGGGCCTGGTCTAAAAGATCTTGCATATCTACAAGTACTGGGATGTCAGCTATGGCTAGTGTTTGTGATGTGCCAATATTGGGTTCTTGTGGGGTTACATTTCTAGTTGTTACATTGGTACGTGAACTGTGCAGTTTATACAATGTAACTTTATGGACAAACTGGTAGAGGTCAATGCGTGTTCTGGCATAGTCTAGGTTGGTATCAGGGCAAAAAGATAGACCTAATTTCAAGACCTCTTCTTCTGTTGGTGTTATAGGTCTACAAGAAAGGTTCATTACCGTGAGTTGTTGGGTGGTGTCTTCCATTACTTCTTCTTGTTTTCCTGGCTTCTTGTTCCCATGCCAGTATTGTTGTTCCTTTCTTCTCCTGCTCCGTCTTTTCTGGCTCTTGTGTTGGCGCCTCTTCCTCTTCCCCCCGGCTTTCCTCTGTATGACTGTTCCTGATTCCTCTGTATGATGCGCACCTCCTTGGAAAAAGAGGAAAGTTCCCCCTGGTTGGAGGCAATGCTGTGAACAGATTCCTGGTCAGAGCTAACATCACTGATGGAGCCATCAATGCCCCTATCGACAATCCCCATGGTTTTATCTTTGGCCATGTCTTCCCTTATTTTGTCAAATTTGCGTGCAAAGGTTAGTATGCAGACGGTTTTCTAGTCCTTCTCATCACACAAAAATGTCCTTTCTTTTCTTTCGATAACCTCTTTCTCAAAGATTTTGATCCTGTCATCAATGAGTTTCAGGGTGTTTTTAACTTCATTTTGGTCTGGGTACTTGGCAAATTCCTCCATCAGTGCCTGTATTTGTTCACTTAGTTCCTTCTGCTCCTCCGACGCATTTTTAATGAGCATATGCAGCATATTTTTGGAACAAGTGTTGGTGTTTTCAGTCCAATCTTTGAGAAGTTGTGGTTTGGGGCAGTTGAGTGTGGGGATGATAACAATCCTTAACCCACGTGGGATTCTGTTTACCTCTAGGTAGTTTTGTAAGGATGTGGCCTCCCACTAGCGGCTGGTTTCATTTTTTCTCATTTTCTCTAACTGATTCCCCATTTGTTACAGCATTGACACTTCAGGTGATGCAGCCTGCTGGCTGCTGGCGTTCCCATTACTTTCGGAATTTTTATTTTTTCTAAATATTAGATTAGCCGAATCTTCCCTTACTTTAATCCACTCTGCTGCCATTATTCGCACTCCGCTGCGTCAAAAAAGCCATGCCGGCTTTAATTGCATTCACAACCATGCGGGCTCTGGTTTCACTCTGCCGCGCTCGTGTAAACAGCTGAAAACGAGCTGGAAGTTCATTCACCGGGGAGATAAGCTGAGAGATGAGCGTGTCTCGGGCGATTAGGGAAACACAGTGTTTTATAAGGTCCTCTCACCACATTTGCCGCTCGCCCTCCTTGGCTCCCGGTGAGACGCCGATATTCAATGGAGCTGCCGCTCCTTTTGAGTCCTTGCGGATCAGATGTCCTTGCAGAGTTACAGCCGGCGGGCGTGCTCTATGGGGTTCCAGACGCGGGTTTGGCAGAGAAGCACTTACCTTCCAGTCGAGTCGGGGCTCGTGAAGTGGACGCCACCGCTACCACATCCAGCGAGGATTCCTGCCAATCTTACAGGAAAAGACGAGCCACACCAGGTTGATTTTGCAAAAGAATATTGCAGGTTTATTTGGCAAGCAACAGAAGACGCGTTTCGATCTCGGCTGAGATCTTGGTCACATGACCTTCCGTGAATTCCCCACATATTTAAAGATACAGTGAAGCACGACGCAGCGGGCATTGGAAATAAAAGAAATATGTGCTAGGTGAGTCATCATGCCATCATTTGTTTGGTTTTGTTTGTTATTTGTTAATTGTTCACAAAAACAAAATTAGTTTTTAAATTAGGCACACAATGTTGTTGCAGTGTAAGGCATTATTAGAACCGACTGTGTCCAAGTGAAAACAATATGCATGTATAATGAGGTGGAAAACATGGCGGCCGCTAGCTAGAGCGGCGCGCACGTCCCGACACCGGCTCCTGCACTGATGCACTGAAAACAAACTTACTGACCCGGTCGACTGCGGCGGATTCGGCGTTCTGTCCTGGGACTCACCCGTGTGAAGAGGCATGGCGATGGACTGATTCCAACTCGGGTTCGGTTCAGAGGGGGACGGGGAGTCGAAAGAGCTTCTCTGCCGTGGCGTCTGTACTGGCCTCTCCTGCAGCGCGGTAGTTAACCGGCTCGCTGCTTCAGCTCCCCGGCTCGGCTTGGCGCCAGGAATACCCGCCGGACACCGCAAGCGGAACAGCGGATCAGCCGATGTGTTGGGGGCGGATCTCTCTTCCCGCGCCCCTCCGCTGGTTTGAGGCAGCCGTGGAGCTGCGGAAAAGTCAAAGGGCGGCTGCTCATAGCGTGTTCCTGAGGTCCGGAAGAGCAGTGAAATGGTGCGGTAAGGGGGCTTCCCGGGAAGATGGCATGTCAGAGGCACCTGATACAGGCAAAGTTGCAAAAATTGTAAAAAGTGTAAAAACAAACACAAATGTAAAACCGGCAGCTGTTAGCATCATATGTAACCTTAATCATGCAGGAACAGCCATAGATAGAGACAGGAGCTCCTTGTTACACGCAAACCAAGATATAAGTGGTGGGCCTGCAAAAGACTCTAGTCCCCTATCAGCCCCAGCTCCGAATCCGGCTAGTATTAAGAACAAACTGCATGCTCTTTCTGTGGCAGTCCTAAGCCAGAGTAATAGCAAAACACTGACCAAAGCACAGATCAGGAGGAAGGATTCAGGAGGAAAGAAGGGGTCCACTAGTGACAACCTGGGGAAGCGAAAGGGGAAGGGGAAGGGTAAAAAGAAGGGCACAGCCCTAGGGACTAAAGCTGTGGAGCTGATCTCTGAACCGGAATCTCTGACGGAAGAGACCCCCGAAAGAGGTCTTGAAACAAGCACTGAGACAGATCCCGAGCCAGATTCATCACAAGCAGCACAGGATAAAGCACCTTTCCATGAAGGAGGTCAACTGTCATCAAGCACGACTAAACTAGGGGGTGACTACCTGGGCAATAGCGCTAAAGAGCAGCTTCAGAGGTCCGATAAAAAGATAATACCTAAAAAGAGTAAAGCCACACTGATTACGCCTTCTTTGAGGTCCTATTTTAAGGCCCTACCCCAGACCCTAAATATTAATCAAGAATCTCTGGGCCCTCAAAACTTGACTGCCGAACAAAATATACCTATCCCCGCTGAACCCCTTGATTCATTAAGCCCATCAGCCATATTTAGTCGTACCAAGCTTCCAGAAGTGGATGAAATGGAACCGGCGAATAAGTTAGACGTGGCTAATGGTACAATGGATTTGAGTACTGATTTGAACACAGCCATAGAGACTCCATCAGAGCATTTGGTGGTCGACGTGGAGAGCTCAGAATCCCCAGATGCCTCTAGTGGAATAAAAGACCCGGTCTTACTCGCCGGGAGTAACAACGAAGACAGCGAGAGCACTCTCCAACATCTACTTCGCAACATGAGAGACAAGATTAAAACAGGTTTTGCGGAAGCCAAAAAGAGCTTTGCCGAGTCCAGGCAAAATCAAGCGGAGATTCGCGCTATGTGCGAGAACCTAGAGACCAAAGTTGACGGGCTCTCCGAGAGGACTGGGAGCTTAGAGAGCACCGTATGTGAACTCAAAGCCAAATTGGATCACGCAGAAACCAGAATTCAGTCTCTACGCAGAGAGGGGGATGCTGTAAAAGACAGAGTTGAGTCTTTAGAAAATTATTCAAGGAGGAATAATCTTAGACTTTTAAAAATCCCAGTAGGCAAAGAAGGAAGCGAAATAAAGAAATATGTTGTTTCTCTGTTAAAGGAGGCTCTTAATCTAGAGGAGTCAACAGAAGACCTAGAATTAGACATACAAATGATCCACAGCGATCCCTTCCGACTGAACTCGGGTAGGAGCAAACCTAGAAAGATCCTTGTTAATTTTCTAACGTATGCGACAAAGGAAAAGATACTCAATCTAGCACTAAAAGCTAAGTCACTGAAGGCTTCTGATTTTTCCTTCGAAGTGAGATCAGATCTGTCTAAAATCACATTGGAAAGGCAATGGGAGCTGGGACAATGAATGGAAAAGTTCAGAGCTTTGGGAGCCACCGTTCAGATGAGATTCCCCGCGTTTCTGAAAGTTATGTTCAATAATAAAATGTACAATATTAAAACTCCCCTAGAGGCAGATGAATTACTAGTATCCATCAAAGAATTTTCTTAAACCACTGGAGATAGGATGCTTATCCAATCAAGCCTCAGATGGAAAATATAAACACCTAGGAGAAACAATGTATACAACTAACAAAATAAAGGAAAAAAGGCAAGTACTAAAACCCAAAGAGGGAAAAAAAAGAATAGGGGATAATGACTTAATATGGCACAAAAGAGAAAGCTTAAGAAATTAAGGAAGGAAAAAAATAAAATAAAAAGGGGGGGGGGATATTAATTACCACATGCTACAAAAAAAAAAAAAAAGATATAAACAAATAAAAATATTAAAAAAAGGGAAAAAATTGGAAAATACATATAACAAAATAAAAACAATTGTAACAGTTGAGAGCACAGAGTTACGGGGTAAAGGTTTAAGTGTTCCTCCCCCTCTTCCACCTGTCGTCTTTTTTCTTTTCTATTTTTTTTTATTATTTTTTTTTTTAAGACATTGGGTCCAACCCCCATAATAACAATTACGACACCCATGACATCTACTTAAATAAAGAGTGTCGACCATCTAACGAACGAGGGCATCAGGGGGGGCAAGGTCGGTGACGTTAACCTGGCAAGCCATCTGGCCAGAGTAAGTAGGGGGGGGTTCTAGGGGAGGAAGGGGGGTAACCAGGGGGGTGAAAGCACAAAGAAGTCCTCATAAGCAAAAGATTAATTCATTGATTCTTGTAGAGCCCAGGGATAGATACTCAATAAAGCTGGCCGAAACAGTTTATAAAAGACAGACAGCAACAGAGATAGTATCATGGGAGGAGCAGAACAGCCGAATGTTAAAGCAAAATGAGGGACATAAAATGTTTGTCATGGAATGTAAATGGCTTACGTGTGCGAGGTAGGAGACATAAAATTCTCCAATATCTCAGAGACTCGCCCGCGCAGGTCATAACAATCCAGGAGACTCACTTAAAGAAACAAGAGTTTTCAGATATAATGAAAAAATTGAAATAGGTGGACAAATTCATAAGTACGGATCATAACGCTAATATCCGTGGAGTAGCTATTATCTGTAAAAAGGGAGCTAGGGCTCAGATAGCGGATTGGAGGACAGATTCGAGTGGAAGACGGCTGCTAGCTAATGTTCAGCTTGATGGGAGCCGAGTCACCCTGGTTGGATATTATGGTCCCAATCAGGACGATCCCTCCTATTTAAATACATTACAAAACCACTTGATCACCATCACAGATCCAATATTATGGATGGGCGATTTTAATCTAGTGTTAGATCCGAAATTAGATAAAACCCCTAGTTCGAGAGCTGTGGTCCATAGTAAAATGAGAGAAACTCTTGTACACTCTATGTCCAACCTGGGGATGGAAGATTTGTGGAGACAAAGGGCCGGGAAAACTTTGGGGGTCTCGTATCACAATCATAAATATAAACACAAATCACGTATAGATTACGCTCTATTTAGCTTCTCCATAAAAGATTCAATAAAGAACTTATCATATCTGCCTCAACACATCTCTGATCATTCTGCCATTACCTTTTCGATAACGTTAGATCAGGGGCCCACCCATGCCTCTTGGTCTTTTGACCGCTCCATTTTATTGGAAGAAGAAGAAAGAGAACTTCTTATATCTGAAACTGCCTCCTTTCTGGAGTGGAATATAGAATCCGCCTCCCTGGGGATTGTCTGGGAGTCATGGAAAGCTTACATAAGGGGTCATATCACGAATCGGGCATCCTACAGGAAAAGGATATACAGAGAGGGGATAACAAAAATAGAGCAAGATCTGGCCTTCTTAGAGTCTGCAGACCCAGAGTCATCGGGAAGTTTGGAAAAGAAAAGGGAGCTGAAAGACAAACTAAATACACTTCTGCAGGAGAGACTGAGTAAACGATGGCAGGTCAGCAAGCTCTCCCACTTTGAATACGGCGAATCGGCAGGGAAGCTCCTGGCTTGGAAAATAAAAACCGACCAGGCTAGGTACCATATAAAAGAAGTAAGGTTAGTGGGGGAAGTCGACAGCAGGAAGACAGATCTCGAAATAGGAGAAGCCTTCAGCATCTTTTTTCAAGATATATACACAGATGCGACTAATGTTAATATCGGGAAAAGAACGGAGTGGTTGGATAAGGTGAATCTTCCTAAGCTGTCGATGGCACAGAGCGAAAACCTAGAGAAAGAAATTACAGAGGCTGAGGTTGAAAAAGTCATTAAACATCTAAAATTGGGAAAGGCTGCAGGACCTGATGGTATCCCGGGTGAGCTATATTGAGTGCTTAACCCAATTCTCACCCCGATTCTAACGAACCTTTTCAACAATATCCTAATTAGAAGGGAAGCACCACCCAGCTCTTGGGGAGAGGCAAATATCACCTTAATTTTAAAAACAGGCAAAGATCCTGCGGACTGTGGATCATACCGTCCAATCTCGCTTCTCAACAACGATTATAAGATCTTCTCATCAGTCTTGGCTGCACATTTGGGAAGCGATATTGGTACAATTATCCATCAGGACCAAAAGGGGTTTATTAGAGGCCGACAACTGGCTGACTTAACTTATGATCTAATCGGCGCGATAGATATCGCGTCAACCTTTGCCTTGCCTCTCACCATAATGACACTTGATGCAACAAAAGCATTTGATAGGGTCAACTGGTCCTACCTAACTGCTGTTATGGAGAAGTTTCAATTTGGTCCTAAATTCTGCAGAGCGGTAAGGCTATTATATAAAAACCCGAGAGCCAGCATATTAATTAATGGCATGCGTACAAATTCATTTGAAATAAGTAGAGGGACAAGACAGGGGTGCCCTCTCTCCCCTCTTCTATTCAACATTTATGTTGAACCATTTGCCCAGACTATTAGAGAGGACACTAATATTCTGCCTTTTGTCTTTTCCGGATGGGAGAAGAAAGTCGGACTATATGCCGATGATATTCTCATCTATACAACAGACCCGGTCCAGGCATTACCTGTAGTAATTAAAAGAGCAGAGGAATTCGGAAAATTTTCTGGGTATGAAATAAACGCCGGAAAAACAGATATAATGGCTTGGAACATCATGAATCTTCAACTTCCGGTCAGGCCCTCAATCGCTATCTGGGTATCAAAATCACAAATGATCTAAATTTTTTGACCCAGTCTAACCTGGACAGGATATCCCGCGAAGCTAAAGCTCTTATGAAGTCTTGGTCTTTTCTCCCCCTCACCATCTATGGGAGAACTAGCCTGGTGAAAATGTCCAGCCTCCCCAAATATACATTTATTTTTAACTGTATTCCATTAACATTCTATACTAAGTCACTCTTCAAATGTCAACAAAATATCAATTCATTTATCTGGGGCTTCAAGTCAACTAGGCTGGCTTGGAAGAAGTTGAGAAGGAGGAGAGAAAAAGGAGGGCTTGCCCTGCCAGACCTTGAATACTATGCATGGGCGTTCCATCTGACCCATTCTAGAATGTTATTAAAGACCCCGCTAGACAATTCAAATGGCCGTATGTTCAAAGCAATGATCTTGGGCTCCATTCTCCCATTGGACAGATTTCTATTTAAGTTTGGACATCAGAGATTTTAAAAAAAGTTAGGCAAAAGACTCTACATAGTTCTCTTAAAGAATGGACTCAAATTAAATCTAAGCTAGGGATAGCATACTTCTCCAACTACGCACCGATCTGGGACCTTTCAGGACTCTCCTCGCAATATATTGACACTGTCAAAACCGCTTTGCGGGAAGCAGGAATAACACATTGGGGAGATTTAGTCGTAGAAGGGTCCTTATTGAAATGGTAACTATTTTCAGACAAGGTAACCTCACCATTATCCTGGTATATATACCTACAATTGTCCAGCTGGCTGCGAATTCAAATAAAGGAAAAGGCTAAATTTGGTGGAGTTAGTATATTGGAAAAAATTCTAGTTGAGAAACCTTATGGAGGGAAAGAAGTAGCTTTTTATTACTGGAATATTATTGAAGAAGTAGAGGGCGAATTTGATCTTCCGGTAAAACTTTGGGGTGGAGAGGGAGAACCCCAGGCAGAAGAGAAATGGATAGAATATTTTAGTCTTCTCTATAAAATCATTAAACCTGCCTGGTTGAGGCGCAATCAACTATTTACACTGCATCGAGCATACTATTCCCCCAAAAAGCTCTCCAAGTTTCAACCAGGGAAGTGCTGTAGTAAATGCTCCCTCCAAGCTGCCTCAGACCTACATATGTTTTGGGAATGTCCGAATATTAAGACATTCTGGCAAGATGTTAAGGCATCACTAGAATCAATTCTTCGAATCCCTATTCCTATCTCATGGTCTTTAGTCATCTTTGGGATAAATATTAACATCAAGGGGCTAGAAAGAGAATTTCTATATTACGCTATCCTAATAGCAAGAAGAGAACTATGCAAAAACTGGGTTAATGTCAACTCACCGACCCATACAGAGTGGTCGTCTTCACTTTATGAAGTATCGAAGGTAGACCTGGCCATAGCCTGTAGCGCTCGATCTCTGAGATTCTGGAACTTTTTAGTTGATTGGAGACGGGATAACTAAAGAGCCCGGGGTTTTCTTTTTTTTTTTTTTTCCCCCGGGTCCGATGATTAAGCCTAACTCTCCATGTCCAATGGGAGGCACCCCACGCCACAATGTTATTGGACTATCGGCCGACAACGGGCTTGAATGGAGATGGTTCGTGCGGGGCTCTTCCTCATTAAGACATCAGGTCCACTTGGAGCCAATCCCTGGCTTCGCGATGGCACAGAAATGACTGTCTTCCTGCAGCTAGAGTTTTCCCTGTAACGACAAAGTGTCCCATGCCCTCGGGCACTTCACGAAAAGTCTGTTTCGTGACCCTCACAGATCTACTTTAAAGTCACTATTGTCTTCTGAATTAGCTGTTTAAAAGCTATGAGCAGTGAATCACGACTTGTGAGGGTGAAATCAGCCCCCGCAGTACTCAGGGTAGTGCTATACACATTCACAGTACTCAAAGCGTGGAAGTACCGGTCCTGGATTAGTCTCATAGAGCAGGAGTTGGCCGTCCAACAGGGTGACACGGACACCGTGTCACCCAACGAATCGCCGTTCAATGATTGGCAACCTACCACCTCTCCTAATAAGTCAGTATTTGAATCCCTCACAGGAGGCGCACGCTTATGGCGCTGTGTGAAGGCAGGCCGGGTGACTCCAATAGTCCCCACTTCACTGTGCCCACACTGATCTGGAGCACATAGGTCATCTTCTGAGTTAGGCAAAGTTACCCAGTGAGGAGGTTGCAGACTATTCAGCTGGTGAAAGGCGGAACGTGTTGCAGGTAAAAATATGTGCTAGAGGCGCCATCTGTGTTGACGAGACAAGCCTAGTGCCAGATTTTTAGCAATGAGTTCTTGCTACCGCACCACACAGAGAACAGTGAGCTCTTTGTAAACAGATCTTCATGTAAGCAAAAACATCCCTAGTTCTGAGCACGTCAGGTTTTGCTGGCCCATATGTGAGCAGCTTATTCTTGATCAATGTTTTGCTTTGCATTTAACGGTTTGTGGTTTTGAACAGAACTAAAGATTAAGCGGGCTCCTTAATGATTAACTAGCAATATATAAAATATGTAGTCCACCACTGAACACATAACAAGCTACAGTGCAAGCAAACTGTAGATGGCCGGTGCTCCTTGGCATAAAACAATAATTATGTATCAAGAGCACCAGCCAATCAGGAGCCAGGAAAAAAGAGCAACACAGGAGTGAGGCAATAGCAAGCAGTAGGCGGGATTACACCGGGATTACACTCCTACAAGGATTACCACAGGACTTCCAGGCAGGGCTTGTGTGCTGCCAAAGCTCGACCTAAAAATCTGAGATCATGAAGAAAACAGCAGTCCTGTAAGTCACAATGGAGGGTGCAGCCAAGCTAAATGTATGAAATCTGCTCCTCCCCATAACATCTGTCACCCACACTCATCATGGGCAAGTAGCTTGTAGTTACACAGTTTGGATGGGGTGTAATATGTCTGATGGAAAAAATGGAGATGCATAAGACAAAGCTTGCCATTGGGGGAAAAAGAATGAGTCAGACTACATGTGCCTGCTCACTTCCTATCAACAATAAATTTACCCAAAACCCCCACCCACCGAGCCTTGGCATGCTGCAAACCCAACGGCATCTCAGATTGAACAGAAGCATAAAGGCAAGAGATTAGATGCAGTGAAGTGTGTGCCGTAAGAAGGAGTGTGAATGTCTTACATTCAGATGGCGCTGCTGGGAAGTCTGGTTAATGATCCCAGAGTCTTGCTCTGATATGGAAAAAAGTCAATAGATTTAGTGAGTCCAATGGTTCCGCAATACCTGTGGTTATTCTATCACAGAGTTGTCCATCAGGAAAAAGACTACTAATTTCTGTTCCAACCCAGCCCAATACCCTCAGAGCAACTGCCCGCTCCTGTAGCATACGGTACAATGGAAACTGGTTCACCTTCTGTCTAGGGTAGTATAGTATCTGATGGCCAAATTTAGCTTGTAATTGGATCCAAGCCTGCTGTGCACATGCTTATGTATCAATTTTACAGCAAGATTGTTGTAAGGTCTGTTCAGTCAGGGCCAGAAAAGCAGTGGGATATAGTGGGTCGTGTTCAGGTGCATAATGCACCATATAGGGAGGAGGCTCAAGCTAATAATAGACAAATAAGGCCTGTGCACAGGGATAACAGAGCTCAAAATAAAGAGGCCACAAGGTTGCATCAATCATAAAGCAGTTAGGGCTTCCCAGGAGGGTCTAGGTCAACCCCCCAGCCCAAGCACGGCACACCATAAGGCTGCTTATGGTAAGAACAAAGGGGTTCATTACGATGACGGGCAGACTGGAGTCCGCCCGCCATCATGGTGGGGATCAGGACTGCCCGCTATGCATGCGGCGGTCCAGCACTACAAAATAGGATGCAACTGCCACCATGGCAGTCTCATCTTGCCATTTAACATTGCAGCGGGTGCTGCTGACTGCAGCACCCGCTGCAATGCCAATAAAGAAGGTTGTGCATTTCAATGCACTACGTGGCAGGCACCACATGGTGCCTGCCACTTAGTGCTGTGAAATGTAGAGGGGTACCCCCCAGCGCACCCACACCTCCCCCCTACTTAAGGGGGGCCTGCAACGAGCCCCCAAAACAAATCCCCGCCAGCCTTCCCATGGCGGTTTCGCTGCCATGAAAAAGCTGGCTGTAGCCAGCATCCTAAGTTGGAGGATGGTGCCTGCTATGCTCCACCACCATTTTAGCCTATCTGGACCGTCCACCAGGCAATAGTAACGATTGCCTGTGGCGGTTCCGTGGCGGATGGTCTTTTCATCCACCACGGTCACAGTCTGGATCCCCCCGCCATCGTAATGTGGCGGGGGAAATTGCGGTCCGATGGCGGAAGGCCTGCCACCTCACGGCTGGTGGTGGTGGGCCTTCCGCCATCATAATGACCCTCAAAGTTACGAAATGGAGGACTAGCTATATTCATAATTAGACAGAGTAGACGGAGTATGACTATTTTCATTATGGCTACACAAACCATTAAGGAAAGTGGTTATTTATTCCCACCTCGGATTAGGTCCTCCAACATAGATCACTACCCCATAATTCTCAATCAAGAAATCTGGTTTCCTAGCACTAATCTGGATCACCCAGAATTTAAGGGAGTCACTCACCCATCACAAAGGCAGTGAGAGTGGGCAAATAGTAGTGGCCGTGGTAAGGAGAAAGATATAAGATTTGATCCAATTAATTGCTATACCAAACACCACCCGGAACATTGAGAATTCACATACAACTTGGTCAAGGTTCACTCCCGGGCTATTCAAATAGAGGGTTATATCCTTTACACAGAGTAATATTACAATATTATGTTGTGAGAAAGCCAGGCCCCTATGTCCGTGAGGTTGGCGTATGGCCGAGGCCAGAGGATCGGGCACGAAGCACAGAGGAAGGGTGACAAAGGCAGCTTGGGCGAAGCCTCTGCCAATTGAGATGAGGTCTGACAGCAAGCCATTTACACAAATCTTTGTCAGTGGGGCCATGTACAGCAACCAGACCAATTGCAAGAAAGGCTTAGGTATCTCGAACCACAAACAAAAAAGGCGAACTCAGGAGTGTCAAAATCTTTAGTGAAGTCAAGGAGGACAGCAACCACTTCTTCCTCTGGTTTTAGTTGGTGTAGGAGGGAAAAACGTGTCCTGAGGTTATGGGAAGTGGGGCAGTTGGGGATGAAACCAGCCTGATCAGGAAGGACCAAGTCAGGGAACAAAGGGATCAGCTGATTAGCCAATTTTGCCCAGTATTTTAGTGTCAGTATTGATAAGGGAGAGGGTGTGGTGGGAATCTGGGTGATCTGGAGATTTATCTGGTTTCAATTGCGTTATAAGGACAGTTTCCCATAAGGAGGGAGGCAGAGCGCCCATCCACAGTGACTCATCATATACCTGTAAAAAACGAGGAGCAAGGAGAGCTGAATAGATCTTATAAATTTTGAAGGGAAGGCCGTCACTCCCTGGGGACTCACAGGCATGCATCCTACTTATTGCTTCAGTAATCTCGTATATGGTTGGCAGCTCCATTAGGAACACATTACGAGGTCCCTCCAGCCAGGGCAGAGTCAGGTGACCAAGATAGGCACTATACTGCTAAGAGATATGAGAGTGCCGGTGGGTATTTAGATGGGTGTAGTAGTCTGTCATTACACCCTCGGAGTCAAATATCATAGTGTCATCATCACGAGTCAACCTAGTGACAACCTGGGGACTGCACTACCATCACGATAGGTGAGCTAAAGTATGGCTGGGTTTATCACATTCCCCATAAGCATAGGCTTTAGCGTATTGATTCACGAATTTGCTTTTACTCTCAGCTTGGGTGTGGTATTCAGATAGGTCAGATTGAAGCTCTGCTAACAAATGTGGATGATAAGCTGTCTCTATGTCATGTTCCAATTGATAAAGTCACTGTACTAGTAATTCTAAGTGGCACCTTAGAGCTTTTCGGATCAAGAATTGTTTAGATATACACATTCCCCCAATGTATACCTACAAAGTTTACCATACCGTATCTACCAACTCCACCGAGCCCTCATTTGCCGCAAAGAACTGTTATGTCATGCTGAATATCTGATCAAAATACAGGATCTATTGCTTTATTTTAGTTTCTAGTCTTAATTTACTCTGACTCTATGTGATTGTCACTCCCAATACAGATATTTTCCATTTATTTACTTAATGTACTCATTACCAAACTATCCATACCCATCATTGTCGCTTATACTTTCTTACTGTATGTTTTTGTTCTGTTTTGGAAACTACCAATAAAAACTTGTGAAATCAAAAAAATACAGGATCCATCAGTGCCTGGAGAGAGAGTTTCTATGTAAATGCAGAGTATTTGAAGGCTGGGTAAGAACACAGGAGAATGATCTGAAAGGGCCCTTGGCAAATGTTATTGCCTTTGATACAGATGCAAACCTTGTGGGTGCCTAACCAGTAGTCCAATCTAGCCCAAGACTCATGGACCATTGAGATGTGTGCTCTCTCTTTAATCCCAGGATGTCCGTTGAGCCCTCCATATGTCAATTAGATTAATAAAGTTTGAAAAGTCATGCAGTGCAGATGCAGTAGCAAGCTCAATCTGTGTCCCGGGCCTATACAGATTAAAATTGCTCATCCCAGAGAACACTGCCAGAGGAATGAATTAAGCTGTGCTTCCAGGTTTCCAAGACAAATTCTGGGTTGTCTGTATTTAGCCCATAGATGTTGATAAGGGTGAGATGTTTCCCTTGAATTAATAACTGCAGTATAGCAAACCTTCCCTGAGGGTCAGATATTTCTGCCATTGGGCGGACAGGGAGCCCTTTCATAACCAGTAGGACACCCAGCCAGGCATAAGCTGAGTAATTAGCAAATATCCTATGAGAGACCCAGTTGCTGGCAAAAGCATTTTCCAGAGGCTTTAGATGCGTCTCTTGTAGTAGTGCCTTATGAATGTTATGACTTGTCATGTAGGCTAGGACCTTCCACTTTTTCTGTGGGTCAAGAAGGCTTCGCACATTTCAAGAGATAAAGTCAATAGCAGACGTCATAATAGTATATGTGCAATGTAAGGCTATAATTGAGAACATGATCTGGAACAATAAGGAAAGAAAGGGCCAGGTGAAATTTGTGATGTACACTACAGTCATAGGCTGGTGAGCACTCAAAGATCCCATAAGCAGTAGTAGATCAGCTGCCAGTGCAATGAACAATTGAGGAGGCAAAACATTTAAAACAACCCCTACCACCCTCCCCCACTCACACTGATCACCCCCTTGTCAGTGTAAACCCATGAACATAAACAGTGCCATTAATAAAGTCAAATAAATTAACCGAAACGTGCTGTAAAGACTAGAAGATGGAACTTGCACTGCCCTGGGGTAAACTTAATGTAGTCAATTACCCCACTCTCTCAACAATCATGAGGGTTTGATTGCCATGAAAGAGCATATTTGTAACATTAGCCCTCAGATAGCGAAGGCAAGTTGTTTACCAACATTCAACAGTGTATTGTGGGTGCCTATACATTCACAAAGCCATGAGAAGCAAACACCATAATACAAACAACTTTACAGGAATCAAGATTGTGAGTTAGAACCAACTACACCATTGGAAAAAAACATTGGGTGCCATCCACTCAGCCAAGAGCAGGAAATTATGGTGAGGCCTTAGGTAGTCAAGTATCTAGACCCATAGTCTCTGACAGACCAGTTTCACTGCCAGGGGTATAAGACTGGGTGTTTTTTGGCAATGTAGGTCATGCACCCCAAGATCACTCTTGTTGCTTTGTAGGGGCTAAGTTGGAGATGTTAAAACAGTCACTTTACCATTCAGTTTAAATCGGAGGTGCACTGGCTATATAATGGCATAAGGTTCATTATGGTCACATAGGCAATCTTTCGCCTCCTGGAAAGTGCGCAGAGCAAATCTCAATTTCTACTGATTGGATTTTTTTCATTTTGTTGTTAAATAATTGATTACATTTTGCTCTATATTTTTTTAACTCATGAGGGATTTTGCTTGTGTCGTGATTTTACTTTATTACTGTCTCAATTACTGCATAAATACTTTACACATTACCTCAAGGTTAAACCTGAATGGATTTGTGCCAAGGTACCATAGTATTAAACATAGGTTAGTTTGGGGTTTGCTTGTGTTTCACTCCCACAAGAATTGTGGTTGTTGCTTGAGGAGGGTTTCACCCTGATGGAGCAAGGACTCATATAAAAGAGACCTGCTTGGATGCAATCCTCTCATATGAACCCTTAACGAAGTATTAATAATGTATTGTTATACTAATATGCACCACATTTCATATATTTTATGAATAAGGGAAGCTTGCCTAAGTGTTCTACTAACAAATAACCCGAGTGTGATTAAAAATGGCAGCTAACACGCAAAACTGTATTGCGCATACGTCAACTGCATCAACGCAGTATTACGTCTTTTCGCTTGGAGGGAAAATTCTGCTTCTGCGCATTGGTATTTAAAATGGCCGCTTGGAAACTCATGTGCTAAACATCTGCTTTGCTGAAACTAAAAAGAGTTGTGTCTTAGAATAGAGATAGGTCGTATACAGTGAAATCATTTTATTTTTAAATTAAACTTTTTCTTTTGACTTCTTTCGTAGTTTGTATTTGGGCCTCTGAACGATGCTAACGCCCGCCACTTACGTGATTTCCCCCGCATGCGCAAAAATGACAAGTGCAAGACAGTGACGACAAATTTTGAAACACGTCCAAGGACAGTCTCAGTACATATCCTGGGAACCAGCTGAACATCCTTACGATTCAATGGACAACTGTAAATGGCATACAATGTAGTTTTTAAAATGTGCAAATACGGGTGGGAAATAAAGCATGGGAGAACAAATTAATGGGCAGGAACTTAAAACAATGAACTAAAGAAAATGTATTAAAACTTAGCATGGTGTGATGATCATCCCCTGAGCTCCTCCAATCAGAAATGGGAGTTTTATAAAGTTGAAACATTTAGGGGTGGTTCATGCTATTTGGAAAGTATAATTGAGGTAGTTAGTTAGCACAGCCAGGTCAGTCGCAGCCAGAACTCTGAAATACCGAGATGCTGATTGAATATCCGAAGAACAGACTTAGAATTTCAGAGCAAATTAGAAATTAGAAGAAGATCGCAGAAGAATCGAGGAGGTAATAGAATTAGAAGAAGATCGCAGAAGAATCGAGGAGCAAGTTAGTGCAACAGAGGGGTGAGACGCAGGCGTCAAATCCAGAAGAAGTCATCTATCCTGTCCTGAACCTGTCCTGATGTTCTTGTCACCTGAACTTTCAAAGGGCCCATTAACTCTTGGCCAGAGGGGTCTGATTTCACACCATCCTAGGTAAATATAATCTGAGTTTGTGTCAATGTACTTCTCTCTCTGTTTCTCTCCTCTCCTTTTCCTGAGGTACTTGTCGTTGTGAAACCTCATTTTCTAAAATACTAGAATTGAATATAATGATCTTTCTTTCTTAGATATGATGGAGTTGACACTGTAATTTGTTTTGCTCATATGATTACCAAGATAAACAATTGAAAACTTTCCCGAGTCTATTATATAAAAAATAATAGGGTACATTAATTTAGGTCATATCATCAATTACTATTCAACTAAAAGAGATCCATTGATTAAAGAGAGGGCTTTGGATCAGAAAATAGAATAGAGAATTGATAAGCAAATGAATATACAGTTTAAGCCCTAATAAAAAAATTAACTTCCAGCGGTGTTGACTAGCCTATATGAGTGAGTATGTTTATGGGCCCAGATGAATGTATGGTATTGGATTATCGCAGGTTGGGAACCCGCTGGATCAATCCTCCACAACCAGTAACCCACTTCCCTACAGATTTTAATTCTAATATTTTTATATAAAGGCTCAGCTCTTGGTCAATAGAAGCCAAAGGCTAGTGATTGTCCAAAATCACATTGAGAAAATAATCAGTGTGGTAAAAAGCATTAGACATTTTACCCAAACCTTAAATAACCCAGGTATTTATCGCTGGGAGGATCATGGTTCATGGACAGCCACTCAACAGTGCGCTGCTTATTATTAATTCGTACTTGACAGGACCAGCCAGTTGATACGCTTGTCGAGTGTCAAAGGGGTCCCAAGGGCTTCACTGGAGGGAAAAGGAAGTTATTTTAAACTGAGCTGAGGTGCGTTCAGCAGGGCTGCGGCCCAAAAAGAGGTCACAAAGCAGGATCAAATGCAAAATAATCTGAGCATACACCACGAGCAAATGGCTAAGTCTGCCTCTATCAATTGAACAAAGGGGTATGCTCGGGTTGTGACTTCACTTCCTGCGACGTTGTTGCCCATTGCTATTCTGATTGGTGCCACCAACGGTTTTTAGCTCATGTGCCATGCCTGGAGTTTTACGGTACTGGAGTATCGCCAGGATTTGCCAATAGGCTCCTCGGTTGAATAGACCCAATCACAGAAACCTGGCAAGCACCTGCCCCTCTAAAAAGCTCTGTCATTAGCCCGGAACTCAGGGGTATATTACCAACAACTAGCGATAATTTTTGTCTCTAACTTGTTTAGAGACAAAAATTATCGCCGCACATCGGCGATTTTTATCGCAGATAAACCTTGCTATTAGCAAGGTTTATCGCAAATGCGATAAAAAACGGCCGCAATGCATGAATATCGCTGAAAAGTCAGCGATATTCATGCATTATCGAGCAAATGCTCTTAGCCATGTTATCCACCTCCCATTGGATAACATGGTGAAGAACTGCTCAGGGCAGGTGTTAGCTTTTGGAGATATTCGCGCTTAGCGCGAATATCTCCAAAAGTTGGTAATAGGAGATAGCGATGTTAGCGACTGTTTCCAGTCGCTAACATCTTGGCACGCCCACTTTGCATGTCATTAGTGATAAATATCACTGACATGCAAAGCGGGGCCCAAGATGGTCGCTATCTCCTATTAGCTGTCACTAACTGGTGTTAGCGACAGCTTGGTAATAGAGAGATAATTTTATCTCCGCTTTCTTGGCTTTTAAAGCCAAAAAAGCGGAGATAAACCCCTTGATAATATACCCCTAAGTCTGACTCAAGCTTGAAAACATGCGGTAATTGTATATCAGAGCGGCCACATTCATGCCGAGAACGAAATTGTCAGAACAAATCTTCTTTCACCTTTTAATCCTCTAAGGCTCCCATGTTCACGCTGACGGAGGAAATGCATTTCCGCCCCCCACACTCTTCACCACACAATTATGCACAGATCATTAAACGGTCTAAATAGATGTTAGGTTTTTCTGTTTCCTTGAATTTTTCATTTTTGTCAATAAACTTCTGGGGCTCATTAGAGAGACTGCATACAAATACATTGGTTTATTTTCTTTTCCCACGATGGCTGAGGATAATATCAGGCGTGCAATATATAATAATAAACATGATTTATGGAGCATGATAGTCTAGGAAAAAGGACACTATATTCTTCCCAAAAATAGTTCCTTTATTTCAAGGGTGGTTGTCATAGGTCCAGGAAGGCCCAGCTCACGCTGGATATTCAACATATTCACCTATGAAAATATATCTACATTGAATCCTGAGTCCCTTACACATTCTATTTTAATTAGTGTTGACACTTTTTCACATGCATCCATTTCGGACCATAATGCCTGATCGCATGGTAACCAAATGAGACTGGTTAGTCATTCATATGTATTCGATTGTGTCTGAAGTAGATCCAAAAAGTAAAAAGCCAGTGCATTGCAGGATATTCCACATAAGATAAATGTTTGTACATTGAATACTGTGGAGCCTGTTGACGAAGATAAACTTACACATGAGAACATCTGCACGTATATGTGTACTCTTACACTTTGTGATACATTTACTATTTTTGACTTTTCATCATTTCTGAGTGTAAATGAACTTCAAATTGTAGACTTAGATGTCTTCACTTCCTGAAAGAGGGGACAGAGCAACTTTTAAGACTATAATGTCACTACAGCCAAAAAGGACCCAAAACAGCAATAAATATACTCCAGAAGTAAGTCCAGAATCAAACATGGCAAACCACTCGCAAAGTGAAAACCCGGTTATAAAAATAATGGATGCACAGATTTGAAATTAAACCCCATAGCAAATATAAGTTAAAATACATTGTTATTTTGACAGTTTAAAAATATATACACATTTCCTTTAATGTTCAAAAGATATCTGGTTAAAAAATAAATATTATTTTACAATAAGGTATTTAATAATGTTTTTCTAATGCAAAAATAAATGTAATGAGCAGCAGCTGAACAGGCATAAAGAGACACTTAGAAAGGATGAACAATGTGCTGACACCCCTCTTTCAGAGACCACCCTAGGCCTAGAGGTTGGAGTTTTTTTTAATGTAGCACCTGCAAAACCACGGTAATGGGCCCTACCTTGAATAGGCAGGGGACATGCTGCAGGTGCTGCCCAGAGAGGGCCGCCTGTGGTGGTATACCTGGTGGATGTCCAGTGAAGCTCTCTGTTGCCCGCTAGGAACAATCCATGATATTCACCTGCCTGTCTAAGCAAAATGTTTGTTCAGTAAAGCTTGATGCACTAACACTTCACTTAATGAGCGCACAGTTTTCTGTTGAAGCAATTTGTTAAAATATTCCAGCTGGAGCCTCCCAAAGGCCGTATTTAGGATCCCGGAACATGGGTTCTCAGAGGAGCCTGGGGAACATTTTACAAACTGTGTCAGCAGAAGGAGGATGTGGGCAATTGCATTTTGCTGTGCAGTTTTGTTGAATGATCATGCTTAATTTACGCTCTTTCTTGGCAACTGGGACTTATTTTTCACAATCAGAATGTGACCCAAAGCAATAGAAAGGTGGGAGAGGCAGGAACAAGGAGGAAGAGAAAGATAGGAAACATGGTTAAGGGAGAAAGCGGGGATGGAATAGAACCGTTGAGAGAGTGATCAAGAGACATGTAATGTAGGATGGTGGATGACAAAGCCTTGAGTTTGAATCAAGATAGTCAGCACTGTTAATCAGTAACCACAGCATTCAGCAGCTCCAGTGACAGGCCCCATCAAAAAGACTCTGATCCCTTATATTTTTAATTCGAGCTTTAGCGCCAGCGCGCATGTGCTTCTCGCTCTGTGAGGCATGCAATAGTCCAGTATGGGGAGACAAGATTCCCTCACTCTCCTCCCATATTTTTCAGTCGCTTATGTGTTTGTCCTTCGTAAATTCTGTCTACTGATTGATAATGAAGCTTGTTAGTCCCTCCTTATTATGCCAGGTCGTCATTTGTATCCTTCCGTGGCTATTGGCCCCTTTACTTCGAGTGTTGCATGAGCGCTCTTTTCTTTCTGTGACTTCTCTCTCCCCCTCCCGCTGTCCGTGCCTTCTCTCCCCTGCCCCCTCCCGTTGTTTGTGCCTTCCCGCCCCTTACCCCCTGCCTGCCTGCACTCCAGTTTGCAATGCAATACGTCTCGCTAAATGCGAGTCATATTGCATTGCAAATGCTTGTTTTGTTACTCTCACTGCGGGGGATGGCCTCTCCTCCCTGCTGGGCATGTGACTGCACTCAGAGGACACAACATGTTCCACACTAGTGCTTTAAGTGTCAAGGTGCGGGGCGTCACACTTTTTAACCTATGTGCATACATGATTTCATTCATATTAAGTGGGAAACATCACACCTTCTAATGTGCCTTTTATAAACACCCAAACAGCGCTTGCACACAGCTGCCGCTGGCTCATCTCACGGAGTGCCTCTCCTCCCCCCAGTATATCTGACTGCACTCGTAGGACACTACGTGTTCCACACGTGTTTTAAGTGTCCATGGGCGGGGCGAAGATCGTCACACTTTTTACCCTACATACATATCTGATTTTATTAACTTTAGCACCTTGGCTGCTTGAGAAGCTCCTCTGCTGTGCTGGGCCATTATGGAAATGGGTGTGGTCATGACGAGCTCAGCTCGTCATGAGCACACGAGAGGTATACCTCATGACGAGGCATCAAAGGTTAAAAGGAAAACATCACACCTTTAATGTGCCTTTTAAAAACACCCGAGCAGTGTTTGCACAGAGCTGCTGCTTGTTCATCTCACGGAGTGCCTCTCCTCCCCCCAGTATATCTCACATAGAGCAACAACCTAGCCTGCTGGCATATGACTTGCATGTGGGAGGTGGGAGGGGTCTGATTTGGAGAGTCGTATTTAATTCACACTCATTTCGCAGGTCGGCTGACTAATTACAAATATGCACCAGAGGAGACGAGCGGGCGGCAGCTGTGTGCACGCGCTGCTCAAGTGCTGTTAAATGGCACGTTAGAGGTGTGATTAACCCCAGCGGTGGTGGTGCACTTGAAACAGCTGCTCCATAACAGCATTAAATTCAGGAACGTATGTAAGTAATTGATGCAACTTTCAGATTTCGCCTTAAACCCCAGAGACTAAAGTATGCATCCGATGAAAATAGGAACCATTTTCTAGCTTGGTTGCGCCAAACAAGTTTGTCTACACATTTGTAACTGACCAACAATTAAAATGTATGAGGCAGTAAATATTTTAACAATAGCATTTCTGCCTAAATGTGCTGCGTGAGACATTGCTTTAAACAAACAAGCCTATTGAAAGCACATTGTTTATCTAAATAAGCAGAATATATTCAATGAAACATGTCAGATTTGTTCAGCTGACACCTATCCCAGCGACACCGGGAAACCAGCACACTACCACCTTAAATGTGCCCTGTGCAGCTGCAGCAGGCAGGATCCACCAACTGCCCTCCTCACTTACCCCCTCTCTTCCCCTCAAACACCTGAATCCAAAACAATGAGTAATCGTTTTATCACAGCAGTGTTCTGACCAGGGAGGCATGGAGTCACTGGCAACAAAGCCGGACACTGCCCCACTGAAGTACTGGGTATTTAAGAACCCAGTGGTGCCAGGGAACACACCCTAATACTTCGAGTCCTTCCTGTTTCAGACTACAGAAACACAGAGTCTTCTTGGTGAAGTCAAAGATCGAGTTTATTGGCTGCAGCCAGTAACAGGTATCCTAGAAGTACAACACGGTGTATATTCTCAGGAGACTGCTCAACTTACAAAGCCAGCCATCCCATTTTATACGAAATATTATGCTTTAGGCAAACATTCCTTGTTTTACAGTTGACCATTCACATATTTTCACTACAAAGAAAAAGTAGAATCATGATGACAAGCTTATTTTCAGTTTGTCCAACCCACAATCAATTACCCGGCAAGGCCCAACATTTTTCATCAGATATCGACGGACCCCTAATAAAAACGAGCACCTCCTCCTCGAAAAGCAGGTCATAAAGTAGACAGCAGAGACAGGTGTGTGTAAGGTTAGGCGTGGTTTGTGTGCGATGAAGGGTTTATGGTATGCCGTGCCTTGATCTAATCTCGATCGGCCACTGGGAAAGGAACTGACCGAACAGGTTTGGCTTCAGGCAGTGGAGTCAGCTTGTCCAGGTCACAGAGAAGTCAGCAAAGGTGTACGTGTCCTTCAGACAAGTTTTGGCCTTAGTCATCGGCCTATGTGAGGGCAACCACAAAATGGCTGCTGTATACAAAATGGAACCCGAGGGTTCAGGACGGAATCCCTGATTTAATGGTGACTTCGCCGCCCAAATGTGACGAAAATTGGAGTATGTAGTGTACTCGTCATTCTCGGTCTGCTGATACCAACATCGTCATGATACGACGATGCTTATGACACAGGTCCAAAATTTTCAGTACCACAGACCCTCCTTTTGCCCTTACATAGGCAATAACCTATACTCACGCTAATCTGAGTCCAGGTCTATATTCAGAAATTCATTGAGATGTTGCTGTAGCATCATCCTATTACTTAGTTCGTCTTTCGATACAGGTTTCCTTATACACGATGTAGCACAGAGGCCACATATAGCAGGAGCACACTGTACGCACAAACAGAACAGGAAAAGGATGGCTAAGATCATCCCAATGACCATCAGAATCTTCCATCCCCAGGCAGATAACAGTTCCCAGAACCACCCCATCAACGACTAATCTCCTTTATCCACATGAATAGATTCAGAGATCTTATGTAGTCTGGAGATGGCCTGGTACACTGTTGGAGCATTATCTGGAATGAAAACACAACAACTCGATTGGATCACTTTACATACCCCACCTCGGTCTGCAAGTATGACGTCTAACGCGACCCTGTTCTGAAGGGTCTTAAGACGATCCGACTGGAGCTCAGCAGTCAAGTTACTAAGGGCACCGGCAGTTTCAACTACGGTGGATTCAACCACTCTCGTCAATTGCCTTATGTTCCTGCTGCTAACCATGGGTCCCCAAAACGGCAGAAAACCCTTCACGAAGTCTCCAAATTCTTGTCCTGCAGTGTCTTCTTCACTGAAGACACCTCTAACTATCCTTGTCTTATGGTAATCTGGGGCAACTGTGTAGGTGGGAGGCAACAGGAACGAAACAAAACATGTGCCCGAGAAGTAAGGGGGCAACCATGTGTGGGCTCTATCACAACAGATGAAATAGGTGCCCCTAGCTGCTAGGAACAAAGGGGAAGTCTGGGATGCAAAAACATACGTTTCAGTGCAGATACTTTTCCCTAACTGAGCTCTGGGATTCTTGCCATTACCTTGCAAACATAGGTGATCCTGATGGGGTACAATCCAAATCGGGGAGGATCTCTTAGCTCGCTGTTTTTCACTCAGAGTAACTCCATATCCGGTCACGTTCCATCCAATATATGCTAGTGTCTCATCTCTCGGGATAGTCTCATAGGAAGTATCTTCCCTAATCATATCTACTATACCCTTCACTAGAGCACTATTCTTTGGGTTATCTTTTACAGAACGGAGGGGGTAGACTTCATGTGCGTAGATGAACATTGTTCTGTATGCCCACACAGAACCATTATGGCTGAATGGCAGTACCAGATAAGGGATACCTTTGTCCGTTGTGTGAGGCATAAGACCACACACCCAACAGTTAGTCGTGTTCATTACTAGTTGGTGTTGATGCAAAAGCTGAACGAAGGAGTTATTAATAAACTCTAATCTCCTAACGGACTCATGTTCAGGAAAAGAGTGAAAGGAATTTGAGGAAACAGTAGAAGGAGGTATGGGCTGTGTAGTGGGTGCAAATGTCGCTCGAAAAGAGAATAAAACATATCCTATTAAAAACATCATTACACTGAACAACATAGAAATGCATAATATCAAAAAGGGTTTCTTGGTCATCATTCTACATATTTTAGCTTTAAAGTTCATCTCTTTGGCAGGTCTCTTCATCTCAAAAAACTCCATCCTCTCTAATTGCTGCTCGCGATGGTAGGGTGTTCTATGCTAAGGAATGCTTCTGTCAGTCCAGGGCAACTCCCTTGGACCAACCAGAACTGTCGACCTAACGTCTTCAGCTGCACTCCAAAGACTTCGGCAACCGCGACCCTACAGCTGAACCCGGATGGTGGTTCGAAAAACAAAAATAAAAAAGTTTCTCAGATGAGAGAGCTGCACTTCTAAAAATAGTAGAGAAAAGAAATTTTATTAGTCCATAGTTCTCGGCCTCAGGTTATAGCGTCTTTTTCCAGGTAATGTCTGGTCCTGGAACAGGAGTTCAGGCTCTGTAGTGTCCAATTGAATTGACGGCGGCACAGCTCCTTGCAAAAGATTGTCACTTTCACGTTCAGAAACTGTTCCTTTTACACGTGCATCGCTGAAAGGCAGAAAACGAGGCACAGTCTCAGTCTCAGAGTCAGCAACACCCTCCTGGACCCACCGGTCATACGGCAGAGGCAAAGGGACCCTCTTGCAGTGTACGCCTTGGATCCAGTTCTTCTTTCCTTCCACTCGAACGGCTGATCTCGTTGAGAGAAGAACTAGGTGGGGGCCGGTCCAACGGGGCTGGTCATTCTTTGTTCTTGAAAGTTCTTGACCAGCACCCATGATCCGGGATCGATAGGTTGTCCTGGAGCTTCAGAGACCTGAGGCAGAGTATCGTGAACCTGTTGGTGTAAAACACGCAATTTAGCCGTCAATTCATATAGATAATCAAGCAGTACAGGGTGTTCGATCTCACTGAATTTTGTCGGCCTTGGCACTCCCCATATGTTGGCCGGGTGGCCGAACACTATTTCATATGGACTAAGCCCCACTCGTGAATGCACAGTCATTCTGGTTGATAGGAGTGCTAAAGGCAGAGCGTCAGGCCATTTAAGACCAGAGCTTGCTTGTATCTTGGCCAGTTTCAGTTTTAGTGTGCCATTGTAGCATTCTACTAGTCGAGCTGATTGGGGGTGATTTGCAGCGTGGAATTTTTGCTGGATACCTAGCCCTTCACATACTCTCTTCATCACTTGACCCACAAATTCACTCCCATTGTCACTCCAGACCATTCACGGCATTCCAAACCTAGGGAAGAACTCTTTGACAAGGGCTTTAGCTGTGGACAAGCCAGTGTTGTCTTTCAGGGGGTATGCTTCTACCCATCTCGAAAAAGCACAAACAACAACGAGTACGTATTTTAAGTTGTTGCACCTCTCCATGTGGATGAAATCTAGCTGCAAAACCTCGAACGGATACGTCGGAGGCGCAAAATGACCAGCTGGAGTTGGGGTTCCCCTACCAGGGTTGTATTTCAGACAAACCATGCAATTCTTGACCACATTCTCTGCACACTTAGGAATTCCAGCATTTTGCCATACTGGGGCCAACAACTTACAAATCCCTTTCACACTGATGTGAGCCATTCCATGGGCCATCGTAACCACTGCAAGCACATACGCATCGGGTAACAACCATCGCTGATGCTCTGACAATTCCACCCAACAACCATTTGCATCTATTTTACCCGTACTTTCTCTCCACACGCTCAACTCTTTCTCTGTGGCTTCAGCTTGGATAGACTTCACACTCTCTATCGTATCTTCACACATTCCAATGTCACCAACCCATCTTGCAGGGCCTGCAACATACATTCAACTCATCACATCCCTTGCTGTTTCTTTTGCGATTTCATCAGCAAATGCATTGCCACGACCAACATCATCAGTAACCTTCTTGTGTGCACTACATTTCACAATTGCAACTTGCAACGGCAAGGTAAGTGACTCAAGAAGCTCATTCACCAACTGACCATGCTGTATCTTGGCTCCGTGCGAAGTCAAAAACCCACGTTCTTTCCACAATCGTCCAAAACTATGAGCCACACCAAATGCGTACTGGCTGTCAGTATATATGGTCACTTTCATTCCTTTTGAAAACACACACGCTCTTGTAAGTGCAATCAACTCTGCTGCTTGAGCTGAATTAGGTGGGATACGTGCAGCTTCAACAATCGTATGCAAAGTCGTAACAGCATATGCCGCAGTCTTATCGCCATTCGGAAGCTTGAAGCATGAACCATCCACCCATAAGGTACCATCACACTCCACAAGAGGAGTGTCCTTAAGATCTACTCTCCCTTTTGTTTCTTCTTCTGTTCTGAGAAAACAATCATGCTGTTCAGAAACGTCTGTTTCCGTTACAATCGGCAACAACGTAGCTGGATTCAATGTGTTGCATCTTTTTATGTGCACATGACTCGCTAAAAGTGTCAACTCGTAACCTGACAATCGAGCACTAGTTAAATGCTGTGTCTTGGTCCTGTTTAACAAAGTGTCCACTGCATGTGGAACCATTACAATCAACATATTATTAATCACTAGACCAGCAGACTGCCGAATAGAAACTGCTGCTGCCGCTGTGGCTCTCAAGCAACTCGGCAACGCTCTAGCTACCGGATCCAAAGTCGACGAAAAATACGCGCATGGACGTTGTTTGTCCCCGAAAGACTGTGCCAACACTGACAATGCACAACCTTCCTTCTCATGGACATACAGTGTAAAAGGCTTACTGTAGTCGGGGGTACCAAACACAGGAGCCGAACATAATGCATCACGCAATTCGGAAAAACTTTTCTGACAATCCTCAGACCATGGAAGGGGATTTGGTGTGTCTTTACAAGTCAATGCTATTAAAGGTTTGGCCAGCAAAGAAAAATTTGGTATCCATTGTCTGCAGTAGGATGTAATGCCCAAGAAAGCGCGCAAATCTCTTTGTGTCCTTGGCACACTCAATTTTGCAATTGCCTGAATTCTTTCTGGGGTCAGTTTCCTTCCCTCCTTCGATAAGAGATGACCTAAGTAGGTCACTTCTCGTCGACAATATTGCAATTTCGAAAGGGATACTTTGTGATGCAAATCAGACAAATGACGCAACAATGACAATGTTGCTTCTTTACAAATCTCCTCAGTATCTGCAGCAACTAGCAAATCGTCAACGTACTGAATAAGGGTAGCGCCATCAGGTAAAACAATCGTATCAAGCTGTGTTTTTAAAGCCTGGCTATATATTGATGGACTTTCACAGTAGCCTTGAGGAGCGCGTTTGAACCGGAAGCTTCGACCTCCTAAACTGAAGCCGAAAATATCCCTACTCTCCTCGGCAATCGGGATGCTGAAGGAGGCATTCTTCAAGTCAATCACGGAGAACCAAGTGGCGGAAGCTGGAATCATCATCAATAGGGCAGTGATGTCAGGAACAACTGGAAATTGTGGCACAACTATTTTGTTCACCTCTCTAAGATCAATCACAAACCTGTAAACAGGTGGCTGAGAAGGGTCTGTACGCTTCAAAACAGGCAAAATAAGACTATTGCAAACGTTGCCTCTTGTCTCCTCAATTACATCTTTTTCAATCAAATCATAAATGATCGCTAGCAACGCTTTTTTGCCTTCACTAGAGATCTTATATTGGGGAATGCGTGGCATTTTAACATTGGCTTTCAATGTCACAACATATGGCGGTATTTCCAAAAGACCCACATCATTTGGACCAGTAGCCCAAAGAACATCAGGAAGAGATGACAATTCTGTCGGAAGTTTATCCTTCGACAAATACATTGGGGAGACAACATTCTTACCTAGTGTAAGTTGTACTCCTGAAGGAGAACAATACAACGTCGCATACAATCTTTTCAACAGATCCAATCCTAACAAGTTTTCACCACAACCTGTTGTCAGAATAAGGGGTGCTTCGAATTCGCAAGGTCCAACAGAAAGTGACATAGGACTAGAAATCAGGTTCCTAACCGGGGCGCCAGAAAAACCTACTGAAACATTCGTTTTGCCAGACAAAGGTGCGCCAGGGAGTTTAGAGTGCATAATAGAACTCTTTGTAGCACCAGTATCCAACAGAAAAGGCTCTGACACCCCTGATGTAATCACCTCAACATAAGGTCCACTCTGATCTACTGGAACTGAAACAACTCCCTCTCTTTTCCATGGCTGTCCTAGCAATCATTACCTTCCATATTCCCATCTTCTGTATAGTAGTCATCAGCATAGTACTGAACCGTCCTACCAGACGCGCTATTATGCTGATCGAAACTATTCATTGAGTTCTGAGGCGGAAAAGAACGCACGTTCTGGGTGAAATATCCACGTCCTCTACCTCTAAGAGTTTGTGGAGTACCTCGACCTCGTGCGCTAGAAACACCATTCATACGCTGTAACAGAGCAGGGCAGCTACTTTTAAAATGGCCCTCCTCCTTACAATATGCACACTGATTAGGGCCTACAGGAAAACGTGGTTGAGAAGACTCGAACCTTTGCCAGTTTCTCTGAAATTGCTGATGTTGCTGATAATCACGCTGGCCACAACGAGGCGGATAAGCTTGTTGTAAAAGAATTATAAACAGACTTGATCCCCGAGCAATAAAGAGACAATATTTGATAAGAAATATCAGTCCAAGAAAGGTTCTCCAGATCGTATCTTTCAAAAAGAAGTCTTTATTTTCAAGACACAGATTTCAATCGGTGATCCAGCGTAGTTGGGATCATCCAAAGTAGCCAAACAAAAAACAGCCAACACGTGTTTCGTCTTGGGAAGATAACCAAAGACTTCCTCAGGGCCAGAGCAAATTTTATCAAGATCCAATCAGGGTTATTTCACCATATTATGGTCTCATCTAATGGTATTCTCAAATAGGCAATGTAGTTCCAACGTGTGTAGTATATCCCACATAGCTTCCAGTTGAGGTTCAGAATAGGAAAATTTCCAATTGCGGTATTCACCATTCGAAGGATTCGTAGATCCAAAATAAGTAGTGGTTAAGAGTCATAAATCAGGTCCCGGAGAGTACTCCTGCCATATTCGCGCACCATGGATTAGTTAGTTGAGAATACCATTAGATGAGACCATAATATGGTGAAATAACCCTGATTGGATCTTGATAAAATTTGCTCTGGCCCTGAGGAAGTCTTTGGGTATCTTCCCAAGACGAAACACGTGTTGGCTGTTTTTTGTTTGGCTACTTTGGATGATCCCAACTACGCTGGATCACCGATTGAAATCTGTGTCTTGAAAATAAAGACTTCTTTTTGAAAGATACGATCTGGAGAACCTTTCTTGGACTGATATTTCTTATCAAATATTGTCACTTTATTGCTCGGGGATCAAGTCTGTTTATAATTTGCTTCTTCTGTTTACAGAGGGAACACTTTTTGGCACGCCAGTGGTCGTTGCTTGTTTGTCCCCTAGAGCACTTGTTTTTGTCATTTGGTTTGCTCTCTACTTTATTGGTTTTGCGCAAGACGTCACCCAACCACGTATCGCAGTATTTATTTATTTTTTTGTAAAAGAACCTTCGTTTTCAACTCTTTCGTTTTCTTGTCTGCTCTATCCTTCTCATCCTTATCCCTATTTTCATAATACTGCGCAGTAGCCAATATCTGTGCTGATGAGGAAACAGTCCAAGAACTCTCTGAATCTTTCAATGTCTTACACAATTCGGGGAGCAAATTATGCACAAACTTGTCAACGAACAACCGTTGACCACCTTCTGTACTCATGTCTTGACCACTGTGGTCAATAAATGTTTCTTCAAACCTAGTGAAGAAATCAGACACAGTTTCCTCTTTCTTTTGCTTACATGCAGAAAATTTGTCCCAATTCACTCGCATAGCAGGCATTAAAGTCTTCATATAAGTAACGATCTTGCCAGGAAGTTCTGCTACTAAAGGCTCAGGTTTAGCACCACCAACTTGTCGGCCATCTGCAGCAGCAATATTAGCCCATGTATCACCTAATTCCGGCGCATGATCTGTATGACAAATCAAACCCCATAAAGGCTGTGGAACAACATTTCCAAACAACATGTCTATATCAGCTAGATTGATAATACATGAGTCTGCAGTCTGAGACAACTCCTTATAGTATCCTGCAGGATTTTTACGGGGGTCAGGCAAAGTTTGTTTAAGAGCCAAAACTTCAGCTCGCTTCCAAGGAACATGTACCCAAACACGCTGAAAATGTGCGGGCACAGCATCGACGTGAATAGCAACATCAGCTGCAACAGCATCCTTCCATACCAGAGGAACCTCTCTCATTGGATATTGTCTCGCTTTCCTCCTAACAGAGGAATCGTGCTCGAACAATGACCAAGAAACACCCTCACTCCTAAACAACAAGGTCGCAACTTCTTTTTCAACATCAGAACCCACAATTGTGCCTTTTGCAAACTCGTACCGTACACGACATAAATCAGGCGGATTGCATTCTAAATCATTTCCCTCCAATTCTTCACAAAGAAAAGCACACATTTTCTCGAAAACGTATCTCTGCTTCGGTGCTTCCCACTGATGGAAGACATCACTAACAGAATCTAACTCATATCTCGTGGGGTCTGTAACCCATTTATGTGCCAAATAATTCAATGTTTCCCGCTCTCTAGAGTCGGGCAGTTGACTACGCAGTTGTTTGCGTGTTGAAACAGGGGTCATACTTGTTGCCCCAAAAAGAGGGTATAGAAGACTGGCAACAGTGTCAGTCATTCTCTGTCGAACAGAAGGAGAAGTTGATGAAAGAACAGGAGGAAAAACAGAGTGAGGCAAAGCAGACGCAGATGCAGACGCAGAGGCAGTATCAGGAGGAATATCAGAAGAGGTAGTCGATGTAGTAGGCAAAGTCGTAAGAAGTACAGGGGAAGCAGGTAACAAAGTCGGCGGCCCTTGAGGAGGCTGAGCCGTAGTAGTAGGAGCCAACTGAAGAGCAGCTGGAAGTTGTGGGAGAACTTGAGGCAAAACAATCGGGGGTTGCACAACTAAAGGTTGCGGAGGTGCTGTAGCACTTTGCGCATAGGGGGGTGGCGAACTCAATAAATGATACATTAAAGGATCCTTTTCAAGTTCTTTTGCTGCATCTTGCTGAAGAGGCGTCAAAACTGGATAGCATTTATCGATCGCCATTTTACGTTGCCTGTGCAACTGCTCACTCGCTTGCTCTTCTTCGTTATCTTTATACTGCATAGCAGCTTGCATTATCGAGATACCCTTTTCTCTTTTATTTTTCTTTGCTAATTTAATTTCTTTCTGTTTGACTTCCTTTCGCCATAGGCGGAAAGAGTCAAACATCGCCGGCCGGGCTTTCTTCTTAAAAAGTCTAACCTCTAGATTATCTAATATCTCTGTGTCAAAACTACCATATTGAGGCCATTTTAAAACACCATCCTTCCTGGTGTATCGGATCCATACTTCATTATATGTGATGGGACCTACGCCGTGTTTCACATAGAGCTCATAGGTTGGAGTTCCAACCGGAGGAACCGGACACGAGTCCTCCAATCGGGAATCCCTATTACAACCAAGACAAAACAAATTTCCAAGTCTGATAAGACCAGGCATCTTCGCTCTCTAGTCTAGCTTCAAACTTCAAAGGATTATCGAATACGATAGTCTCGTGAATACATGAGTCCCTCGGCTTTGGTACTTGCAAGTTCCAAATCAAAGATCCCAAGGGGATACCCAAACTAAAACCAAACTAAGGACTGGGAGACGCTCCACTAATACTTAACTGAGGTATCGATGACGTCACCAGAAGACTCGTCTATCGTTTTGCTCTACAAATCATCAAGGGTCCAAAACAGGGCAATAGTCAGGGCAGCAGTCCTTCGTAGCCGTCGGGAAGCGGGGAACCTCGCAGCAAAGACTTTCGGACCACGTCGACATGCAGGGGTCAATGAAGTGGCGGCCTTCCTCCAGAATTTTTACACGAAGCTCCTCACGAACCTCTGGCTTGGACCGGTACCGCTGAAATTGTCCCACGTTGGGCGCCAACTGAAGTACTGGGTTTTTAAGAACCCAGTGGTGCCAGGGAACACACCCTAAGACTTCGAGTCCTTCCTGTTTCAGACTACAGAAACACAGAGTCTTCTTGGTGAAGTCAAAGATCGAGTTTATTGGCTGCAGCCAGTAACAGGTATCCTAGAAGTACAACACGGTGTATATTCTCAGGAGACTGCTCAACTTACAAAGCCAGCCATCCCATTTTATACAAAATATTATGCTTTAGGCAAACATTCCTTGTTTTACAGTTGACCATTCACATATTTTCACAAAAAAAAAAAGTAGAATCATGATGACAAGCTTATTTTCAGTTTGTCCAACCCACAATCAATTACCCGGCAAGGCCCAACATTTTTCATCAGATATCGACGGACCCCTACCGTCATTACAACCTATCTCCTGAGGCGGAAGCCGGGAGGCGAACCCACGCACATTTTTTTTTTAAATAACGAACTATTGTCACTGTCTTGTGTGCTTTTTAAAAACTCACTTACCCTGCTAGCATTCTCTGCACTTCCTCGAATCTGGTCGGCCCGCGCAGCTGATTTATGCGCTGCCGCGAAGCCTGACCAGAACACCCCTACGGACGCCAGTAGCGCCGAGGACAGAGGCCACGCCCCTTTTTTAAGGCCACGCCCACCCCCGACGGTACTTAAGACGCTGAATACAAGCGCCGTGTATCATTACAACCTATCTCCTGAGGCGGAAGCCGGGAGGCGAACCCACGCTAATTTTTAAAAAAAACGAACTATTGTCACTGTCTTGTGTGCTTTTTAAAAACTCACTTACCCTGCTAGCATTCTCAGCACTTGCTCGAATTTGGTCGGCCCGCGCAGCTGATGTAAGCGCTGCCGCGAAGCCTGACCAGAACACCCCTACGGACGCCAGTAGCGCCGAGGACAGAGGCCACGCCCCTTTTTTAAGGCCACGCCCACCCCCGACGGTACTTAAGACGCTGAATACAAGCGCCGTGTATTATTACAACCTATCTCCTGAGGCGGAAGCCAGGAGGCGAACCCACGCTAATTTTTTTTAAAAACGAATTATTGTCACTGTCTTGTGTGCTTTTTAAAAACTCACTTACCCTGCTAGCATTTTCGGCACTTGCTCGAATCTGGTCGGCCCGTGCAGCTGATGTAAGCGCTGCCGCAAAGCCTGACCAGAACACCCCTACGGATGCCAGTAGCGCCGAGGACAGAGGCCACGCCCCTTTTTTAAGGCCACGTCCATCCCCTTCACCCCCTGCCTCCCGTATAAACCATGTGCATCTACCGGAAGCGCAGCGGACGAGCGCAGTGGGAGCGCCGTTTGCGTGCCGAAGGCGCCCCTAAGGCAAGCCCGTCTGCGCCCGTCTGCGCCAGACCGAGCCCAGAGTCCAGGACCCCTGCCTCGGTCACACCACCGCCCCGTAGGTACACCCAGGAAACTCTCCTCAAACTTAGGGGGTTCCCCTCTGCCCCCTGTCGCAGCATTGTCTCCCTACACGAGAGACAATCCTGTTGTACAAACTGCCCATACAGGCTCACCCCACGCCTCCCCCCTAAACCACGTTGGCTCAATATGGCTCTACTCAACTGCAGATCCCTTCCGAAACATCAAACAGAAATCAACATGCTCCTACAGGATTCGGAGATTGAGATCCTCTTTCTAACAGAAACATGGATCCACGCCAACTCTGACCCAGACATAATCCAAACACTCCCACCAGGCTATCTCATTAAACACCAGGACAGACCCTCTGGAACTGGAGGCGGGATAGCAATCATCTACCGTGACTACCTGTCTTGCCTTTTTAAAGACAGCCCAATCCAGGACTGCGAAAACATCCATTTCTCTATCCATTTGCCACCAGCCACAACCCTCTCGGGTATATTAGTTTACCGCCCCCAGGACAGCAACGACTTTTTAGTGACTCCCTTGTGGAATCCATCACCTCTCTGGCCTGTCGAACCCCTAACTTCACGGTCTTAGGAGACCTAAATCTCCATTTCGACGACCTAACTAACAACACAGCCACTGACCTCAAAAATGACCTAGCCTCCCTCAACCTGCACTTGAAAAGCAACCAGCCCACCCATAACAAGGGCCACCTGTTGGACCCTATATTCACAAACCTCTCGAGACTAATCGTGGAAACCCCTATCCCTGTCCCTTGGTCAGACCACTTTTTAATCCCCTTCAAGCCCCAGCTGTTGGCCGAGGTACCGGAGATTCCGCCTCTTCAAGCACCATCCCGACCATGGCAAAAATTGGATACGGCCTTATGGGCACAAACACTCGTCGGTACCTCGCCAGTGCTGGACCCAGACCCCTCCAGAGCAGACGATCAATTACGTGCCTGGATCGATCAATCCCTGGATACTAACCTTCCTATCAAACCCCTTCCCACCAAGAAGAAAACCCTCAAATCTCCGTGGTTCACCCAAGAACTACGCCTACTCAGGAAACAGTGCAAAAAGCTCGAGCGCCTATGGAGAAAGTACTGGTCGACGAAAAGCAAAGACAAATACAGATTCGCCATAAAACACTACAAAACCTGTATAAAAAATACCCAGGCTACTTTCTTCGAGAAAAAAATACTTGCAGCATCAAACTCCTCTAGAGAAACTTATCGCATCGTGTGCCTTCTTACCAAAACCCCAGATCCTGTGCCTGTACCAGACCAATCGGGCACCAGAAGTAATCAGCTAGCGGAGTTCTTTGCAACAAAAATTTGCAATATCATCAAATCCCTCCCACCTCTCACTTCCCTCCAACTAACCGCCTCCCCCCCTTCGCGTACAGAGGCCCCTCGCCTCCAATCATTTTCCCAGGTCACCACCGAACTTTTTCTGACCACCTTACAATCCGTGAAAAGCGGGGCTCCTTCGGACCCAGCTCCTATGAGCAAATTAAAACTGGTCGCGGCCACCATCGCCCCCCCATTCACGCAACTGATTAACGCCTCCCTTACACTAGGCATGGTTCCAGACCACTGGAAAAAAGCTACAGTCAGGGCACTTCTTAAAAAACCTCATCTTGACCCAACGGACCTATCCAATTTTAGACCCATTTCCCTCCTCCCGGCCATTGGCAAAGTCACGGAGCGAATTGTAAACCACCAACTATCCCATTTTTTAGAAACCAACAATCTCCTCCGCCAATCCCAGACAGGGTTCAGACCGGGACAGGGAACAGACACCGCGCTACTAGCTGTGGTCGAAGAGGCAAGAACCATCATAGACGCAGGAGGATCAGTGGCAGGGGACCTCCTCGACCTAAGTGCCGCCTTCGACACGGTGGATCACTCCATTCTTATCCACCGGCTCAGCTCGGTAGGAGTGTCTGGCACCGCCCTGTCCTGGATCAAATCCTTCCTTGAGGATAGAACCTTTCAGGTGTCCGATGGCACAGTCTTGTCCAGTGCTCTCCCCCTCCAGTGTGGGGTCCCCCAGGGCTCCTCCCTGAGCCCCACACTTTTTAATGTCTATATGTCCCCATTAGAGGACATTATAGCTCTGTTTGGTATAAAAACAGTCACGTACGCCGATGACACCCAACTTGTGGTGTCCTTAAACCAGTCAAGTAAAAGCCTGGACAACCTAGCAGCCTGCCTTGAGAACATCTTCCACTGGATGTGCGAATCACGCCTGAAATTAAACGGAGAGAAATCCGAGATCCTCTTCTTGGGCAACCCACGCAAACTTCCTCCTTCCCTTTCTTGGCCACCCTGCATGGGATCACACCCACCCCCAAAGCAGAAGTTAAGAGCCTCGGTATCTGGCTGGACCGAGAGCTCAACTTTAAAGCCCAGGCTAGAAAAACCGCTGGCATCTGCTTCGGGCTTATTCAAAAAGCACGGAAGATCCTCCATCTGCTCCCCTTCCAATCCAGGAAACTGCTCATGCAGGGTCTGGTGAACTCCAGACTGGATTATGGAAACGCCCTTTATCTAGGGGCCCCTGCATCGGTCATCAAAAGACTGCAAGTTGCGCAAAACGCGGCTGCCAGACTCTTAACAGGGACCACATCCAGATGCTCCGCTAAACCGGCCCTTAAAAGCCTTCATTGGCTTCCAATCAAGGAAAGGGTCATCTTTAAAACCCTTTGCATTTCACATAAAATAATGCAAGGCAGAGGCCCGCCAATCCTGAGATCCTTCATCAAACCCCACCACTCAAACAGACAACTCAGATCTGACTCTCTCTCCCTGGCCAGCATCCCCAGAATAAAGAAGGCCCGATCTGGGGGGCGATTGTTCTCCTACAATGCCCCCAAACTATGGAATTCCCTTCCATTGTCCATCCGAAGAGAACACAATCTACTCGCCTTTCGAAGGCAACTAAAAACATGGCTCTTTCCATAACTCTTCACCCCTCTCTCCCCCCCTCCGGAATAATAGGTCGTATGTCAGCGCTGGGACGCCCTAGGGTAGCTACGCGCTTTAGAAAACCGCATTCAAATTCAAATTCAAATTCAAACCCCTAATAAAAACGGGCACCTCCTGCTCATAAAGCAGGTCATAAAGTAGAAAGCAGAGACAGGTGTGTGTAAGATTAGGCGTGGTTTGTGTGCGATGAAGGGTTTATGGTATGCCGTGCCTTGATCTAATCTCGATCGGCCACTGGGAAAGGAACTGACCGAACAGGTTTGGCTTCAGGCAGTGGAGTCAGCTTGTCCAGGTCACAGAGAAATCAGCAAAGGTGTACGTGTCCTTCAGACAAGTTTTGGCCTTAGTCATCAGCCTATGTGAGGGCAACCACAAAATGGCTGCCGTATACAAAATGGAACCCGAGGGTTCAGGACGGAATCCCTGATTTAATGGTGACTTCGCCGCCCAAATGTGACGAAAATTGGAGTATGTAGTGTACTCGTCATTCTCGGTCTGCTGATACCAAAATCGTCATGATACGACGATGCTTATGACACAGGTCCAACATTTTCAGTACCACACCGCCTCACTGCACACTGGGGAGTAGTGTATCAAGAAGAAACAATAACAGGGTCGCTGCTTTACATTTAACTGGTGACTGAGGCAGCCAAGCTAGAGCCGAGTTTACATTCTTCGGCTCTCTATAAATATTCAAGGTATGCAAGTCAGTCAATGTATGTAATAACACCAACAGCTGGCAGCTAACCGTCTACACTTTTAAAACTTAAAATGCAATTATACACCATTCAAATCCACGTATCTCCTTAACCACAGAAGAACAAATAATGAAGGCAAGGCTTGCAAGGTTTTTTCCACGGACCCCTCCAGACGTACATATGCCTATAGTGCACACAGTTATGAGTTATTTTATCAGGAATTGAATATGTGCACCTGCAGTTTACACCCAGATCCCCGGAACAATCAACTGCATTTTTGGAATAGACACCTATAAGTTGCACGGAATGACCTGTAACATGACTTGTGCTTGCGTAAAGCTGTTGCTTTTTCGAAAATGATAAACCTGTCCACTTCGGAGCGGTCTGACTTTTTTGGCCTCCGAAAGTATTTTAATTATACTGTACACAACTGCTTTGTGCACCAAGAGCTGCACAGGTGGCAGCGGCTTTGTATTTATGGTTATTAATGTAGGCATTACTTTCATGATACAAAGCATCGCTAACATTTTCAAACAAGGATTTTAAAATTATCGTGACCTCTCCCCAGCCCATCTCAAGTTTAATTTCTTTTTGGGATTGCTTCAGTGTTACATTCAAGCTGGCTAAACAGCACCCTAATGGATTGTGCACTTTCAAACTTTACAATTTAAGACTTTGCAGTTTGGAGCGTGCAAGGATGCAAGCTTTTCGGTGTTCAAACTTAGGGGTCCATTAGGATGGCGGGCGGACTTCAGTCTACCCGCCACCCTAGTGGTGCTGGGACCGGCCGCCAGTGGTGTGGCAGTCCCGCTCCTCCAATTAGGATGTGACCGCCACCGTGGCGGTTGCGTCCTGCATATACAGCATTGTGGTGAGCGGTGTTGTGAGCAGCACCCGCCACCATGTTATAAATGCATGTAGTGCATTGGCATGCACAACCTGACAGGCACCGCGCGGTGCCTGCCACCTTGTGTATGCCTATGTAGTAAAACCCCCAACCCCCACCCCCTGGGGTCCCACAATTGACCCCTGAAGCGATTCCTGCATGCCTTTTCATGGCGGTGTCTCCGCCATGGAAAGGCATGAAACTGCCAACATCATAATATGGATGGCCATGCCTGCAAGGCACTGCCACCATATTGTGGGCCTTTTACGCCCAGTAGGCATTTGCGACGATTGCCTACTGGCGGAAAAGCGGCAGACGGTCTTTCCGTCCGCCGCAGTACCCAACGCCATGCTAATGCGGCTGGGGTAACAGGCCATCCGGCGGGGTGTTTTGGCTGGCGGATTGCCACTTACCGGTAGGGCGGTGGCAAACCGCCCGCCATGCTAATGAGCCCTTTAGTACCGGAACACCCCTGTACTGTGTGGATGTAAATATTTCACAAATAAATACTCACAGGTTTAGTTAATTCCTCTCCAGACTACTACTGAGGGGTGACCTCTCCCTATTAATTCCACTGCAGATTACTACTGAAGGGTGACCTCTCCCCAACTCAGCTCACATATTTAAACTATGGAACCCCAACATTTGTTTTGTACTGCAAGCTTCCTTCTTTCATCTTAGCCTATAGATTGTTACAAGCGCACACCATAGGTGTATTTGATAATGTGCAGGTCTAAGGCAAGGTGACCTCTCCCTAGCCCATCTAACATTTTCCAAAGCTTTAATATACAGCAATCTGCAAAAGAATACAAGCTTCTCCCCCTGGCCCTCTCCCCCACTAGTTAAAAGAACACACAATCCCTCACCTTCTCCTTCACCAGCACCAGCACAATACCACCGCAGCACCAATGCACCACCTCAGCACACTTCAGCACCAACGCAGCACCACCTTAGCATCAGCGCAGCACTACATCAGCATTACCTCACCACAACTAAGCATCTGTCTACTACACAAGCACCAAGACAGCACCACCACCTCATCATCGCTCAGCACCACTTCGGTATCACTAAGTACCACCTCAGCACCAGTGCAGAACCAAATCAGCACCTTCTCATCATCAGCACTCACCACTTAAGCAGCACCATCTCCGCATCAATTCATAGAATGGACTTTGGCTCTACCCAAAGGATACTTGGGGGGAGGATGTTGCCTTACGGCTAGAGCAGTCGACCTCGAAGCTGGGGAACCGGGTTTGACTCTCAGCAACGACGCTCAACATCCTCCGATTCTGAGCAAATCACTTAATCTCCCAGTGCCTAACAAAAATGAATGTGTCCATCTGTAACGAAACTGGAGCTCATGTAAAGCTCTCTGATACATGATATCTTCGGGTCTAGTGTGTGCTATATAAAACTCTAAAAAAAAAAACTTCCGTTTCACCTGATGATATTGGCTGTTTGATGCTTGTTCTATCTCTTAGGGACTGCTTACGTTGCAACACTAGAAATGAACTTTTCTCAGAAGTACTCTAAAACATCACCTGTTAAACTCTTAACTCCCTAGATGCATTGTTTACAAAAAGTAATTCTTTTTGTGTTATTGCTTTTTCAATGCAGAAGGCTTTTTTCAATATTTTAGTCAGGACTCAAGTGCAAACTAGGCCTGCTGGCTTTCCCACTGTTTATTTCCACAAGATAAACACTGTCAAATGCTACAAGTCATCATTGTATTACTTCTCTTCGCCTTTCACTGTGTTCTGCATTGCTCCCTCCCGCCCATGTGCTTCTCCCTTCGCCCCTGTATTCCATTCTCTGTTCTGTGCTTCCTTCAGCCCCCCAAGAAACCATACCTCATGCTTCCTGTTGTTCACCCAAACCCTCTCAAGAATTGTCTGCTACTCGACTTTGCAATTGGGCATTTGTTTCCTCCACTGCTCCCAATCCATGCAACCTCTTGTGCACCCCTGGGACTCCCTGCTCTAGTCACTGCCCAGGGAGGAAGGCTGTGCACAGATGTGGCCAAAAGCACTCGATGTCGAAATATCGCGTCTCTCCTTTGTCAAAGTGTTTCTAGAACGCTCCGTCTCTTCATTCGGAAACATTTTGCCTTCTAATTAGAACAGGAATATCTTCTTTTGTAAAACAATTACGTGTCCACTGCTGGAAACAGTGCGTTTCATTTCCTGAGGCACTCTTGGTACCTTTCAATTTGACTCGTAGCATCCGATTTCCTAAAACGATCTCTTTTCTCTTTTATTCAGGATATAACACTGGCCCCCCTTGCCTGTATTTTAGTCTGTTTTTTTCAACCTTTTATCAAGTAGTTTGTCTCAAAGCCTAGGTGTGTTGGAGTAACTGTACCACCCCGCAAAATTGCTTTATGAATATTATTTCAATTACGCCCCTTTGACTGGTGAGAACAAAGGGTCTCCGGCCACTTGAGCACTGGGCTCTTTCTTCCTGGACTCTCTCCAACCGCTCTGAGGTAAGCGTGTTGTGGTTTAGCATGTACTGCCGCATGTGGTCTGTGGGCACATGATTGTTGCCACTAAAGGGTAATTGTTGACCTGCTGAGGAGAAGGGGATCGCATTTCAGAGCCCACCCACCCCACCAATGCTCCTCTGTGTCATCTCTCAAGATTGATTCTCCACTACAGGCTGAGAGGCAATTAAGTTTCAGCAAATGTCTGCCGAACATAATTATGTTTTATCAATGTATTTGCATTTTTTTTTTTGCAGATGATGGGTGAATAGAACAGGAGCATCGCAAAGAACTGAAGTTAGGGGCATATTACCAAGGGTGGGGATATTGAATTATCGCCGCTTTAGCGGCCGTTTTCGGCCGCTAAGCGACGATAATTCCATCGCCCTATTACCAAGCTGTCGCTAAAACCAGTTAGCGACAGCTTGTAGGCGATAGAGAGCGGTTTGGGGCCCGCTTTGCATGTCAGCGATATTTATCGCTAATGACATGCAAAGTGGGCGTACCCAACTGGTTAGCGACTGAAAGCTGTCGCTAACCTCGCTATCGCCTATTACCAAGAAAGGCGAAGTGATGGAAATATTCGCGCTAAGCGCGAATATCGCCAAACGCTAACGCCTGCAAATCCCAGTTCTTAGCCATATTATCCAATGGGAGGTGGATAAAATGGCTAACAGCATTTGCACGCTAATGCGTGAACACCGCTGGTTTTCCATCGATATTCACGCTAATGCCTGCAATATTATCGCTTTTGAGATAAACGTTGGTAATAGGAGGTTATCTCAGCGATAATATTGGGCGAAGTGCGGCATTAAAAAAACTAACACTAAGCTCAGTTAGCGATAAATATCGCTAACTGTTGGTAATATGCCCCTTAGTTTTTCTTTCAGGTATGATAGATAGCTGCGTAGCCCTCCAAATGTTGTTATCTTTGTTTGCTTGAGAGTTATGTTATGTTAATATGTCAGTGCACATTCTGTTAATAAATTTAAGTGAAAGAAATGTGAACTTTGGTAGTGTGTTTTCATGGATTGCTCCGTAAATTAATAAAGCACATGTACATGTAGGTAGGTTGGTAATGCAATCATTTATGTGCGAGTGTGGATACATCATGTACTCTCACATTTATTTAGATAAGGTCAAAAGAAATGAATCACGTTGTGAAAGAAATATAATTTCATGTTTTAAGAACACGCCTCACATAATCACTGGGTCAATCCAGAGCCTGCCTGTAGGAAAATGCTTTCTTTTGTATAGTCACCCCTTTCTTTTTATCGACTGATACTACTTTCCGCACTGGGGAGGTGCCAAGAAGGCACCAGTGCATGCGCTCTGACCCCTAAAACATGTTGAGATTGGTTGCACTTCTGATTGAGATATTTAACTTACCTTTAAGTCCATAGTACATGGCACCAAAGTGTACCAGGGACCTGTACATTCAATTTCACATGTGAACTGGATCACATATTGTGCCACCACTAAAGTGACAATGCAAAGCCTGTCCCCAGACATGCCCCCGCAGCCTGGTTAGGCAGTTTTAAAACAAGTAATTCAACCTGGCAAAAAAAACTTTTCACAAGGCCTAACTCTTTCTTTTTACACTTATATTTTTCTCTCTGACAGGATGGCCATCTGAGCTGTCCCCAGGAACTTAACTCACTTCAAAGGATACCTGTTACAGGCAGATGTATCTCCCACCTGAGCTTGCTCCCTACCTTGTCCTGCCTAAGAGTTTACTCCAAGGGACAAGACACAAAAGCTACAAGAAGTCCACCATCCTGAAGAGCCCAGCTGGTCAGGTTCTAGTGGCTTCTCTTGGAGTGAATCCTGACCTCTAAGTGGTGTCCCTGGACTTTTTGTTGACATTTCTGTATCTAGGAATTTTTAACATGGCCAGATAGGTAGCTCCACACATAGCCTTCCTCCTTTCACAGCTATGCTTGGGACCAGCCATGGCGGAGTTAGTCCCAGCCTTAGGGAGAGAGACATCTCCTTTACCGAGAGCTATGATGCTTTGTGTTAAAGGCCAGAGATACCTGGGAGCCACAAAGCCAATCCACCTGCTTTCAACCAAGACCAGAACCATTGGGACATGGAACATAAGGACCATGTATGAACAGGCAAGATAGCCATGTGGCAGCATACATGAAAAAATACAACCTTACCCTGCTTGGCATCAGCAAGACCAGATGGACACAGTCTGGACAGAAAAGAAATGACTGGCTCCAGAAGGAATGCTGCCATATTCTGGACACGAGGAAGAGAACACCGAGCACACCCAGGGAGTGGAACAGATACAAATGCAGCAGTCAACAGAACTCTGATTGGAGGGGAAGTCTATGGTCTCAGAATCATCACAGTGACGTTACTCACAAAGAAATACAGGATCTACCTGAATATTCTCCAGTGCTATATACCTAGAAATGACAGCAAAGAAAAGGAAAAAGAACAGTTTTACAACAGACTGTAGTCTGTCTATGAGAAATACCTTCAGAGAGACATCACCATTCTGATGGGGGACCTTAATGCTAAGTTTGGAAGCAACAACACTGGGTACGAAGAAATCATGTGTAACAACGGGCTAGGTAACAAGAATGAGAATGGTGAAAGGCTTGTAGATCGCTGTGCTCTGATCAGTCTGGTGATACGTGGTAGTATATTCCCCTAAAAAATATAGGTGGCAATGGGGGTGTCACCAGACCACTCAACAGAGAATCAGATTGACCATGTCTGCATTGACAAGAATTTCTGGGGGTCCCTGCAGGATGGGACAGTGATGACAGGAGTAGACATGGCAAAAAACACAGTTGATGGACAGAAGTAGACATGACATCATACAATCACCTTGCCATCGCCAGGCCAAAGCTAAAGCTGAAGAAAGCATGGATGGAACTGATAATCCAATGCTATCTTTTTTTTAAATTAATAATAATAATACTTTACTGTGTGATTACTTAAAACCATTACAATTTCTGTTTGAAATAAAAAAACTCATACAATTCTAATGTACAGCAAACAAAGCATTAAAAATACTCAGCTATCCAATGCTATCGATATCACTCCTCAAAGATGCATACAGAGAGAATACTAAGTCACCCTCAGTAACAAGTTTCAAGTCCTGAAAGAACTAAAGGAGGACAGAGATCCAGTAGTTTCAAGATTATTTTTATTACACATAGTTAATTAAAACCATTGCACGTGCATTTAAGACAGCATAAAATTCTATCCTGATAATACAATTTAACCACGAAAATACATTAAAATCAATGCATGTACTGAAGTTGGGCTTTTGAACCATCAAGTCACACAAGATAGTAGGTTAATGAAATAAGTCAAGATTATAGACTTGGAATGTTGGGACTCGGCAAGGACTCCTTCATGTGGGATTCCCCTAGTACGTTGCCTCCTAGTTGTTGTAAGACCTTTGTCAAGTAAAAGAACTAAGCGTATTGTGCAAACCTCTTGTTCTAAGGTGCATATGAGTTCCTTTTGTGGTATGCTGAGTAAAGTGCTAAATTGTTGATGGGAGAATCTGGGGGAATTTGGGGTGGTTAGTGTTTATAGTTTATAGTACAGTCAATGACATGATCGGGTAGCTGTGTAAAAGGATGAAACGCAGTAAAAACTCAGTGGGAGAAGATCAAAGAAACAGTGAAATCAACCTTCCAGGAGGTACGTGGTCCCAAGAAACACTAGTATAAAGAATGGGTCTCCACAAAGACTCTCCACAAAATCCAAGAGAGAAAGGAAAAGCTACAGCCAACATCAGCCGAACAGAAGCAGAAAAAGTGAGAGCGCCAGGCAAAAACTCCAGAACCAACAAGGAAGGAAGGAGAAGCTTAAGAGCCTACAAGCGAAGATTCATCATTGGTATTACCACAGTAGCTCAGGAAACCAGCCTTGGAACAAACTCTACGGCCTAACAAGGAAAGACCTGTTAAACATAAGGTTGGAAAGCCAATCATGGGTGACAAAGGCCAACTTCGAGGATGAGTAGAGCACTTTAAGGAACTGCTGAACCAGCCTGAGCCACAGTCTCCACCAGATATATAGCAAGCTGACAAGGACCTGCGAATAGACTTCAGCAGACCAACTACAGAAGAAATACAGCAAGCCATCAAACATCTGAGAATTGGCAAGGTGGCAGGACATTAAATCATTCTTGCAGAGCCATTGAAGGCAGACATTGAAACATCAGTAGACATGCTCTACTCGATGTTTGGAAAGATCTGGAAAAAGGAATAGGTGCAATTAGACTGGAAGGAGGGATTTCTCATTAAGATCCCCAAGAAAGGAAGGTGACCTGAGTAAATGAGCAAACTACAAAGGTATAACACTGCCGTGAGGCTCCAGATCTTCTTTAGCTGAATTAAGTCAGCCCTTGCTTTGCCGATTCTTGCCTTGACGTCGGCATCTGTGCCACCCTATTTGTCTATGATACTGCCCAGGTAGGAGAAGGCTTCCACCTCCACCAGTGCATTCCCTGCAAGAGTGACTGTAGTTGGGCTGGCCAAGTTAGCCTTCAGAATCTTGTTTTTTCCTCAATGGAGGCTGAAGCCAGGTTGTCTGGATATGGCTGCCATAGTGTCTGTCTTCTCTTGCATATCAAATGGGTATGAGAGAGTAGGGCCAGGTCGCCTGCAAAGTCCAAGTCGTCGAGCTGGGTCCAAGGTATTCAATGGATGCCATTTCTTCTCCTTGCTATGGATATCTTCATGATCCAATCTATGACCAACAGGAAGAGAGAAAGATGAAAGCAAACACCACTAGTGGACTATGGTCCTCACTTGGAAGGCTTCCTTGAGTTGTCTGCCATGGAATATCTTTCAGGTTATTCCCTCAAAAGAGGTCCTGATGATTCTATTTTATTTGGCACACCATAATGGCGGAGGAATTTCCAAAGGGTTTCTCTGTCTATGCTGTTGAAAACCTTCTAATAGTCCCTAAAGTTGACATAGAGGGGGGAGTTCCATTCCATTGACTGCCCAATGATGATGTGCAGTGTTGCAATCTGGTCTGTGCAGAATTTACCTTTATGGAAGCCAGCTTGCTAGTTTGGGAACTGAGCATCGACCTGTTCCTTCATTGTTTTCAGGTAGACTTTTTAAAGGCAATATAAAATGGGTCCGTCTGTATGGAGCAGAAGCTAGGAGGGCAACAGTGATCACCACAAACAAAGTTCTGAACTTCATCAACACCTGTCTGAGGAAAATTCACAAAATCCGCTGGTCAAACACCATTAGCAATTACAAGTCCCTAATCATGAAGTGTAGTGATGTCCCTTCTAGGCCCACCTTGGTTCTCCCTTAGTTGAGCATATTTGATGTTTTAGGCTGATTCTGCTAGCATAGTAGCACATAACACTTTTGTTTTTGTGTCATTATTTTAGAAATATGCTTTACAAGTCGTTTTGTTATTCAGGGACTCTTCTTGGAATTTTGTCTGCACATTTCGTACAAGGACGTTTAGAATACTTAACACCATGTTGTTTGCTGTCAGCAACAGCTCCTAACATTTTAGACATAGCACGGTAGCCCAGAGATCACTAATATATCCTTTTGCCTACACATTAAGCAGCAGTGGCTCCTCCACGGGGGTGTTTGGGCGTCGCAGTGCGTGAAGGCAGAAACATAAAATGGTAAAAACTACCATTATGTTTCTGCTTCTCACAATGCGAGTAAGCAGACGTGCCTGGATGGGGGTGGGAGAGTGGGAGGTCCTGCTCAAGGGCAGCGGGAGTGGCTTACCCACTGTTGTGGGTACTGAGTGTTTGGCCAACCCCTGGAGCCGACCAAACAGTCAGTACCCACAACAGTGGGTAAGCCGCTCCCCCACTGCCCTCAAGCAGGCCTGCCCACTCTCCCTTTTCCTCTATGCAGGAGAAAATGGCCCAGCTGGGACGGCCTCCCCTGTGCCTCACAAACCACAACGCTGCCATTGCAGCGTTGTGATTGGCTTAGGGTAGGGGAGGGAGGCAGCCTCCTGGCTGCTTCCTGTTTTCCAACTTCCTCCAGGATTCAGAAAACGCGGGAGTGGCGCGATACCGGCGGTAAGGTAGGTAACATTATTTTTATTCTCCCCCCCCCTCTCCCTCCCGGGAGCATGTTTCCTCAAAACAAAGATGCCTGTCCCCCTGTCTGACCTGTACAATTTCGTCGAGAAGCTGTACTAAACAAAGGGGCGCCTGCTTTCTGCTCCGTGACCTGTTTGCACATCATCGGTATAAGTAGGTTGCTTGCTTGCTGCGTGAAGTGCAGGGTTTTTGTCTAAGGCTTTGTAAAGGTTTTAGTTTATGTGTTTAATACCACGAGGTGGGTCTGGTAAGATATTTATTAAATGATTCAAATAAAATGTGTAGACTATTTCCCAAGCCGCTCCAGGTATTACGTGGAGTAGCCAGAATCAGTGAAGGGGGCTGCTACAGACACATTGTAGGATGTACCTTCAGGCACTGCGGGGTGGGGGAGGGGGAGTTCAGCACGATTAATCCCCACAGGTTGGATTTCAAGGGAGGTGAGGGGAGAGCTCACGATAAGGAAGACAGGAAGAGGGAGACTGGAAGCGATGGAGGAAAACTGAGGGAAGAGAGATGGGAGAGAGAAGGCACGGAGAGAGAGCTGGTGAAGGGAGAGATGGATGGAGGGAGAGAGCCCTGTCTATGAGGGAGGAGGGGAGAGGGAGGGCAGGTGGAGTGCTCCTTTGCCTTTCCCGTCTTGCCTTGTCCAGGGCCGGACTGGTGAGTCCGGGCACCGGGCAATTCCCCAGTAGGCTGGAGGGGGTGGGGGCCGGTTTTCAAAAAGGGGGCCAGCTTTGTGGCTGGGGGCCGATTTTCTGTCCGACCGTCACAGCCTGTGACGGTCGGACTGAAAATCAGCCCCCAGGCACAACAACACTACAGCGTCACTCACAGTAGTTAGTTCAGGGAGAAGAAGAAGTCACCACCGCCGGCACCAGGTCCAGGTGTTGTGTACTCGTAGTCATGATGATGTCATTGATGTGACTCATCAGCACCTGAGTCTGAGACTCTAATACGCTAGCCCCCCGCCAGCAAGCCTGATTGACCCTCGACTGTGCAACCTAACCCTAGACAAAAGTTTCAGGAAGAGGAAGTGCCTGTGCGCGCAGAATTATGCCCTGTCTCCTCCTCTGCGGCGTCTGCGCGCTGTAGGGTGCGGCCCGCATGCGCATTGGGCAATAACTGCGCGTGACTGCCTACAGGAGTGACGAGAGGAGCAGAGGTGCGCACGGTACTTGAAGCGGCCTTACTTTTATTCTACTGGCTAGCGCCGCCGCGCCTAGCCTGACGACCCCCCTGTGCCTGTCTGCAGTGCCACCACCACAACAGCAGTCAGCAGGCCTGAGGTGAGTCAGTTTTTCTGGCCCGGCCGGCCCCCAAGAGGGCCTGAGCACCTGTGCAGAGCAGAGCCTTGGGTACTTCAAAGGCTTCCGAGTCGTCCCGAGAGAGAATAATTATCTGTACGTCTCACGACTCGAGTCACGACACCCTGCAGGCAGCAGGCATGTCGGAGGCTTTTGTGGGGCGGGGCCACATTTCTCCCTTGTCCTGCGTCATGTGATTCCAGTAACCTGTCTCTCGAAGAACGTGACTGTGTGTGTCTCTGCCCTCCTGCTAGTGCTAGGAGGCACCCTCATGGGATGTGGCTGATTTTCACAAGTTCTACTACCGCCCTGATAGGTGAGATGCAAGCCGTGCCTGCCCGCTGATACTTATTTGTCACCACAGTCTATTCGAGCCCAGGTTCTGCACATCCCATAGCAAAGCTTTTCATCCGGAACTGTACCCACTGGTGTATCACTCAGCTGCTGTGTATTCAATGGCACAGCCTCTCCTCTGCCCCCAAGCTGGCTCCCTTCCGAGGTAGATGAAAGGAGTACAGTCCGGTCCATCCGTAGTCGTAACAACACAGCATCTTGTTTGATATTTGCATAGGCACCAGTTGTAAATCTGGCGTGAAGTCGGAGTAGAGGGGTGCACATTTTACTGCTCCACTGTTTTTTCTTCAGTGTTATTGATCGACATTCAACATTTGAAGAATGAAAGGCTAAACTAGCTCTTCCCTTATTCGAACCTGTGGCTCAAATGTTAGTGCATGTCTCAGTCGCAAATGCTTAACCTTCTGAGCTATCCTGCTTGTTTGGCAAAAATATTTTATTTGAAAGCCCTCGTCTTCTGTGTTTTTCCCCCTCTTCCACCTATAGCTCCCATATCATTGCATGACTGACTGCTATGGTTTGGACTGGACATGCTCATCCTGGTTCTCGTTCGCCAGCAGCCTGGCACCCGAGGCGAAGGGTTACCTCTATTGTTCAAAGTACCAGACTGCTCATGGGAAAGAGGTGTTGGGGTGCTGGGGCACGCCCTGGGCGTGGGTCTTGAGGTGCATTTAGTGGGGGAGCCACTAGGGATTTATGGAGCACAGCTGGAATGGGCAGTAACCAGGCACATTAAACCTAGCACTTCACGCCCACCTTCATCCTAGCACTGCCTGCCTACCTACCTATTCCTGTTATCAGTCTAGAGAGCCTTACCTCACTGACACACCAGTCCTTCATTAACACAACCTCGGTTAATAGCACCCCCCCTTCCGCCCCTAGTTTTCGCTTATAACAGTTTAGCCACTCTGCTCCTGGTCCTTATTGCTCAAATTCTCAAATCATTGTACACATCAGGCGTCCACATAGCTTACCCAGTCCTATTTTATGACATTATATGCCTTGTGAAATGCGTACATACTGCCGTGATTCTCCAGATCTTCTTTAGCTGAATGAAGTCAGCCCTTGCTTTGCCGATTCTTGCCTTGACGTCGGCATCTGTGCCACCCTACTTGTCTATGACACTACTGCCCAGGTAGGAGAAGGCTTCCACCTCCATCAGTGCATTGCCTGCAAGAGTGACTGTAGTTGGGCTGGCCAAGTTAGCCTTCAGGATCCTGTTTTTTCCCCTATGGAGGCTGAAGCCAGGTTGTGTGGATGTGGCTGCCATAGTGTCTGTCTTCTCTTGCATATCAAATGGGTATGAGAGAGTAGGGCCAGGTCGCCTGCAAAGTCCAAGTCGTCGAGCTGGGTCCAAGGTATTCAATGGATGCCATTTCTTCTCCTTGCTATAGATATCTCCAATCTATGGCCAACAGGAAGAGAGAAAGATGAAAGAAAACAACACTAGTGGACTATGGTCCTCACTTGGAAGGCTTCCTTGAGTTGTCTACCATGGAATATCTTTCAGGTTATTCCCTCAAAAGAGGTCCTGATGATTCTATTTTATTTGGCACACCATAATGGCGGAGGAATTTCCAAAGGGTTTCTCTGTCTATGCTGTTGAAAACCTTCTCATAGTCCCTAAAGTTGACATAGAGGGGGGAGTTCCATTCCATTGACTGCCCAATGATGATGTGCAGTGTTGCAATCTGGTCTGTGCAGAATTTACCTTTATGGAAGCCAGCTTGCTAGTTTGGGAACTGAGCATCGACCTGTTCCTTCATTGTTTTCAGGAAGACTTTATAAAGGCAATATAAAATGGGTCCGTCTGTATCGAGCAGAAGCTAGGAGGGCAACAGTGATCACCACAAACAAAGTCCTGAACTTCATCAACACCTGTCTGAGGAAAATCCACAAAATCCGCTGATCAAACACCTTTAGCAATTACAAGTCCCTAATCATGAAGTGTAGTGATATCCCTTTAAGGCCCACCTTGGTTCTCCCTTAGTTGAGCATATTCGATGTTTTAGGCTGATTCTGCTAGCATAGTAGCACATAACACTTTTGTTTTTGTGACATTATTTTAGAAATATGCTTTACAAATCGTTTTGTTATTCAGGGACTCTTCTTGGGATTTTGTCGGCACATTTCGTACAAGGACGTTTAGAATACTTAACACCATGTTGTTTGCTGTCAGCAACAGCTCCTAACATTTTAGACATAGCACGGTAGCCCAGAGATCACTAATATATCCTTTTGCCTACACATTAAGCAGCAGTGGCTCCTCCACGGGGGTGTTTGGGCGTCGCAGTGCGTGAAGGCAGAAACATAAAATGGTAAAAACTACCATTATGTTTCTGCTTCTCACAATGCGAGTAAGCAGACGTGCCTGGATGGGGGTGGGAGAGTGGGAGGTCCTGCTCAAGGGCAGCGGGAGTGGCTTACCCACTGTTGTGGGTACTGAGTGTTTGGCCAACCCCTGGAGCCGACCAAACAGTCAGTACCCACAACAGTGGGTAAGCCGCTCCCCCACTGCCCTCAAGCAGGCCTGCCCACTCTCCCTTTTCCTCTATGCAGGAGAAAATGGCCCAGCTGGGACGGCCTCCCCTGTGCCTCACAAACCACAACGCTGCCATTGCAGCGTTGTGATTGGCTTAGGGTAGGGGAGGGAGGCAGCCTCCTGGCTGCTTCCTGTTTTCCAACTTCCTCCAGGATTCAGAAAACGCGGGAGTGGCGCGATACCGGCGGTAAGGTAGGTAACATTATTTTTATTCTCCCCCCCCTCTCCCTCCCGTGAGCATGTTTCCTCAAAACAAAGATGCCTGTCCCCCTGTCTGACCTGTACAATTTCGTCGAGAAGCTGTACTAAACAAAGGGGCGCCTGCTTTCTGCTCCGTGACCTGTTTGCACATCATCGGTATAAGTAGGTTGCTTGCTTGCTGCGTGAAGTGCAGGGTTTTTGTCTAAGGCTTTGTAAAGGTTTTAGTTTATGTGTTTAATACCACGAGGTGGGTCTGGTAAGATATTTATTAAATGATTCAAATAAAATGTGTAGACTATTTCCCAAGCCGCTCCAGGTATTACGTGGAGTAGCCAGAATCAGTGAAGGGGGCTGCTACAGACACATTGTAGGATGTACCTTCAGGCACTGCGGGGTGGGGGAGGGGGAGTTCAGCACGATTAATCCCCACAGGTTGGATTTCAAGGGAGGTGAGGGGAGAGCTCACGATAAGGAAGACAGGAAGAGGGAGACTGGAAGCGATGGAGGAAAACTGAGGGAAGAGAGATGGGAGAGAGAAGGCACGGAGAGAGAGCTGGTGAAGGGAGAGATGGATGGAGGGAGAGAGCCCTGTCTATGAGGGAGGAGGGGAGAGGGAGGGCAGGTGGAGTGCTCCTTTGCCTTTCCCGTCTTGCCTTGTCCAGGGCCGGACTGGTGAGTCCGGGCACCGGGCAATTCCCCAGTAGGCTGGAGGGGGTGGGGGCCGGTTTTCAAAAAGGGGGCCAGCTTTGTGGCTGGGGGCCGATTTTCTGTCCGACCGTCACAGCCTGTGACGGTCGGACTGAAAATCAGCCCCCAGGCACAACAACACTACAGCGTCACTCACAGTAGTTAGTTCAGGGAGAAGAAGAAGTCACCACCGCCGGCACCAGGTCCAGGTGTTGTGTACTCGTAGTCATGATGATGTCATTGATGTGACTCATCAGCACCTGAGTCTGAGACTCTAATACGCTAGCCCCCCGCCAGCAAGCCTGATTGACCCTCGACTGTGCAACCTAACCCTAGACAAAAGTTTCAGGAAGAGGAAGTGCCTGTGCGCGCAGAATTATGCCCTGTCTCCTCCTCTGCGGCGTCTGCGCGCTGTAGGGTGCGGCCCGCATGCGCATTGGGCAATAACTGCGCGTGACTGCCTACAGGACTGACGAGAGGAGCAGAGGTGCGCACGGTACTTGAAGCGGCCTTACTTTTATTCTACTGGCTAGCGCCGCCGCGCCTAGCCTGACGACCCCCCTGTGCCTGTCTGCAGTGCCACCACCACAACAGCAGTCAGCAGGCCTGAGGTGAGTCAGTTTTTCTGGCCCGGCCGGCCCCCAAGAGGGCCTGAGCACCTGTGCAGAGCAGAGCCTTGGGTACTTCAAAGGCTTCCGAGTCGTCCCGAGAGAGAATAATTATCTGTACGTCTCACGACTCGAGTCACGACACCCTGCAGGCAGCAGGCATGTCGGAGGCTTTTGTGGGGCGGGGCCACATTTCTCCCTTGTCCTGCGTCATGTGATTCCAGTAACCTGTCTCTCGAAGAACGTGACTGTGTGTGTCTCTGCCCTCCTGCTAGTGCTAGGAGGCACCCTCATGGGATGTGGCTGATTTTCACAAGTTCTACTACCGCCCTGATAGGTGAGATGCAAGCCGTGCCTGCCCGCTGATACTTATTTGTCACCACAGTCTATTCGAGCCCAGGTTCTGCACATCCCATAGCAAAGCTTTTCATCCGGAACTGTACCCACTGGTGTATCACTCAGCTGCTGTGTATTCAATGGCACAGCCTCTCCTCTGCCCCCAAGCTGGCTCCCTTCCGAGGTAGATGAAAGGAGTACAGTCCGGTCCATCCGTAGTCGTAACAACACAGCATCTTGTTTGATATTTGCACAGGCACCAGTTGTAAATCTGGCGTGAAGTCGGAGTAGAGGGGTGCACATTTTACTGCTCCACTGTTTTTTCTTCAGTGTTATTGATCGACATTCAACATTTGAAGAATGAAAGGCTAAACTAGCTCTTCCTTTATTCGAACCTGTGGCTCAAATGTTAGTGCATGTCTCAGTCGCAAATGCTTAACCTTCTGAGCTATCCTGCTTGTTTGGCAAAAATATTTTATTTGAAAGCCCTCGTCTTCTGTGTTTTTCCCCCTCTTCCACCTATAGCTCCCATATCATTGCATGACTGACTGCTATGGTTTGGACTGGACATGCTCATCCTGGTTCTCGTTCGCCAGCAGCCTGGCACCCGAGGCGAAGGGTTACCTCTATTGTTCAAAGTACCAGACTGCTCATGGGAAAGAGGTGTTGGGGTGCTGGGGCACGCCCTGGGCGTGGGTCTTGAGGTGCATTTAGTGGGGGAGCCACTAGGGATTTATGGAGCACAGCTGGAATGGGCAGTAACCAGGCACATTAAACCTAGCACTTCACGCCCACCTTCATCCTAGCACTGCCTGCCTACCTACCTATTCCTGTTATCAGTCTAGAGAGCCTTACCTCACTGACACACCAGTCCTTCATTAACACAACCTCGGTTAATAGCACCCCCCTTCCTCCCCTAGTTTTCGCTTATAACAGTTTAGCCACTCTGCTCCTGGTCCTTATTGCTCAAATTCTCAAATCATTGTACACATCAGGCGTCCACATAGCTTACCCAGTCCTATTTTATGACATTATATGCCTTGTGAAATGCGTACATTTGCTTTTCAAAGTACATGCATGACTGGACGTTGATAATAAAAAGTAAATGAGGAGTGATGAAAAACTGGAGGCCTCTGAGTTTCTGACAAAACCCCCAGACCTTCTGGGTTATCATAAGTAAACTTGACATGTGAATGACTCTTTCAGAGCTTTTAAGATCTCTAGTTTTGTGGGTGTGAAGCTCTGTTTTCTTATTACTGCCTGTGATTTGCAGTGCTGTTTAATCAATTATAGAACCAGAACTACAGGTCCCAGAATGCCTGACAGGATGAACTAATCGCGCTTGGAACTGGAAAACGTGGGAGCTCTGCAATTTCAAAGCCCCGCTGTTCTTTCAGATGCGCCAGATGCGACAGACACCGTACTGTCCTCCTGGGTTTACAGAAAAAAATGTGCCAGTTATGTGACTAACTCTATACCAGGCTCAACTAGGAGGAATTCACATTATTGACTAATCTAACTGACTCCACCCAGAGCCTTCTGGCGTTTCAACTGCACGGCCTGTCACTTTCTTGCTCCCTCCCTCTATCTCTATTTCTCTATCCCTCTCTCTCGCTCCCTCACGCGCTGTCTATTAATCCCTCTCACTCTCTCTATACCTATCCCTCTCTCACTCTCTCCCCCTCTCTCCCTCCCTCTGTCCCCCTCTCTCCCTCTCTATCCCCATATCTCTCTTGGTTCCTCTCTCACTCCCTATCCCTTTCTCTCTATCCTTTTCTCTCTCTATCCCTCTCCTTCTATCCCTCCCTCTCTCTTTTCTATGCCTGTATTTCTCAACCCCTCTCTCTCCCTCTCCCTCTCCTCCCTTTCTCCCCTCTCTCTATCTCTATCTCTATTGTAGGAGAGTAGGGTCTGCTTCCTATGGTCACCCCCACTTTTTGCTCCACTGGTTTTCGACTTTAGTGTGGCTGTGGGCCTGCTAATCAGACCCACAGCCCAGCTGTGCTCTCTCTTAATTGATACCATGTACTTTAGGTACATGCCACATTGGATATTGGGTCACCCTTGTGAGTCCCTGTACAGTGTACCCTAGGTACCCAGGGCATAGGTGCACCCAAGGCCTACCAGGGGCTGCAGAATGTATTATGCCACCCCTGGCTGGCCTTCCTAAATTGACACAACTGGATGATCACTCAGCTGGGGCAAGGTGGTGTAATCACCCTTTGCTTAGATATAGTATACCTATATCTAACTTATATATAGACACATAGTAACCTGTAAGTCACTCCTATGGCAGGCCTTAACAATCCTGGAGGCAGAGTGCTTGGTTTTGTGTGAGAGGGTGCCCTAGCATGAGCTGAGCCCCTCTGCAGCTTGCGGAACCATGTCCTTATAGCTGTTCTATGATATCGCCATACCATATACTCTTAAGTGCATTATAATCCTCGCGGTTATTGCTAACTTTGCTTTCTGTCTCCCAAATTTTCTTGGGTGGAGAAGTTCAACTCCCCAAACCCCCCACTAGCAGTGGTTGCTCACTGCGCTTGCTCGCTACCCACCGTGTGGGGGCTGGTCTCACTTTGTTCTCTCTGATTCACTACTTGTGTCTATTTTTGGTGCTCTCTGAAAGAATGTCCTATGGGTACATATGACTGGGTGGGTAACCTGATGTTCTTTAAGGTCATCATCTACTATTTTCTGTACTTTGAAAGTTGATACAATTTGAATATGTAATCAAAAATGTGCTTTAAAATTCACCATTTTGGTCTGTCGTTTTCCAAAATTTTCTTGGGGGGAGAACTCCCCCAAACCCCCCTAGTGGCGGTCGGACTCGCTTGCTGCGCTCGCTTGCTGCGCGCCGGACGGGGGCTGGTCTGGCAAAATTTGCCAGGGCTGCTTTCAGTTCCCAGTCCGGCCCTGGCCTTGTCTGCTTACGAGAGAGCTCCGTGGTGAAAGGAGCGGCATTAATGCAGCTTGTGCGCATCTTTCCAAAGAATCTGGGTCCGGGGCACAGGACCTGGTCCTAAAGCCCCATATATATCGCAGCAACCCCACCATACAGCTCCTGCCTCAACTCGCCATACAGGCAGCTTGCCTTGGTGCCTCTCTGCTGACAACCTCTGACATATGTCTGCACCCCAGTCTGTTATGTATATTTGAAACAGTTACTGTTCCTTGTAAATACATCTTAGAGCCTTTTCATGCCCAGTGCTGCCAGGTGCATTGTGCTCGCACAGGATGAGAGAAGCCTCTGCCACCAACCCGCATTCTTGTCTGGCTCGCCTCTTCCATTTATTGTGTTGTTTTTGGCGTGAAAACACATCTTGGTTTCATGAGGTCACGCTGAACAATCCTTGTGTTAGCTCATGCTTACTTTAGTATTTTCACATAGAGGTGTATTACTAAGACTAACAGAATACATGTTATCGGCATCGGAAAGATGAAATCAAAATTACAGGATTCAAACTTTTGGCCAGATATGAGCTGGACAACCTAACGATTTACTATGTCAACCAAGTCCCTTTTCCGGATTTGTATTGTAGTAAAGCAATCTGTGGTCATGCAAAGGAAATCATTATGGCAGCTAGAAGCAGGTTTTAAAGTGCTTTCTTCTTTTGATACTTGAACTATGTACTTGGGAAAATACCAGCTTTCAGAGATTTTCCTAATGCTTCTACCGGCCTGGACTTCCAAGGGGGTCATCATCAGTGCGGACTCCTGAAATGACTGCAGCCTTGTAATTCCTCTGCTGGGCCTCCACAGCCCCTCCCACCCCCCAACACATTGCAGGACTCTGCTTGAGAGTGTGTGCGCAGGGAGCGTTTAGTTCTGCTGCAGCCTGGGATCTGTGTGCGTATATAGTGT